>NC_071519.1:23985509-24610509 GCF_027887155.1 Malaclemys terrapin pileata
AACCGAAAATTCCAGTTTTTAGTTCAAAATTTTTATTTGGAAATTTAAGCTAATTAGAGGTGGTGGTTTTTAAAAAAAACGGTTAAAATAGAAATAGTTCGAAATTATCAAAATAAAATGTTTGGATTGACCCAAAGCCAATAAGAATGTTTTTATTTTTATTTATTTATTTATTTATTTTGGTTCACAAATATATTTGAGATTTTGACTTTTTATCCAGATTTGAGATAGGAAAATAATTTTGAACCTTGAAAATATTTGTGAGATGGGAAAATCGGTTTTGGCCGCAGCTATAAGCACAAATAAAGAATGAGGTTCTGTTTTCCATTTCCCTACACCCTGTGTAATCATGTATGTCAGTACAGAAGGAGTTCAGAATGCTACTGAATCAGGATATTAGAGAGACAATGTCTCTCTAATACCCTAGGATGAAGAGAGCTGCAACTACACTGCAAACTAAATCAGGATTGCATTTTGCACTTATGTAAAAGACCTCAGTGCTGAAAAGGGGTAAATCAGGTACTATGTGTTTAAGATTAATATTAGTATCATTGTTTATTTTATTTACTATACACATTTATAATGGAGCCATCACAATAATGTCTGAGTGCCATTTCAGATATATGACTCTTAGCTTTAGAGTGTCACCTTAAGGCACAAATTCCTGAAACCTTAATTTTTATTGCCAGAAGTAACCATAAATTGATAGCTCAGAAATGCTATAGGGATTGTAATTAACTAGTTACTATTTCGCCTCCAAAAGAGGCAATGTTTCATGGACCTCACTTTTACTTATCTGGAATCAGTTGCTGTCAACATCTGCTGAAGTCAGTATAAAGATTTATAGACCTTAGAGGTAAATATTGACCAATGGGTAGGCTGGCTTAATGTTCACCTTGAAGGACAATAAATTGTGCTATTGATTGAAGCTAGATGTCAATATCTCTATTGTGGCAAACATTTTAATACAATTATCTCCATAAAATATTCTCATTTTCAAGCTCGCCTGATTTCTGAACTGGATAAAATCATAGTGGGGCCTTGTGACTCAGGTGTGGGGCTGGGAGTCAGGGCTCATGGGTTCTATGCCCAGCTCTGCTGCTGATACCGTGTGACCTGCAGCATGTCATTTTCACGCTCTGTGCCTCGGTTTCCCCCTTCGGAAAATGGGAACAATGTGACTGACCTGCTGGATGGGTAAAATTGACGGAATAAATGAATTGATGCTTGTAGAACACTTGAGATCTTTGGATTAAAAAGGGCTGTACTATTATTTATTAATATTGCAGTAGAACCGTGGATCCCCAGCTGACAACAGGGTCCTTTCATGCTAGCACTCCACATACGCATCGTAGGAGTCAATCTAAACAGACAAAGTAGACCAAGGGCAGAAAGGGAAAGGATGCACAAAGGGGTGAAATGACTTACCCAAGGTCACACCCCTGGTTAGTGGATTTTTCTTCTCTTTTGGAAAGAGACAAGGAATCCCCATCGTGCCAACCATTGCGTTATACATGTGTGTCTCTGTGGTGTCATAGGCACACACAGTGTGTGAGAGGGGGAGATTCCAGTCCAGTGCATACTCATTACACCATGAGTAGAGGCAGCACCAAGGTGAGGAGCAGGAATACTGGGCTAACACAAGCAGGATAGAGCGGGAAAGCACTTAAGGGAGCTTTTTATATTCATGTGTTTGTCTTGTGCATGGGAAGTCGGCCTGGTGATCAGATGAGATGCTGTGGACTCTTACTGTCTGCAGTGGGGAAAGAAGCGACTCCTGCACTTAACAGGGCCTTGGGAGCAACGCAGACGAAAGGCGCTGTAAGAATGGCTCTCGTGCTGCTGTGACAAGCGTGGCATGAACGCGCAGCCAGGTTAGAGTCTTACAAGGGCTGTAGATGGAGAGGAAGGATCAGCTTGTCATTAAAATGCTGCATTCGAGGTCTTAGTTCAGTTCATGATTCTGCCACAGACTCACTGTGTGACCTTGGCCAAGGCACTTAATCTCCCTGAGGCTCAGTTCCCCATCGCTGTAAAAGAAAAGGGGTAATAGTTCCTTCCTTCCACGCATTGTCTGGTCTATTCAGAGTGTTAGCTATCTGGGATAGGGATAGTCTCTTCTTCTGTATATATACTACACCTACCACAACCCTCATCTTGACTAGCCACTAGTCTAATGTACACAAATAATAATCGAAGTTCAGATTCCCATGTGCAGAGCACATTCTCCCAAAGGTGCAGTGCTCTCTCTGTCAGTGCCAGGAGACATGGTGGAGCAGTCTGGAGAAAGTTTCTTAGTCGGTTCTCAAAAATACAGAAGCGCAAGGCAGGTTGCACTGGGACATCCTTCTTTTCGATTCAGAGAAGCTTTAATGAGCACACCACAATGTGCAGTCAGAGGAACTTGGAAGGCAAATCTCAGAGACCTGAACGGGACATTAAGCCAAGCGAGGATGGCACGTCCTTAGTCTGGGGACATGTGTTCACATTCTTGTCAGTTATTATCATGTTACAGCCTAGATGAAAACGATGGGTTGAGGGAGACAAGGAGAAGACGACTAGGGGGGGTGGAGGGGGGTAGGAAGAAAAGTGCTTTCTCCTGCACGGTGGCCTGATTTCTGCAGCCCCTGATCCAAGAGCAGATGCCCCCTTCCTTTCTTTGATCTTCGCTCATTCCCTCTGCCTAGACCCCAGTTCCTTCCTCCCCCTTCCCACTGCCCATTCCAGGCTGCCAGCGCACAGGCTGTCCCGTCTCCCCTCCCCCCGATCTCTGACAGATGAGCCAGGGTCCTTACAATGCAAGGCACCATCCGCTGGCTTGTAGATGGCAATCTCTCTAATGTACCCGCTGCGGCTTATCTCTGCCACGCCACGGGAGAGACAGCGCTCTGTTATTTATACCTTTCGGTTTCGGGCTCATCTCTGCCATTCCTCTCATCTGTCTCCGGAGAGGACACGGGGACCTGCGTGACACACGGGGGCTCTGCTGAGTTTCAGGAGTAGTGTTAATGGCACGGGCCTTGCAGGACTTGGCATCTAGCTCATCCCTTTTCCAGACCCTGGGTTGTTCCCTTCCCCCAGCTCTTTTATTATTTCCCATCCCTGTTTCCCTTCTTTGGCTCCTAATCTTCAGGTCTGATCACTCAGTGCCGGATCCAGAGGAAGGGGGAAAGATGGCTTACCGTGGTTGCACCCTCAGTGTGAAATAGAGAAGCTTCAAGGCTGCTTTAACCTATGCTGTCTGCAGTGGTCCCCAGCGCCAGAATCGCCATGGCCCAGCATGCTCTGGCCACGCCCCCTTTTCCCTGGGGGAGGAGCCAGGACTGGGGTGAGGATGTGGCTCGTTATTTCTGAGCCGCTGCTGTTGTTTTAAGGGTGAAACTTAGCACTGGCGCAAGGGGCCAGACCAACCACCCTGTCATTTAACAGGTGCAGCGTGAGCGGCAGCAGGGCCTGGCAGTGCCCCCTGTGGATGAACCTTAGCCTTTCCCTCGAGGGACCATTCAGCTCCTGTGCTCTGCTAACTACTTGACCTCCCTGCTACACCTGCCAGCAGAGGGCCAGTTGGTGCCAACTGCGGTGGAGTTTTGGGAGCTGGGTGCATGCCCCATTGCAGGACAGGCTGAGACCCACCCAGTTCATTTCACCCAAACCACCAACCAGCTGATAGGTGGTAAGCACACATGGCCACTATTGACCTGGGCTGGATTTCATGTTACCTTTCTTGTCCTTGCCTCTCTCCTTCATCCTCCAACCTTCCCCTGCACCCTTATGACCTCTCGTTCCTGGTTCTCAGCACCGGAAATCTTTGAGCTCAAGTGCTGTGTAACTCTACTGACTACACCTGCAGAGAATGCAGCCCCTCAGGTCCAGCCCTGGGTGAGCAGGGAGGGGTGAGGTTGCAGACACACCTCATTCCCCATCCTTTGCAGTCATCCTAGGGATGACATTAGTGTTATGTTATATTTTACTGCAGTTAGAATCATAGAATCATAGAACCGGAAGGGACCTCCACTCAAGGTAGGACTAGGTATTATCTAGACCATCCCTGACAGGTGTTTGTCCAACCTGCTCTTAAAAATCTCCAATGATGGAGATTCCACAACCTCCCTAGGCAATTTATTCCAATGCTTAACCACTCTGACAGGAAGTTTTTCCTAATGTCCAATCTAAACTGCCTTTGCTGCAATTTAAGCCCATTTCTTCTTATCCTATCATCAGAGGTTAAGAAGAACAATTTTTCTCCCTCCTCCTTGTAACAGTCTTTTATGTCACTTGAAAACTGTTATCATGCCCCCACTCAGTCTTCACTTCTCCAGACTAAACAAACCCATTTTTTTCAATCTTCCCTCATAGGTCGTGTTTTCTAGACCTTTAATCATTTTTGTTGCTCTTCTCTGGACTTTCTCCAATTTGTCCACATCTTTCCTGAAATGTGGCGCCCAGAACTGGACACAATACTCCAGCTGAGGCCTAATCAGCGTGGAGTAGAGCGGAAGAACTACTTCTCGTGTCTTGCTTACAATACTCCTGCTAATACAGCCCAGAATGATGTTTGCTTTTTTTGCAACAGCGTTACACTGTTGACTCATATGTAGCTTGTGATCCACTATGACCCCCAGATCCCTTTCCGTAGTACTCCTTCCTAGGCAATCATTTCTCATTTTGTATGGAGCCAGCCCCGTCCTCTCCATGCATCTCTTTGTAGAGCACTTTCATATCACAGAGTATCCCCTGGAAGCAAGGGCCTCACCCCTCTGTAGGGACTTCCTGGCTTAGGAGATCTGGGTGCAACACAGTCATCTCCACCACAGTCAGCCTTGCAGAGTAGATGGAACCAAGTCATGCTTTCCCGCGTCCCAGCGTCATGCTGTTACCTTGCTCTGGGGACAAGGTTCAGTTGTGATTGGGTTCCATCCATGCTATAGGACGGATCAGTGTTTTATTGTGTAACACCCAGGTCCCCCTAAAGGGTTGTTCCCCCAGGTCAGACAGGGCCTAGTCATGTACAGGCAGGTAGGGTGAGTGTATAAGGCTACACGGGAGGACGCAAGAGGAAAAGTGGCCTTTTGGTTAAGACATCGGGCAAGGACACTGCAGAACTTGGTTCTGTGCCCAGCTCTGCCACTCGCTCACTGTGTCACCTTTGGCGGTTCACTTAATCTCTACCTCAGCTCCCCTGTTTGTAAAATGGTGATAATGCTTCACTTCCTCGTAGCAGGATAAATTCATTCGGTCTTAGGAACTAGGGTGATGAGCGCCATAAAGAAGCAGTAAACAAATGCGTGCTTGTGGGGTGAAAGTACTTGGCATTTATATAGCGCTTTTCATCGCTAGGCCTCAAAACCATTTACAAGGGAGGTCAGTGTCATTAGACCTATTTTACAGATGGGAAAACTGAGGCACTGCAGCGCTAGAGTGTCTTGATAGCAGAGCCAGGAACAAAATCAAAATCCCCTGATGGCTACTTTCATGGCCGATGCACAGGACCACGCTCCCCTGGAGGGAAATGTGCAGGCATAATAGGCGGTGTGGGGGCGGGCACAGAAGTACCTCTCCGTGCGTGAATGGGGACGGAGGGGAGGAATGCACATTTCTATGTGCACAGGGCTCTGAAGGCAGGAACAAGCTTTCTGCTGATTTACCTAGGTTCCTTGCTAATTGCTCTGTTGCAACCACTTGTGTTCTGCTTGGCTTCTCTGCCTGACAGCGTAAGTTATCATCCACTCTCTCAGAGGCAGTGCTTCGCTCGCCAGCTGCTGACTGTGCACCACCGGCTTACAACACACTCCCCCCTTCCAGAATGCACTGGGACAGACGCCGTTTCCTGCGGAGTCCCTACGTGCAGGCCATTAGAGCTTGGAATGAAAGGACAGAACCGAGGACATGGATGCTTAGGTGACTTAGATACATACCCCAGGCACTGTGCAGTTATTTCACAGGCTGTCTGGGATCGCGGATTATTGCTCCAGCTGTCCCTCTCCAGTCTCCAGGGTTCAGCTAAGTCCCTGGGCACTGGTGCAATGTGTTTGGTGGCGTCTCCTCCTAGCCGCTAGTGAATAATTGTGCACACATCACAAGAAAACACCAGGAGCCTGGCAGTGTTCAGGAACGTGGTAGTAGCAGGGGCGGAGCTGCTAGCCAGAAGGGAAGTGCCTTGGCAGAGCTGTGGGGAGGAGCCAGGAGTGCCGCTGCAGGTTCTAGTTGTATTGTTGGCAGTGTTGTTGATCAGTTGTGCCCATCAGGACTGTGGTACAGCAGAGCAATGAGGAGCCCCAGTGCTGGCACAGCCGGGAGCACTAATGGGCCACTTTCCGGTGCATTAGAGCTGCGTGAGACACCTAGGACTGGAATAGCAGGGGATGCTGCAGGGGAGAAGCGGGGGTCATGGGCAGAGCTGAGCGGGGAGGCTGGCCAAGCGTGTACCCCACACCATTCCTGAAACAAACAAGTACTTGTCTGTGGCTTTGAGGTGCTCCAGAACATTCAGCCTGCCATTTGCTTTCAAATGAATGAGTTAAAAATCTAATGGACGGTTCCCCGCATGCTGCTTCTGGGAAGCATGGGGCTTAAAGGGGTTAGGGTCCCCTCCCTTTGCAGTGTGAAAATGATGAGCCCAAGGAAGGGAATCAACAGCGGCCTCACATCTGGGAGCTTGCAGTCCCAGTGGCAATCCAGAGGTGATAATATGCACCGAGACATGTCTGAATCTTTCAGAGGAGACTGACAGACAGACTCACACGCATTGGGAAATCTACACCCTTCCTGGCCCGATACAGATCAGTGACTAAAACCCAATAATGACTGAAAGTTACTCAGATACTATCGAGATGAGGGATACATATAGAGTTAGATCGCTGGGAGTGTATGGGGATGGATGGATGGATAGATAGGTAGGTAGGTAGGTAGGTGTGGGGAGATGAATGGATAAATAGTACTTCTGATGAGGCCTTTACTCAACTAACAAAATGTTGTCCCCTGACACTCTTGCCCTTACTACATGAGAAACGATGGAAAATATCTGACCAAACTTCAGAGCTTGCCTTGAGATGCTCTAGCATGCCCCAGGCCAGAAGGGGGCAGAAGGGGGCTCACTATTCTAATTAAAGCAAGAATCTTGTGTGCACTTAGCTAATGGATGGGGAATAGGTACTTCTTAACGCCTCAATTTTCTGGCCTGTGTTATATCTTTATTATTATTATTAATAATAATAATAGGTGCCGGCTGTGCTAGTTTTGTGGCTCCCAAGGAGATCAGAGAGCTTAATATTAATTCCTGTAATATTTCAGCTCCTAACTGTGACTCAAGCGGAGCCATCTTTTAAAAGTTAACAAAGTTGATTCAACAAGGAAGAATGGAAGGAGGTGAGGGAGCTCTCAAAGCTTCTACCAGGAACTGGCTATTTCAGATTAACAGACTGTCCTGCCTCTGATGGCACCGGGGAGTGAACTTCGGGAGAGGCAAGTGCTAGTTACAGAAGCTATAACGTGGGTATGCAGAGAACCTCACCTGCATACACTGGCCTGCCAATCAGCCTCACCCTGGACCCCCTTTGTGTATGAAATGAGAGGATGGACTCCATGGTCCATTTAATCCTAGGCCTTTTTGCTGGAATTGCCAGCAAATGTGCCTATTGTGTTGCTGGGGTTTGTGACAGACCTGTGCCCACTACGAACTGAGTTGAGATACACTAACCCATTTCACACAGCCATCAGATGGGGAGGAGAATGTTTGAACAGCCCCATATCTCTCCTGTGAGCCGGTCCCTCAAGCCCCTTCTCACTAGAAACACAGAGGTGGTGCTCTAGATCGAAACACAACACACCTGCTTCGCCACTGCATCACTCCAGCTTGTGCTGTCGCTGCAATCAAGGGAGTCGCACTGGCATGGCAGTGGAGTAATGCTGCAGCGAAGCAGGCCCGAAGAGTGAAATTTACCCCTCTGCAGCAGGGTCGGCATGAGACCTATGACTTAAGCATCACTTAAACTGCCAAAACGGGGCTTGAGCGGGATGTAAGCAGTGCATGCATCTGTGCCGGATCTCCACACAGGGGTGATCTTCACCCGAAGACATACCAGTGCCACCTTTCACGCCAGCCGGCGCCACTCTCCATGTAAATAATTGTCCTTTCCATCTCTAATGGCCCTGTGAGACCCCAGCAGTCACAGTTTACATGAGCATTCTGTTGCCTCTTACTGTCTGTGCTTACAGATTGTGTTTGCTTAACCCCAGCTCTGCTCCCCCGAGTCCAGTCTATTTGTTTCTCCATTCCTGGCAGTCACTAATGAATGAGATTTGTCCAGATATCAACAAGACTTCCCGTTATAAATAGGCAAAAATGCAGAGGCCACAGAGCAGAGTGCGTTAGCAATTAGTCTCAATCTGCGCTTTTCGCTTTAGACAGATGCAGTGGCTGATGTTACCCAGCAGGGGATGCTACAGCAAAGGGTCTGCTAAACCCCATTTTATTTGGGAGGGCGGTGGAACATGGGAAATGAATTTTCAGCTTGGAAGTAGAATGTTGATTTATTTTGTACCACGCTCGTTTTAAACGGCCTCAGCTCGTTGCGGGTTTTACAGACTTTGTGGCTTGTGACTTTATTTATTGCTTCTCTGTCCATCGAAACTCGCTCTCCCTTTAAAAACCCGAAAGTCAATGGCAACCTACTGTTCAGAAAGGCCTCCTGTGCTCTTGGGCCTTAAGGTGTTAAAAAAGGGAAACTGATGAACTATTATGGTTTAGGAGGTGACTGCTTTTCCATATATAGGGTTTTTTTAAAGTCCATTTACTGCCTAGTTGCAGTGCCAGCACTGAATCACCCATGGTATTGTGCAGGGAAGGGGAACTTAAAGTCAAAGCTTAAGTTTTATATATTTAAAAAGATAAATAAAAAGTGGGGGGGACCTAATGGCCTGGATACTCCCTGCTGTGCACCTTGTATTGTCCTTTACACACGGTGACTGTGTAATGGTGCCAACTCAGAAAGGTGCTGGCTGTTTTGAACTCACTCGGCACAGGTGCCGCTGACTGACGGAGGGGCAGGGCAGAGGGAATGGAATGTGCACAGAAATGATCACGTGATTTTCTTTTCTCATTCATGAAAAACAGTACGGGGGGTTGGATTGAATTGTTTCTCTGCTGTGTTGGGAACCCAAGCTCAACAGCATGGCGCTAGTCTGCGAGAAACTGACCGTAAACAGTAAGAGAAACTGACCCTTCTAGGTTAATTGTTTTAAGCTGAATAAAGATCAAAGTGTCAACAAAAGAACATAGGTGTTGGAAAGCAAATTAGATTTCTCAATGCCTTAATAATTCCCAGTGTTGTTAATATTATGGGTAACTAATGATAAATAGGTGGATGAGAGGCAGTGTGGTCTAACGGATAGATCGCTGGACTGGGATTCAGGAAACTTGGGATCTCTTTCCGGCAGCATGACCATGTCTATGCCTCCGATCCCCCTCCAACCCTTTCTTTCTCTTGTCTGTTTGGATTGTAAGCTTTTTGGGGCATGGACTCTCTCTCAGTATGTATATATACAGCATCTAGTGCAATGGAACCTTGATCTCAGTTAAGCCTCCAGAAGCTACAATAATACTAATTAATAGTAGCTAGATACTTGAAGCCGGATCCTGCAGTCTCTGAAAGGGCAAAAGCAAGTGCTGAAATACAGTGAACTGTATCTCAGTACTCTGCTGTATTTCTGGCCCACCTTTGCAGGCTCTAGACATCCAAATTGTTTGGATAAGGATCAGATCTTGTGTGTACCCATCCAAAGTGACTTGGATTCCCATGCCCTTTGTGGTTCATCCCTCTGTAGGTTTATCATCATGCACTTACCTCCGACTTCTGCACTATCAAAGCACAAAAGGAAGGACTTGGGAGCCTTTATCTCTGCTCTTTCCCTAGCTTTTGTGGGTGGAAGGCTGACCCTGACCATTAATTTTTAACAAAGTCTGTTGCATGCTAAGGAAGCACACTGGAGCTCACTTATAATAGGCTCAAACCACATGCTAGCACTGTGGTTCCCTGCACGCCAATGGCTAATTCTTTTGGCATGAGATCCAATAAGGTACATGCTCACTAAGCTACTTCCGTGCACTCAGAGAAAGGTCTTTTGTTAATTAGAAAGTGGTTCATTATCTTTGCTTTGCAGAAACTGGAGTGAAATTTGCACACGGGAGTATCTGAAGGCCACTGGCTGTGTCCTTCCTTTATCAGCAGGCAGCGCTGTGCTACTGAGAAGCCAATTCTAGGTCAGCCATAAAAGGGTGGACGTTTTTGCAGCATGCATTGCCGCACAACCCGTGGAATATAAAAGTGCAATTTTTGTGTCTCCAAAGGATATTGATTTGGGGGTAACGACTTCACATCTTGCCCTTCAGTTCTGCTAGGTACTGATGAGCTCAGCAGTTTTAGCCGTAAACCAGTCCGGTGGGGATTCCAGCTTTGGACCTTGGAAGCATATGGATGTTCACAATTCATCACAGAGCTGAGGAGCCTGAGATGACGTAAAGATGCCATGGTTCACCCCCTTTCTCAGTTCTGGAGTGCGGCCTGAGCAGCAGACAGTGCACTTTAGGGCTGGTTTGTGACTGGCGTGTGCATTCACGGGGGGGTGGGGAGTGAGGGGAGGAAGGCAGGGACAGGGGATGTAGATGGAAATCAAAGGAGCGGCCATGCGTCAATTGCACTGCCTGCAAACCCGTGTCACAGAAACACATGGCTGCAAATTGGCTTTTTAAATCATATTATCGACAGAGGCAACACATAGGGAGGCATTGGCCTGCTAAACCCAAGGTTGTGAGTTCAATCCTGGAGGGGGCCACTTAGGGATCTGGGGCAAAATCAGTACTTGATCCTGCTAGTGAAGGCAGGGGGTTGGACTTGATGACCTCTCAGGGTCCCTTCCAGATCTATGAGATAAGTATATCTCCATATATTATTATTATTATTATATGGATGTGCCCATGTCAGTGTCTGCATGTGTTCATTCTGTGTATATGTGTGTTTGTACATGCGCATAGAGGCAAATCCTGCACCCTCCACCGGGGCAGGGGAAGAGGATGAGGGCCATTTGGCTGTGGAATTGGTATGTTTCTGCTGTACAAGAGAGAAAACGTGTTATAGGGATGGGGTTCTTGTTTGGGGCAGAGCTCAGCTCTGTGAGTCTCCGTGAGGGGGCCCTTTGGGTAAGGGGTGAGGCTGGAGGATGCACTTGCCATGGAGCAGCTATGCTTAGCTGCCACGGAGGAGGATCCCTCTCCACTTAGACTCACAGTTCCCGGTCCCCAGGCGAGTCACGGGTGCTGGAGAGATTGCCACGGGCCATGTTTAGCCACACAGCAAGTGTTCCGCAAAATGCACACACGCATGGAAACACGTGAGCTCATCTGCAAACCTGTGCTAATGTGCAGTCTGTGTATACTTGTGTACATGTTTGCATAGTCATCTGAGCAGTGAACACAGGCATATCTTAGAACATGTGTGTGCATCAGTATCTATGCAGGTGTGTGGGTATATTTTGGTGCCTTATACTATAATGATCGGGGCATGATAAATAGACAGACAGGTAGAACTCTGTCAATCTACATGATCATAGTCACTGGTCAGATGCTGCAGTGATGGGTTCTCATACGGTTGCCTACCGGAGGTGGACAGCTGTGGGGGGGGGGGGTGTATTTGAGCATGCAGTGTGCGTATTTTCCATATTCACACAAGTAACCATGCGTGAGATGTGAGCAGCCACCCACCTCGAGCCATAACTTATTGGGATGGCAAACCCACACACACACCATCATTAAGGTACTTCTCTGAGTGGCATCGCCCTGGGCTAGAGGAGAGGCAGGAGAGCTGCAGGACTCGGTGTCCTCTCGTCTCCCCAGATCCAGCAGCCAAGCGCACCGTCTCCCTGGGGGACCTGTGAGCACTCCCCTCACCGATGGCGCTCAATCCCAGAAACAGCTGTCCGGAGCTAATTTATTTCCTAATGCTGCGGCAATGTTAATTTATAAATTACACTGGTAATTCGAGCTATTATTAATTTCAGATGGTGTAGGGCAAGCCTAATTAAAATATGACACCAATTGCCACACATATGTACCAAGGACTACCGTTTAAAATTAATAGGAATATTAAGTGTGACACTGGTCTCAGAGATGCTTTGCACAGTAATTATAGCAGCCCGGCTGCAGGAGATCTGATAAAGGCGATAGAGATATTTCAAAGAAATAAATACAAAAATCCCACTCTCTCCCTGGTCAGGGGCTATTAAAAAAAGCCGCTGCTGTTTTTTTTTTCTTCTTTCAAGGTCAAACACACTTTTTCATTGGAAACAGGGCACAGGAATGGCACCGCGGGAAGCATAGCATTAATAACCTGAATATTTTTTTTAATGCGAGCTACTTATAAACATAGGGTAGGGGTACAGCCAGTACCAAGAACCAGCTGGACCACCTGTGCTGCAGTCCCAGCTTGCTGGCTAAGAGCCTTTGGAGAGGTTTGGTACATGGCTGGGAGACCTCCAAGGACCACAGCAGGAAATGGTGGTTGTGATTCAGTAGATGATGCTCTTCGGCCGGCTCTGAGCCAATACAACAGGCTGGTGCCTTAGTGGAAGGGGCTGCAGCTGGTGGTCATCACATGACCAGTGTCATACCCTTCCATCAAGGAGCAGAGCTGACTATTAGCGGTAAATATGGTCTGTGATGGGACACTAGCTAGGATGGGATCTGAGTTACCACAGAGAATTCTTTCCTGGGTGCTGGCTGGTGAGTCTTGCCTACATGTTCAGGGTTTAGCTGATCACCATATTTGGGGTCGGGAATGAATTTTCCTCGAGGGCAGATTGGCAGAGGCCCTGGGGGGGTTTCGCCTTCCTCTGCAGCGTGGGGTACGGGTCACTTGCTGGAGGATTCTCTGCACCTTGAGGTCTTTAAACCATGATTTGAGGACTTCAATAGCTCAGACATAGGTTAAGGGTTTGATACAGGAGTGGGTGGGTGAGATTCTGTGGCCTGCGTTGTGCAGGAGGTCAGACTCGACGATCATAATGGTCCCTTCTGACCTTAAAGTCTACGATTCTATTCCTTCCTGGCCCATAAACATGCCGGAGAGCCTGTCTGTGACAGCTGTCAATGCCCAGGTGTCAGGCATGTATTTTTTTGTTTTTGCATGAGCAACAGCTCTCTGTCCTCAGAATATGATATTCCATTTCCAGTCCATAATTTGAAAATATGGTTCTGCTCCTCCCAATGCTTAGTTTTTGTCTGTTGGCCACCCTGCTAGTTCGCTCTGTAGTTGGGTGTCCTTTTCCAGAACCTCTTTGATTTCCATCAGTTTCACTGTTGAAATTGGGAGCTAGTGCAGCATGCTAATGGAGTCGGTGCACTGATCCCCTTCTCCCAACTTGCAGATGCTGGGGGTGTATGCCCGGCGGCGCAGGGTGTCAGCCACCACCGGTAGTCACCCTGGACAACATCTGATCTCTGCCTGGTAGTGCTGGAGGTGCATCAACATACACTGCCATCTCTTTGGAGCGCTAGGAAGGAGCATTGCCATGATTGCCTGTTGGGGTTTCTGATCTGATTGCACTATTACTGGGTGGCCAAACATGTACTATGATGGAATCGCTACACTCCAAATACCTCAGCCAGAAGCTCTTTTTCTATTTGGGGATATCGCTGTTCAGCCTCTGACGAGGCTGTGATGGGGGGTATCAGCCCCACATTGGTACAGCAGGGGTTAACCATTCTCTCTTAGCTGAGGAAGCCACACCCCCTGGCTCTGCTGGGCATGCTCCAGTTGGAAGCAGGCTATAAAAGCCAGCAGAACAGCTCAGTCTGGGCTGACCGCTGGCAGGGAAGGAGGTGTCGCCAGCTCCTGAGGGAGGACCGCCTGCACTCCAAGACGCAGAGGCCAGCCAGTCGGAGACAGACCCTGACACACCAGCACGGGATGTCGTGGAGAGGGGAGAGACTGGAGAATCCCAGAGAGGGAGGACTCCAGAGACTTGGGTAGGAAGTGACCCAGGGAGGTTTTGTGGGGAAACGGTGACAGAACCAGACCAAGGCTCGGCGTGTTTCGGTCAGACCCCCGCCGTGCTGGTGGCGGGAAAACCCACCACCAAGAGGGCCCTGGGTCGGGACCCGGTGGAGAGGGCGGGCCCGGATCCCCCTATCCTGCCACTTCCCACCCTGGGGTGGTGGCCCGGCTCACCAGTAGTATTGACTCTGGCCATTGGGCCGCACCGCCCTGACATCAAGGGCTGTGGTATTGATTTTAGCCAATAGGCCGCGTTGCCCTGCTATCAAAAGCCACATCAAGGACTGAGGCCCCTGGGCCGTGCAGTCCTGAGATCCGGGGCTCCCCTTCAAACTTGATCGTGGGGCGGTGACGCACCTCTCCCCTGCCCCCACAGGGGTGATGGGGTGTATCAGCCCCGCGACAGGGGCTCTGCCGGCATAAGCGACTGGCTGCTTCTACAAATGAGATACACCCCATCCTTTCTCCGATGCATCATCCTGAAGTCTGAGTGGTTCTCCTGGCTGGTTGTACTTTAGGAGAGGGGCATCTGTTATAATTTGTTTCACAGTGTCAAATGCTTGCTGTTGGGAACCTGCCCGGTCCCATTCAGCATCCTGCCTTGTGAGCTGATATATGGGCTTGCCTACAGCAGCCAGTGTGGACAGAACTTGGTCAGAAAATGTATCATTCCTATGAAGTGCCGTACCCTTTTCGTAGCCACTAGAGCTGGCATGTCCCTGACTGCCTTCAGCTTTTTGGGATCCGCTTTCAGTCCCTCTGCTGTGAGCAAATGTCCAATATATGTCACCTCATGTTGTCTGAGTTGCATTTTTTCTCAGTTGAGTTTTAAGTTCTTGTCACTGCATCACTGTAGGAAAGCTTGTCCCATTCAGCTCCTGTATCATTGCTCCCTTCACCTACAATAAGGAGCTCATCTGCGATTACTTTCACCCCAGGCAGTCCTTCCAGCGCTTGGGCGAGTTTTCTCTGCAACACCTCTGGTGCTGGGCTTATGCCCGCCAGCATGCGCGGCCATCTGTGGCAACCAAATGGCATTGCAAACGTTGTCAGCATACCAGACTCCTTATCCAGGCTCATGTGCCAAAACCTGTTCCTCACATCACAGACCACAAAGATTCTGGCTTTGGGAAGTTGTGGGCAGTGAATAGTGGCATCTTTTCAATACTCAGTTGAATGGCTTTGGGTCTAGGCAGATGCATAATTTGCCTGATAACTTCTTTACCACCATGCTGCGTACCAAGGCTGTACTGGCCTCTACAGGTGCTATGATACCCCTGCTCTGCAGACTTTCAGGCTCCCTGTTTACTGGATTACATAGTGCCATGGTAATTTTCCTTCATGTTAAGCACACCGAATCCACGGCAGGGTCTAGTTCTAGTTGCAGCTTTCTTGCAAGGCAGCTGTTGCCTTTGAAAACATCCCCATGTGCTTTTTAAATTGTCTCCATTGTCCATAGGATTCCCTCTTTTGCATCACAACTGAACCTGATCGGATCCCTGGCTTGCATGGCCATATTTCCCAAGAGGGATCTGTGGTGCTTACCTTCTACCACCGCAAAGTTGAGCTAGAACCAACTGTTCTATTTTGGATCAGTTGTTATGAGGTCACATTTTCCTGTGGGCTGCATTGTGCTCTCCTTGTACATTATTTGCTTGCATCTGCTGTTTGTAAAGCACATATCTGAATCCAATTCACCCCAACAAATCATGTAATCATAGAAATGTAGGACAGGATAGGACCTCAATAGGTCATCTAGTTCAGTCCTCTGCACTGAGGCAGGACTATGTATTATCTAGACCATCCTGACCAGGGCCGGCTCTAGGGTTTTTGCTGCCCCAAGCGGCACAAAAAAAAAAAAAAAAAGACACGATCGCGATCTGCGGCAGCAATTCGGTGGGAGGTCCTTCGTTCCGAGCGGGAGTGAGGGACCGTCCGCCGAATTGCTGCTGAATAGCTGGACGTGCCGCCCCTCTCCGGAGTGGCCGCCCCAAGCACCTGCTTAGCAAGCTGGTGCCTGAAGCCGGCCCTGATCCTGACAGGTGTTTGTCTAACCTGCTCTTAAAAACGTCTAATGACAGAGATTCCACAACCTCCCAAGGTAATTTGTTCCGGCGCTTAACGAGCCTTATAGTTAGGAAGCTTTTCCTCATGTCTAACCTAAATCTCCCTTGCTGCAATTTAAGCCCATTACTTCTTGTCCTGTCCTCAGTGGATAAGGAGAACAATTTATCACCCTCCTCTTTATAACGACTTTTTACATTTTTGAAGACTGTTATCATGGCCTCCCTCCATCTTCTCTTCTCCAGACTAAACAAACCCAGTTTTTTCAATCTTTCCTCATAGGTCATGTTTTCTAGACCTTTAATCATTTTTGTCGCTCTCCTCTGGACTTTCTCCAATTTGTCCACATTTTTCTCAGAGCGTGGACACAGTACTCCAGTTGAGGCCTTATCAGTGCTGAGTGGAATGGAAGAATTACTTCTCGTGTCTTGCTTACAATGCCCCTGCTAATACATCCCAGAATGATGTTTGCTTTTTTTTTTTTTTTGGCAACAATATTACATGTTTGGTTCATATTTGGTTTGTGACCCACTATAACCCCCAGATCCTTTTCTGCAGTTCTCCTTCCTAGGCAATGTTTTCCCATTTTGTGTTTGTTCAATTGATTATTCCTTCCTAAATGGAGTACTTTGCATTTGTCCTTATTGAATTCCATCCTATTTATTTCAGACCATTTCTCCAGTTTGTCAAGCCCTAATTCTAATCCTGTCCTCCAAAATTCTTGCAACCCCTCCCAGCTTGGTATCATCTGCGGACTTTATAAGTGTTCTCTCTATGCCATTATCCAAATCACATATGAAGATATTGAATAGAACTGGACCCAGGACAGATCCTGGTGGGGTCCCACTCGATATGTCCTTCCAGCTTGTCTGTGAACCATTGATAATTACTCTCTGAGTATGGGTTCCAATCAGCGTCCCAATGATTTTCCAATCACGTTGCAGGAGGCCCTGCTATCCAGCTGAAATTGCGCAGGGCATTTCCTTGTTAACATGGTTGCTTACACAGAGGTCAATATGGTCCCTTGTTGCCTTCCTGTCCCAGTAACCTGAACCTGGTATGCTCTCGTCCTCAAAGAGAGAGTCATGGTGTCACCATCATTGTCTGATGTGCTGTCCCCCTCTTGTACATGGCTGAATGAATCTTTTTGAGAACATCTGCTCTTGGTGAGGCCTCATCTGGAATACTGTGTCCAGTTTTGGTCCCCACACTACAAGAAGGATGTGGAAAAATTGGAAAGAGTCCAGCGGAGGGCAACAAAAATGATTAGGGGTCTGGAGCACATGACTTATGAGGAGAGGCTGAGAGAACTGGGATTGTTTAGTCTCCAGAAGAGAAGAATGAGGGGGGATTTGATAGCAGCCTTCAACTACCTGAAGGGGGGTTCCAAAGAGGATGGAGCTCGGCTGTTCTCAGTGGTGGCAGATGACAGAACAAGGAGCAATGGTCTCAAGTTGCAGTGGGGGAGGTCCAGGTTGGATATCAGGAAAAACTATTTCACTAGGAGGGTGGTGAAACACTGGAATGCGTTACCTAGGGAGGTGGTGGAGTCTCCTTCCTTGGAGGTTTTTAAGGCCCGGCTTGACAAAGCCCTGGCTGGGATGATTTAGCTGGGAATTGGTCCTGCTTTGAGCAGGGGGTTGGACTAGATGACCTCTTGAGGTCCCTTCCAACTCTGATATTCTATGATTCTATGATTGGGCACGCTGCTAAAATGGTCCTTGGAATGCTGTCTTAGCACAGGGCGCTTCTCCTTTGTCTGCTCCTGCTGTCTCCCACAGTGAATGCATCTCATTAAGGGTACAGAATCCTGGTCACCTGCTCTTCTTTGCTGTTGTCTCACTGCATGTACCTCTGGGCACGTTGTGCCTCCTTCGCTTTTCATCCTTTGGCTTGGTCTCTAGTGAAAAACCTGTGTTGCTCCACAGTTTCATTCTGCTTTGGGGAACAATAGCTCTCCAGAGGACTGCTGTGAGGCTTGGGGCAGGGGTGAGTGTCAGAGTACTGCAGACCTCTCTGCCTTGTTCCCCAATAAGGTAAAGTAAAAGTTTTACTTTCCCGCTGTTGTCGTCCCCCTGCATGGCCAGGCCTGTGTACAGCTCGAACTCCTTCTCCTGGGTCTGTCGTGGGGCCAGGTTTCTGTCTGCAAAATCCAGGGCTCTGAGAGGCTTCAGCCCAAGCTCCGTGGCCCACGCTGCCAGCTGCTGCTCTGCGGAGAACTCCCAGCTCCCACACTGCCCCCATGGTTCACTATCAAAGAGGGAAGATGGGCACAGGTTAAGTTGAAGTGGAACTTATTAAATTCTGGGCACTGCTGTGTCCCTGTGTTGCTTCCAGCCTAAATCCCTGCATTCCTTGTTTTTCTGGTGTCCCAGGAATACCAGTCACTGCAGGGAACATGGGCCCTCTGATTCCAGTTCCACTGACCATGATACCCAAGCTGTGGTGCACTTGGCAGGCTAGCAGGGACTGTATCAAAACAAAGCCCTCCAGAGAGCACAGCACATAAATGAGAGGCTAAATCTTCAACAGAACTCAGCCCATTTGGTACTGTTTGGAGCCCTGAGCTCATTGGAAAATCTGGCCCTGGTTGTCTATAAAGATACATCAGCCCTTCCCCCTAAATTAGGGGAAAATCAGGCCTGGCGTCTTGGGACAAATTCCAACATGGGTGATTGCAATCTTCCTGCCTTCGCTCCCACCACCAGAATCAATTGTGTATGGTGTCATGCACTTCCTCTTGTAAAGCCGGAAGCCGTTTTGCTGCTAGTGTAAAACAGTTGCTACATTTCACAGCAGAGGGGAGAGCATTTCTGGGCTGGATGAACTGATAACTGAATGTGTTGTGATCCTTCTGGATGGGAAGGTGCTTTCCAGTGGTCAGATCGTATTAGTACCCAGCTGATGGTAAGAGGTCCTGGACAAGGGGAATTTGTTGGCTCAGGGTCCTTCTGACACTGGTGTTTAGTTATGGAGATTCAAGCCTGGCATTTAGACCAAATTGGAATGATCTTTATGGTTTGATGAGGCAGCCTGTTAGCTGAACCAAAGGGATAGCTTCTTATCCACAGCTCCCCCTGTATAGATCCAACATGAAGAATCCCGTGTTCAGTGGGTTCCCGAGTCCTCTCGGAGGGTGAAGTCTTTAGGATCACAGTCCAGGGGCCTTGTTAGAGAGGGAAAGAATCGACCATGTCCGTAGGGCCTGATAAATGAATTTCCCCTCTTGACCCAGAAGGGAATGTTCCCACACTGCAGGCTCCAAACCAATGCTCCCAGGGTGGAAACTGTCTTCTGCATGTGGGACACCATGGGACCCTGCTAAACCTGGCTCTACAATTCCTTATTACTCTGTGGCTGGACTGTAGCACTTGAGTTTCTCTCTTGCATCAGGCAGAGAAAGGGGTAAAGAGGAGGGGTGGGGAGGAGGGGCTCATGTTAAGAGCTGTGTCGGGAAACCCCACTGGCATTGGAGGTAGGTAGAGTGGCTGAAGGGCCCCCCGCCTTTCAACGCACGCAACTGTTAACCCAGGTGAGGCGCTGCTCCCTAGCCCATGTTCTCCTTCTCTTTCCGGCCCCTGCAGCTGTGGGTTTCGTGAGCGAAGACGAATACCTGGAGATCACGGGGATCACCCGGGAGCAGTCTGGCGAGTACGAGTGCAGCGCATCCAATGACGTGGCAGCTCCCGTCGTCCGGAGAGTGAAAGTCACCGTGAACTGTAAGTAACTGCGGGTGCCAGCTCGTGGCTGCAGCACAGAGGAGACGCCGGGGGCAGGTGGTGAGCAGAGACAGGGTGGCGGGCAAAGAAAGGAGAGCACCCCCCCCCCAGTGCGGTGGGGAGGGGAAGAGACCATTGTCCCCTCACACACGGGCCGTATCGCTGCCCAAAGAGAAGGGGCATGATCGGGGTTTGTGCAGAGGCCGGGGCATGATGGGTCTGTGCAGAGGACTTGGTGTGGCTGGGGCTGGGAAGGGCTGCGGGGGAAGCTGGTTGTGTCTGTTGGGGAGGGCCGTATGTGTCCTTGCAGGAAAGTGGGGTGTTTGTGCAAGGGAGGGCTGGGCTGGGGGCACCCTTTCAGGAACTGGGGGTATCTGTGCAGGAGGGGAGGGCTGGGCAGGGCTGGGTGTGTCCTTGCAGGGGGCTCGGGGCATACGCAGAGTGGGTTGGGAAGGGGAGTGCTTGTTTTCTTAGCAGATGTAGTTCTGCCCATTCGTTTGGTTTTTCAATTCCTTTTTTCCCCACTCCCCCGCCTCCCTGGCTCTCTGTGTGCATGGGGCTTTCACAGTCCATGGTGAGATGCTGTGTTGATAACCTCGGGGGAGAAGTGAAGCGGGAAGTGAGCAGCAAGTGGGAATTTAAAAACAAATAATGAGCAGAAATGCTGCTGCTAAGAGAGTGGGTGAAGAAAACTCAGCCCTCCTGGCACCCTACTCCTCTGCATACACACACAGTGCATGCACTCAGACACACACCAGACACACAGGTGGCATGCACTTCCACATAGATACTGTGGTACACACAGGAGCACCCATGCTCAAAAAGCATACACATGGTGCATGCATTCACACACACATGCTCAAATACCTGTGTGTGCACACTCACATTCATGCACAAACATGTGCACTCTCTCACTCATTCACAAACATGTGCGTGCGCTCACCCACATGTACAAACACATGTGCACATGCTCACACACATGTACAAACGTGTGCATGCACTCACACATATGCACAAATGTGTGCATGAGCTCAGACTCATGCACAAACGTGTGCATGAGCTCACACACATGCACAGACAAACATATGTGAATGCACTCACCAGTATGGGCACACGCACACACAGGCACACGGGCTCACGCATGCACACACGAAGTCACGTGCAATCACGCCAAAGGAACACAACTGTTAGCAGTGGAGAGAGCCGGAGGCACCAATGAGCATGTGCTGCTGGTGAACTGGGGCAGACAGACGGAAGGGCCCATGCTGGCTAGAGACACAGAACGAGGTTTGGGGTCATTCCCTTCCCATCTGCCTGAGCACTGGGCATGAAGTTCCTTGCGGGCCTGTAAAACAGCACTTGAGTGGCAGGAACTGGGCACCGGCTCGGGGAACAGACCTCCTGTTGGCTAGGGGAGGGCGGCTGGCACAGAGACCTTCTGCCTCTAGCTGATTCATTTGGCTCAGCCCACGAGGTGGGGAAGAGAGAGAGGCTTGCGGAGTGAAGGCAGAAAAGAAGGGTTTTCCGAGGCCCTGGGGAGAAACCTGCACGCCCTCATGTCCCCGCAGACCCGCCGTACATCTCAGACGCCAAGAGCACCGGGGTGCCCGTGGGGCAGAAGGGCATTCTTCAGTGCGAAGCCTCCGCCGTCCCCGCCGCAGAATTCCAGTGGTACAAAGACGACAAAAGGTAGGTGAATCCAACAGGGTGGGTGGAGGGGGACGGAAAGGCCTTGCAGGTGGCATCCGCCCCAGCAGAAAAACTATCTGCCGCCATTCCCAGGGGATTTACCTGCATCGTCTCCTGGGCTGGCTGCCCTTTGCACTCCACTCCCCTTGAACAAAGCCAGAGTGGTTAATCCTGCACTTGAACTGCAGAGCCTGGAAAGAGGGGTCAGCGACCTGATTTCACCCTGTCCTTGTGACAGCCACAGTCTCACTGCAGGAGAGAGGAGGGGGAGGGAGGTGGGGAATAGACCACTCCGTTGTAGTGCTGTTGTAAGAGGCACCAAGATTCTGTTGCAATTCCACCCACCTCCCCCCCACACACAGGGGCAAAAAGTACCATAAAAACAGCATGTCAAGGAAGGCGCAGAGAAAGCGGCTGGACTGTCCATCCAGTGCATCCAGGTGCTGTGTCCAGGCAGGAGAAACCATAATTAAATATGGAGCATCCCTCTGTCCCGGGTGTTTTAATTAAATGACGAGGAGAACAGAGGAAGCTAGTTTGCCAAACCATTTCCTCTCCCCGAATCTTGTTTAACCCTTTAAAAAGAGGCTTTTGCAGAGATAGAGAGGCCAGCACTCCTGGGAGCAAAGACCAGCAGCTCATTAGAGATGTGCCCAAGGTGGTGTGTTTAAATCCAGATGCAAACATGCCCGTAGTTCAGAGACTGGTGGTGTTCAGATCCAGCTGAATCAGCCCTTTATAAACACAGGAGCCAGCAGCTAAAGTCTGATCTGGATTCGGAGCCAGATTTCGCCCCCACCTCGGGTAGGGTTCGAATCTGGATTTTTGTATTGGGTCCAACTCTGCACTAATAACCTGATCCGTACAGGCGCTGAGCACGAGCAGCACCCATCCATTCCAACGGGACCTGCAGTTGTTTGACACGTCTTAAAATCAGGCCATGAATTTATATTTAATTCAACTCTCTCTCCAAAATATACAGCAGCTGAACTCTAGGCTAGTTTTCCTGCCTGAGACTGGATCTTCAGGGCATTTGTTTTCAAAGTGGCCTCAGTCTGCACTCTAAATTCGGATACCTGGAATTAGGGTGGCCAGACAGCAAGTGTGAAAAATTGTGGCAGGGGTGGGGGTGGGGTAATAGGAGCCTATATAAGAAAAAGACTTAAAAATCAGGGCTATCTGGTCACTCTACCCTGAATTCAGATGTGCATGCCCCGTGCTGCATGTGTAAATGGCATTTGTGGACCTGAAGTGGGCAGCGTGATCCAGTGGTTACAGAAGCAGGCTGAGAGTCAGTTAACCTAGCTTCAGTTCCTGACCGCCAATGTCCCATTGGATGACCGTGGGACAAACCGTTACGCTCTTTGTGCCTCCTTTTCTCCATCTGTGAAATGGGAGCAAAAGTAATTCCCCTCCTTGGTGAAGACTGCATGGCTTCTTGCCTGAAAGTGCCGAGAGTATTATTGGAAGCACAAATCCAGGCTTTGGGGGTATGGGAAAATGCAGAGGCTTTAAGACTGCAGAGGCTTTAAGACTAAAGATGCTCCCGGTCCAGATCCTTTAAAATGGCAGACAAAACGTAAGGTCCTTATCATGCCAGAATGATGCCCCAATGGGAATTGAAGAAGGACAGTCTGCTGACTAGGGTGCTAGCCTGGGATTTGTGAGTCTCACGTTCAGTTCCCACCAATGCCACTTTTCTGTGGGATCTTGGACAAGTCACTTAACCTCTCTGTGCTTTGCATCCCCTTCTGCGAAATGGGGATAACAGCATTGTCCAACTTCATGGGGGTGTGGTGGAGATAAATACATTAAAACAGCTTGTGTGATGCTTAGATCCTGTGATAATCTATCAGCGTAAGCTTAGATAGATCTCTCTTTTTGTAGGCCCTACGCCAACTGTGAGGGTTGTTTCATGTGTTTTGTGTGTTAAGCACATCCCAGGAATGGAGAAATGGGTTTAAAATACTAATTGAAGGATATTTTCCCATCAGGCTATGCATTTTTCAGAAGTAGGCCATATTGTGCTGGCCTTTAAACCACTAATATGAATAACATTCATATTCATATTGAAGCCAAGTGCTATTGAGAGTTGTCAGACAAGACCCAAAGCAAGCTGGGGTGGTGGTAATGAAGAGTAGGCACCCACTGGGAGGAATTAGCTAGTAAAAGAAAAAAGACCAGAGTGCCTGAAGAAATAGAGATGCTGGGGAGGAGGGTGAGTGGGTTGTGAAATGCCGAAACAAAAAAAATCAATGAATGGCAGACCTGCAAAGGATGTCACGCCACACTGCCAGAGAGGGCAGCGCAATCCAGCTCTGACCCATCTCCTTGGCTTGCCCTCTTCCTCCCTGCCCTACGCTATGGTTTCCTATAGGTAGGGTACTTGGAGCTAGGGTTGAGGTTCCTATGGGTAGGTTACCTGGAGCTAAGATTGGGGCTCTTATGGGTCTGGTACTTGGAGCTAGGGTTGGGGTTCCTATGGGCCTGGTACTTGGAGCTAGGGTTAGGGTTCCTATATATAGGGCTTTCTGCCACTTCACAATCTTCCCAGAGCCTAGCCAGGCACATACCAGGTTCTGCTAGCCGGAGAAGTGCTCTCTGGAGCGAGCTTTCCTGGTTCCTACTTTGAATTGAACAACAGGATTGAACTCAGCACTCCTTTGGCAATCAGGGTGGGGCAAATCGATTTGGCTCAAATCAAGGCAAGACTTGAGTTTCCAACCTTTTTCTGGGCCAGGCCTGAACTTTGCTGGAGTTCTGGGGGAGCTGGTGATTGGATGAAAGGCTCCTGTGCCTGACATCGCTCCAATCCCCCTGTCTCCAGTCCCACGCAGGGCTTCTTCCTCTACTAGTTGTCCCTCTGGTGGTACCTCAGCAGTGTCCCTTGAGAGCAATGCCAGCTCCTCCTATCTCTGTGAGTCCCCACCAGACCATTTCATCCACCCCACATGATGTCCCAGGCCTCTTCCTCCCACTACACAATCCTCACTCAGTTTCCTACAGCTCCATCTAACTCTCTGTCTCCTGTCTCCTCTCTGTGAAGGTCTTTGCAGGCACCAGGGAGCTCAGCAGAGGGCCAGGTGGACCCACTGCCAAGGGTCCTCCCAAAGGCCTGGGGGGATAGATTTTCAGGAGGAAGGGGGTCAGGAGAACTTATTAGGGATGCGTGAAGGAAGCGGGCCATGGAGCAGGAGGTTAGAGCCACCTGTTGAGGTTGTCTGATTTGGAAGGGAACAAGGGGATCATTTTGAAGGTGGAGGGGAGAGGAGGATAAAGCTGGTATGGAGCTGGCAAAGAGTTGCTGTGCCCACATGGTGATCATCATCACCTATGGCGGGAGCTTTGCAAGCCCCAAGACTGTTCTGTCATGGTCGCTGCTCTGAGGATGCTTCTTGTCCTAGCTCAGCTCTGAGGCGGTCTGAGTGTGGTCCGATGGATAAGGCATAGGATGGGATTCGAGACTCCAGTCCCAGCTCTGCCGCTGACCTGTTCCGTGACCTAGGGCCATTCATTTCATCTCTCTTTTTCCCCACCTACCCTTTGTCTGTTTAAATATAAGCTCTTCAGGTCAAGGAATGTCTCGCACTATTTGTCCGGTATGGTGGAGCTCTGATCTCAGGTGGGTTCCCTAGGTTTTACTGCAATATGGATAAGAGCCCAGGGGATAGTTAGCAGCCCCTTGCTCTGACCATGTCTTTCACTCTGAAGGTGTTACCGTGTCCCTTTCCCCTTCTCCCCTCGCCTCAGGCTGGTAGAAGGACAGAAAGGGGTGAAAGTTGAAAGCAAAGCCTTCTTCTCCAGACTGACCTTCTTCAACGTCTCCGAGCAGGACTACGGGAACTACACCTGCGTGGCCTCCAACAAGCTAGGAAATACCAACGTCAGCATCATCCTGTACGGTGAGTAGGGCCAGGTGCTGGGTGGGGAGAAGGAAGTAGGGAGAAGCCGATGTGAGGGGGAGAGGATGGAAGGATGCAAACCCCTAAGGGTTGTTTTTTTCTGGGTGTTGCTGCCAGACAGGACCGCCTCAGTGTGGCGCCTCCATTCATCTCAAAGTGGAGATGTCACCAGATGAGATGTGTATTTCTTATTGATTGTTTCTGCTTTGGCGGGGTTCTGAAGTTGCAAGGGAAAGCTCACGCATGCTCAGCTGTTATTCCCAGGTCTAGCGTGACCAGGAGCAAGGTGGGCTGAGCTACCAGTGCAGCACCTGGGAGATGGGTGACCTCTTCTCCGGGCAAAAGGAAATCCAGTCTCCATGCTTGTTTCACCCCAGTTTCTTCCACCCATGCCCTTCAGTTCTGACGTGCTGGAATCCATTCCCCCAGAACTTCATCCTCCATGTTTGTTCATTCCTGGGTTTCCCCAAACCCTGCTGTCCCAGTATGCCCGCAGCCCTGACCTGGGAGGGACCTCCTGCACTGAGAGAGGACGTCTTCTCCATCTTCATGCAACCCTGGGTTTGTCCACACACTGCTTTCTCCCTCCTCGCCTTGAAATCCCCTCCTTGATTTCCTCTCATCCTTTCTCTCTTACCCTATAAACTTCTCAGAATTGACCTAAGAGCTGGCCAGCTGAGAGCCCCTAAATCAAAATAACTGTCACCCTGCAAACAATCTGGGCCTGATTGAAGTTGGACATTAAGATCTGAAAGGGCTGTGTGAGAGTGAGTGAAACCTGTTTTGGCTGAAATAAAGCCACCTACCTCATTGCCCCAAACGACTACTGCATGTTCCTAAGAGTTGGATGAAATTTTGTTAGCCCCTCACCCTCATTATGTCCCCATGTTCATGGCACCTCAATGCTTCAAAAACAGGTCCAGACTAGGGAATACAAAAAAAAAAAAGGCAAAATATCCAGTTTGTGTTGTGTTTTTAGCCTGATCAGAAGGAATCAGGAAGCTTGCAAGAAAGTTTGTCCTTGTGAGATTTTCAGCTTCTCACTACCAGTGACAGAGCATTTGGGTAGTTCTGTTAAGGCTGGAATAAAGCATCCAGGTATTTAGGTGTTTATTCAAACCATGCTGAGTAAGATCCCCACCAGACATCTCAGTCACAACCAGCCCCTTGAGTTGGTGCCTTTTTCTGAACCATGGGATAAAACATGACAGTTTTTGCCCTAGAAACAGGCCCAACCCACAAATTCCATATCCAGACTCGGGTTTTGAATATGGCAAGGTCTGAGGGTGCCCTCGGCTAAGCTTTGCTTCAAGGCTTGGTAGCATTGCAAAATTTGGATCCAGATCCGGTTAGGGATTCCTGTCACCCCTGAAGTTTGATATTTACCGAGCTGGGACTTTGAGCCTATCTCTAATTTTCATGGCAATAAACTACAGAAGCACCCTTCAGGTATGCGGCAATCGGCCAGGTGGGGTCATGTGTCTGCAGCTTCGCACAGAGCCGTAGAAAGCTACAGTAACTGAACCAGAATCTAGGCGACACTTGCTTTGTTGCAAACCTGAATCTCAAGACTGTTTTGCTGAGATATATGAAACTTTCAGCCAGCCACCGACACAAACCAGATAGACTTGGGTTAACTCCTGAATATGTGCAGGAGACTTTGTGGTTTGTCGTGTTTTGAGCTTAAACCCTGGCCAGTTTGGCTGTTTCCATTTGTGTTTTTGGGTCTGTCAAATCCCAAACTCAAGGGACCCAAACCCAGATCGGATCCAGATTTGAATTTATGCAAGTCCATGGGAGCGGGATGGAACGACAGAGACATGGCCCAGTTAGGAAGTTCATATCTTGATTTGCTGTGCACGACTCCACAGCATAAATGACTCTGTCATCGTGTGTCAGCTTCCAGGTCACATTTTCTGTTACTGCAGCATAAAAAACAATAGAAAGATGACTTTGCCGGAGGGAGGGAGGGGGATGGGGAGTTCCGTGCCCTTATCTGGGAACTGTTTTCTCCACATGCCAGAGCTGTGATTAGACTGATGTATCCATCTGACACCGCTCACAGTCGGGGAGGACATAATTGCTCGACACATTTGTCACGCATCTCCACGCTATGGCAGTCAGTGGTGTTGGAGCCTGTACTGCTGATGAGGAACCGAGTGGGGAGCAAAGCCCTTATCACCCCCTTCCCAGATTCCCCCACACCCAATTCCAGCCTACACCCATAGCCAGCTGTTCTACACCACACCTGCAGCGATACCCCCCATTGCATTAACACTGGTATCCCACAGACCACGGGCTGAACCTCATCTCATTATACAGGCTGACTTGTGAACATCACTAAGCTCCACCCCTGCGAATGATGTTGTCGTCTCCTAGTAACTAGTGACAGCTAATAGCAGAGGGAGATTTAAAAAAAAAAAAAAAGGGACAGAAATCCAGACAGTGTGAGAGTTGGACAAAATACGTGATGGGCCAAAAGGTGATTTTTGGGTGGCTTCATTATGGGGCATCTGATTTTCAGAGGTGCTGAGCACTTCTCCTTTGAAAGTCAGCTGCCTAGACGGATCTGAAGCCGAGCGCCCGCAAAACTTGAGGAATGCAAACTTAGATGCCACTGTTGAGCCTGTGGATCTTCCCTCCCACCTCGGCCTCAGGTTACCGATCTATAAAATGGGTGCAGAATGTTAAGCATGTACTGGATGTGCAGGGGGAATCAGCCTGCACTGGAGGGAATGTCTCTGAGGAGCCCGTGCAGTTACTGCTGCTGCCTTCCGTTGTGGTTTCTGCTGGGGTTAGGGCAGCTTTATTTTTCCATGGGGGTTTCAGAGGAGCTCCACCAAATGAATCTGGGAGCAGGAGGTACTGAATTGCACATTGCCTGGAAAGCCTCCCCCCCCCCCATATCCCTATTTCAGGCAAGCAACACCCGCTCTTTGTTCATTGACCCCTTTATAGCCCAAGTTTCAGCCACTTTCCACCACCATTACCTCATCCACTTGCAGATTATCCCCATTATGGGGGACCCCTGCCAGCATGCACCCTGCCTCAGCTTTCTCTCAGGCCACCTACCCCCTTAACGCCCACCCCTGGGGTCACCCTGGCCTTTGGGGAACCTTCCAGGGCCCCCTCAGTTTGTGCTGGGCCGCTGTTGAACTGGTCTGAAAGCGTGAGCCAGGCCATGGCTGATTGGTTAACAGTGCTGCAAACCACACTGTTATTGGCCGGGGTGCAGGGGGGGGGGAGGGCGAAACAATGGAAATGTGCTGAGTCGGCTTTTCCAGTCAATCATGAGTCAGGCTGTGCTGACATGAACAGTGGGGTGGTTGTGAGGTTGGATTTATTGGTGTTGGAAATCATGGGATGAAAAGCAAAGCATTTTAGAGCCTTAAAACCCCTTCTGTGCTGCTCAGCTTCCTGTCCTGCAGGAGGCGTTCCACTGAGTAACACTGAGTTCCTGTAAAAAGACACATCCTACCTGTAGAACAGGTGAGATTGTAACATACTAGGGCCCCGGTCCTGCAGGTGAGTCCGTGTAGGTGCAGGGATTGACCTGCCTGGATAAGTCGGGACCTAGAACTGTATACAACATCCCTGCAGCTATCAAATCTTTGTCATGCTTCACCTCACCATGCACGATCTCTAGTACCTGTCGTATAATACAGCCTTGCAAAATTCTGTGTGCTCACGGGTGGGGACTTTATTTTGATGGGTGAATAACATATTGTTAGCTTTTCCTTTTCATTGTGGTGGCAAGGATGAGCATGGAGATTTTGTGATTGGGTTGGTACATTTCCAGAGAGGCACTTTGGTCTAGTGGCCAGTGCACTGGACTGGGAGTCAGGAGACCTGGAGCTCTGCCACTTACCTACTATGTGGCCTGGGGCAAGTGTCTCCCCATCTCTCTACCTCTGGTCCTCCCTCCCTGGTTTTGGCTGGGGCCTTCAGGCATTCCTATAATAATAATCTCCCTTTTGCAAGGCTGCCACAACGTTATTTATTATTTTAAACTCATGGAAAGATCATTCTTGCAATTTCCCATGATTCATTTCACTCACTTCAGAAAGAGTCTGCTGCTCTCCGGCCCCGCCCTCCGACCTTTTAAATGCCCCCCTCCCTCCCATTCCACCTCTTATTTACACATCAGAGTGTTTGCGGAGTGGTATGTGAACTATAATTTTTTTTTTGTCATTTTTCTCTTCCGTCGTTTCCTCCCCCGGTTTAGAAATAAGTGAGCCCACAAGCTCAACCTTGTTCCAAGGTCAGTATCACTCTTGTTGTGTGTCACATCCGCTGTCCTTCCCCTGCCTTTAACCTCTGCCTGCTCTCACATTCCCTGTTTCCCTGTCTGACAACATGCATGGAGGCCAGTACCACTTCCTGGAGGGCCGCCAGAGAGGATGCAGGTAGACGGGCTGTGACTGGTCACCTGGAATTTGTCTCCATAAATAGCGTGGCTTAAACTCGACACGCTTGTCTCGTCGACCCAGAATTCCTTACGGGGGGGGGGGTGTGTGTGCAAAATGCGGTTCTGCTTTGTCTCTTCCTGGAGCTTGCGGCCAGACTCCTCGTCCAATTGGATATAAATCCAGTTTGCAACCTTCTCCTTTAAAATGTTGAAGCTAGGGTCTCTTCAAGCTGGCCCCAGGGATCCAGTCCCAGTTCTTCTCCTTATTCCGAATGATGCAGTGTGAAACATCCCCCTGGATGCTAATGCAGATATTGGACCCAATCCTGCCAGGTACTGAGCTCCAACTGCTCCCATTGAATGGGCAGTGGAAGTTGAGGGTGCCTGAGAGCAGAACAAACAGTAAGGCCTTTGAGAGCTATAGGGGAGGCATTAATGGACGCTCCCTGTCTTGAGAGGACTTGCTGTGCCCACATCTGCATTGGGGTTGTAGGCTCAAGAGGCCATTGTTCTTGAAGTCCTTCTCATGGCACGGTGCCGCTTGGCTTCTGAACACGCAGAAGGACTGCAGGGTCTTAGTCACCCTGCTCCTATGAGGATGAATGGGGATTCTGTGGCTAAGTGCTCAGACGCTACACTAATTGATGCAGAGGAGTGCAGAGGAGGCTGGGATGAGGGATGTGCAGCGATAAGGCATCCTGCAATTGCTGGAGACCCTGACGCAGGAGCATTCTTAGGCCTGGCTGGGAATCAGGTGCAAAATCAGAGCAAGGCACCAGATCTCTAGACAGGGAAAGGCTAAAGCAGAGCTGGCTTTAGGATTTGGGAAGCCTCTACTGAGGTTATTCTTGGAGGGTCCCCAACCTTTTCATCTCCCCTTTTCTCATGCAATCTCCTCTAGCCATGGTCAGGACGGGGTCTGGAAGATTTCCTCCCTGCTCTAGGACTGGCCTCCTCCAGGTCAGAAATGACACTGGTCTTTGTCCTGCTGACTCTGGCTGAAACAAGGCAGATCTAGTGGAGCACTGGTCAGCACTCCCAGGCAGCAGCAGCACTCTCAGTGTTGCAGTAATTTTGGGACCGACTATTCCGCGAACGGAATCCCCCTTGGCTTTATCTTCCACAGCTCCCAAGTGGCAGCTGCTGGCTAAGAGCATCTCACCATCAACCCTCTGAGGTAGCGCATGAGCAGAGCAGCTATACGGGGGATACCGAGGGGCACTGTGTGGCTTGCTCTGGAGGGTAGAGGCTACATGCATGCTAGTTTAGTGCAGAAGGGGAAATAGCATCAGGTGGAAGTAAAAGAGAGCCAGCTGTAGGAGTGAGTATCTTCCCAGCAGGGTATGTATACAGCTTTGCCAGTCAGAGCCAACAGAAAATATCCGTGAAGGATTCCAGTAATTCCAGCCAGTCCTCCTACATGCCTGGCACCTTCGTTTATGACACTGTCAAGATCATGAAGGGAAGGGATGGGGAAAAAAATCACCCTTACTCCATGGTGTTCTTTAAAAAAAAAAAAAAGACTCCATACCAATACTGGTTCGTTTATCTGCATCCCCCCTCCCCTCACAGTGTCAACAGAGACAAGGTCGTCTCATGTCCACATGTGGAGGCATTTATTAACTCATCCCTTCATCCTGTTTTGTTTTTCTTTCTTTTCTGTTTATCTCTTGCATGCCAACGCCCGCATCTCTCCTCTTCGTGCCTCCCTCCATTCTGCCATGTAAGTACCCGCCAGCCCTAACAACTCACCTTCACTTTACTAAACTTCTTAGTGTTCTGTAAAGACGGGAAACTGGGAGGTGTTAGGCAGACAAAAAACAATGCCTTGTCGCAGAAGCCAACCAGCTAATGCACAGAGATATGACAGGTGCATGTGCAGGTATGGAAGTAGAGTAGATACAGGCTGAGATATGGTAGATGGAGACAGGTAAAGCATTGGGTGAACACAATTGCTAATGGGTTGTGAATAGGTGTAGGTGGGTTGCGACTAGCCATATTGCTAAATGGGACAGGTGTGGGCAATTCCGGCTAGATGGGAGTGGAGTCCTAGGCCTGAGAAGGTTCCCAGTATGGAAGAGGTTGAGAACCACTGCAAGAGATGGATGAATGAGACAGCCATGGACACAGTGAATGGTTTGTATAAGTCGGTAGATAGGTGCAGTAGATAGATACCATAGATGCGGGGAGTGAGGTGGGATGAGAGGTGGATGGATGCAGTACAGACAGAGGGATACTGGAGGTAGAAATTGTTAGACTGTTTACAAGTGACGCAGCTCTGCAGAGAGAACAGGGTTAACATCTCAAAGTCCTGGTAACTGTTTATAACCATTTGAGCTTCTCAGAAGGTGGCTTTTGCACAGAGATTGGAACCCGGTCCTTCTTTGAAGGCTTGTGGGTATATTTGCCAGCCATTTGTCCTCTCCAGTGAGGTCATGAGCTCTGTGTCTCAGTGGCATGCAGAATCACCCAGCCTGCTTTTGTGACACAAGGAAAGAAGCTGACTCAAGCTGCTATGCCAGGGGCTTTGGCAGCTTTGATCTCCAGTTGCCACAGGTCTCTGCCACATGGGCATTCCCTTTGACCACAGTAGGGTTTGGAGACACACCCTGGGCCAGATCCATTCCTGGTAACTCCGCTGCCTTCAATGGAATCAAACAGGGATGAAGTTCACCAAATAGAAATCAGCAAACCTGAGCAGGTAGAAAGCTCGAATCCCATCAGAGTCCGATGGCGGGGTTGACTAGACCCTTCCAGAATGATTTGTTGAATTGCTCCAAAGGCAGTAAGGTTTTGTGAAGTGGATAGGATCATTGGGCCTGATTCACCGCTCAGATACCCCAGGTTGGCACTGTGTTGTATCAGATCCGGGGTGTTTGCTGTAAACCTAGATGGGAGTCAGAGAGCAGCAGTATACAAAATGCCCTGGGTTTTCTTTGTCTAGCTCCTTTTATTCTCAGATGCAGATCCACCATCACCCTCCAGGCCTGTGCTACCTCCGGACTAGATCAATGCACTAAATTCAGCCTGCAACTCACTTTCAAGGCCACGCCGGGGCTGCGGCAGGGGCAGACTGCAGTCAGCCAGCTTTGGAGCAGGTTGGGCTAGTGGGACCCAGCTCCTGGGTGAAATTCAAGGGGTTGGTTTGGGCCCTACTAATCTCAGCAATCTCTTCTCCCCTTATACCGCACCGTGATGGCTGTATTTGTCAGGAAAGGTTTGGCTTTCTGACCCAGTGCTGAAGCTTGGGGGATTGAAGGCGGAGTGTTCTCTATTGCAGACACTTGCCATGGAAATACTGAGCGTGGCCACACTTAGAACATGGGGCCAGATGCACCTCTTTGCTCAGGTCTTCCTAGGAGGGCAGGCACTGGACTCTCTGATCACACAGCTTGCTGCTCAGGAGTCATCGCCTTTCAGCTTATCTGTGTTCTCGTCACAGATACTCCACTCGGGAAAGAGGATGAGCCAGAAATCCACCTGTGCTCACTTGAAATACAACCTGCATGTGTGATGAGACTCTGAGAGCCCGGATACATGAGTTGGTAACAGAGGGACCACCACTCCAGGGACGGACCGGTGTTCCATTGAATCGTGTGTCCTTTCTCAGGACTGCTGTACACTGGGAACTTACATCGGCATAACTACGTCTCTCAGGCATGTGAAAAACCCACACCCCTGAGAGACGTAGTTAAGCTTTCCAACCCCCAATTCTTTTGTTGACCTCGCTACTGCCTCTTGGGGGAGGTGGATTACCTGTGCTGACGGGAGATCCGCTCCAGTTGGATATAGATGGTGTTTACACTGAAATACTATGGTGGCACAGCTGCAAGCAGTTTAAGTGCTGGATAATTCATAGGAAATCACAATGCACCTTCCTGCAATAATATCCCCATAGGGGTGGGTGTCTCCCTGCTCCCAGCTAGTGACTGGTTTATGACCTAATGCATCAGGACTTACCTGGGCAGTACCCTGGTATCAGTACCCTGATATATCTTCTTCAAGGTCCCTGGAGTTACTGTACAAGTAAAGGTATTTGACGGGAGATTTTCACTCTGCCATGCCCCGTGCCTCCCCTTTACGTGCACACAAAGACCATCGGGCCGGGGGCTAAGGGCAATGCACAAAATCATCTTGGCTCTGAGCCTGTCTCTCTCACTTGGAGTGTTCTCTGAAGGAACATTCATAGCAGCCTGAGCCATGCTGCTGCTGTCTTACCGACTGGCTCAGTCCCCACGGAGTCTTTTATCCCCCAGGCATTAAGCTGGCTTTTGATGGTATCAGCACTCGGTAAAAGGTCGGCTGATTAATGTCTGAAAGACTCACAGCGATCATCAAGCCAATTTATTAGCGAATATGGGACTGGAGTAAAACTCCTGACATCACAAGGGAACAATTGCAAAAAGAAGTGGTTATCAAAGACAGGCTCAGCATCCCCTGAGGATTAAGGGGAGTCACTTAGGAGCTGGACTTCCAGTTTGCAGCACTTACAGGCATAGCACGTGCCAGAAAATTTGCCGGGCTTTCTGCTATAAAGCGGCATCTTCTGTGTGTGTGTGTGTGTGTGTGTGTGTGTGTGTGTGTGTGTGTGTGTGTGTGTGTGTGTGTGCGCGCGCTACCCCAAACTGCGACTCTTTCTGCGTGGAATCAGCAAGATCAGCAAAAAGCTGTTGGCTGCAGGAGTGGCAGGAGATCAAGAGGTTGTTTGTCCTTTCTTCACCCTGCTAGAAAAGCATGATCACACGATCACGTCGCTGGACATGTTGAGTTGCCTGAATGTCATGTCCATGTAGCCTTCTTCCAGGACAGGAGGGGTTACGAACGCCTCATGCTGGGACCTATGGTGGCACCATGACACGAGCATGATTCCTGTCTGCAAATGGAAAAAAGCTGGGATTTATCAGGAATTGCAGATTAAACTAACACATTGGGGGCAGGGAGGGATTCTTCAATAAAACCAAATGCTCTGAGGTGATGGCTCATAGCCTGGCAGAGAGCACGGCCAGGTTCCTGTCACCATCTGCGAGGGCCTTCGCCTTATGGGTGGTTTTTCAAGTGTTTTATGAGTGTGCAGAACAGTGCACGTGGTTCGGTCTCCATGCTGGGCCTACGTAGGTACTAGCTCCATCTTTCCCACATCAGTGAAAAGAGAACATCTCATCTATGGAGGCCGCCCCTATGTCCTAAGAGCCCCTCTGTGAACATCAAAATGGGGCCCCCCAAACCCTCCACAGTCAGTGAAGCAATATCCAGAAGGGGGGCTTCTTGGGAAATGAGGGACCTCTTTGATTCCAAGGTTTTCATGTGCCACTCATCAGAGCGACATATGGTCCTGTTGCCCACCCCCAGACAGTCGGAGACATCAGTCCTTCAAAGGCATAAAAGAAGCAAGTGACATAATTAGAAATAGGAACAGTGGTTGCTATAGCACCAATCTCTCAGACTGTCTTTTCATAGGCTCTTAGAAATGTAGGACTGGAAGGGACCTCAGTAGGTCATCTAGTCCGGTCCCCTGCACTGAGGCAGGACTACATATTTTTTTAGACCATTCCTGACAGGTATTTGTCTAACCCATTCTTAAAAATCTCCAATGATGGAGATTCCACAGCCTTCCTAGGCAATTTATTCCAGTGCATAACCACCCTGACAGTTAGGAAGTTTTTGTCATGTCATGTTTCACTGCAATTTAAGCCCATTACTTCTTGTCCTTTCCTCAGTGGATAAGGAGAACAATTTATCACCCTCCTCTTTATAACAACTTTTTACATTCTTGAAGACTATCATCACTTCCCCCCTCAGTCTTCTCTTCTCCAGACTAAACAAACCCAGTTTTTCCAGTCTTCCCTTGTAGGTCATGTTTTCTAGACCTTTCATCATTTTTGCTCCTCGCCTCTGGCTTCCTTCAATTTGTCCACATCTTTCTCGAAATTTAGTGCCTAGAATTGGACACAGTACTCCAGTTGAGGCCTTATCAGGGTTGAGTGGAAGAAGTGGAAGGATTACTTGCTTACAACGCTCTTGCTAATACATCCCAGAATGATGTTCATTTTTTTCCCAACTGTATGACATTGTTGGCTCATATTTAATTTGTGATCCACTCTCGAATCCTTTTCTACAGTATTCCTTTCTAAGCAGTCATTTCCTGTTTTGTATTTCTGCAATTGATTGTTCCTTCCTATTTTGCATTTGTCCTTTTTGAATTCCAGCCTATTTATTTCAGACCATTCCTCCAGTTTGTCAAGATCATTTTTAATTCTAATTTTCTTCAAACCTCATTCCTAAATCTTCTGGCTTTGTGGATTTCACTCTAGAGAGGCCTTGATTTTTGTGGCCTTTGGAACAGGCCCTAGAAAAGAGAGTTCCCTTTATCCACTATGATGCCCTTTTGTCCACTTCATTCGAGGGTCATCTTTTCCTTGCTTCAGCGGCGGCCAAGTTAGGTTGGACCCATCTCCCTGTCCTTCCACTTGCGAGTGGACATAGAGGTTTTGAGTCCTGGTTTCAGGTTTGGCTACAAAAGACTTGCACCGCCCCTTTTGGAGAGGGCTAGAATGGGGCCCATTCAAGAAAAACTTGGTCAGCCTAACAGACTTTAAGCCCACAAAGTGATAAGCACCATTTAGAACCTTGGAAATGTTCTTTGTTTTAAGTTTGTCACTATGGCACAACTGGTGTTTCTGAGGCACTTGATGGAGGTGGCCATCTCACTGCAAAGAGATTTGAGTTTTGAAAATAGGTATTAAATCCTTAGGAAGGAATTCTAAACCAGCTTCCAAACAGAGATAGGCCTAATGATGTAGTTGAGTCAGCAGTCTTTCCAGGAGTCAATGGTCCAATCCAGAGCATAGATAGACCCTGTATAATGACATTAGGCAGTGCAAGCTGTGTTTCGTTACTCTACTGGGTCGAGAGAACTGTTGGAATTTCTCCATATCCAGTAGCCTGTTCATATTTATCACAAGCTAGTCCTTTCTCTTCTCTGCCACAAGGGATATTACAGATCCAAAGTCTCAGACTCATGGAAGTTTGGATCCAAGTCTGAACTGTGTGTCTGTGCCTTTCTCTAGCGATAATCGTGGGGTTTTTTAACCAGCATAAAAATAATTCTCGCATTATTGAGTGTTTAAAAAAAAAAGTTTGCTGTTTAAATTGTAAGCATTAGAGTTTTCACCGCTCTGTGAAAGCATCATTATCTCTGCCTGGAAGCTGTCGCAGCCTCTCCCCTACCAGGCTTTCAGGCTAATCAGTGTCACAAACGACTCGGCTTTTCAGTAAGATGGACGCCTCCAGCACTGGTTCTGAAAGGCCAGTTGTAGTTAAATGTTTGTCTGTCTGTCTGTGGCTGTTAAATGCATGTTTCTTGGTCTGTTCATCGTGAGATATGCTCCTTACTGGTGCATCGTTGGGCTGAAACTTACCCAGGGTTGACACAGAATTTCCTCTGGATTAAATAACCTGGTAGAGGAGCCACATGGCAGACAGCCCACTAGTTGGGCAAGGTTTCATTAGGAAAAAAAGTGGCCACAACCTCCCTTGCACTTGGGATGGGGAAGGGTTGTAATGAGCCAGCTCCGTCTGCAAAGCAAGCATTGCTGGTCTACATAGGGGCAGGAGTTGTGCTGATTCAACCCATCCCCTCATCAAACTCCATCAGCAGGTCTCTGGTAAACTGAAAGCTGTCTAACCGGGATAGTGGTGCATCAAGCCATGCTTATGCAGAGAAGCTCCATTTGCATCTCTTTCTGTGCCAGGTTTATGGGATCTGTCCTCAGGCAGTTGGGCTGAATGAAATAGGTGCTGATATACTACATTCCAAAATAGAGTTACCTTGGGATGGGTGCAATACCTTTGTGTTAGGAAATTATCATCTAGAATTTTTAGAAGCTCTAATGATGCTTTATTACTGGCTGCATGAAACCAGCAGCCTATGCCTCCCCAATTGAAGTCTCCCAGAACAACACAATTTTTCTTTCCACTCTTTACAGACAGATGGTTAAGAAGCATCTCACCATGCTCACTGGTTTGATTCGGAGGCCAGTAACATACCAGTATCCTTTCTGGGCATTGGTAACTAGCACATTGATCCATATGCAGTCAAAATCCTGTTATCAATAACTCTAAAACAAGTAACGATGTCTTTAATGTAGAGTGCCATCCCCTCACTTCTTTTCCCACAGTCATCCACGGCTGTGCAAAGTGGGTATGAACACTACCGGATCAGAGTGGTAGTGTTTTAAAACCACTTTACAGAATTGTAAATGACTATACAAGGTGTAAGGCAATAGAGAATCGGGCCCAAAGAGAAGCAGTTTACTCTCTGAATAGCCTCACTTACATGAATCTGATCCTTAATTATTTTGGCTCTAAAATCTATTTACTGAGTCCTACAAATAGGGTTAGGGATCCTGGCTTATTTTGTGGCTAATCTTGAATAAATATATTCCACCAAAAAAAAAAAGTCAATTGTTTTTTTTTATTTAACATACAGTACAGGGCATCCTGCTTAAGTCAATCGCTAATTTGATTCTTTCTTTAATTTATCAAGACCTCTGGAACCAAATCTTTTTTATTATTATTAAAAAAACCCTAAAACCTCAATTTCCACCCTCTATTGTGATCAATGTTGATTGCTTTAGGCAGGTATGATTAGATAATTCTATCTAGAAAGTTGCAATTAATAAGGATGGGGCCAACATTCTGCATGGGAGAGAGAGAAAGAAAGAGCCCAAGGGAAATCCCGAGAATAATAATAAAAGACAAATGCAAATTCAAGGCACATTATTTAGACATTCTGGGCCAAACTCAACCCTGATGTAACTCCACCGTTGCACCAGCAATGAATGTCTCTCTCAAGTTGAAGGGCCAGAGCCTCAAATGATGTAAATTAGTGAGTCACCCTTAAGTTTTATTACAGGTCTTGCCGTATGCTCTGCCAGCTATGATGGCCAGGTCTGTAATAAAATCAGCTTCTTATTTAAGGTTTGATTGTGCAACCATGAGGCACACTGCTGAGAACTGCCATGAGTCGTCTCATTAAAGCCTAAAGGGTAGGAATGGGCTTGATTGAAATCAGAGGTAGGAACTAAGGCTGGTAGTTTCTGAAGTGGCCACTGCTTTTCGGGTGCCCTGTTTGTGATTTTCCAAATGGCTGAGCACCCCACAGCTCCAGATGAAATCAATCAGGCCCTAGGTGTCTCAGAGGCACCGAGAATCAGTGACTCCTTTGGAAAAAGTTGGCCTGAATGTCTAACTTAAGGGCCAGATCCAGAGCTATGCTGAGGAGCTGGCCCTAGATGTTGTTTTAAGACTAAATGATAATAATACTTTGCATTTGCAGTGCTTTACGTATGTAAAACGGCCTACAAATATTAATTAAATGAATTCCCCCGCCCGATGAGTGAGGTATTTACCAATCCTATTTTATAGATGAGGAAACTGGGGCAGAGTGGTGCTGTGCCTTGCATAAGGGAAGGTAGCATCTTGAATCAGTGGCCAAGCCATGTTGAGAACTCGGGACGTGCTGACTTAACCCCTGGGCTCATTCCTCCCAATCGCAATTGCTCCTCGCAATAGCTGACCGGTAATCCCAATGTTATTGAGTGCTGGTAAGACCATCGGAGGAAAGGCCTCTACATGCAGATATTTGAAGTTCCTTGTGCTCCAGGTTGCTCTTTGCACTCTTCCTCTCCGCCTGTCTAATTCTGAGCCTCATCACCATCTGTTGCACATGGAGAAGGACTCATTTTTGTCCAAGCCAAGATAAACCCTACACCACCACCTTTGTCTTCTCTCCGTCGTTTTTCAAATCCATAAGGTTTAGTGTGGGATCAAGGCACTGCCTTAGCATTGCTAGGTGGATTATGTAGGCCACTTTGCTGGTCTTCTCTCCATTCTCAAAAGGAGCCTAACACTGCAATAAAACCCTTCCCACCAATAGCCTGCACCTACGTCAACTGAAACTAGTAAGACCAAGCATTAGTGAGGATAATGCTATGTCCTGGGCCAGCAGAGGCCTTCAATTAGCACACAAGGACTCATCATTGCAGTAAAGAACAGGCAGGTTTCTTGGATAAAATTGGCATGGCTGGCTGGCTGCCTGAAATCCCCCGAAGTGTCCTCCTCTGGCAAGCACTGATCTCGTTTCCGACATGGGATGGGGCTGTCTCCTTCCCAGGATTGCTAGTCAGAACAGGGAAGGCAGGACATTGGTACTAGCCATTGGAGATGGGCTTGATCCAAATCCCCCATGCTTTAGGAGAGTTCGGATCCTGATCCAGTCTTTGCAACCCTGAACTCTGGGTCAGAACTATGTGGCTGGTTCTCCCCTGCCTGATAGCCATCAATTCACCCCTGCCAGATCTGCAGGGTTGTGCTTTGCAGTCTCTTTGCAGAGGGATAGATGCCGATACAAGGTGCAAGCCAGTGGGGAATCAGGCCCAGCAAGACTCAGACCTATCTCTAATAATACTAGGAACAGCCACCTTGACATTAGCACGGGGAGTCAGAAGCAGTGCAGGACGCTCACTAGGGGGAAGAATCATCTGAACTGTCTTTAAACATCGTTTTCCATTCACCTTAACCATGACTTGTTCTTTAATTTTTAGAAGAGACAACTACAGCCCTGACACCCTGGAAAGGTCAGTAAATGTGCTCCCCAAACGGTGATTGCTCCCCAAACTCTGGTTTCCATGCTGCCGCCAGCCCCTCTGCTTCTGCTGTCCCTTGTTTTCCCGTGGCTGAGCTAACACCAAGGGATCGGCTGAGCGGAAGTCACGCTCTCTCGTCCCGCAAACCACCGAGAGCACCAATGCAACTAACTTCCTCGTTGCACCCCTGCTTTGTGGGGACCGCTGCAGCCCACCCATTAATGCTTGCAGGGTTCTAATTTGGCAGCATTAGGAATTAGGAGCAAGAAATACACCTGCGATGAGGTGTAGCCATCCTTGGGTCCGGAATCCTGCAGCCTGTCCTTTCTTGTAGCCTAACATTCTAGAGAGACCTTCTTTGCACGGCCTTTTCCTCTGGATTCTGTGCAGCTCCCTGCCTAGCTCTCCCTACCTTGCTCTCGCCCTCTTTCTGTCCCCTTTTGCTGTGGCAAATATCAGGAGTTTTTTCTGGTCTGATTCACTGGGTTTCAGAGAAAATTTGTCTCATTCGAGGTCCTTATTCCTCCCAGATGTTTTCAGCGGATAATTGATGCTTGTAACATTTCTCTAGGACACTACAGGGTTTGATAATTGGCCTCTTTGGACTGTCACATGTTTCCCTAATGAGCTGGAAGTAATGAATGCATGAGACCTGGAGAGCAGTCACAGCCTGGCCTCCTTATCAGCTGCACTGCAACTGACACAGCAGTCCTAGCTCTTGCCAGCAAGGGTTCCATTATTATCCACCCACAGCACTTGGCTCCCTCCAGAGCTTGCTCCGAAATTTCAGCAGGTTCAGCTCAGTTTTCAGGCATCTGCTGCTTTCAGCTCTCCAGGACGCTGGATCCAACTTCGTTATGATAACCCCAGTTGAATCTCCAGTGCTGGCAGACATGGCTTTTCTTTTGAGTGGTTTGGATAACAGGTCAAGAAGTGAAATCTGTTTAGCCAAAGAAAAAGAGCATGTTTAAAAAAAAAAAAAGATGGCTACACCTTTCTCTGGTGCCGGAGGGCATCAAGACAAATGCACACCAGCGCCGGAAACGCTCAGCATCCAACGTGCACCCAAAATGCTCAGCTCTTCAGAAAAGCTGGCCACTTATTTTGGTGTCTAAAGAGGTCGAAGGCAAGTTCTTTTGAAAACCTGGTTAGAAATATCGCAATGGGAGCTGCTGGGACATTGTGGGGAAATCTGGCCCCAGTTATGGGTGCTGCGTAGGATAGGTTGAACATTTTCTGTCAGAACTGTCTTCCTATGGAAAATTGGGGGGGTTGACTAAATGAAACTTGTTTTCTTGGAAAGTGTCTGCTTTTGTGGAAAATTTCAATTTATCACTGAAAAACAAAATGCCTGAAAATGGAAATGTTTTCATTTGGAAATGTTGCTTCTGCAGTGCCTTATGGGAGTGAGAGTTTGGTTGACTCATGTCCCCATCCTTCCTTTTGAGCTAGACTACCTGTCCAGACTACATCTCCCATGGCCACGGACTCCCATAATTCACAGCCTGTGGTGCACCATGGCAGATGTAGTCTGACCAGGGAGCCTGGTCTATTGAGGCAAATGGGAACATGAGGCACCCTAACTACAACTTCCATGAGGCACTTCAGCAGCATTTCCAATTCAAAATATTTTGGTTTTCAGTATTCAAATTTCCACCAAAAATTTGAAAATTTTGGTGCAAAATGTGGACCAAAATAAATATGTTTTTATTTTTGTAAAAAAAAAATGGCAGGAGGAAAAACCAACCAGCTCTGGTGCTGATCATGTAAAAATGTAGCTCAAAGCCTGTATCCTAGTGCACTTTGTTTACCCTCTGTACCCTACTCCCTTTGCATCATAGGAGTTTAAAGACTGCTAGTGAACAGCAATGTCGAGTCTGCATTCAGTCCTGTCCGCCACTCTTGGTTCCATCTGGGGGGAGATATAAACCCTTTATACTTCACTAGCATGTCTTCTTTTGCATGAGATGTGGAACGAAACTCCTGGCTATTTCTTAAAAGTCGCATGACTGTTTTCACAAGCACAGGGATCTTAACTATGTTACACCAGAGGTCAGAGCAGATGAGCACAGTGGGCCCCGCTGGCCTTGGAATCTAGGAACCGTGGTTTCCCGCTCCAGTTCCCCTGTTTCCCTATCATTCTGGCTGCCGTTTCAACTGAATGGGGGAATTCTTCATTCCCTGTATCAGGCAGCTGTGCAAAGTTGCTGTGAACTTTTTAAAGGCTGCTTAAGGGAGGTGGATGCATTGCAGTGATGGGGAAGAGATCCCTGTCAGCATAAAGTTTGGAGTCAGCTTGGAAAGTTTGCCAAGCACTTTTCACTCATTGGCCTGAAGGTGTTGTATCAACATCAGTCATTGGGCCAATTTTAGTTGCTCAGTGAGGAAGCTTTGAGTCCCTTCACCCCCTCTAGTCTGACTGGGCTTTGCAATCATCTTCTCTTGCACAGCAGACCCTCTGCCATTCCTCCTCCCAGCTAGTGCTATAAAGTGGGTACGGCTGGGGGAACGGAGCCTGGCTGGGAAAAAAGCAGTGTGACCCAGACATCTCTGCTCTCCGAGCAATCATCAGTTGCTGGTATAGCCTCTTAGGCCTATAAGCAACTGGTGCCAGTGAGAGCAGCCCCAAAATCAGGAGAACTTAAATGTGATTTAAAGCCAACTTTGCGTCCCCACTCCCAAGCAGTTACTCCAACAACAGCTGAGAATCTGTCCCATTAACTTTCTCAGGTTCCGTAGGACGTCCTGCTGCTCCCTGTCAGGAAATCTTCCCCATCAGTCATCTCATTAGGAAACATTTTCATCTTGATTTGGGGATCTTTTCAGTGTATTCAGCTGCCTTGTCATTTCTTTATTTTTTAAACTGCACAATTATTATTATTATTACAGTAGAGCCTAGGACTTCAGGAGAACTGGGGAGATAACAGCATGAAACTAATTAGTTATCAAGTCAAAATCTGTCCTCACTTCCATCCCTTCTAACTCCACCGAGGGCAGAATTCGGCCCCTCACATAAGAGTTTTCAGCTTTTAATTTGTGTCTTTCTTTTAGTTGTCGTTATTATTGTCTGAGCTAAACCAAAACAACAAGGAGTCCGGTGGCACCTTAAAGACTAACAGATTTATTTGGGCATAAGCTTTCATGGGTAAAAAACCGCACTTCTTCAGATGCATGGAGTGAAAATTACAGATGCAGGCATTATATAATGACACATGAAGAGAAGGGAGTTACCTCACAAGTGGAGAACCCGTGTGGACAGGGCCAATTCAATCAGGGTGGATGTAGTCCACCCCCAATAATAGATGAGGAGGTGTCAATTCCAGGAGAGGCAAAGCCACTTTTGTAATAAGCTAACAAACAAGGGGGAGGGATAGCTCAGTGGTTTGAGCATTGGCTTGTTAAACCCAGAGTTGTGAGTTCAATCCTCAAAGGGGCCATTTGGAGATTTAGTTACAGATTGGTCCTGCTTTGAGCAGGGGGTTGGACTACATGACCTCCTGAGGTCCCTTCCAACCATGATATTAAAAAAAAAAAAAAAAAGTGACTCCCAAGAACTGCAAACCTTCACTAACCCCTGCAACATCCCAAGGTGATAGGGAAATATTTGCTGTCTCATTTAGGTAGATGGGGAAACTGAGGAAGGGATCATGGGCTGAGTTTTCAAAAGTGGCCATCAATTTTGGAATCAGTGGCCTCCTTTGAAACTTTTGGCCTGTGTGACTGGCACACGGCCACGGAGGGGGAAAATTAGCTTCAGAGCTCAGGTTAAAATGCAGGAATCCTTGGTGTCCAGTCGCACATCCACTCCACTAAGCCAGTCCCATCTCTGAGGCTTCTATTGTGTGTATGTTGACTTGTTTGGTAGCACTTAGCTGGAAGAACATGGCTCTTGGTTTTACACTATAGAAGCTCAGTGGTTTGAGCACTGGCCTGCTAAACTCAGGGTTGTGAGTTCAATCCTTGAGGGGGCCATTTAGGGAACTGGGGCAAAAATGTATCTGGGGATTGGTCCTGCTTTGAACAGGGGGTTGGACTAGATGACCTCCTGAGGTCCCTTCCAACCCTGATATTCTATGATTCTATGAGCTCAAGCTAAGGGGCTGTTTAATTGCTGCATCAGTGTTTGGGCTTAGCTGCATCCCAAACTCTGGGACTCTCCCACTTTGCAGGGTCCTTGAGCCCGGGCGCCAGCCCAAACCTGAACGTCTACATCACAGTTCAACCACCCCGTAAGCCCAAATCTGCTGGCACAGGCCAGCCATGGGTTTTTAATTGCAGATTCATTTCAGGGTGGGCATCCAAAGTCTGACATGCCCCAGCTCATTTTTGCAGACATTGCCCTATGATTCTATGAATTAACCATGGCTAATTGGTTTATACCTTTACTCCTCTGACTAACACCGTCGGCTTTTTCCCTCCCCCTCCCCCTTTGCAGGCCCCGGAGCAGTGCATGATGGGAACAACGGCACATCAAGAAGAGCTGGCTGCATTGGGCTGCTTCCCCTCCTGCTGTTGCATCTGCTTCTCAAGTTTTGACCCAAGTGCTGATTCTGCGGAGTAGTGACAACCACAGCAACAAGAAGAAGAGAAAGTATAACATTTTAAAAAGAAAAATAAGCGTTATAATAAAGAGAATGTATTACCAGAAAATCTGAGGGGGAGAGAGAGAGGGGGAAAAAAGGGAATTTTGAAAAAAAAAATCCATTTTTTTCTCGCTGAATTTTTGACACGGCTGAATCTTTTTCTTTCTTTCTTTCTCTTTTTTTTTTCTTTTTATTTTTTTCTTTCTGCAATGGACAAGTGTGCCGGTACCAAGGACCAACCAGTACATTTGGCTGAACGGTTCCCCCCGCTCCCTCACCACATCCCTCATTCCAAGGCAGCTGGCTCGGTCATTTCTTTCCGCTCGACTCTCCCACATGGATGATTACGGAGTCGGCTGTTCCAGCACATGCATATGCAGACGCACAGCATTTTTTTTGTTGTTGTTGAGATTTTCCCTCCTTTTCATGGATTGTGCTGCCATTCGTGTTAGTATGAAACAAACAAGCAAAAATTGACGACGCCGAGACGAACGAAAAGGAACAAAGCAAACCAGTTGTTAAACATTTCTTCATTCTACTACGCACGGACATCATGGAGAATGAGGGATCTGATTCATTATTAATTTTATTAATTATATTTTCTGATATGAGCCTAGAACGGTTAGTTCATAAAAAAAAACAAAAAAAAAAAGAGAAGTATGTTTATTAAGCATTAAAATCAAAACAAACAGATAGTGTTCTTCTTAACTAGGTGTGCAAGAGGTGGCATCTCAGCTTGTCTTAGGGTTTTTGCAAAATTGGTGTGAACAGTCAACGAGTCCTGGGGGGAAAAGAAAGTGTTTTTACAAACAATTCCTCCACCAGCGTTATTGAAACTTCATCCATTTCTCTGGTATTTAACGCAGAAGATACTATGCTATCTACATACTGTTTTGGAAAAGATGATGCTCACTGTATGTTGAGTTGGATGGATATGCTTATTCTTTTTATGGGATATATACATATATATATATATATATATACACACATATATATATATTATTATTTTTTTGTTAGCGTTCTAGCCACATTATTTCTCAGCAGAGTCCTTCTTCTGCCATTCCTGCATGCTATATATGGACTTAGCTGTGTATTGGTCTTCTTCTAAGAGATGATAGAGTTTCTTGATGATTGTGTAATCAATTCCTGCCTATTATTTTGTCCCCACCTTCCCTTGGGTTATTTACAGGTTGGAGACACTTATTAAAAAAACAACAACAAACAAACAAACAAAAAAGGAAAAGTAACAGCTGCAGTGTCTCTTTGCAGGTTTGGCTATTCCAAGGGGAAACCGTGTATAACAAGAAGTATTTGTCATTCCCCCTTTTCGACACAGCTTGGGACATTAACACAACAACACTGCAAACAGAAAAAGTCAACAGAAAAGAAACAAAACCCATCACCCACCTTTGATTTGGCCATTGGCTGGTTCTATGACACTTGTGTGGCTATGGGAGAAATTAACTTGCTTTATTTTATTATTTTGTTTCCTTCTTGGTGGACGAAACTGAAGAAACGTGCTTCGCGTCGAGGTTCTGGGATAGTCCCGTGGCCAGAGGCCCTCCGGTGTCCTTGACTTGTTTGGGGGGGACGAGAGGGGGAGGTTGTCTCTGACTATACATTAAAAAGATGTTCCATGTTGCTGTTCACCCTGGTTGTAGTACCTCATTGTGAAGCTTGGAGAATTGGTCGTAATGGGCGGAGGGTGGATCTGTGCTTGTATAACGTTTTCTTGTTTAATTCTTCAGTAAACTCCTGCTCTCCCCCGCAGGAGAGAAGTGGGTTTGAAAACAACGGCCCAGATCCTCAAAGGTATTTAGGCTCCTAATTCCCAATGGGTGTTAGGTGCCTAAAAACCTTTGAGGACCTGGGCCAATTAGCTCCGGAGTCCTGCTGTGAGTCCAACGAAGGAGATGCAGTCTCTGAGGAGGAAGGGTGGCAGACAGATGACACTGGTCGTCATCCCTGCCTGGTGGCTATTACATGAATGTATGAGTGCCTCACCACTATGGATAACGTCCAGATGCAGCTGACATTTGGGATGGGATGGGGTGGGGGACTAGGGAGGAGAGAGGTAATGCTAAATAATCATTAACCACAGCATGGCCAGCATTGCAGCATAGAATGAAGGAGGGAGAGCGAAAATCCCACGATCCCGCTCAGTCCATCATAATAGGGTTTGAGTCTCAAAGCCTGCTGAGGTCAGTTGAAAGACTCCCATTGACTTCACTGACTTTGGATCAGTGAGTCGGGGGTCTCTTGGAATAGACTGCTGAGGGCTAAGCCTGGAGACTGCTAGGAACTCTCACTTCCAACTCCCTCAGCATCTTGTAGGATCAGGCCTTTTATCGAATAGGGCAGGCTGCTCCTGTCAACCCCAGAAAGTTAAAGACAATACTGCAGAGCCCCAAAATGTGCTCTGCTTTCAAAAGGTCCTGATCTACTGGGGAATGTCCTCCAGATTCCAATGCCTGTTAGTCATATGCTGTTGTCTTTTATTTTCAGGGGCTTCCTTGGTCTCTTTCTTCTTTAACTGCAGAATTACAGTTCAGCCTTAGGGCCGGATTCTGATCTCGTGTTCAGCTGTGCAAACCCACTGAAGCCACCAAAGAATTTGACAGGGGGGAATATGCCAAGTTTTCACTAGCGTCACTGAGAACAGGATCCGGCCCTCAGCAATTAAATGGCTGCTTTTTTACGGCCAATGATCAAATTATCCTGTAATAGCTTCCTGAAGGGATCGGCATTGATCAAAAGAAAGGGTGGAAGATGTCTTCCTGTTAGCACAACTGACAGAGCTCCTGAGGTGCTGATCAAATTAGATGGAGGATCAAATTAACCAGGGGTTGAAGTAAGTGAAAGCAGCAGTTGAATCTAGGGGGATAAAATAGTGAACTGCACCATTCCATCCCCCGAGGAGAAAGATAAATACATCAGCATCTCCGTTTTGGTGAAACGTGAGTGGCCTGATGTCTGAGCTGTCCCACAAGGAGTAGTTAGCCAGAGGGTGGTAATCCCAGAGGACATGCAGATTCTTGCTCGTGCCTGGCCAGAGACGCACACAAAAATAAAGCCGTGATGGCCCGCAAAACACAGGAGAAGAGAAATGGAGACGGAGAACATTAGATGGAAAAGGTGTGGGCGGGGTTCATTTTAAATGGATGAATAGATGCCAGAGGCAAAGCGGAATAAAATATTAATGATTAAAGCCTTTTTTTTTTAATGTGTAAGTAACAAAACATTTGTTTCAATGGTTAGCTCTCTTCCCACAGGGGCCTGGATTGGAGCCTCACCGGTCTAGGTGACAGATTCAAACTCAGCATGCAGTCTGTGGAGAGTGAAAGCGCTTGGTCAGCAGGAGGTGGTACAGTAGCTTATGTGAAATGAGTTGGTGGGTCTCAGGTGGGTTCCTACTAGACACCTGTCCCCATCACAGAAACCACCAGCACCATTGGTGCTTGTCAAGTGTTAATCTCTGCAGAGAAGCCAGAGTCTCAAAGGGGCACAGAAAATGAACTCTCTGCTTTATCTCTAGAAGTAGTGTCTCACCAGGGTGTGACAAGCCTGTTCATGGAGCACTGCTGGCATCACTGATTTCCGTGCTCTGTACATTTTTAAGGCAAAGCAAAGGCCATTAGCAAAAATAGCTCAGTGGCTTGAGTGTTGCTCTGCTAAACCCAGGGGGTTGTGAGTTCAAACCTTGAGGGGAGCATTTAGGGATCTAGGGCAAAAATCTGTCTGGGGATTGGTCCTGCTTTGAGCAGGGGATTGGACTAGATGACTTCCTGATGTCACTTCCAACCCTGATATTCTATAAAGTGTGTCTCTCAAAAAAAAATTTTTTTTTCTAACCCCATTATTGTTGGAATTCTCCCTGACTTTTCTGAGCCTTGTCTCTCATATTTCTCTGTCCCTGGATGCATGCTGCAGCCGGGCTAATAGCTGTGGGACTCAGGGACATTGGGTCAATGTGGGAAGGGCAGATGGAGTCCACGCAGGATGCTGCTTTGTATAACAAGCACCTGGACCTCATTTGCAGAAGTGCTGAGTGCCCACAAATAATATTAACCTGGCGCACCTTCAAAAACTAGCTAATGGACAGGTCTCCAAATGTAATTGTCAACAGGGAATCATCATCGAGTGGGTGTGTTTCTAGTGGGGTCCTACAGGGATCAGTTCTTGGCCCTATGCTATTTACCATCTTTATCGAGGACCTGGAAGAAAACTTATCATCATTGATGAAGTTTGCAGATGACACAGAAAATGGGGGAGAGGGAAATAATGAAGAGCACAGGTACAGAGCAAAATGAATCACTTGGTAAGCCGGGTGCAAGCGATGCGTGGTTTAATATGGCTAAATGTAAAAGTCTATAGCTAGGGTCAAAGCATGTGGGCCTTGCTTAGAGGATGCGGGGGCTCTTTTTCAGTCAGAAAACTGAAAAAAAAATGTGTGGGTGATGGTGGATAATCAGCTGAACATGAGCTCCCAGTGTGGCACTATGGCCCAAAGCACTAATCCTGGAATGCATAAGCAGGGGAAATCTCAAGTAGAAGCAGAGAGGTTATTTTACCTCTGTATTTGGCACTGGTGCGACCACTGCTGGAGCCTGTGTCCAGTCCGGGTGTCCGCGATTCAAGAAGGATGCTGACAAATTGAAGAGGGTTCAGAGAAGAGCCAGGAGAATGACTGAAGGATTAGAAAACCTGCCTGATCGCGATGAGAAGCAAGGAGCTCAATCTAGATAGTTTAATAAAGTGAAGATTAAGGGGTGACATGACTACAGTCTGTAAGTACCTGCAGGGGGAACCACTACCTGATAATGGGCTCTTCAATCTAGCAGAGAAAAGCCTAGCACAATGCAATGGCTGGAAGTTGAAGCTAGACAAATTCAGACGGGAAATAAGGTGTTGATTTGTAACAGTGAGAATAGTTAACCATTGGAACAATGCACCAAGGGTTGCATTGGATTTGCCACCATTGGCAATTTTTAAATCAAGAGTGGCTGTTTTTTCTCAGGGCTGTGTTCTAGGAATACTTCCAGGGAAGTGTCCTACAGGAGGTCGGACTAGATGATGACAATGGCCCTTTCTGACCTTGGAATCTATGACTCTCTGAACTCCAACCGCTCAATGAGAGAACTCCGGCAGCCCGGCGCTGGGCAGTGTTTCACTCCAAGTTGCATTAAAGGGAAGAGGAGTAGTGGACCTCACAATGCACAAGCCAAGAACACAAGCCCGGCAGCTGGCTGAGTTCTGCCCTGCCCTGACTTACTAGCCACAGTCTTTGCCTCCCTTTTGCTGCGTTCAGTCTGCCTTTTCCACAGTTTGTCCCCCTTCCCTGAGATTTTCTTCTCCCAGACCACCTCAATCTTCTGCTCCCGTTAGCCACCTCTGCCCAGCAGGGAGCAGCCAGCAGCGTCCAGCCATGGAGACAAGCAAAACAAATATAGCCTCAGGTCATGCAAACACGTGTGTAACCCACTGTGCATGTGTTACCGGTCTTCCTCTGTGCCGGACACACAGAGGATTTGAGGCTGCTACAGACACACTACTAGTTATAGGGGGCTTTAGCTCCAGCTATTGCAGTTTATGCTGTTTCAGCCCTGGGGTTCCCGGTTCAATTCCTGCTGTGCCCGCTAAAACAGCCGCCACACGCCCCTTTAAGCCTGGGAGTAGTAGCATGAGGCGGCTTGGGCGCGCAGCTGAAGTTAAGCAGCATCATAACCCATACCCAGCCCCAGCACAGCCCTGGGCATTTCAAAGACACCCTGCAGGGGTGCGTCTCCGCCAGCAGGTGGTGCTGTGTGAGGTTATAAATCAGCCGGGCTGCCGGCCAGCCCCACTCACTTGATCCAAGATGGTGTCTGCCTGCAGGAGGCTGGGCGTGTTGGGTTTTCCCTGCTCCTCACCCCCCTCTTTAGGGCTGCACGTGGCCAAGGTAAGAGAGGGCAACTTGCTGCTGCTGTAGTGGGCAGAGGGGGCCGGAAGGAGCCCTGGCGGGGGGGTTTCCCCATTGCATTTCCTTCCCCCTCTGAGGAGCTCAGGTGTTTGCCAAGCCCCATGTGCTTAACCACAGTTCTGTGCCTCTCCCTTTGCAAAACAATAACAGCACATATTGGCTCATGCATGGAAGGGCCAGTTCTGGGGAAGGGATAGCTCAGTGGTTTGAGCATTGGCCTGCTAAACCCAGGGTTGTGAGTTCAATCCTTGAGGGGGCCACTTAGGGATCGGGGGCAAAAATCTGTCCGGGGATTGGTCCTGCTTTGAGTAGGGGGTTGAACTAGATAACCTCCTGAGGTCCCTTCCAACCCTGATATTAAAAGGAAAAAAAACATAAATCTTTGCACTGGCCCCCTGCAGCCCTTGCCCTGTTTTACCAGCTACTCACTGCGAGGGCGGCAGGGGGAGGGAGCATTAGTTTAGAGGCATTAGCACGGCTGCAGGATTGCTCTGAACTGGGGCAGCCTAAATTGCAGGTTTCCCCAACTCAGGAGCCGTATAGCGCTGGGATGGGCAAAGCAGCGGGTCTGACCTTCCCGCAGAAGCGGGGGAGCTGTGCTGTTCATTGCATGCACACAGTGTTGGCATGGTGGTGGCAGGGATAGCTCAGTGGTTTGAGCATTAGATTGCTAAACCCAGGGTTGTGAGTTCAATCCTTGAGGGGACCATTTGAGGATTTAGTTGGGGATTGGTCCTGCTTTGAGCAGGGGGTTGGACTAGATGACCTCCTGAGGTCCCTTCTAACCCTGATCTTCTATGTGAGTGGAACCTTTTAGAGGTGTATGAAGGCAGGGTGTGCCCCAAGACCTTCCCTCCCAAATAGACAATGGAGAACTCCACCCAGCAGCAGGGAGCTGGCATGCATCCAACGGGCACTGATTAAAGCTGCCCTAGCTTTTATGCCTGGTTGGCATCTGGGGCAGAGCAGAGGGGCAGCATTGCCCCCTTCCCCCATGGTTTTTACAAGGATGGGTGGGGCTCAGAGGATGTTCCTGGCCAGTGTCTGTGTCACTGCAGGGCAGCGGCGCAAGATGCCCAAAGCGTGAAGGGAGGGATGGTTTGAAAGCAAAGCAAGAGCAAATATCTCCAATGGCTGGGGATGGGACACTAGATGGGGAGGGCTCTGAGTTACTACAGAGAATTCTTTCCTAGGATGGTCCCTTCTGACCGTAAAGTCTGTGAGTGGACACGTTTGGCAGGTGCCTTGTTAGCTCCAGTTTGGATTTGTCCAGTGTTTTCTGTGCATGCTGCAGTCTGAGCAAAGGACGCTCACTTCCCATTCCTGCTCAGGATCTTCGTTAAACTTCCCCTCTGGTTATGCCCTGGGCCAGGTGGCCCTTCCTCTGTCATCAAATCTCCTCCTCCACTTCCTCCTTCTGATGCGATAACCATCAGGACGCCGTTGCTGCACTTGACAGATCTGCGGGATTGCAGGAAGTTGTTCATGTCTCAGGATCTGTTGCAACTACTCCGGCGCCTGACAGTATCATAGAAATGCCAAGCTGGAAAGGACCATGAGAAGTCCTCTCCTAGTCCATCCCCCTGCCCTGATGCGGGACCAAATAAACCTAGACCATCCCTGACAGGTGTTTGTCCAAACTGTTCTTAAAAACCTCCAGTGAGGGAGATTCCATAGCTTCCCTAGATAACTCTCCTTAGAGTTAGAAAGCTTTTCCTAATGTCTAACTTCAGTCTCCCATGCTGCAGCCCATTACTTCTGGTCCTACACTCCGTAGGCTATACTAGTGTGATTACCCTCCCAATCTCCATTTCGTAGCTAGGGAAACTGAGGCACTGAGAGTTGAAGAGACTTGCCGCAGGGAGGTGCTGATACCACCATCCTCCGACCCGTGTCCCCATTCCTTCCCCTCACTCCTGCCTCCCCCCACCCAAAATGCAGACCCCTAAAATAGCCACAACTCAATTGAGTTAATTAAAAAAGCTCTTACTGGGATGAGGCATGCAAGAAAAAGGGAAATGAGGGTCATGACCGCACCAAGAAAACACAAAAGCGGAAGAAGGAAAAGGTCAGGCTCTGATCCTGCAAAGACTTACACAGCTTACACATGGTGAGTAGCCCCGGTGAAGTCACCGGCACTTCTCACAGCGTGTACAGTTGTGCATGTGCGTAAGCCTTTGCTGGATCGGGGTCTTTGGTTGGCTGCTTTTGGTGTGTTTTGAGTGTGGGCGCTGGGTTCTTTTGAGCACTAGCAGACCTGGGTTATTTCTTTCTGGTGGGTGGGCACTGCGTTAAAAAGCCTTTTCCTCTACCTAATATTTGGCTTTGTGGCTGCTTTGCTTCATCGCCGATGACAATGTGCAAGGTCTCCTTTTCATATGTTCAAACAGGCCAAAATAAGTTCAAGTTCAGGACAGACCTGGGGATGGTGGTTGTCCTGGTGCAAAAGTTTTGGGGAGAGACGCTCGTCTGAAACAGGAAAAGATAGGTCCCCATCTGCCAGCATTTAGGCAAGGGAAGAATTTTAGACATGAGAAGGCATAATGGTTTCAGAGACTTCATGGCTAGAAGGGAACCTCAGATCATCTTGTCTGACCTCCTGTATATCCCAGGCCATTACGTTTCACCTAGATACCCCTATGTTAAGCCCAAAGACTCATTAGACCCAAAGCATTTCAGTCTTCAGGAGACTAAACTGTGTTCCATTGGCAGAAGCCAGGAAACCACGGTGCCACCAGGGCCCAAGGCAGTGTTCCCTCTAAGTTTTTACATCCAGGTGCGGAATGAATTTTGTTATGTGCGCCATTATGATGGTGACATGTTTTTGGGGGGTGGGGCCGAGGGGTTAGGAGTTTGGGAGGGGACTCAGGGCTGGGGCAGAGGGTTGGGGTGCAGAGGAAGGGTGAGGGGTCCGGCTGGGGTGCGGGCTGTGGGGTGAGGCCAGGGATGAGGAGTTTGGGGTGTGGGAGGGGGCTCAGGGCTAGGGGCAGAAGGTTGGGGTGTGGGGAGTGAGAGCGCTGGCTGGGGATGCAGGCTCTGGGGTGGGGCCATGGATGAGGGGTTTGGGGTGCAGGCTTCCACGGAGAGAGAGGACTCCCCCCAGCCCTCTTTCACAGCAGCGGACGGGGGAGAGCGCTTCTCCCAGCCGCGTCAACCACGGCGGGGCTGGGGGAGAGGCGCCTCTCCCCACTAGGCGCCTGCGGCCCTTCATAGCCTGCTGAGCAGCCACGCAGCTTAGAGGGAACTTAGGTCCAATTTAAGACCCCCTGTAATGGCAGGGAATTGATTAGGTGAGATACACCCAGATTAGCCCAGCAGTTGAACGTCACCTCATAGAATCATAGACTTGCCAACTTGGATGGGATTTCAAGAGATCCCCCCCTGCGCTGAGGCAGGACCAAGTAAACGTAGAGCCTCCCAGGTAGGTGTTTGTCCAACCTGTTCTTAAAAATCTCCAATGATGGGGATTCCACGGCCTCCCTAGGCAACCTGGTCCAATGCTTAACTATCTTTAGAGTTAGGAAGTTTTTCCTAATGTCTATCCGAAATCCCCCTTACTGCATAAGAAGGTGGTGAAAATCCCAGAACTCAATGGGACTCTGCACCAAACAGTTTCTCACACACCTAAGTGTTTGCAGGATCGGGGCCTTAATTATCATGAGGGTTGGAAATGATACTTTATAGGCCCAGTTATCACAGGCTCAGCACCCACACAACTTGCCCAACATAAAAACCTGGCCACTGCTTTTAGTGTCTAAATAAGTGCCTGATGGCTATGAAAGTGCAGCCCCAGATGAGTTTAAAGGCATCATAGGAGGAGGGATAGCTCAGTGGTTTGAGCATTGGCCTGCTAAACTCAGTGTTGTGAGTTCAATCCTTGAGGGGGCCATTTAGGGATCTGGGGCAAAAATCTGTCAGGGACAGTACTTGGTCCTGCTAGCGAAGGTGGGGACTGGACTTCATGACCTTTCAAGGTCCCTTCCAGTTCTACGAGATAGGTATATCTCCATATATATCATTCCTTTTTAAAGCGTTGTACTTCATGACCGGTTGATTGCTGGTTAGTTTGTAGTCATTCATTGGGTGTTCCCCATTTCTTCCTGTCCAACATAGGAAACATAGGTGTTGTTTGCTGCTGTGCTCCACCCCAGAGGTGGCTGTGTGCCCATAGCAGTTGAAATAATTGTGTATGTAGTTTATAAAATGCTTTAGAAGGGTCTGATAGTAGGTAAGGAGGGATTGGAAGTAGGGAAGTAAGTTTGGGGGAAGAGGGTCTGTTATTTAATTGATCCCATTTGCTTTTCAGTCCTGAAACAGTGAGCTGGAAAATCTCTTGGTTTCTGGTCTGGAAGGTTCAGTCTGAAGAGGAGGGGTTTGGCCAGCTGGTATGCGGCAACCCCGCCTTGCTGCAGGTCTTGGGGAGGGTTGAGGAACCTTTGTAACATTGGACGTTTGGATAATTAGGAGTTTCAGTCTGCTGGGTTTATGACAAGCCCCTCATCAGAGACGGGATGGTCCAGAGTTTACAGCGTTAGTCTGGGACTCGCATCTCCATGGCCACAGGCTTCCTGTGTGACCCTGGGCAAGTCACTTAGTGTCTCTGTGCCTCAGTTACCCAGCTGTACAATGGGGATACTAGCAGTGCCCTGTCCCCCAAAGGGGTTGTGAGGCTGCAAACATTAGAGTGTGGGGCTTTCAGATACCATGGTAGTGGGGGCCAGATAAGAACCGGAGAGAGCTTTAGACTGGGCTTTCCCATAATAGCCTCAGGGAGTTAGGCACCTAATCCCAGTGCATTTCAATGCATTCCTAACTCCCCATGGCTCCTTTGGAAAAGCCAGCCATAACCAGAGAAATTTCAGGTTAGATATGGGAAAATCAGGCCTGCAGTGTAACTGGTGCCTGCGGTTGTTTTGAAAAGGGGGCACAGGGAGGAAGTGGCGCCAGCCACTCTGGGGGCTGCTTTCTGATAATACAGGGGATGCTAACCCCATTGAATAACCCCTCCAGCCCTGATCATCTGGCCAATCAACGTGGTAACTGTAAGGCACTGAAAGAGGTTTCTGCAGCAGAATGCCAACTTGCCACTGTAGAGGAGACGCACAGGCTGTTTCAGGGCAGATGTTTGGTGCCAGCCCAGGTTGGGAGCAACTCGAGGTTTATGGCTTTCCGAAGGAAATTTCGCTCATATGCCCTCAGTTGATGATCTCCACCTAGGTCTTAGGCCCTGAGTCTGAAGTCAGGTCCCCTTAGCACAATCACCTACAGCTTCCTGGGTCTGATAAGACTACAGAGGTCCAAGGGAGCAGCTCTGATTGCAGCAATAGAGCTCTGGGGATGAAAGGCCACCCCCGCCAAGCCCTAAAAAAAAATTCTGTCCATCCATCCCTCCCTCCTTGCATTATAGCTTCATAGATTTCAAAGCCAGAAGAGACCATTCTGATCATGTAGTCTGCCTCCTACCCGCCCAAGGCTATAGAATCGCACCCAGTGATCTCAGACAGGCTGCCTGATAGCAGAGAGGCAAGGACTTGGGCTTTCCTTTCACTGCTCCACATCCTACTTCAGGAATATTGGCAGGGAAACGCTCTCACTGCTGCTGCCCATCAGCTAAGTGGAGGGTTTTTAGTCCCCAGCCCTCTAGTGCCAAACTAGCGTAATTAATTTTAATTAGAGCACATATACATATTAGCATACAAAAAAGGGGACTGGGAAGTAGGGAAGCGTTGTTGTCTCTGTACACTGCATTGGTAAGGCTAGCCCTAGAATAGCATGTCCACTTCTAGTGGCCACACATCAAGCGAGACGTGGACATACTGGGGAGAGTTGAAAGGAGGGGTTAACAAAAAATGATCATGGGGCTGGGAAAGAAGCCACGTGATGGAGCTCGACCCCAGCAGCTTAGTGAAGAGAAGGCTGAGAGGTGACTTGATCACTGTGGCTAGGTATTTACTCGTGCAAAGAGATCCGGGTGTGGGGTTCAGTCTTGCTGACAAAGGCACAAGAGGATTCAGTGGCCGGCAGCTGAAGTGCAGTACATTCAGCGGTGAAGTAAGAGGCAGTTTCTTAGCAGCGAGGGTAATTAAAGAGTGGAACAGCTTACCAGGGGAGTTGTGGCCTCCCCATCACTTGGAGTCTTTACAGTTAGATTGCATCTTGTTTTAGAAAGATATCTGGGAGAAACTCTATGGCCTGGTTATGCAAGGGGTTGGTCTGGATGGTCATGGCAGTCCCTTCTGTTCCCTGCTCATTCCCTCACTTCATGGGCCAGGGAGAGAACAGGAAGCTCTGCATTGCCCTCAGTGTGCTCATAACACTTGCTGCGGTGTATTAAAACAATGGCTATAATGCAGTCTCATGCTTCAGGGCTTCAACTGGTCTGCAGGGATCAGGAAGGAATATTTTTCTCCAGTGCACAAGTGACCAGATGTATTCTGGGATGGGATCCTCCACCCACCCCCCGCCTTCATCTGAAGACTTGGGGTTTGGCCGCTGCTGGAGACGGGATAGTAGATGCAGTGAGCCAGTGCTCTGAGGTGGTGCAGAGAACCCTCTATCAGATGTCTGGCTGATGAGTCGTGCTCTCACACTCAGGGTTAAATTGAATACCAGATTTGGGTCAGGAAGGAATTTTTCCCTGGGTCAGATTGATGGGGACCTTGGGCCGGAGGTTCACCTTCCTCTTCAGCGTGGGGCACTGATTGCTTGCTAGGCTCGCCTGGGCATATCTCACCCAATCATTTCTCTCACCTAATCAATCCCCTGCCACTGCAGGGGCCTCAGGCCCAGGGATTGCCTCGGTCTCCCCTTTTCTCAGCCTGTGGCCCAGTTTTAGTCTCCTGGAGGCTGAAATGCTGTAGGCTAACCCAAATTATTGGGCAGGGGTGACTGGCTGAAACTGAAAGTTCTGTGTTATACCAAAGGTGAGGCTATGATCTCGTGGTACTTTCTGGCCTTTAACTCTATGACACTGTATCTACTGGGACCCCACCTTGCTCCGGCCCCGTGCATCCCCCATAGTGCGGTGGTAACAGCTGCACCTTGCCCCATTCTTTATTCTCTGAATCCTCTGATTGCATACGTTAACCAGTCTCCAGGTCAAGGAATTGCACCTTAAATCCCTTTAGTGCCTGGCCCTTTCTCAGCTTAAGTTCTCTCCTCTTTGCCAATGAATGCAAGCCGCGTTTCTTTCACCTTTCCGAAGAACGGAGCTCCCCTGCTCCCTGCGTCGTTATGCTGCCTGCCCTCTGCTCCACCTTCTCTAGGTCTTGTAATCGCGGTGATATAATAAGGCTGCCACAACCATTCACGGTATTTTACTTGTGGCCTCCCTAGACCCTTACACTGCATTTTGGAATAGCTGCTGGTGATTCGCCACATTTCTTGATCCAGCCCGGGATTTTCTTGGGCTGGGGTTGGGTTAGCCTATTGTTTTTTAATGCGGTGGACTGTGAGCAGAAGGCCTCATGTTGGCCACCCAGCCCCATTTCTCTCTCCCAGAGCATTTAGAAGGTATAAGGTATCCTTGGAATGATTTTCCTTCCTGAGGTTTGTCCGTGTTAGAATAATAATACTTCAGAACTTCTCTGGTGTGTTCCACCTGGGGAACTAAAGAACTTTAAAGACACTAATGGAGTAAAGCCTCATGGCAACGCCTTGGAAGGTGGGATAGTGTGCTATTTGGCAGATGGGGAAACTGAGGCACAGAGAGGGCAAGGCGGTGGAAGAGCTGGGAACAGAACCTGGATCTTCTGACTCCCTGTCATGCACCTTCATTGCCAGGCCAACCACAGCACATGCTGTAACATGTGCCCACCCGGTGGGCCTCGCTTTTTCCTGAATGCTAATGGGTCAAACTTAACCCGAGTGTAACTCCACTAGCTTCAGTGGAGTTACACCAGGAATGGGATTTGGCCTGATATATCTTCATGGAGGAAGGTGGTCAGTTGTTAAGCGAGTGCCACCTGCATCCAGCATCCTGGGAAGATGGAGACCCAGACAATTTATGTGGCTGTGGTTTTATATGGGACGCACCAGCCAATCTCTCGCACGGCTGTGGAGCGCCAGGCTGTTTGCCTCTGGAGTTAAAACAGCTCGTGCAAGGCTTCTGACAAGGGGCAGTTTTTTGGGCTGACTCTGGGGATGTACCAGGCAGGTTCACAGACAGGTGGCATGAAAGCCCCAGGACGGGCATCACACATCTTCTAAGATCCAGCACAGTTTAGAGATGTGCAATCAGTTATTTTGCAGGACATCAGAGTCTGCTGCTGCCCTGGTGCCGCACCCGGCCCTGCTGCTCTGCCTAGTCTGAAAATCATCAAGCTTTGCTCTGTTCTCAGCAGGACTGGGAAAAGAGCCATCCCATCTGGTTATCTCCTGACCATTTGCATGGGGAAGGAAGAGAAAAGACCTGCCACCCAACCACAGGAGGGGAAGGAGAACGGGCACTATCCGCAGGGGCTGCTTTAGTGATCTGGGGAAGGGGGCCTTGTGGGGTTGATCCTGGGGAGCAACCAAACACCCCCTTTCTCTCCCTGCACAGCTAGCGCAGCCATAGTGGTCCAACGTTGTCAAACCCCACGGTCCCATATGGGATCTTGGCCAGCCTCATTAATTAGCAGTCCCATCTCCTCCACCATGTGAGGCTTTGATAGAGGGTCCCATGAAGGCGAGGAGGTGGTGAAACAGCAGCTAGAAGGGGACTGAGGGTAGAGATCCCCAAGATCACAGATTCCCACACCCCCAAATAATCCCCAAACCAGTCCTGCCTCTTGGGGGCTAAATAAAAATGTATAATTTTGTCACTTGGTTTTAATGCACAATGGTCAGAGCCTGTGGTCCAGACAGCCTGGGAGGTTGGGTCAGGTACAGTCTGGGTGCTGGGGGTTACACCTCTGCCGTGTGTAAGAGCAGTTTGGCCTGCCAGGTGTGGGACGAGGGTGCCTTTGTGGTAGAGGTGGCTACAGATGTTTTTAAAAAGCAGGGCAACCAAGTGGGCCTCTGTGGAATTGCAGTCTGGGCAGAAGACCAATGGTTGGCCAGCAAAGTAAACCTGGACTGCCTTCTCAGAGTCAGACGGATCTATATAGAGGGTCCTATTTCTGCCCCCGTAATTAATTTAGCTCTGCCCAGGGGAGGGACTCATTCATTTTGGATCTGAAGGGACATAGCTGCGGATGTACAGAGTAGCCGGAAACAGACTGGCATTTTCAAAAGGGCCTCAGGAATTTAGGTACCCATCTCATTACATTTCAGTGGGATGTGGGTGACTAACTGGGATTCAGTGATGCCTAGCAGGTAGAGCACTGGATGAGGATGTAGGAGACCTGAGTTCTATTCCCAGCTCCGCCATTGGCTTGCTAGGTGACCTTGGGCAAGTCTGAGCAACTCCCTGTGCCTCAGTTTCCCCTTATGTGAAATGGGGATATTGGCACTGACCTTTTTGAAGTGCTTTGAGATGAAAAGTGCCACATAAAAATTGGGTATTATTAATGTCCTTGCAGATCTCAGCCATAAACCAGAGAGAGGGGAAGGCCAGAAAGAGAGCAGATGTCTGGGAAGGGCCCCCATTCTCCTAGCCAGCCATCCCTCTCCCAATTGATAAAGTCAGTTATGGGTCGAAAGGACAAGCAGCCAAGCTTTTACTGCTTGGAGCTCTGTAGGAGCATCCTCCAGAGGCCACTGAACTAATCGGAACGGCTCCCAGAGCGTGGCAGGAGGCTTTGGGGCAGGCCCTCGGGAGAGACGTGACACCATTTAGCAGCATCATGAAGCTGGTGATTTGCATATTCATTACCAGCAGTAGTTTGGGGATTCCACCCCCTCCTAGATATATATATTTTTAATGAGCACAGATCTCATTGTGTCGGGGGGTTCTTTGGAAAACTCAGCCCCGTGCATGAACCCGGATCTGGGCAAGTAGCAAGAAGCATTTGCAACACTGTGGGCTGGTCTAGCAGTGAACGGGGACTCATGGGGTGTGTACCAGGCCCTGCCATTGACTCAGCGTAACCTTGGGCAAGTCACTTCACCCCTCTGTGCCTCAGTTTCCCCAGCTGTGACTCAGGGGTGGTAAAGCACTTAGCAATTCTCTAATGATGTTACAAAAGTGCAAAATATTATTATTTATTACTGCTCTGATCTGGGTTTAAAAAAAAATATATCCTGCTTCAGAGCTTAAGCCAACCTGTAACTATTAGGGGTTAGGATGAGACATTCTTGGGTGGTTCACATTTTCTTGTGCTGGAGCTGGTCACTGTCAGTGACAGGATGCCAAAATAGATGACCTGTAATGGCGACTGCCATATGCTTTACATTGCTGCAAAGAAAGTAATGTTCATTACTTTGCTGAAACCACACACAGCTGTGCCAGCTATGAGACTTTAAGCCCAAGGAGTTTATATCCTGACACTTTTATGTGGACTAGCACCTTGTTCTGGGATTGGCCCTCGTTGATTTCAGTGGGGCTGCCTGCAGTGTGAAGTGCTAATCACAGTGAGGGAAGGTAGCAGGTCCTGGCTTTTGGTGGCCCGATACCCCATCGTGATGTCTGAGTTCTGCCATGGCGAAGTGGCCCCGGTTTCTCCGCTGTGCGTCTAGATCTTGAGTTCTCATCCTGAGGTTGGGTCATGACCAGCCTGCCTTTCCCATATTGCTGAATGAGAAGCTGTTTCCAGTTAGGTGTGGGGATGCCTACGGGTCTTGGTATGGGAAAGGTTGAGAACCACTGCTTTACGGAGACAGTGTGGACTAGTGGTTAGAGCACTTGACTAGGACTCAGGAGATGTGGATTCTATTCCTGGTACTGCCACTGGCTTGCTGGATGACTGTAGGCAGGTCACTTCTCTCGCTGCCTCGGTTTCCCCTATTTTTTATTGTAAACTCTTGAGGGGAAAGGACTGTCTCCTACTATGTGTTTGTACTGCACCTAGCACAATGGGGCCCCAATCTCTGGAGGAGGGGGAACTACAGGAACACAAATAGATAAAAAGACTCCATGAGTATCTAAAGAGCTCTATAAACAAACAAGCATTCTCCTGCAGCACTGATGTCACAGACCTTGCAACACTGTGCTAGAGCATGTGCACCTGAAGTGAAACCAACCTAACACTGTCTAAATGTGGTTTCTTTACATGCTTTCATGTGTAAAAACAAAAGGCCGTAAGGACTAGTGGGTAGAGCACTGGACAGCGACTCCCCCAGAGACCTGGGTTCTATTTGCAGATTGGCCACTGTTGTATATATTTAGATGGACTATATAGACCAACTGTGTTAACATAACCCATATTTGGGTTAGTGTGTGAAGGTGGCAGGACCCGGCTTATAGGACGTCCCATAACAAGATTCCGGGCTTGGCATAAAGAGACCTATCTCAGGCTGCTTAATATTGTGGCAAACCCACCATTATCAGGCCTTTGAAGCCTTTATTAAAGATACAGAAAAAAAGGGAAATCACATGAAGCCTTGGAAACATGCAGTATTAAGTAAAGTTTCATTTTAACAATGTCCCTTGTTCCCTTGCCCGTTAGCTGGAGCGAGTTCTTAGAAAGCAAACCCCCTTGTCGGACAGTCCCCTAGATGGAATCAAAGTTGATAATAACTGTCCTTTTGCGGGGAAAGAGAAGCAGTGAGTTGCGGTGGCTTGGATCTGCTGGTGCTGTGGAAGTCTGATCCCGTTTCATCCCAGATGGTCTCCTTCCCCTTTTCTCTGTCAGCAATTATTGTGCTTGTGTTCCACTTATTTTCTCCCCAGAGTCTTTTCTTTTAAGGCCCCCAAAAGGTAATGATGGGTAGAATAGGCCAGCCTCTCGTTATTGTGTCCGCCAATTAGGCCTAATTTTCAACATACCAATTTTGGTTCCTTGATTTCCAGTCCCACATTTCTCTTGTTTACCAAACACCATTTTAACACAGGGCTTGAGATAAACCAGGGAGCCTTTTTCTTTTGACTTTTTCAGTCTCTGTTTCCCTTTTACATATTTTCCCATTACCATTTATTCTTATAGGTAATTTGAACATTTTCACTGTTGTAGCTGCGGAGGTTCTGGTTCTGGTTAAAATGCAGTGGGGTAAGAATAATAATACTGCATCCTTGGGGTATTTTTGCACCTACAAGAAGCTGGAAGTTATAGACCAGAGGTGGGCAAACTACGGCCCGTGGGCCACATCCGGCCCACGGGACCCTCCTGCCCAGCCCCTGAGCTCCTGGCCCGGGAGGCTAGCCCCCGGCCCCTCCCTCATTGTTCCCCCTTCCCCGCAGCCTCAGGTCACTGCGTTGCCAGCACAATGCTCTTGGCAGCGGGGCTGTGAGCTTCTGGGGCAGCGCAACTGTAGAGCCGGCCTGACCCGGTGCTCTGTGCTGCGTGGTGGTGACGGCGTGGCTGGCTCCAGCCGGGCGGCACAGCTGTAGCGCCGCCAGCCACCGGTGCTCCAGGCAGCGTGGTAAGCGGACACGGAGCAGGGGGGGTTGGATAGAGGGCAGGGGAGTTCGGGGTGATGGTCAGGGGTGTGGACAGAGGGTGGGTAATAGGGGTTGAATGGGGGCAGGAGTTCTGGGGGGCAGTCAGGAAGGAGAGGAGGGGTTGGATAGGGAGGCGGGAGGCAGTCAGGGGTGGGGATTCTGGGGGCTGTCAGGGGACAGGGAGGGGCAAGGGTCCCGGGGGGAGCCATCACGGAACGGGGGACTTGGATGAGGCAGGGGTCTGGTGGGGGGGGCATCAGGGGGTGAGAAGCAGGGGGGGTTGGATGGGGGTGGGGCCGGGCCATGCCTGGCTGTTTGGGGAGGCACAGCTTCGCTAACCGGCCCTCCATAGAATTTCCAAAACCCGATGTGGCCCTCAGGCCAAAAAGTCTGCCTGCCCTGTTATAGACATTTCCCAATAAAACTGATTCTCATGCCAGAACCATGCCAGATTTCACCAACCCTGTAGAATAAGGTAAACATGTGGATCACGATTTCCAAAAATTGAGGTTGGACGCCCAAAATCACTAGCCGCTGTTGCAAACCTTGGCCCTGAACACTTGGGTGCTAGTAATCAGATGCTCCGAAATCTTTCCGAGCTTCCCATCCCTAGATGAATGTTGATCGATAAAGCAGACATACACATTGTTAGGGGATGTATGCAAATGTGATTAAAGATTACATGGATCTGAGATGCTGTGGGCTTTAAAATCAGGCAGCAATCAAAAACCCATGGGAGCTCTCGCTTTAGATTCACAAGCCACTTCCTCTTTGTTGGCAGCAACTTAGATGCTGCTGCGGCTTGCAGATGAGCTGCTTTCATGAAAGGTCCTGGTCGTCCCTACGGTGTTGAGTACCTTCCTAGAGAACGCAAAGCAGAGGAAAAGAAACTCCTGATTAAACTGAAATTGACATGAGAACTCCCATTGGTTTTAAGCTCCTTCGAGTCCCCTTCTGGAGCTATAACTCCATTAATCTAATATAAAACACGGTAATAGAGAAAATATGGGGCAAGATCCTCCACTGCTATAAATTGGCGTAGCCCCATTGACTTCTACGGAGCAGTGCCCACTGACACCAGCTGAGGATCCGGCCCGTAGTTCTTCCATCAGCGCACCGTGTTTGTGTAAAAGGGAACGATGCAGCTAATGAGTTGTAATTTGCGTTGACCCTGTGAATTTAGATGTATTAACTTCACCGCTGAAGAATTCTGTTCATTCAAGTCTTTATTCTCCACCCTGCCTTGTATAATAGTCCACGCCCAGAGGGCAGCTGAGGTCGCTCCATCAGTCTAAGCCATGTGAGAGGCAGAATTTGCATGCCCTGATGTGGAGTGTCAGAAAGGACTTAACAAGCTTCCCCCTGAAAGCTATGATCAGGGATAAGGTGTTCTTAGCTGTGATTAGGATGATGATGTATTACTTGTAATACAAGAGTGGCGGGGGCCCCAGTCAAAATTACAGCTCCTCCCCCCCACGCTAGCTACTGTACATGCACATGGTAAGAGACAGCCCCTTGCCCTGAGAGCTTACAGTCTACATAGGCAAAGGGTGGGAGGGGAAACTGAGGAACAGGGAATGAAGTGACTTTATTATTATTATTACTTCGGTGCTTAGGAGCCCATGCTCCTGGACCCCATAGTGCTAGGTGCTGTACAAACAGAACACAAAGCCCCAAAGAGCTGTCAATCTAAATATAAGGCAAGAGACAACAAATGGATACAGACAGATCGATGGGGGAGCACAAGGAAACAGTGAGACCGTATTGGTCAGTACAGTGCACTTGGTCTATGCTGTGAATGGAGCTGAACGGGACAAGATTGCATCTGTCAAAGCGGCTACAGAGACATGAGATGTTGAGAGCCTGGCTGAGAGTTTGAGCTGTGCGGATTGATAGGAAAGGTCAGATCTTAGCGATGTTATGCGGAAAGAATCTTGCTCGAGGTCATGCAGCAGGTCAGTAGCAGAGCTGGGAATGGGACCCAGGCGTAAAACTCTTGCCCTGTTGAAGTCAGTGGCAAAATTCCCATTGCTTTTAATAGAGCTGTGACTTCACCCGACATTTCTTGACTCCTCGTCCTAGTGCCCTAGCGGCTCGACAGCACTGCATCCCTTATGTGCTCTGCAATAAAAGCACTGATTGTGTATTTAAGGTTGTTATGTTTTCCCCCTCTGCTCTCTTGTTTGGAGATATCATTTTTAACAGCTAACACATGGATATTACCAAGAGGACATTTCCTAACAGCATAATCAATATAGTACAACTTTTGTATAGTGTCTTCCATACAAACTGCATCCCAGAACGCTTTGCAGAGTTATGGTTCACTGCAGGTCCCTGGTATAAATTACAGAAAGCAGTTGTACGGCGATAGAATTAAAGCATTTAGTCAGCAGGCCAACTGCAGGGGGAGAGAGATGTTGAAGTGTAGACAAGGGAGCAATAGGCTGCTTTAAACAAGTCAACCAGGAGGTTGGAGGATGTAGCAGATCATAGAAGCTGCGGAGGAGAAGGCCCTTGAGGTGGTGGGGAGAGATGGAGAAGCAAGCAGATGCTTGTGTGGGTGCCGTGAGCAGGAAAGGGGAGTGGAGGAAGGTGTGAGGCTGTGTCTACACCAGGAAATGAAACCATTTGTAATTGAACACAGGCAGTTTAGTTTGTCCACACGAGCCACGCTGAACTAGTTTAAGAATCCTTGCAGATACACCCATGCTAGCAGTGTTCTAAACCATTTCAGTTGCAGTGTCCTCTGGCTGTCTCTTCTAAACCTCCCATCACAACTCCCAGAAGCAGCGGATTCTGGGAAATTCCTTATGGGCACCATGGAATATTAGAATGTTAGTAGGGATGGATAATTGAACATTTCAGCAAATCTGTGTCCACACAGACACTAAACCAGTTGAGACTGAATTGGTTCTTAGACCCAATACAAGCCTCTATGCCAACCAGTTTTCAAAAGGCTTATAAACTAGCTGCAGCCTTTCTGCATGTGGGTGTCACATCTGTTGCTAGGAAATTAAACTGGTTCTTAGACCAGCACGTGTCTTCAGTGCAGCCAAGAATTGTAAAAGGTGGCTACTGTCCCTTTAAGAGAACTCTAACTTTGACAAAGGCAAAGAAATTCACCAGGTGCCTTCTTGTAATTTCTGATTTGAGTTTCTGGCCTTGTTCTGGCTTATAGCCCCTGATACAAAAATCATTTACTCCTCAGTACTTTGGAGAGGCAAAGTGGTAATTTCATGCTTTTCTTTAAACAAAGTGGTCACCGATTAAGCAGAGAAAAGAAACAGATTTTCAGCCCTGCTATCAGCCACTGAGGTTTTCTCTTCCCTTTCCGGTGTAGTGGATGAAAATTCTTCCTCCTGCTGAATTCAGATTCTATCCAGAGAACTGTCCCGGAGTACATTGCCCTGGGCTGTGGGGGAGCCGGCAGATGATAGCAAAGTGGTTTGACTTGACTGCAGCCTGCCCGAGCAGATAAATAATGATGCGGAGTTTCTGGTGATGCTTTACAAAGAATGATCAATAGAATTATCCTCAGTGGGGAGGGGAAGTGATTTGTCCCAGGCTAATGGGAATAGGATAATCCTCAATCCAAATCTGGTGATGTAGCTACTGAACCCCAGAGATTGTCTGCGAAGAGTATGCCTGCACCCTGATTTAAGGCAAGGAAAGTTTAAAGCAAGACAGAGATTCCCCTTACTTTCCAGCTGCAGTAACTCCAATGCTGGGGCGTAGTGTTATTCAAAGTAAAATGGACTCACAGAGTAAGTAATGACATGGCCCAAGAAGGGGCATAACTTCCTACAGGTAGTATGGAAAAAGAGCTGGGCCTGTTTGGGGCATCTTGGAAGAATGTGAGATAAAAGGCTGCCTGAACAAACATTTCTTTGGCATTCCCAAGGCAAGAGATGGGGAGACCTGGAGAATTGAGCTCAGGATAGTGAAGATCGTTTGGCTTCTGCCTTCTGCATCCGATAGTGCGGGGATGGGGATGGTGAAGTGTGGTACCCTGTCTCTGAGTCCAACAGCTACAGACCCAGAGCCTCACAATCCCTCCTGCCCTTTAAAGGAACTCAGTGGGATTCACTGGACTTGGTCCCGCAGGGCAGCAAACAGCCTGACATGGGGGGACTGGAGAAACGGCTCTGGAGTTCTACCGTAATTCACAAATCTAGCTGGGGCAACACCTGGGTGGCATTGTGCCATTCAGTGCAGTGCATCCTCCCTGTGTCTCCCCTTTTGCTGCACTGGGATGGCTCCCCTTTAGGACGTGGGTTGGCCAAAGCACACAGAAGAGATTAGGAAACCGGGATCCAACTGTGCCGCTCCTCAAGCAGTTGTCACTCTGCCTAGATTTCAGCCACTTTGGACAGTGCCAGTGCTGAGCGGCCATTGGGTGAATAACAGTGGCCATCATTGTAGTCAGTGCTATGTGGTGCAGGGAGTTAATAGGCTCTGAGCCACTTTAGCCACCACAGAATCTTGTAGCAGAGCTTTAGTTCCTAAGCCAGGGAGCATGCACCATATAGCAGCTGTTCCCCACCTCTTCCCAGCCCCATCTGAGCACTCAGCCCTTCGCCCCATCTTTCCATCGAGAGCTCATTCCATATGGAACTGCTCGCTGTAGGGCGTTCACTTTTCAGGGTAGAACAGTGCTTGAAAGAGACCTTGCCAAGCTGCTTGATGTCCTGAACGTAGAGGAGGGGAAATCTCCAGCAGGAGGATGTCTTTGTGTAAGATGTTGTGTAGAAGAGCGCCCGGATCTCCAGGGTTACTGCATGGGCTTTGCCGTTAAGAAAGATGCAGTCCATGTTGGAGCCTGGAAGGGGCCAGGGTGTTAGCCTCTTAATGAAACAAAATCCAGAGGCAATCAAAAGCCCTACGTTGGCAGTCACAGGGCTCACCCCCAAGCGGGTACCTAGTCCTGATTGATGGGAATATGGAATGTGCCTCCTTAGTTTGACAGCCTCTGGGGGATGCTCAGGGATAGAGATAAGTGTGTCTTATCCTCAGATTATATTCCAGGGCACTTGCCCTGGGTAGACGTAATAATTTGTACTCTGCACGAGAGCTCCTGTTGTGCTATGCTCCAGCTGCCACTGAAGTCAACATGAGTCTTTCCACTGATATTAATGAGCGTTGTATCAGGCCCATAGCCCCACAAGACGACGAGAGAGGCAAAACAGTGGTGGTAGACTTGGCGGCCCCAGCTATCAGTCCTTCCCCAATAGATGTGCCTTAAAGAGACACTATCGGGTTAAACATCATATAGAGGGAAATTCCTTTCTGTATTAGAGATGCTACCTTAATGATAACAATATCTAGTTCTTAAACAGTGTTTAGCCATAGATCTCAAAACATTTCACAAAGGAGATCAGTAGCATTATCCCCATTTCACATGTGGGGAAACTGAGGCACAGAGGTGATGGGACTTGCCTAAGGTCACCCACCCGGCTAGTGGCAGAGGTGGGACTAGAACCAAGGTCCTGAGTCCCTGTCCAGTGCTCTACCCACAGACCACACTACCTTAGGGTTTGTTATAAATGAAAGACTGTAAAGAAATGGTGCTTTGTGAGTCTGTTGTTGCAGAGTTTGCTTTTTGCATTTCAAGTTGGACAATGAAAATAGATGAGTGAGTTTCACTTTCATTTCTCGTGACAAGGGGCTGGGACACCACATGCAAACATCCCCAGAGAGTGGAGTTTGGGCTCTGTCACTAATTCATAGACAGTTTTAGGTCAGTTTCACTTTCATCTGCTCATGCTTTAAGAACAGGGTTCCAGTGTCTGGATGGTTGACGCTGCAGGGGAATGCTCATTTGTTTATCTATAAAATATACATGGGCTCCCATTGGGATTCAAAACAAAAACCAGAGACATATTACAGTTGGTCTTAAGTTTTGTGGAAAAAAAATATGAAGTCAAATTTGACCTGAACTGTGTCCCTTTAAGAAAAAAATCTTCAGATACAAAAGTGTGGCAAGTGCACTTACAGAGTCTTATTCATTTGTCTTATAGTATAGTAAAATCAGGGCCCCGTTGTGCTAGGCGCTGTACAAACACATAGTAAGAAGCAGTCCCTTCCCCTAAAGAGCTTACAATTTAAATAGACAAAGCAAAGGGGAAACTGAGGCATGGAGAGGTGACGTGGCTTGTTCACAGTCACAAAGCAGGTCAGCAGCATAGCTGAGACTAAAATCATGACTGCTTAGTCCTGAGTCTTAAGTGTCTGGATGAATTCCATTGAATGACACTAAGTTCCTGTGACAGTCACCCGGATCAGCGGGTAGTGATCGATCTATCGGGGATTGATTTATCGCATCTAGTGTAGATGTGATAAAATCGATCCCCGATCGCGCTCCCCGTCGACTCCGGAACTCCAGCTCACGAGAGGCGGAAGCGGAGTCGACGGGGGAGCGGCAGTGGTCGACTCGCCGCCGTCCTCATGGCCAGGTAATTCGACCTAAGATACACCGACAATAGCGTAGCTGAAGTTGTGTATCTTAGGTTGACCCCCCTGCTAGTGTAGACCTGGGCTAAGACTTCATGCTTGTACCAGGGCAAAAGCAACATAATTCATCCCAAATGCCTTACAAGTGCATTGCTAGGACAGAGGAGGGAGTCTGCTCATTGCAGAGCTCAGACGAGAAAGAGTGCGTGTGTGTCAAACTCCCTGGCCCTTCCCTCCTCCTCTAGGCTTCTGAGAAGAAAACAAACTGAAATTTATGATCAATTGGGTTCAGGCTAAGGCTGGGGAGATAAGCCGGGATGGATGGTGTAGCTGCAGGCAAGTTCTGGATATTTCCAAGGTTACAGACTTCCTTGAAGAAGAAATTACAGGAGGTAGCATTATTTCGGATGGATCATGAGAACCATTACCCGGCTGAAGTTGAACGTCCTTTCCCGTTTTGCTGTCCAATGGAATATCAGATGAGAGAGTCCAGAAAAATGGGCAGCACTCACAAATGAGCATGATAAGCACTGAGTGAAGGTTAGACGGCATTGCTTGTTAAAGGCCCGGAGCCAACAGGAACTGCGGGAGCTCAACATCTTTGAAAATCAAGCCCTGAAATATCAAAGACCTGATCCTGCAGTCCTGATGTGCAGGTAGCCCCTGTGGAAGCTTTGCTAGAATAAGGGTTGCCGGATTGGGTCTCAGCTGGCTGTTACAAAAGGAGAGACGGCCCCCCTAAAAAGTTCGGGATTGTGTATGAATTAATGCACACGAGGGATTGGCAGGAGTCGGAGAGTTAGAAAGAGGAAGGGAGTAGGACCAGGAGGGAAGAGGATCAGAGACGATCCCATCTGTAGAAACACATCTTCTGATCTGGAGTTTTGGAAGAAACACAGGTTTTACAAAGCTTATGTTTCAAGGTCTAAATTGACAGAAAAAAAATGACCCTTTAATTCTATTAACAATCAGTGCCAACATTTCTGTAGCAACTACAATCCCAGCACGTACATTGGTGGGAACAACCCTGCAGTTCCAGAGGGGAGGGACACCCGATATCTTCTCTCCAATCCTTATTTCTACGTGTCTGTCTGTCCTTTCACAGAGCATTTCTTGGGAGACAAAAAAAAAAATCGACCAAGCGTAGGGCTCAGCGTTTCAGTCCAGGCCCCATATCCTGTCTCTGGCAGTGGCCAGTACCCAGTGCTTCAAAAGAAAGCAAAACAAAGCCTTTCACAATGCGTGTGGACTATTGTGTAACTCTGTCCTGACTCCATTGCTGCTGGGCAACTCTGCTCCTGAGTCAAGAGGGCTGATTGCCCTTATTATCTTTTGTTAGTCATAAGGCAGCAGGTTTGTTCAAGACACAATTATTTGTTAAAAAGGGAAACAATGATCAGGTAGAAACTTCCTTATGGGGGCCCCTCCTGCCTTCCCCTCCAGCCCCGGTTCCAACCTCCAGTCCCTTTGCTTGCTCATAAACAGGCAGTAATAAGAATCTGATGAAACAGACTTCAGCTTTGATGTGCACGACCATAGCGACTGAATGCAGAGTTAATTAGACAATGATTGCATGTTAATGAAACGGCCATTGATTGGTGAAAGAAGGGGGGGGGGGAAACAAGCCCTTGACTGAAAGTTCAGTAACAGGATGAGAGAGAGATTCACTTAGTTCAAAACCAAGCCAGCAACAGGCTTGGCGCAGCAACCAGGATATATGTAAAGAGGACGAGGGTGCTTTTCTAAGGAGCCCTATTAAATATGCATTGACTGTTTTGGCACCTTAGGCTCTCTTTATGAAGCTGTCATCACACGGGCTTAGATCAGACCCATCACCATTCAGGGCACCTACATGAACGGTCTTGTGTCTGTTTTTGAAGCTCCCTCTATCGCTGCCGAGGGAGACTCCTATGGAAAAGGAGAGTGGCACAGCCCTCCCTAGGGGAAATTCAAAGCACACACCAGAGGCATGCAATAAATCCCGGATTGCGTGCAGCGCCAGCTTCAGGTGTTTGTTAAAAGATGAGTTTAGCAAGCAGGGGGGGAGGGGAGTGGGGATGGTGGCTTGACCGCCCCAGGGGACTGGAGTCCCAGGTTTATCCATGGAAAAGGTATAGAGTGGGTTAGCATGAAGGCAAGCCCCTCCCAACCCAGGTGCCATGACCAGTCAGCACCATTTCCACAGGCTAGAGAATTTGGTCTCTGTGTCTCTTTATTCTTGGCCTCTCTGTTGAGACACCCAGTAAGGGCGACAGGATGTGATTGGGCGTGTGACCGAAGGAACTTTTGATGCCAACTGGCAGAGGATACAGGATACATAAGATATACCAAGATCCCCTGGGTCTGGCATCTAGCTGCTAGTCCACCAAAGAATGTCATGCTAGTTCACCAAAGAAGGTCTCTAGTGAAAGCCAGCAGGTCATCATCATCGCTGTGTGGTGTATGCATGGAAAACGTGTGAAGAGCTACCTATCACAATATGGTCTCTAGGACTGAGAGTTAAGGTAAGTCAGCAAAAGGTGACCCACAGACCCCTGTCATGCAGTGGGGAAGAGACGCTTCTCTTTCTCTGGTTGAACATATGCACATCGAGTATTGTATGGTTCATAATGGAGGCCCACTTACAGTCTGAGCAAAATTCGAATGAATTGATTGTGGAGCTTGGAGGAAAAAACAAAACCAGCAGAGGTTATCCTGGTTAGGAAAAAAGACAATGAACTTTTGGAACTATAGATGAGGTGCAGATGAATCGCCAGCTATTCCTTCAGTCTGTGAGGAAAAGCTGCCAACTGGCTGCATCTTATGAGAGGGGAACCCTGTCAGACTGGTTGAAAATGCTGGGAAAAGGACTTGGGGGTCAGCTATCTTATAGGAGATAAGGGAATGCTTTGTGAGTTAAGATTAGGCTCTAGAAAACATGGTATGATTTTGTTTTGTGTGTAACCATTTGTTTCCCGTATGCTCACACTCCCTGTCGTTTGAATCCTTGTTCTTTCATAATAAATATACTCTTGTTTTCACTATATAGACATATCTAAGTGCTGTGTGTTAAGTAGAGTGGGGATCCCGAGTTGAATCTTAGCAGTTGGCAGGTACTGTTCCTTTGGGAATATCAAATCTGTGAGTTCTGGGGGCGTTTAGGGGAACAGGGCTGGCCAGTGCAGAAGGACGCTTGGGGGTTGGTGTGTGCATATCGCAAACCTGTAGAGAGGCAGAAAAGCCTGCAGAGTGCTTGGATTGCCAGAGGCTGGTGGTTTCAAGGAGCTGGTCTGCATCTGGCACAGACAAGACTTCCTCACGCTAAGGGCTGACCGTGGCAAAGTGCCTCAAAACCCTGGGAAGTGTCCCGGGGATTATGCTGTAAAAGCAGTCACTGCTGGGAGCTGGCCTGAGATGGGTTCTGGGCTGGGAAACCACACAACACACAAGGAGCAGGGATGTTTTTAATCTCTGTTAACAAGTTGATGTCTAAACAATGGCCTGGAGGTGGCAAGGTGCCCAGAGGAGCCATGTGTGTCTAGCCGTGTTGACGACCCAGGGCAGCGGAGATGAATGTTGGGTGGAGTTCACCGAATATGAGTGGAAGAGACCTCTGTGGGGACCAGGTCAGCCCAGAAGTTGAGATGTGTGAGACATGGCCCAGCTCCTCTGGCATGTCTGTGGTGCAGCAGCTTCGTAGTCAGCATGGGGGAGGTGGAGTAGATCGGGCTGTGGCTCGCTCCTGTGAATGGCACATGGATGTATGGGATGGAGCTTTCAGTATTAAGTACCCGCCACGGGGTGGACAGGAAAACCCCGCCCTATGGAGCACGGAGCATGAGGGTAAAACTCTGGCACAGAGAGTGCAGAAGAGGAGAAACTATGGGTAAATTCCCCAATGGCAGAGGGAGTTTGGAGGAAGGGGAGAGGGAGGTAAAATTTCCTCTTCTATCCCACTCCCCAGTAGGGGTAGCATTGGTGGGTGGGAGCTGGGGATTGAGAGAGTTCTGCTGGCATCCTGGTGCTATGGGAGGGTCGGATGCTCCATCGGTCACATCGTCTGTGTATCCCAGGCTTTGGTTTCCTAGGACAGGTGGCTGCTGGTACCTGGCTGCGGCTATCCTGCCTGGCTAGTCCTGCAGTGAATTTCTGAGCCTGTGAGATAATTACATCTCCCCCTTTATTCCAAACCGGCGGTGGGGGGGCCTAGGGCGGGGGAGGCTGGGCAGACAGGCCTGGTCAACAGACAGATATATTGACCTGTTAGTATTTAACGTTGTTTAACCAGGTAGAGATAAACGAAAGCTTTCAGGGACTGAACTATCGCACACATCACAATTAAGGTGGCACGTGTTCGGCGGACGTAAAATCAATAGGCCCAGACAGGAGGCTTTAGTCTCTATTTGAACTTGAGAAGAGAAGTGCATTTTCCCACCGCCGCAGCCGGGCCTGCACCATCCAGGAGCCTCTCTATTAACTGTAGGCAAAGGCCTTTATTACCTTCCCTAATGATTTTTTCCTCTACGCTTTTGTCTTCATCAAAAAGAAAGCCACATTGATTGCCATGGCGCTGTTTACTGAGAGGCCATCCGGAACGCTGCGCCCGCTGTGTGCCAACGGGGCACCTGTCGCTGCCTTCGTGGCTTAACAAAGAGAGAGAGAAAGAGGGTTTCCAATGGAGACCTGCTCAGGCGCGGGGGAATGTGGCTCTGAGTGGCACCTCCCTGTTCCCTTGTGTCTCTAGGGCAGTGCAGAGTCCTGGGTGGAATGCCTTATTCCGGCCCCTCTTCAGAGCCCCTGTGGGGAGAGAGATTGTCAGCCAGGCCCCTTTGCGCTGAACGTAGCAGCAAAATGGCAAAAGGGTGCGTGTCCATTCAGGTAGGGCCACGTTTAGGATGGTTGGGCCCCCAAGCAAGGGCAGTGAGTTTTCCCCTCCCTTTGGGCCTGCTGCCGGAGTGACCCGGCTGGCACGAGTTGCCAAGCCAGCGCAGAGCTGTGCAAGACGGGCCTGGAACCACTCAGTGTACACGGCTGGAGTCCAACTTCAGCTCTGTTATTGGAAGGCTGGGTGGAGGTTCGCCCTCCCCCGCCACCCTGTGCCAGCAAAGCATGGTCAGCAGGGAGCTTGGGATCACATCCACTTCCCCGAGGCTGGCAGAGAGCAAGCCGTGTCCAGGAAGCAGGCGAGGCAGCCAATCATTCCCCATTGTGAAGCAGGGTCTCTGCTAGGAGCCGCTCCTAGCTGGTAAATTGTAATGAATTATGCTCAGTCCCTGGTTATTCCTGTATCACCCCGTGATTAATGGGCTGACCCTTCGTGTTAGACAGTGGAAGTGTCACATCCCATCTGGTGGACTGTCACAGCTGTGCGAATTTCTCCCCTCTGGATTGGCTGTTGCTACACACCTGCACGGAGGGAGAGCAGCATCTGCAACCTTGTGTGCTCCAGACTCCTCCACCGCCAAGGACCACAGCAGTATATATGGGGGAGGAGGGAGAAACCCTGGGTGGTTCGAGTGGGCAGCGGTCGTAGCGGCAGGAAGAGAGGTCTGTGATAAAGACCCATGCAGGGGAAAGACGGCCGAGTGAGCTGGGCATTTGGATCGCCAGGGGACTGTCAAAGGAGACGTCGTGGAGTCGTCAGGCCCAAAACGTTGGGGCACCTGGGCTGTTTGAAAAGGGTTTTGGTGAAGTGGTTGGAGCAAGGGGGGCTGGGAGTTGGGAGGTCAGAGTTTGAGGCCAGACGCCACCGCTGACTGGGGTGAGCCATTGAAACAGTGTTGGACCAAACACAGCAAACTACTTCACTCGGAGCTCCCTGGGGATTGTGTTCATGTCAGCAATGGATTGGTCTCCTGGCCTGGATCCTCCAAGGTATTTAAGCACCTAACTCCCATCGATTTCAGTTGGAGTTAGACACTGAAATACCTTTGAGACCTGGGCCTCTATGCCTTTTAGATTCCTTCAGTGAAGACCATTTTCGACAATTTCCCATGGCACCCAGGACCTCAAGTGCTACAGCACTGTGCTGGATAATGCTTGGGACCCAGAGCGGGGAACTAGCTGGAAACAGAAGGGGAAACCCGCAACAGATCGCCAGGGAATCTGACCAGCTTCACCGTCCAAGCGGAGTTAAACAAAGAGCATAAAAGGTGGCATTAAAATGCCCCTGTTTCCAATGTCTCTTTGCTTTAATAAGCAACACGTGTTAATCTTGCCTTGCAGTGGCCAGCATTAAAAAGCCCGCTAGATAAGTTACCGTGCGGTAGTGTCCAAGGATGAGCTGATATTCTTAGTCAAGTAAAATACCCGCAAGTTTTCAGACGCCGCAGCATGATTGCTGCTGACTTCTTAACGGCGATCGTTGTATGCGAAGCAGTTTTTTCCTCAGCACTTATGTATCTTTGAAGCTGGTTTGGGGGTCATTTGTTTTCCCTTTTTGATCGGCTCAATTTCTCTTTACCTCCTCAGAGCTGCACAGCTTAAAATAATCCACATCGGGGGGTGCTGATATATTCTAGTGGGGCTGCTGGAAAAGGAATTTAACTGTCTTAATTTATATTAGCTTTCCTAGCGAGGCCTGGGTTGTGTGCTGAGTTAATAAACGCTGGAGAGTTCCCCTCTGAGGGGGCCTATATTCAAGAGGGACTGGGGATTTTGGGGCCCAGTTGAGACATCTTTAAAAGGGCCTGATTTCTGGAAATTGCCGAGCCTCCACTCCATGAAAATCAGGTGTCTCACGGAGGGAATCCAAAATCACTAGTCACTGGTGAAAGTGTAGGCAGAACCCTTCCGTTGATGGGCAACTTTTGGCTTAATCAGCTGTGTCACTGAGATTCCACCACCAGAACAGTGTCTGGTCACCTTTGCCTAAGAAGCAATGGTAAGAGAGGGCCTGGCGTACTCAGGGTTAGACAGCTGTGGTTACAGTCGGGTGTGGGGATTTTCTCTCTCTTGCTGGAAGAAAGCAGCAGCAAGCGGGCTTGGTGAAGGACGTTTGCCCCAATGGGAATGTTGTGAGGCATAACAAAACACTGCCCTGGCCCTTTAAAAAAAAAAATCTCTCCTCTGTGTCTAGAAGGGAGGGCATTTTTGTTCAGGGTCTCAATGTTATTCAATGGAATTCACCCTGCAGGGTAGGAAATGATGCTTTTTAAAGGGACAGACCTTGTGCACAGTAGTAGGAAGGGTTAACCATCTTGTTTCTGCTCTGCTTCTTTGCGCTCTATTTATTTCCCCTCAGTCCCATGTTGATATGTCTTGATAGAGACAGAAACATCTTTAATACTATTACAGCTCCAAAGGCATTTCTGTTGTTTTTTTTCAGATTTTTTTTTTTAATAGCATGTATTTCTGGACAAGATAAAGAAAATGCATCGGATCGCTTAACTGCTGTGCTTAAAGAACAACTGGATAAAGCTTCCCCAGTTGAACATTAGAGAGAGATAAGGGCAAAGATTTTCATTATGTTGAAGTGGCTCTGAAAATAGGTATGTGTCTGCCAAGGGCTAGTTTGGAGACGCTAGGTGGATGGATTGATAGATGAAGGTTGGGGGATGGATGGTTAAATAAATGAATACACGTTCAGGGGATAAGATAAATGGGAGTGGAGACTAATGGGTGTGCATGATGGCTGGTGAGTGGCTAGATGATGTAGAAATAAATAGTTAGATGAATCATTGATGAGTAGGCAAGTGAATAGATGGAGTGTGGCAGGGATAAATGGGGGGCTTTCTAAGTGGGTGCTGATAGATGGGTGGGTGGTTAACTTGTTGGATGGGGAAAGAGAGAAATAAGAGAGTGAGTGAAGAAGTGAGGAATTGGAGGATTGACAGATATGGATGAAAGCAGGATGGTTAGCTAGTAAGATAATTATAGAGGGATGCTGATAAAGGGCTTTCAGGCAACTGAGATCTCAACAGTTCATTTAACATGTTCTTCTGGTTGGCGGATAGCTGTCATATTTTGGTTCTGACCCTGTGTCTGTCTCGAAGAGCAGGCCTGGCTTTTGCATACAAGCACCGCCCTCCATATTTGTATACGGTGCCTCTTCACCTCTCTGGCTGCTGGGCCAGTTTATTTACCAACCTCATCTCATCTCTGCGAGGTGTGGTCACCATTGGAAGTCGTGGTTGCTCCAGTAGCCAGGCCTGACAGGAGAATGGAAGAAGAAGCAGTGGGGATCCGGACAGAGTCTGAAGGTGGAGGGGAGAGGGAAGCTTAGAGTACCAGTCACAAGAGCCTTAAGTACCAGTGCTGCTATGAATACCAGGTGAAATGAGCCCGCGTGCAGACAGGACCAATACAATGTCTATGTATGGCTTAAGGAGCACGCCTAGGCCTTGTGCTGGTGCTACGCACAAAGCTCCCATTGAGGAAAGTGCTTAAGCTTGTGCAGCAAAGCACTTACGCACATGTTTAATTTCAAGCATATGCTGAAGTCCTTTTGACCTCAACCTAAGCATGTGTTTTACCAAATAGGGACGCTTTTCCAAATTAAGGGCAGGTTGAATTTCACCACTGGCGGGGACCTCTCCATTACTAGAATCCCGCGTGGAGTCCAATACAGTAGCGCTGTGTGGGCGGAGTCCCAAATAACCCCTCCCCCCAGTACAAATTTCTTCAAACTTTATTGATACACTGCACAATCACAACCATCTCTTATTCTTTCTGAATTAGAAAAGGTTACAACTACAATGTAACATGCACAAAATTCAGGTAGTATATTCACCCTTTTTAATACAATTATTGACGGAAAATCAAGACTTGACTTCATTGCTTTAAGAAATAATAATCAAATGAAAGTAACCCTAGAAGGCTGACAGGAAAAATAAAGTTTGCTTTTTTGTAACAATGTGATGGTTTGTTTGTTTGATTTTCTTTAAAGCGTTTGAATACAGAAAATTATTTATTTTTGTTTTTTTAGGATAATTGTGAGTAAAATGTGCACAACCATAGCCTTTTACACAGCTAGTAGAACTGCACCATTGATAAGTCATAGAATTTTTTAAACCTAGCAAAGAGAAGGACTCTGAACTGGACAGTTAACGGTTTCATACACCCAACATGTTCCTCACAACTGCACTTTACGTGTCACAAGAAACTTGAATGCTTAAAAAAAAAAATGTTCCCTGCTCGCCATTCTTTTTAGTTTCCTCTGCCAAAAAGAACTAACCGTGTGGAGCAGAGGGGACTAGGTTAGAGGTTTTCCTGTTCTTGATGCTAACCACCCATGGTTGCAGGAAGAATTCAGTCTTGAAGCCGTGTCTCTTGGAGAGTCTAAAGAATCCCTTTAAAGTAATGCAGAGATCTGGGCATGTGGTTGCCATCTTCCAAAAAGGTCTGATCAACTCCATTTCGCTTAGCCTTGGACCCAGCATGTTCAATATCTGAAGGACAACTTACGTTGATTAAATTTGGCCTTAGTACCAAAGTATTGACTATGTGAAGGGCAACGTGCATTGGTTGACTATCACGTGGCCTCTGTTCCAAAGCATTGACTACTGAAAAGACAATGTATCTTGGTTAGCTATTTTCTGGCACACCTTTTAACTGCAATATTTTGTTTTGTTTTTCTCCCGTAAGGGACGAATGGACTCTGTTTCCTTTTGAATAGGATTTTTTCCATCTTAGCGTTATTTGGAAACCCTTTTCTCTGATATACCGCCCACCTCTTAGAAAGGCGTCCTGTGGCTACTTAAACGTTCCTGTCTTTGGGGGAGGGAAAATTGCACTTGAAGGTTTTCAAAACTAGGGCTTTGCAGAAACGAAAACCCTCTTGCTGTCGGTGGGGAATGAAGAGGAGAGGAAAATCACATTTTTTTTGCCCCAAATTAAAACATTTTTTCAGCTTCACCTTGTGGCTGCTGTTTATTTTTTCCCTGGTTTCCAGAGATAAGAAACCTGGAGTCACATTCAGGGAAATCATTGGTTTTTGTTGTTGTTGTTGCTTTTCCCTTTGGGGGGGGGGAAAAATCTCACTCCTTGTCAAGCGTCACTTGGTATTTTTCATGCAGCTCCACTTGGGACCACCCAGGGTGTAAACATCTTAGAATTTTTCCAGGTGAATCATCTGCAGCAATTACTTTTGTGTGTGTGGTGTTTTTTTTTTTTTTTCTATTGCATGGTTTAACCGATTTATTTTAAGTCAATGTATCGCCCTGAAACAGGACCTTTCTATGACTTTCTGTGCTCTGACTTGCTACCCACCTAGCCCATAACGTCGTCCTCACATGAAACTTGTGCAGAGAGATGCGGCGTCTGGGATACAGAGTTGAGAGCCTAGAGCTTCCTTGCTGCAGTGCGAACGTGAACATTTTGCCAAAGCTTGGGCTAAATTTGCAGGGCACTTGAGATGCTGAAGTGAAAACATTTTGTCTGCCCGCGCCCAAGAGAACGCTGTACCACAGCAACAGGACATGGAGACCTGATTCTTACATTGGTGGCATTTCTCCCGAACACCGGGGAAAAAATAGGCTTGCAAACAACTATGTATCAGGCACTTAATGTTTACCACCAGCACTTCAGTTCACATGACCTTGGAAGTCATGAAAGATATGAATGCCCCAGTGGGCTTTGAAATGTTGTTTTGTTTGGGGTCTTTTATTCCTTCCACTAGATTCCACTTTGTACCTCTCTCTTCTTAATAGCAGTATGCGTGTCTGTGTGGCTCATCAAGTTATTGTCTCTCTGATGATGATAGCAGGCAGGAAGAGAATAGGCATCTAGGTAGGAGTAGCTACACTAGTTGACCCTTCTGAGAGACCACTTCTTCAGGTTCTCTCTAGCAGCTCTCCTGCCTCAGCCTCAACAGAGTTATGACATGATTAAGCATGATTAAAACTCTCTGTTTGATGCCCTGCTTTGACAGTTAAAGGCATCTGCTGCTATTTTTGGTATTCATACAGCTACAACATTTTTCAGTACTAATTCATAGATTTGTAAGGGACTGTTAGATCATCTAGTCTATCCTCCTGTATGACACAGACCTTAGATTACACCCAATGATCCCAGCTGCTAGCCTGTAACTTGTGGTTGAATAGATATAAATGTGAAGACTTATTGTTCTTAGCCAGCATTCCACCTAATAAGCCAATGGAGCCAGCGTGTGTATCTGGGGTTTAAAATAATAATACACCTTTGTATGTCTTTAACAATGAACGAGGTTCCATGTGGACCTGTTGCAGGAGGCTTCTTGCACAGATTAAATCAACGTGCAACAGCCTCGTGATGTTTTTTATCCAGATGAAAGAGTGGGAGGGTGCTGTTAGATTTTTTTTCAGAGCAGTAAAACAGGTGGTGGTGGTGAAATCCAGGCATGTTGCTCTTCATACTCAAACCTTCCCTCTTGGAAGGAAAAATAAATGGGAAAGCAAGCGTATACATTCAAGAACTCGACTGTGCTGGATATTTTTTTCATATGCATGAACTCAAAAGAATATCCCCCTCCATTTTGTGAATATACTGCCCAAATGTTTAGTCTTGTATAAGTTTTTTTTTTCAGACTTCTTTTTAACCATTCATGTTTTACATTTATTGACAGATTTGATGAGGCACATCCTTGATCTTCCGATTAAAACACCTAGAGCCTACCGGAAACCAGCACAAGTCACTCCCTCTCCACGAGTTCATCTTTGCGTCCCTGACACGTCAGCAGCTCAGTATGGTAGGCCGTATGCTTCCTTACTGCATTTCTTTGCTTACTGCGTTCAGACCACCACGCCTGGCACCATTGGTAGTGCCTGCAGTCAGTCAGATGGCCACAAAAACAAAACAATCAACAACAACAAAAATAACCAAATGAATCAATGTCTCCTTTTCCTTCCTACCTGGGAAATAGTGTCTATGTCTCGGGGGATCAGAAAAAGCAAAGAAGTTTCTACTTGGCAGGTCTTCGTAAGAGCCACTTGATTCACTCTAGTGATCCAGGTTGTGCTGTGCAGCCCAATCCGGTCTGGGACGTTGATTGAATTGACTGTCATGCAGGCTGCAATTTGGTCTGGGAATGCCACAGTCCTCTCGCCCTGTCAGGCCTTAGCAGTGACCCAGAAAGCTAGTAGTATTTTTAATTAAAAAAAAAAAAAAAAAAAAAAGTACATTCAAAGACATTTAAGCAATGCAGATTCCTCCCTTACCGCCGTTAGGCTTTCAAGAAAGTGACATGTCTCATTCGAATAAGGCCTAAACCGAACCAAGGAACTTGGGGGGAAGAATCAATTGAATCTTTCAAAATAAATATCCATAGTCTAAAAGCTAAAAGCTCTGGTGCTGCTGTTCCATTTTGGAGACAGCTGCCTGAAATTCCCTCTCTAAAACGGTTCTACGGAAGCAGCTGAGAAACAGGAAACCATGTGAATGTAGGTTTGTGGGAGGTTGTATTTTTTTTTTCCTCTTCCCTTCCTCTTTCCCATCTGTTTTGTGTGTTGAGCTAATCAAGTGCTTGGAAATTAAGTCAGTTATTCAAGTACCCTTTGCTCATAAGAGGTTCCCAAACAAATACAAGAGTGATGTCAACACACTAGCAAAATAATTGGCCTCCGTCGGCTTCTGACTGGATGGATTCCGAACAGAGCAAATGAGGATCGGGGCTGGGAAAGGGAGTGAGCATAGAAGTGTTGGCCAGATTGCGTTTGGCTCTCCCAGGATGGGTCGTGAACGTGTTGTTTGGGATTGCCATAAATAATGGATAATTAGGACTTTTCTTAAAGAAAACTGGATGCATCCCCGTTGGAGAACAGCAGTACAAGCACCTGTTAGCAGATATAAAACATTGGTTCTTAAAGGCAAAAGATTATAACAGCATTGGGGTAGAGCGAGGGGTGCTGCTTACTTTAAAAATAAGAGTATTTATTTTGGGGAGGTAGGAGAAAACAGATCTCTGACTTTTTTTTTTTTTGCGGGGGGGGGGGGGGAACTAAGTGAAGGATTGCTACTGCATTATTGTGTTTTGAATTGTCAGAGACATGCCCAAATGGCCAAATATTGCTTAGTTTTATGGCCTGTAGTTACGTTCTACCACACGTATAAATGTAATATTGTGAAATTTCTCAATATCCTCCGCCGTAACAGGTGGATGAACAGACAAAATAGAAAGAAAACTAAATGGATGGAGGGAGTGGGATAGAAACTTGGCTAGATAAATAGGTGACTCAATAGAGATGATTACGCTGATGGATGGATGAAGAGCAGAGAAGGAGAGATTTGGATAGAAGCACAGATAATTACATTGATAAATTGATAAATACAGTAAAGAGATGGTGAGATAGAAAGCCAGATGGATAGCTAATTAGATGGATGGGTGAATAGGATAGATGGATGGATAGAATGGCTCCGTGATTACTTTGATGGCTGGGGAGATGGATGACTCACCATTTTGTCTATTTATCTGTTTGCATTAGCCACTCAGCCATCAGTTTTAGCAAGAGGGGAGAACAGTGTCCCCTAGCTTTTCCCTTTCTGCACTCCAAGGGATCTCAAATCCTTTGTCAGTGTCCAAATGCACGATCACTATGGCCCATTCACAGCCGCCACTTACTGCAGTTGTTGCCGAGAGCCCAGGTGCTGACGGGGGGTGGGTGGATTTATTAAAACATCCCTCCAGATGGAGGCCAGGTGAAGCTCAAGTGTAATAGGACACTTATCAACATGAACAGGTATGTACAGTGTAACAAGTAGAAAGAACAATCCTTTTGCTTAAGAGACACAGAGATAATAGGACACTTTGACTCATATTGACTTCCGCTGTGTGTCGTCCCTCAAACCAAGACACGTCTCCGGGGGCAATTTGAATAGGTTCGGCCGAGACACGCTTAACTTTAGGATAGGTTTATAAATAGGGTTGAGGGCGGGGCCGGGGAAGAAGAAATTGATTCGCCTTGCGAAATGCCCATGACTTATCCCCCAACAGGCGGTGGGAACCCTTTGCCCCTCCCCCTCTCCCTTCCCCCCTGGCAGTACGTTCAAGTGGTAAAACTGGGTGTTGCCCCCGCAGTGTAGAGAGTAAAGTCTGTGGTGTGGGAGAAGCCAGGTGTCGCCTCCGAGGACCCTTTGCTTTCTTATCAAAACTTGATGAGAAAGTGAGCGAGGAGGGTGCCCGATAGCCAGAGGCAAGCCATTGCTCTGGAAGCCGCGTTGCTGCCGTCATGTACTGCTCCGGGGCCTGGACAAGGGAGAGAGAGAGAGAGAAAGGTTTGTTATTACCAGCTGGAGGGAGAAGGAAATCAACCAGTCCACTGACTTCGAGGCGAGATGGGTCCCAGAGGGAAGCCCTGAACTTTGGGGAAGTCTAGCTCTGAGGTCCATGGCTCAGGCTTATCTCAGCTAAAAACACAGCAGGTCTTTCCTCCCTGCCTTTGTCCAAAGCCAGAGTTTCCTTTCTCTCACTCATTGCTTGCAGCCGCACTAAGCCAGGGTTTGCTGGGGCGGGAGGATCCTCAACCATTGCTTTCAGTCCACAAACCACTGCAGGGAGAAAAGAATCACTCCTAGTCAGCCAGCTCCTCCATCCTCCTCCTCAGGTCCCCAAAGGCCTCACTGTGCTGCCCACCGGAAGGGATGCTGTTGTGACCCATCACAAATTGTGGCACAATTTGAGGACCTGTTTGCACTAGGCAGAGTGAGTGATCTCCATCCATGAGTTAGCTCCCCCACTGCATCATGTGGCTGCCTAGACAGATCCTCCATCCTCTATGTGACTCTTTGGGGCTCTTTTCTGTTCCACCCTATTCTGCATAGGTTCTTACACGGAGTGACTTCGGCTTGACCCTGTTTAGGGAAAATCGAAGGTGGAAACAAAATCTGTGAGTCCCAGTCAAACTCCACTCCCACTCCACTAATGCCATACAGCTCTTGTGTCCTAATTACCAGGCACTGGGATTTTCGAAGCTGCCTAAGGGAGTTGGGCACCCAACTCCCAAGGAAATTCTTTCCCATTGGGCTCCTTCTGGAACTCCCGGAGAGAATCATTACTCGGAACTACACTGGACTAAATTGTCAGGGAGGTTCAAATGAAATGGCCATTCATAATGAGATCAGATAAATATATTGCCATTGGAGACCCCATCCCTCGACTCCGATTCAAAATATCCCTTTGCTTTTCCACGGGACTTTTCCTCCTGAGGAAATGGCCCCCGGACATCCATCAGATTGTTTCCTTTAAGTGAATTTTAGTGCTCAGGAAAGGCTCTGGACTATTTAAATACTGGATAGTGGACCAAGAAAGGTGTAGGCCTGGCCGCTGAAGAGAAAGCAGAGCAGAGAGAATTCAACGCAGGCTTCCCACCCGAGCTCCCTTGCACCTTAATTTTAAATTGGAAAGCCAGCTCTTGGCATCAGCGATCCCATTCCGCCCTTAGCTTCTGTGCTGTGCTACCACGAGGTCCAGGCAGTACAGTTGTGATGGGGAAGAAACATGAACTGAGCTAGCGTATTTCACATAAGCCTCCTAGCCATTCCTCAGGTTGCTACCAACGGGGACTGGATTTGAGCTGATAAGCAAGAGGCATTGCACGTTACACTCGCCACGGACATGTAGCTACTGGCAGGATGGAAAGTGATGCCTGTTACCAATCTGGTAGCACTGTATAGTCAGGGCAAGGTTGAAATGTCACGGGGAAGTCATGATGACACAGGCTCCCGCTGGTGGGGGCTAGGGTCAGGAACAGTGAGATCAAGGGCTGGAATGGCCCCTGCATGGATGATTCTCGAGTAGGAGCCAGAGTTGCGGCGTTTGGACCCGCCCCATTCTTACTGCAGGGGAAAGGCTCGTAGCAGTCCCAAGAACTGCCCCCGTCGTCAGAGCCGAGTCCTCGGGACTCCCTCCCAACCCCTGCTCCCAGGGTATCCCAACACCCCTCCCGCGCAGTCTCATCACAGTGAGGAGAACTCGGTGCACTGCTGTTGGAATCCATATTGACCTGGGCCAGGAATCCCTACAGGGCACAAGGGCAGGTTGTTTCTAAAGAGCCGTCATCCCCTGCTTTGCCCCATCCCTCTCTGCAGAGCCTGATCCCCATGGAGGATTCCTGGAGGGGCTTCCTTCGAGTCAGAGAGCTAGCGACTCCCCCTTCCACGCTCCCCTCCCCTCCCGGGAGGGAGCATTTGGCCCAAAGGACCTCATTGTATATGCAATAGGGAGGGGAAGGGCAGGGAGGAAGAGGAGTTCCTCTCGGGGAACATTGTGAAGTTGTGGATAGGTGGCACTGCCTGACCCTAGAGATAAGAAATAGCCGCCTCCCTGTCTCCAGCTTGCATGCCCCGTGCAGACCATGGGGGGCCATGCTGCAGGCACTGTCCTATGCAGCATGGTCCACTAGTGTCGTCCTATATCCTGCATCTGTCGGTGATGGTGTGGTAAAGACACTACTAGCCTTAGGACCAGGGGAACCAGACTGTAAGTGACATGGCTTTCAGTCGTTCCATTTAGGTCCTGTCAGTAAGAGTGAGTTTAATCGTCTTTGCTGTGTCCCTGCTTGACACCTCCCACAAAACCCCCCCACTAGATCCCAGGATTGGCATAGCAAGGAGGGGGCTGCGGGTCAGGATGAAGGTGCCTCCGCAGAGCTGCGTGGGAAAGTAGGGACCAGGGTTGGGGTGTGTTAGCCGAGAGAGGTGGGAAAGCCCAGGGCGGGAATAGTGGGGGCGGCGGCAAATCAGAACTGAGGTGCGTTGTCAGAGCTGCGTAAAGAGAGCTTAAGCAGAGAGCCTGCAGTTGCCATCAGTCTGTGGGTTTGAGCCGCACCACAATCAAGCTGCCTCAAACGTTGGCATATATAAAAAAGCCAAAACCCTGCAGCCTGCTCCACGGTGCTTTGCAAGTTAGCGTAACTGCTCTGCATCCCTGTACGTGCTTTCTCCGGAGCACCACATTGCTGCACAAAGAATCTGACCCCGCTTTAGCCCAACAAAACTCCATAGACCGCACTGCCTCTGGCAGGATCATTTGCTCACAGTTCCAGAATATATATCTATGTATTTTGCACAGCTTTCCAAAAGTTGTGGATTTAGGATAGAATCGGAGCAGAAAGAAGCTCTCTCTCCCAACAGATCGTCCCCCCGCTGCACCCCCAGTGGAATTGCTAGAGACTAAAGACGCCAGGAAAGTGTCGTGCTGTTTGATTAATTAATCACAATTTTAGAGTAACCCTGATTGACTGGAGCCACGGAAAAGAAACAGCTGTGCCTAACTCCTCCCATCTGGAGCTCTTTATGCTGTAACTGCTCTTAAACGCTCTACACTCTGGTAGCTCTGTTCTCTCGTGGGCTCTGTTTCCCCCCCGTACATGAAAAGACAGATCTCAGTTGTTATTTAACTAGCCTAATGGTACTAGCCTAATTAAAAATTGATAACTATCAAGGCACGCGGGCAGACTGCGAACCGACAACTACCGCAAGCGGGCCCTGCTCATTTGAATGGCATTCCTCTTCATACTGGAGGATATTGTCAGTAACGATCCGTTGATTTTACTTTCTCCCTTCAAAACCCAATTTCAAACAGGCAGGGCTCCTAGCCCAGGACTAGGCCATTCGCTTGAGAGGTAAGAGATCCAAGTTCAAATCCCTTTTCAGCAAGCAGACAGGGGATTCAAACCAGCACATCCCACTGGGAGTACCCAAACCACTAGCCTGCAGAGGGCTCTCATTTCTTTGTCCCTTTTGGGCCAGTTAATATGTAATTAAAGTGGAATAACTTCAACAGGCAAGAGTGAGGGAGCCCCCAATCGTGGTAAACCTAGGCTGCCTGAGATGCCTGTTCAAACCCGCTTTTAGCAGGCAGAGGGGGAATTTGTACCCACATCGCCCTCAGCCCACATGAGTATCCTAACCCCTGGAGTAGACCGGGAGTGTAGGAGACCCTTCTTTAAAGGCCTTTTCCTCACCAGACAGAGGGTGAAACTGAAACAGGATCCCTCACGTCACAGGTGAAGACCCTAATGGTCTAAAGGTTACACCGGGGCCTCCCAACTCCTTCCCCCTCTGCCCTCAGCTGTTTTGCGGGGTGTTAGGCCAGTACCTCACAATCTCATAAGAAACGGTTGGGGCACTGAAGTCTCCTGACTCCAGGAGAGGGGGTTTCTGGCAGAGATAGGTGCTGAATTCCCTGAAAGAGGCAGGGCTTAGCAGAACCTCTCTCATCGTTGTCTCCCAGTGGCTATCTCAGGCAGCTCCCTGCTGGCTTTTATGGATCTCGTTCTTAGGTACCTGACTCTCCCTTTTCAATGAAGAGGGAGCCTAAGTGCTCAACTCAAGCTTTGGGAATCTCCTTGTTCCAATTATTTTTCTAGGCATCTAAAAGGCAGGGCTGGCACTGCTGATATTGCCACATCTAAGTCCTTCTGTGGATCTGGGTCGCAGTCCTGAGAGAGAGAGGAACTGAGACTGGATATACTTGGTCCATTTTATAGGCAGGCAGCGCTGTGACTGTAAGGGAGCTGAGATTGCAGAGGAATCACAGAATCATAGAAAATCAGGGTTGGAAGGGACCTCAGGAGGTCATCTAGTCCAACCCCCTGCTCAAAGCAGGATCAATTCCCAACTAAATCATCCCAGCCAGGGCTTTGTCAAGCCTGACCTTAAAAACCTCTAAGGAAGGAGATTCCACCACCTCCCTAGGTAACCCATTCCAGTGCTTCACCACCCTCCTAGTGAAAAAGTTTTTCCTAATATCCAACCTAAACCTCCCCCACTGCAACTTGAGACCATTACTCCTTGTTCTGTCATCTGCTACCACTGAGAACAGTCTAGATCCATCCTCTTTGGAACCTCCTTTCCGGTAGTTGAAAGCAGCTATCAAATCCCCCCTCATTCTTCTCTTCTGCAGACTAAACAATCCCAGTTCGCTTAGCCTCTCCTCATAAGTCATGTGCTCCAGCCCCCTAATCATTTTTGTTGCCCTCCGCTGGACTCTTCCCAATTTTTCCACATCCTTCTTGTAATGTGGGACCCAAAACTGGACACAGTACTCCAGATGAGGCCTCACCAATGCTGAATAGAGGGGAATGATCACGTCCCTCGGTCTGCTGGCAGTGCCCCTACTTATACAGCCCAAAATGCCGTTAGCCTTCTTGGCAACAGGCACACTGTTGACTCATATCCAGGAGAGGGGTTATGCTGAAATTGGGCGTGCTCCATTCATACCACATCACCAGGACCCAGAGACCTGAGAATGGGCATGCTTTGTGAATGCCACAAGCACTGAAATCACGGCAGGGAGTGCAAAATAGACACCGTCAGTGCACGCCCCAGCCTCGCACCCAAGATCAAGGTGGGGAATTGAGAACAAGCAGCCTCAGTGCCTGCCATAGACACAGAGCCCTAAACCTGGGGTGTCCAGATGGGTGTGTGAGAGGCTTTCTGGAGTTCCTCTTCCCCCACACTCGTGCTGCTTGGGATAGGGAGCTCTAAATTCCTTCTCTATCTGCTTCTCTGGAAGTCAGCTGCTGTCTTCAGTCATCTCTTTTCCCCTGCCTCTGAAAGCTGAAGTAGCATCACATCCACTGACTGCATGAATGTTTGGCAGCATAAGACGCGTATCCGTTCCCAGCTACTCTATGCATGGGAATGCCTCTCTACCTTGGGCCACCACCAGTTCTGAAATAGAATTAATCTGCCCCAAGAATAGAGCAATAACTTGGGCACATCAATGCAACATCTGATTCCAAACTCCACATTAGCACCTTGTTCACGCCGAGTGTTTGCTTTGCATCAGCAACGTGCAAGAACATGTGTGAATCTGCATGTTCCTTGTCCTTGTGATCCTCCTCGAGTTCTGGCAGAGGGGAAATGGGACATACTTCAAACCTTGGATAGCAACATCTCTGGACTGGACAATAAGGATCAGCTTGCTGAAGATCTGACAATCAGTAGTTTATTGCTTGTGCTGTCTGCTTCTTCTCTTGTTCGATTGTTTTGTTGAGATTACCAAATGGTTTGAGATTGTGCCTCACCCCTTTGCAGCCTCCTGGTTATGAACTGCTTCATTTCTCGTGTGCCATTCTCTCTGATCATGCACTAACTTTCTGCAATTTCAGGTGGGCCCACAGTGTTCACAAGTGGCTGTCTGTTGTCTGGGCTAGTTCCAGGTTCAGTGCTAAAAGAATTTGTCATTCTTGGACAGACATTTCATCTGCAGCCATGCGCTTTGTGATAGCTGCTTTTTGGAGATCTGTTGCTGAAGGCTGCCCTCCACACATTTGTTTTGTCACAGCTGTTACAGCTGCAGCCAGTTAATACTTGGTCAGAGTCTTATCTTTTGTGCAAAGATGCTGATGCTTCCCACAGTTCTTGTTGAGTGATTGCTCAATGGACATGCCATCCACCACTGAAGGGTCTGCCAGTCGGGTATACTGCTCCCTGACAAACAGCTAGGACATGATATATTGCTGGCTTCTCCTCCAGAAGTCTGGTTTCTGCTACATTTACAGAACTCCGTCTACCATTGTTCACATGGAAGTAAGTGGAATCATCTCTGCAAATGTCTCAGGCTCCATGGACTTGTCATCATCTCTCTTGGCTGCTAAGTATCCATTAGTAGTTGGGAGAAATTCATAAGCATTTCTGTTCTGGGAAAACTATGTAATGAACAGTTTTTTTTCCTTGGGTAACCTAAGTGTCCATGACCGGGTGGAGTGATTGGGTGCTATTCCTTAAGTCTGCCAGCGCATTCAGTGCTTCTACACTGTTTCCTCTGTGTGCTTTCTCTACGGCTTCAAATGCATCACTGTACAATTGAGCTTTCTCCAAGGTGTCACCTTCTGAGAGAACACCATTGTTCATGGAACCACCAACTATCATCCATTTCAAGCAGTTCATTGCTTCATTCATTACTTGGTGGATTCTAACGCTATGGTTATATGCTTTCCCTCTTAGAGCATGGCTCATGAGTGAAGCACCATAGAAGGTGGCTTCCACAAGAATGTTTTCAAACCCACTTTCCTGCATTGCTACCTATATTGCCCATGAAATTCAGTGCACAGTGCATGACTCCCAACTCAAGGTGGTCCCTATCAAATTAGTTTTGATTCCTCCATTTAACCAACTGTGCTTTGCAATAGATTGTTTCATCATAAACGACATATGTCCAGACTTGGCCCTGAGAATGGAACATATCCTGAAAATATTTCATCATTGTACATGCTGTATTAACATTAGTTGCTGGTGCAGGAATCCTAGGACAGCAGTCACTATTCATAAAATAGCAGACAATTTTTTTTCTCAGATCAGTCCATTATACAAATAATGACACACATTTTGATGTATTACCTGGTGTGGACAAGCTCATGCTGTCATGTGACTACAGACTTTTGTTTTAACGGAAGGCAAAAAGTACAGATGCTCCCCGACTTATGCAAGCGTACCGTTCCGGAACGCCTTGCATAACTCGAATTTTGCGTAAGTCAGGAACGTATACTTGACCATTAGCGAAAACAAACAAAAAAACTTTCTAGCTTACGGAATTTACGGAACTTTTTCCGTAAGTGCGGATTTGCATAAGTCGGGTTTGCATAACCCGGGGAGCATCTGTACGGGAAAATGCATAAAATATATCTCCTGGGGCTAAATATTTCCCAAACTTTCCAAAACAGTACTCTGTTGAGTATATAATTGCATTAGCAATTGTATTTAGAAGCTTTCTGCCAATTTTGGTCAAATTAGACTGTTTCTTCGAGTTGTGTCCCTTTTTGTGATTTTATTATTTTTTTGATGTGTGACAACAGTAAATTTTTTCTAGCTGATTGGTTACCCTCACTCATTAATAAGATGCTTTTTAGATCTGGCTGGCAGACTAAAGTAAGAATTATCCCTATTTTAGGTGGGCCAATTCATGCACTGACCTGCACATTAAAAATCACTCGAAATCCTGCCAAAATGTTTTGTTCCAATCCTAGATGGATTTTTTTTTTTTTTTTTTTTTTGGTTTGTCTAATCACCCAACATTTTGAAAACTTTTATTTTCAGGTTACCCTAAAACAACCCCCTTCCCCGCAATTCCTAGTAAACCAAAAAATCCATGATTTGCCCAGCTCTATCCAAGAAGTGTGACTCCTCCCTGCGCCCTGCTCGGATTACTTAAACCAGTCTGCCTCTCTAAGCTAGCTGGAGAAGGCAGCCAACAGCACAGGGGAGACAATATTCACATTTCGTATTTAAAGGGGCTCAGTCTAAGTACCTTGATATCTTTTCATTTTAAGCAACTCTGGAATGGTAACTAACGCCGCCCTGATTAATCATGCCCATCCCATTATGTTTTCAAATCAAGCTCTCCGGCTCTAATTGGAAGAGAAACCCAGAGCTGCTCCTCTTAGCACGTTCCAGACACAGACATGCAGAGCTCTGCGTGGACTCCATCTGCTCCCATGCGCTACGTGGACAGGTGTGTTTAATCTCTAAGGGAAACGCAAAGAGCAGCGTCAAAATATTGTTAAATGTAATTATAGCTGGAGTGATTGATTTTAAAGCATTGATCAAATAAAAGGCGGAATGACTTTCAGCTTGCTTCCTCTGTCTGAGGTTGGGAGGGATGGAAGGGGAGAGGGGTCTCATTAAGCTGCAGGAGAACGTAGAGATTGTCTGATGGAAGGCACACTAAGAGGGCAGTGTGTGATTGCTGCCCAAGAGCTATGGTGATGGGCACCACAAAAATGTCTAAATAGCCAGTCAGTCCAAAATGGCCTTCTTAAATTAATCTGAGTTAATTAGGTTGAACTAGCTACCCTAATGAAAACAGCCTTAAACTAAGGTTTGCCTTGAAGGAGCTTAACTTGCTCCTGTCTCAGTGGGCAAAATTCCCAGGGACTTCAGTCAACCAGTATCAGGCCCTAAACTGGGAGACACAGGCCTTGTCTACACTGGGGAATGATACGATGTAATGGAAATGCTAGGGCAAGTAGTATGTAATGGGGAAAGGCAATGTGATCTAGCGGATAGAACGCTGTAATAGGAGTCGGATTCTATTCCTGGCTCTGCCACTGACCTACTTTGTGACCTTGGGCAAGCCACTTCACTGTTCTGTGCCTCAGTTTCCCCACCTGCCCTTTGTCCCAATTGTCAATTCAAAACGTAAGGTCTTTCAGGCAGGGACTGTCTCTTTATTGTGCCTGTATACAGCACCTGGCACAACAGGGCCCTGATTTAATTGGTTCGGACTCCTAGCTGCTACTGTAATACAGATAATAAACAGCAATAAACTAGCAGTTCTCTTCCACTTGCATTATTCCCCGGGGGCAGTTAAGCAGTGCAAGTGTCCTGCCCACAGTGGAGTGTCAGGAATAATCAGAACATGCTAGCTAGTTTTCCGGTGCTTCTTGTCTATGCCAGAGCTGTAATGTCACAAGCTAAGAACAAACCTGATTTGGACTTGCTTGAAGTGGGGCTAACGTCAACAGTACAAAGCCACCTTTAGAATGAGTGCAGTTATCCAGAATGCTAGAATTCGCCACTATACAGAAAAGGCCAGACTGGGTAGAAGTAAAATGTATCATTCCAGCACAGCACAAAGTAACATATGTTCTGCACCTGTGATCTTGAGCCTTGGGAAGGTACAGTATATACCCCAGGGTCTCATGCGAAACCAGGAAAATGGGGTGTGAAGGACAAAAAAAAAAAATGGAAAAGGCAAAGGCACCATAAAGACTACGTGTACAGAGTAAAGAGAAAGCAGGGAAGGACATAAAGAAAAATAACTACAGAGGAAAAAAATAAGGAGCCATGCAGAGAGAGGCCCATAAAGAAGACATAAAGCTGTTTGGGAATTTGTAAGGTCAATTTGTGTGTGCGCAGGGGGCGAGAAGAGGGATTACTCAGCCAGACAGACAATTTTCAGTGGGAGATGAGTCTGAAAACAGGTTGACAAACGTGACTGTGCTCCATCGCGGTTTCTGCTGCCAGCGATGCTGGAAGACAAACCTCTTAAAGGAGACGATTATTCTAAGGGAGCCTGAGTGGAACATGACTTTATGACGGGCGAAGGGCGAGTTTAATAACCAGCTGATGCTACAAGTGCAGTCCGCTCTCCAGCATCAGCTTCACCTTGGATTTGTCTTGCACACGTGGAGGGAAATCTAGGCAATCTATTCAAGGAACTTGTTTTCCTCAAGTTAGTGGGTGTGCCCAGGTCGCTCACCCAGTGGAGCAGCAACTGGGCAGGGAGGAAGGGGGGGTTACATTCCAAACTCAGCTTTCATCCTTCTTTCTCTAGTTTGGTTTAACTGATTGAAATCAGTGGCCTATGAAGTGCATATGGCAGCAGCATGGGTGTATTTTGGGGAGTGCCCCTCGGCTTTATGGCACCAAGGGTTTCACTGGCCACTTAGCAGGACTTTTTTTTTTATCGTAAATCCACCCAAAGGAAATATTTGTCCATGCTTGTTTAGATTAACAGGAACTGTTCACTGTTGTTCACCAGCTGCCCAAACTGCAGTGGGATATACTCAGCCTCCAATTACAGAGAGAGGGGGAACCTCTTGCCTAGATCATCCTTCGCGAACTTGGGTGGCTTATAATCCTGCTGATGGACCCTAACTGTTAAGGGAGAAATTCGCCCCTTTGCAAGGGCTTGCATGAGACCTTTGCCCTGCTTAACTCTCACGGTTTAAAGCTTAAGTGAGACCTTGTATGGACCCTTCTACACAGAGGGAAGAACAGGAGTACTTATGCATATGCATCCGAAGAAGTGGGCTGTAGTCCACGAAAGCTTATGCTCTAATAAATTTGTTAGTCTCTAAGGTGCCACAAGTACTCCTGTTCTTCTTTTTGCGGATACAGACTAACACGGCTGTTACTCTGAAACTTCTACACAGAGGGTGTCTGGGACCCAGGACAGAAATAAAGCGCCTCTGTGTCTCGTAGCTGTTATCGGGCTGGACATCTCAAGACCCTCCACCCTCTCGGTAATTACAGATGGGCCAAAAGCGAAGCCTCTGGTTGAAACCCTCTGAAATCCCATGGAGGTTCAGATTTGAATCCCCAAATTGAAAGCCACCTCTATGGTTCTATGGTCACATTTTCAGATTTGTCCCAAGTTGATAGAAATCTTGAGACGTCAGCTGAGTTTGCAAGATTTTTGCCATGTGGGGAGACAAAATCTTGTGCGATTTCAGAGCCATCAATCTCTTATTCGGCTGTAACCCCCCAAACTCTGAATTCCAGTTTAGACTCCCATCAGAACAGCTCCTCCTTTTCTCAGCTCACTGCAGTGCAGTCAGAAATAACTGCAACAAGAGAAAAAGGGACCTTTCCCCCTTTAAAAGAAGAATCGTTAATTTATAATTACACATTAAGTGAAATTTCTCACACTTGGCTGTGATCTGAACTGAAAATAAACACAATGTGCACAGCCTAACCTCATTAATTTTAAGGCAAAGGAATAACAACCATTGTAATGGCAAAAAAAAAAAAAAAATAATGGAGTGAGGGGATCTAATTAGCTGATGCGTCTCTCCGCTTGTTCGGGAACACAAACCTGTTTTCCGCAGTGCAAAACCAGCCTCGCCAAATTGTTTCATTTCAAACAGAACTTTTATTTTCCTTAATTACAACAGACTGTGGTATTGTGTTTCCAGGCATCTACCAGACGATCTTTGTAGAGCAATTAAAATTATTTTGTGGGAGGCGGGAGGGGAAGTGCAGTGGGTGCTTGTTTTGGTTTTGTATTTTAAAATTGCATCGAGTTGGTGCAGGGTACAGTGCTGTGACTGGGAGCCTTGTAATGCTCTGTCAAAAAAGCTAATTTCAGTCGGATCATCACAATAAAGACAGAGACACTGCCAAGCTGCAAAAACTCCAAGCCTCTGCTGACTTTAGCAAACGTCGAATTGACGGCGTCAGAACTCGGAACGCTAGGACTAATAACCAGATGGCAATGATTCGGGAAAAGGCGGGTGGGGGGGGACACTCATCAGAAATGAAATGTCTGCATATTTTTCAAATATGTTGACATTTTGCAGGTTTCGGAAAATGTAACTGATTGCGCGGCTGTCAGCCAGAAAAAGGAAGGGACTGATTCACTCCACTCCTCCGTAACTAAATCGGAGATGTGAAAATGTATTTGGGGAAGGAAATGGAAGGCTCTTCAGAGTTCTTGCTACAGAGGGAAAAATAAATCCCTTGGCAATAATTTCCTTAACCATTTCTGATTGAAAGTGGTTTTTTCCCCACCTCGTTTCAGTTTGAATTCAAGGCACTTTCAATATGACTCACCAATTTCCCAGCTGAAGCCAGTATGCTGTTTGAGAGTCTGTGTGTAGAAAGGGACGGGTTTTGCTCCAGGCTACATATGAACCACAACCTTTAGAGTCAGGTTGGAAGCCAAAGCACCCACAAAGTTCAGGGAGTGTCTCCAATCCCTGTATCACTTATAATAGCGATAAGCGAGATTTGCAAAGGTTGGCTTCATATCCATTCATATCCACCGCGACCCCCTTCTGATAACAAAAATTACTACACGACCCCACTGGGCGGGATGGGGGACCAAAGACTGAGCCCACCCCAGCCCTGCCACCCTGGGTAGCAGGGCGGGGGGCAAAGCTGAAGCCCAAGGGCTTCAGTCCCGGCCGGGGGGCTTGTAATGTGAGCCCTGCCACCCAGGGCTGAAGCCAAAGCCTGAGCCTGCCACTTTTCAGCTTCAGCCCTGAGCCCCAGCAAGTCTAATGACAGACTTAGTGAGCCCATTAAAACAGGGTCCCGACCCACAGTTTGAGAACCTTTGGCCTCCATTGGATGTTAGTTTAGCTCACAACAGAGCCCTAAGTCATGAAGTTTGGATGTGGGTCCTTACTCTCCCAGAGTTTGGAGATCAGAGTCATGCTGTGATTCACACCAATCTCTCGCTAGCACCGGAAAGTTGGAGTTTAAAGAGATGTTATTGTACAGTCCTTAACCCTCTTGTGCCCCCCTGAAATTCAAAGTGGATTGTAATGAAGGTACTTCCTTGTGGCCCAGCTGATCTCACTCAGAAACCTGCAGCTAGAACAGGAGTGGGCAAACTGTGGGCCGGATCCGGCCTGCGGGACTGCCACCTCCGTGGCACTGCGGGCCCCGCGCGGCTCCTGGAAACGGCCGACACCATGTCCCTGTGGCCCTAGGGGGTGGGGGTGGGCAAAGGGTTCTGCGCACTGCCCTCACCTGCAGGCACCGCCCCCGTTGGCCAGGAACGGGGAACCGCGGCCAATGGGAGCTTCGGAGGAGGTACTCACTGGTGAGGGCAGGGTGCAGAGTCCTTTTTCCCCCTTCCTCCCCCCGGGGCCACAGGGACGTGGTGCTGGAGCAGCATAGGGCCAGGGCAGGCAGGGAGCCAGCCTTAGCTCCGCTGTGTGCCGTTGCCACCTCAGAGCAGCTCCAGGTAAGCGGCCCTGGGCCGAACCCCAAACCCCTCCCACAGTTCAATCCCCTGCCCTGAACCCCCTCCCACACTCTGCACCCCAACCCCTAACCTCACCCCCCTGCCCCAGCCCTACATTCATGGCCCTGCATGCAATTTCCCCACCCAGATGTGGCCCTCGGGCCAAAAAGTTTGCCCTCCCCTAAGCTAGAACCTACTTCATTACTTTCCTGCCAAAAGGTGATGACAATGTCTGGAGCACAGCTCACTACAGTTGTCTTTGGCCTTTAAATGGTAAAGAGAAAAAAATCAACCTGTTTCCTCTCCTCCTCCCACCATCCCCGCAAGCTCTTCAGGTTCCGAATACAATTAGTGCGATGCTGTGCCTTTGTCTCATCTCCCTTAATCCCAGGGGATTTGAAAGGTACAAACACAACACAAGACACAGAAAACAAACCACCGAACAGCCCAGTACGCTCTTAACTTTTCTTTGTGTCGAGAGAAAACTCAAGCTAGTGGCTTTTATTCAAGTCGTTTTCTTTCCTTCCACAAAGAGCCGGTCTTGAGTTGGAGACACAATATGAATTGATATTTCAACCTGATTTTTTTTTTCCCCCTTGCAGCAGTGATAGCAGAAGCTTCCACTATGCTGGGTCTCGTGGGATTTCTCTTTTTCCCCCTTCCCCTCTGGTGAAGAATACTCTGCCCAAGGCTGTGTTTCTCACTCTAGTTTATGCAGTAAGATGGGTCAGACGCTGCTTTATTATTACTTTGGGGAAGGGGGGGAAGAAATATCCCTTTTGGGTCAAGAGATGGGGGTTCTGTTTTGTTTTCTCTCCTGCTGCGGCTTCTAGCTGCACTTGCTGTTTTTCAGATTACAGATTAATACTGCTGCCTGTTCCACTTGATCTTACTCACAGTTTGCAGCCGTCTTCATTCTGCTGCATCTTGTTTATTTTTACCCAATCTCATGTTCTCCCCTGCTCCTTTATCTTGGCTTCTGAAATCTGATTAGCTGCGGCTCAGTAACCTCCTCTGTTGTTCCTGTCTATCTCGCTCCTTTATTCACAACTTTCTAGACTCTCATTTTTCTGAAAATGTTTACGAGATGGGATTTTTTTTTTTTTTTTTTTCCTTTTTAAAATGTCGCTTTGTAGCAGCCTGGCTTTATAAACCTAGGCCTCTATTGATGGCTCACGAGTCGTCATTTTCACCAGTGCAAAGTGGGTGGGGAGTGCTTCCCAATAGGAGCGTTTTCATTTCCCTCACTCTGGTGTAAATGGCCCTATGACTGCTTTAGGACCGCAGAGGAGCTCAACACTCAGGGAAGTAAATAGGGAAGGGGACTGTGATCAGGCTGCTCCAAACTCTCTCTGGGGGCAGCTCTTCTGGGCAATGTGAGAGGAGTCCCGGGGGCAAGGCGCAGTTCAGGGCCTGCCCCTGGAGTCCTGCAGGATCTATCAGGGGGAAGAGGGAAGGGTAGGAGGACCCAGGTTCTCCTCTTCCAGCAGGTCCCTCCTCTGAGCCACTTGCTCCCTTCCCTTCAGTTGCTTGCACACTCAGTCATTCAGAGCCCTAGCTGGGCGCAGGGAGATGTTCCCCCTAGTCAGGGAGAAGGGGAGGGGACGAGCACGCGGGGTCAGGCTTCCAGTCTCCCGGCTGAGTCTTGCTCACAGTCCCAATCTTCCTCCTTCAGAGTGCGCTGCCTCAGCGGGTACTTCCCCCCTAGGCTGACTGCCAGAGCGCCCTTTGGAGCTGCTGCTGCCCTAGGGAGTGTGGCTCGCAGCTGCTGAGGAGTGGGGCCATCTTGCCCCAATACTGGGCCACCACCCCTTTAATCTGAATGTGGGCGGGGTGGAAGATCAGGAATGCCTTTCCCCTTTTGCTGCTCCGGGATGAGAGTTCAGCCCCCCCCACTCTCCGCCGCCGCCCTCAGTAAAAGGAAAATCAGCCTAACGCCTTGTTCTTTCCACAGTTCATCTCAAAGCATCTTCCTTTTCCACTCCCCGTCGGGCAAGGCTACTGCCCTCAACGCTAATTCCTGAAGCAAGCAGGGCTGGCTTTGCCCCTGGCGGTGGAGAAGAGGGCAGGTAGGAACCGCTGAGCTAGGGAAGAGTGCTTCATGTGGACGAGACCCTGCGCCGGCTGCCTTCTCTACACCTCTATGATAAAAGTGGTTGATTTCTAATATGTATTAAAAGTTACCTTGCTTCAGACTAAGATCCCAGTGTGTGACTTTCACCCTTTCTTTATACCCTTGAAAGCCACTATTTCAGCATATTCTGCTACACAGCCTGGCCCTGGCCCCCTTTCTATATCACAGAGGTGTCGGCGCTTGGCCCAGACTATGCACAAAGAGGCGCTGTAGTGGACTGTATGAAAAAGGTTCTGGTGGCTACTGGTCATGAAAGGCCAGCACTGACCACACCTCCGCCTCAGAATGAGCCTTCGCTCAGTGTACCCTCTAAGTATGCCCCCGCCACACCCCCATAGCCTCGATGCAGCTTCAAAACATATCGCACACCCACACCCTGCAACGCCCCCATAGGTTCGAGGCACCCTAGAAATGCCCTTGACACACCCTCCAAGCCTGAAGCAGCCTGAAAACGGGGGGGACACACATGATGTCCCCACCCGTGGCCCAAACAGGCCCCCACCCCCATACGCTCGAGGCATAGTGGAACCAGGCCCCAGCCATCCCCTCTTGGGACTGAGGCCACGCCCATAGGCTCAAAACAGCCTTCTGAAATGCCACTGACACCCTCCCAAAGAATCGTCTAACCACAAACCTCAAGCATCGTCAAACCCCAACCCTGATGCCCCCAAGCTAAAGCCATACTCAAACCAGAACCCTGACATGCCCCCACCAAGCCCCTGACACGCCCCCGGCACGCCTCCAAGGTAAAGGCCTACACGAACCAGAAACCTGACACGCCCCCGCCACACCCCCGCAACGCCCCCAGGCTAAAAGCATACTCGAAAAAGAACCCTAACACGCCCCCGCCAAGCCCCAGACGCCCCCAGGGTAAAGGCCTACTCGAACCAGAACCCTGACATGCCCCCGCCAAGCCCCTGACACGCCCCCGCCACGCCCCCAGGGTAAAGGCCTACTCGAACCAGAACCCTGACACGCCCCCGCCAAGCCCCTGACACGCCCCCAGGGTAAAGGCCTACTCGAACCAGATCCCTGACACGCCCCCGCCAAGCCCCTGACACGCCCCCGCCACGCCCCCAGGGTAAAGGCCTACTCGAACCAGAACCCTGACACGCCCCCGCCAAGCCCCTGACACGCCCCCGCCACGCCCCCAGGGTAAAGGCCTACTCGAACCAGAACCCTGACACGTCCCCGCCAAGCCCCTGACACGCCCCCAGGGTAAAGGCCTACTCGAACCAGAACCCTGACACGCCCCTGCCAAGCTCCTGACACGCCCCTGCCACGCCCCCAGGGTAAAGGCCTACTCGAACCAGAAACCTGACACGCCCCCGCCACGCCCCCCAGGGTAAAGGCCTACTCGAACCAGAACCCTGACACGCCCCCGCCAAGCCCCTGACACACCCCCGCCACGCCCCCAGGGTAAAGGCCTACTCGAACCAGAACCCTGACACGCCCCCGCCACGCCCCTGACACGCCCCCGCCACGCCCCCAGGGCAAAGGCCTACTCGAACCAGAACCCTGACACGCCCCCGCCAAGCCCCTGACACGCCCCCAGGGTAAAGGCCTACTTGAACCAGAACCCTGACACGCCCCCGCCAAGCCCCTGACACGCCCCCCAGGGTAAAGGCCTACTCGAACCAGAACCCTGACACGCCCCCGCCAAGCCCCTGACACGCCCCCGCCACGCCCCCAGGGTAAAGGCCTACTCGAACCAGAACCCTGACACGCCCCCGCCAAGCCCCTGACACGCCCCCGCCACGCCCCCAGGGTAAAGGCCTACTCGAACCAGAACCCTGACACGCCCCCGCCAAGCCCCTGACACGCCCCCGCCACGCCCCCAGGGTAAAGGCCTACTCGAACCAGAACCCTGACACGCCCCCGCCAAGCCCCTGACACGCCCCCGCCACGCCCATGACACGCCCCCACCACGCCCCCAGGGTAAAGGCCTACTCGAACCAGAACCCTGACACGCCCCCGCCAAGCCCCCAGGGTAAAGGCCTACTCGAACCAGAACCCTGAGACGCCCCCGCCAAGCCCCTGACACGCCCCCGCCACGCCCCCAGGGTAAAGGCCTACTCGAACCAGAACCCTGACACGCCCCCGCCAAGCCCCTGACACGCCCCCGCCACGCCCCCAGGGTAAAGGCCTACTCGAACCAGAACCCTGACACGCCCCCGCCAAGCCCCTGACACGCCCCCGACACGCCCCCAGGGTAAAGGCCTACTCGAACCAGAACCCTGACATGCCCCCGCCAAGCCCCTGACACGCCCCCGCCACGCCCCCAGGGTAAAGGCCTACTCGAACCAGAACCCTGACACGCCCCCGCCAAGCCCCTGACACGCCCCCGCCACGCCCCCAGGGTAAAGGCCTACTCGAACCAGATCCCTGACACGCCCCCGCCAAGCCCCTGACACGCCCCCGCCACGCCCCCAGGGTAAAGGCCTACTCGAACCAGAACCCTGACACGCCCCCGCCAAGCCCCTGACACGCCCCCGCCACGCCCCCAGGGTAAAGGCCTACTCGAACCAGAACCCTGACACGTCCCCGCCAAGCCCCTGACACGCCCCCAGGGTAAAGGCCTACTCGAACCAGAACCCTGACACGCCCCTGCCAAGCTCCTGACACGCCCCTGCCACGCCCCCAGGGTAAAGGCCTACTCGAACCAGAAACCTGACACGCCCCCGCCACGCCCCCCAGGGTAAAGGCCTACTCGAACCAGAACCCTGACACGCCCCCGCCAAGCCCCTGACACACCCCCGCCACGCCCCCAGGGTAAAGGCCTACTCGAACCAGAACCCTGACACGCCCCCGCCAAGCCCCTGACACGCCCCCGCCACGCCCCCAGGGTAAAGGCCTACTCGAACCAGAACCCTGACACGTCCCCGCCAAGCCCCTGACACGCCCCCGCCACGCCCCCTGGGTAAAGGCCTACTCGAACCAGAACCCTGACACGCCCCCGCCAAGCCCCTGACACGCCCCCAGGGTAAAGGCCTACTCGAACCAGAACCCTGACACGCCCCCGCCAAGCCCCTGACACGCCCCCGCCACGCCCCCTGGGTAAAGGCCTACTCGAACCAGAACCCTGACACGCCCCCGCCAAGCCCCTGACACGCCCCCGCCACGCCCCCAGGGTAAAGGCCTACTCGAACCAGAACCCTGACACGCCCCCGGCAAGCCCCTGACACGCCCCCGCCACGCCCCCAGGGTAAAGGCCTACTCGAACCAGATCCCTGACACGCCCCCGGCAAGCCCCTGACACGCCCCCGCCACGCCCCCAGGGTAAAGGCCTACTCGAACCAGAACCCTGACACGCCCCCGCCAAGCCCCTGACACGCCCCCGCCACGCCCCCAGGGTAAAGGCCTACTCGAACCAGAACCCTGACACGCCCCCGGCAAGCCCCTGACACGCCCCCGCCACGCCCCCAGGGTAAAGGCCTACTCGAACCAGAACCCTGACACGCCCCCGCCAAGCCCCTGACACGCCCCCGCCACGCCCCCAGGGTAAAGGCCTACTCGAACCAGAACCCTGACACGCCCCCGCCAAGCCCCTGACACGCCCCCGCCACGCCCCCAGGGTAAAGGCCTACTCGAACCAGAACCCTGACACGCCCCCGCCACGCCCCCAGGGTAAAGGCCTACTCGAACCAGAACCCTGACACGCCCCCGCCAAGCCCCTGACACGCCCCCGCCACGCCCCCAGGGTAAAGGCCTACTCGAACCAGAACCCTGACACGCCCCCGCCAAGCCCCCAGGGTAAAGGCCTACTCGAACCAGAACCCTGACACGCCCCCGCCAAGCCCCTGACACGCCCCCAGGGTAAAGGCCTACTCGAACCAGAACCCTGACACGCCCCCGCCAAGCCCCTGACACGCCCCCGCCACGCCCCCTGGGTAAAGGCCAACTCGAACCAGAACCCTGACACGCCCCCGCCAAGCCCCTGACACGCCCCCGCCACGCCCCCAGGGTAAAGGCCTACTCGAACCAGAACCCTGACACGCCCCCGGCAAGCCCCTGACACGCCCCCGCCACGCCCCCAGGGTAAAGGCCTACTCGAACCAGATCCCTGACACGCCCCCGGCAAGCCCCTGACACGCCCCCGCCACGCCCCCAGGGTAAAGGCCTACTCGAACCAGAACCCTGACACGCCCCCGCCAAGCCCCTGACACGCCCCCGCCACGCCCCCAGGGTAAAGGCCTATTCGAACCAGAACCCTGACACGCCCCCGGCAAGCCCCTGACACGCCCCCGCCACGCCCCCAGGGTAAAGGCCTACTCGAACCAGAACCCTGACACGCCCCCGCCAAGCCCCTGACACGCCCCCGCCACGCCCCCAGGGTAAAGGCCTACTCGAACCAGAACCCTGACACGCCCCCGCCAAGCCCCTGACACGCCCCCGCCACGCCCCCAGGGTAAAGGCCTACTCGAACCAGAACCCTGACACGCCCCCGCCACGCCCCCAGGGTAAAGGCCTACTCGAACCAGAACCCTGACACGCCCCCGCCAAGCCCCTGACACGCCCCCGCCACGCCCCCAGGGTAAAGGCCTACTCGAACCAGAACCCTGACACGCCCCCGCCAAGCCCCCAGGGTAAAGGCCTACTCGAACCAGAACCCTGACACGCCCCCGCCAAGCCCCTGACACGCCCCCGCCACGCCCCCAGGGTAAAGGCCTACTCGAACCAGAACCCTGACACGCCCCCGCCAAGCCCCTGACACGCCCCCGCCACGCCCCCAGGGTAAAGACCTACTCGAACCAGAACCCTGACACGCCCCCGCCAAGCCCCTGACACGCCCCCGCCACGCCCCTGACACGCCCCCACCACGCCCCCAGGGCAAAGGCCTACTCGAACCAGAACCCTGACACGCCCCCGCCAAGCCCCCAGGGTAAAGGCCTACTCGAACCAGAACCCTGACACGCCCCCGCCAAGCCCCTGACACGCCCCCGCCACGCCCATGACACGCCCCCACCACGCCCCCAGGGTAAAGGCCTACTCGAACCAGAACCCTGACACGCCCCCGCCAAGCCCCCAGGGTAAAGGCCTACTCGAACCAGAACCCTGAGACGCCCCCGCCAAGCCCCTGACACGCCCCCGCCACGCCCCCAGGGTAAAGGCCTACTCGAACCAGAACCCTGACACGCCCCCGCCAAGCCCCTGACACGCCCCCGCCACGCCCCCAGGGTAAAGACCTACTCGAACCAGAACCCTGACACGCCCCCGCCAAGCCCCTGACACGCCCCCGCCACGCCCCTGACACGCCCCCACCACGCCCCCAGGGCAAAGGCCTACTCGAACCAGAACCCTGACACGCCCCCGCCAAGCCCCCAGGGTAAAGGCCTACTCGAACCAGAACCCTGACACGCCCCCGCCAAGCCCCTGACACGCCCCCGCCACGCCCATGACACGCCCCCACCACGCCCCCAGGGTAAAGGCCTACTCGAACCAGAACCCTGACACGCCCCCGCCAAGCCCCCAGGGTAAAGGCCTACTCGAACCAGAACCCTGAGACGCCCCCGCCAAGCCCCTGACACGCCCCCGCCACGCCCCCAGGGTAAAGGCCTACTCGAACCAGAACCCTGACACGCCCCCGCCAAGCCCCTGACACGCCCCCGCCACGCCCCCAGGGTAAAGGCCTACTCGAACCAGAACCCTGACACGCCCCCGCCAAGCCCCTGACACGCCCCCGCCACGCCCATGACACGCCCCCACCACGCCCCCAGGGTAAAGGCCTACTCGAACCAGAACCCTGACACGCCCCCGCCAAGCCCCTGACACGCCCCCGCCACGCCCCCAGGGTAAAGGCCTACTCGAACCAGAACCCTGACACGCCCCCGCCAAGCCCCTGACACGCCCCCGCCACGCCCATGACACGCCCCCACCACGCCCCCAGGGTAAAGGCCTACTCGAACCAGAACCCTGACACGCCCCCGCCAAGCCCCTGACACGCCCCCACCACGCCCCCAGGGTAAAGGCCTACTCGAACCAGAACCCTGACACGCCCCCGCCAAGCCCCTGACACGCCCCCGCCACGCCCCCAGGGTAAAGGCCTACTCGAACCAGAACCCTGACACGCCCCCGCCAAGCCCCTGACACGCCCCCGCCACGCCCATGACACGCCCCCACCACGCCCCCAGGGTAAAGGCCTACTCGAACCAGAACCCTGACACGCCCCCGCCAAGCCCCCAGGGTAAAGGCCTACTCGAACCAGAACCCTGACACGCCCCCGCCAAGCCCCTGACACGCCCCCGCCACGCCCCCAGGGTAAAGGCCTACTCGAACCAGAACCCTGACACGCCCCCGCCAAGCCCCTGACACGCCCCCGCCACGCCCCCAGGGTAAAGGCCTACTCGAACCAGAACCCTGACACGCCCCCGCCAAGCCCCTGACACGCCCCCGCCACGCCCCCAGGGTAAAGGCCTACTCGAACCAGAACCCTGACACGCCCCCGCCAAGCCCCTGACACGCCCCCGCCACGCCCCCAGGGTAAAGGCCTACTCGAACCAGAACCCTGACACGCCCCCGCCAAGCCCCTGACACGCCCCCGCCACGCCCCCAGGGTAAAGGCCTACTCGAACCAGAACCCTGACACGCCCCCGCCAAGCCCCTGACACGCCCCCGCCACGCCCCCAGGGTAAAGGCCTACTCGAACCAGAACCCTGACACGCCCCCGCCAAGCCCCTGACACGCCCCCGCCACGCCCCCAGGGTAAAGGCCTACTCGAACCAGAACCCTGACACGCCCCCGCCAAGCCCCTGACACGCCCCCGCCACGCCCCCAGGGTAAAGGCCTACTCGAACCAGAACCCTGACACGCCCCCGCCAAGCCCCTGACACGCCCCCCACCACGCCCCCAGGGTAAAGGCCTACTCGAACCAGAACCCTGACACGCCCCCGCCAAGCCCCCAGGGTAAAGGCCTACTCGAACCAGAACCCTGACACGCCCCCGCCAAGCCCCTGACGCGCCCCCGCCACGCCCCCAGGGTAAAGGCCTACTCGAACCAGAACCCTGACACGCCCCCGCCAAGCCCCTGACACGCCCCCGCCACGCCCCCAGGGTAAAGGCCTACTCGAACCAGAACCCTGACACGCCCCCGCCAAGCCCCTGACACGCCCCCGCCACGCCCCCAGGGTAAAGGCCTACTCGAACCAGATCCCTGACACGCCCCCGCCAAGCCCCTGACACGCCCCCGCCACGCCCCCAGGGTAAAGGCCTACTCGAACCAGAACCCTGACACGCCCCCGCCAAGCCCCTGACACGCCCCCGCCACGCCCCCAGGGTAAAGGCCTACTCGAACCAGAACCCTGACACGCCCCCGCCAAGCCCCTGACACGCCCCCGCCACGCCCCCAGGGTAAAGGCCTACTCGAACCAGAACCCTGACACGCCCCCGCCAAGCCCCTGACACGCCCTCGCCACGCCCCCAGGGTAAAGGCCTACTCGAACCAGAACCCTGACACGCCCCCGCCAAGCCCCTGACACGCCCCCAGGGTAAAGGCCTACTCGAACCAGAACCCTGACACGCCCCCGCCACGCCCCCAATGTAAAGGCCTACTGGGACAAGAACCCTGACACACCCCCGCCAAGCCCCTGCCACGCCCCCAGGCTAAAATCATACTTGAAGCAGAACCCTGACACGCTCCTGCCAAGCCCCTCACACCCCGGTACACACTCGCCATTCCCCTTCCATGCCCGCACAGGCTCGATCCTTCGTCGTAACACACCCCCACAGGTTTGACACAGCCTCGAAACACCCCCACCATACCCCCATAGCCTTGAGACACCCCAGTGTGCTCGCATGAGCCTTTATACAGGCCCCTGAAATGCCCTCGTACATTCGGGTCACACCCTTGAAACATCCTGGTGTTTTCTTGTCATCCTCAGCGCACGCCTCCGAGCCTACCGTCATCCATGTGTGGGTTGACTATCCCCCTTCCATACCCTTATCTGTAACCCTCTGCCCAATGCTCCGCCGCACCCCCTCTGCTCGCGAGGAGAGCCATCCAGTCACACTGCAGGGTGGTTTTTGTGCTGGAGAAACACATCCAGTAAATAAATAAATGGAGATATCCTATCTCCTAGAACTGAAAGGCACCTTGAAAGGTCATCAAGTCCAGCCGCCTGTCTTAACTAGGCAGGACCAAGTACTAATTTTCAGCCCACATCCCTAAGTGGTCCCCTCAAGGATTGAACTCACAACCCTGGGTCTAGCAGATCTATGCTCAAACCACTGAGCTATCCCTGCCTCCAGTGAAAGACAAAGTGGTGACAATTGCCTTTATTTGATTTGTAATCTCAAACACATGACCATCCCACCATGTCCAAAACTAGCACGGACTGTTCATGCTATGTCTCTCATTGTAACAGCTGGCACCCGTTGCTCTAAAGTTGTTTGTCTTTACAAAGCACTTCCATCCAGACCATCTTCCACAGTATTTTATCTTCTCCCTGTAGAGCAGTATTCCCACGCAGGGAATGCTGTGCTGAAGCCCAGCAGCTGTTGACGAGTGCACAGCAACCTGGACCCAAATCTTATGTCGGGAGGCAAAAGTGAAGGAGAACTTCAGGAGGGAAAGTATTGTGCAGCACAAAAATAACTGAGGTAAAGCCAACAGCCGGGGTAAAATCAAATGCAACAGAAACACTGAATTAATGAGAAATGATAATGGAACTGTATCTAGACACTGTCTGCTTACAAATCATATACTTTAATAACATACAGAATTGTTTATAATCACTCCCTTTGAGGATATAAAACAAAGAAGTTTATAGGTTTTTTCCATTCTAGCAGCTTTGTTTGAGAATGAAACCAGACTCTTTTATACCTAGCAAGGAGACTTTGCGTTAGCTTCACTTTCTTCTGGTCATGCAGCACTTCCGCGGTGCAAGGTTTACCTTACAAATAGCCCCACCCCCCCTGTACTAAATCCATAAAGCTGTTTGCATTGGAACTGAAATGAAGCCATAATGGGAGTATTTCTGTTCAGCATAGATTTTGTAAAGATTCTGTCCACCCCAAATTAAAAATCTGGGCTTCTCGCAAACTGACTGTGTCCCTGTAACAGTGTCCTGAAGGGGGAAAATATATACATTAGGATGGTGCACCTTGTTATGTCTTTATGATGTACAAAGGCAACCTTATAAATGTATTTAATTCATCAAGCATATGCTCCTTTGATTGTTTGTTTTAAGCTATTAGAAGTAGCAGAAACATCAAGTCTGGTCATCTCTGCTTTCGCTGAAGGACTTGCTGGGGTCTCAGAGAACAGTTTGCCAAGCTTTGTCAGCCTTCGGTGATGAAAGAGTGAATAATTAACAAAGAGAACTTTTCTTCTGTGTGTGGGACATTTGTGTTCAATAGGTTTAATAATAAAAATAAGAATAAGAATAATTAATCAGGTTTCAATTCCTCAGTATTGGTGATGTCCAAACCCTCCAAGTTCTCTGGTGGCCACAGTGTACACAAGACCTCACTTTCTAATGGAGAAATGAAGCAAATGCATACTTCTTCCCATGTCCCCCCAACCCAAGCGCCTTTCAAATATATCATAAAGAAATAAAAAAAGGGCACATATCCAATCTTTGCTTTCTTTTGCGGGTCACCTTTAAGACAAAATCCTCAACCAACTTGCGGCAGATGCGCCTTCAGATTGGTTCTGCTGTGTATGTGCCCTGAGAGTTTTTAGTTGTTTAAATAAATGCACAAAGCAAATAAGCATCTGACCTGGTATAAACAGTGTAACCGTACTGATAGCAATGGATTTGCACCCACTCATAGATCTGAAACTGACCATGTGCAGTGAAGTCCTCAAAGCATAAGCCCATCAAATAAACGCTGCAGCCTCTCCCTGCTGGAGTTTAGGAACTCTGCAGACCCCTGGCACTGACTGATAGTCATTTGTCCAAACCCTTTGATTATCGGAATGAATGTCATGTCCCCTGTTACATTTGTAGAACTGAGTTTGCCCTGCTTTATACAAAACAACTAGAGGCTTGTTCTATCACGGCAGACCAACCCTCCAAAATACCGGCACTGCAAAGCCGTGCATGGGTCTGTGAAACTGGAATACACTTTGCCAGATTGACTTCTGCAAAGATGGGACCAAGGCGGCTGTGACTAATGTGTATTTATACAAACTGGCTCCTTCCTGCTTAGAAGAAATATCCGTGCCCGGTCAGTTCCTTCCTGCCATCCTTCCTTAGAACAGATCGCTGGCCTTAAATCTATGCATGCTTGCCCGTTGGGGCTGATCTAGGAGACAGTCGTCATTCGTAACAGGCAAAGGCGTCTGGGTGTTGCAAGCAAATGAAGGGAGGAACATGCTGTACCAACCTGCCAGTGCTGTGGGTTCACTTATTTCTAAAACAGAGGACAATGGAGACAGACACAGAGAGAACAGAAAGGGGAGGGGGGAGAAAATATATAGCTCATGTTTTCAGACAGTTGATGAAAGAATGATCATTAGAAAGGTGAGTACACACTGATAATAATACGCATGCCGCTGACATGGTTACACAGAACAGGCAGGAAGTGTGGTTACCATCAGAGAAAATGACAGCGTCTCTCTCCATACATCCAGACTCACATTTGCTTGTCTACATTTGAAAGACAATTCGGATTAAGGGAGGCTGTGAATTGAAAGCACAGTAGCTATTCCTGAACAACTCTGTGCGTGGACGCTCTTATTTCAGAATAAGCAAGCTTTGTTCTGGTTTAGCTGAATCCAATTTGAAAATGGATTAAGCTACACAGGAACAAGGCAATCTTATTTCAGAATAAGTGTGTCCACACGTGGAGTTAGTTGAGAATAGTTATTCTGGGATAACCCCATGTGTAGAGAAGCCCTCAGTGATGAGAGTCTACTGCAGAGGAAGCTATCTATTCTGCCTTGGGTATCAGCACAAATATCAGCTAAGTACATGGGATCAGGATGAGTGGGGCTGAGGCATAGGGAGAGAACACTACTAGATTTTCAGATGTCAGGTGAGACTGGCAGGTGAACTCAACAGCCAGCATCTGGGTGGGACTAGGAGACAATAAACATGGATCCCTCATGCAAATGCAGATGACAGAGCTTGCCTACTTCAGAGAGGTGCTGGGAGGATTCACTCGTGTGTACAGTGCTTTGGAGACACGAGGCTTTAGATTAAATATCATTGGGGCAGGTGGGGGCGGGGGAGTGAAGCACACTCATTGGTGAGGTGACATCACATTTTGCTCACAGAAAGAGAAAACGGCTCCCTTTAGTACTTGGCTGCTAGCAGTATACATCTGTGTGCGTTAGTGAATAAGCAGGGTCGGGTTCTTCTAAGCATAAGGGCCTCGTTTATTTGCAGCTTGGACATGAGGAGGAAGCATTGAATTAAATGGCCGGATTCCAATTCCTTGGGATGGTGGGTTCATTGCTGTGGTAACATCCCTTCTCTTGTTTTGCCTCACACCTCTCTGCAGGCGAGATTCAGATTCACTCTCTCCCAGAGGACCCAACACAGGCCTATGCCACTTATGCCCTGAAAGTAGGGCACCCACAGCCTTGGACTGGCACTTTGCGGGGAGCTGAATTCCACCCTTTGCGAGGCTCGGTGGTTATCCAGCTCCCTCCGTCAGTACCGGCAGCGTCTCCTCACAAAGCACAGGCTCCTCCCCTCATACCTACCGTACAGGATTATACTGGCATTGCTGTTCCCCAGCTTGTTAGTGGCCACGCAGGTGTAGTTGCCGTAATCCTTCTCCGAGACATTGAAGAAGGTCAGCGTGGACATTCGACCTTTGTTCTCAATTCTCACGCCATCCAGCCCGTTGGCTAATCTGCGGGGCGAGAAAGGCGAAGGGCTGGTCCCCCCAACGACAGGATCGATCAATTCCCACGCCCATGCAGTCCCACCAGCTATATCTAGGTTAGTGGGGAAAGCCCCGCCAGTCCCCAGATCAGGACCTCCCAGCTAGCTGTCACCACGACACTGGACTAGCTCCTCATCTGGTCTAAAGCAGAGTGACTCTCCTCATTTTAACAGAGCTACGCCACTGCCCCAAAGTCTCCCCCTCCTCCTGAAGGTTCCCCGGTCCAGGATATTTTCTGCCAGGCTATTGAGAAGGTTCTTCCAGCTAAAGGGACCCCCGGACCAGGCCATCACTGAGGATTCATCTCCACTGGAACAGGAGGTTTAATTTCCACCTCAGGTCGACATACCCATGCTAGCTAGCTCGAGCCAGCCTGCTAACCACAGCAGTGTCACTGGGGCAGCACGGGGTGCTGGGATGGGCTAGGCGCCCAAGTATTTAGCCTGGGTTTCAGATGGGACTGTATTTGGCGTGGTTACACCATCCCACTGAGCTGCAGAAACATAGCTATTTTTAGCGTGGTAGTTTGATCAGAGCTAGCAGGGTATGTCTACCTGAGCGAAAATTCCACTTCCCGTTCCAGAGTAGACGTAGCCTGAGTCTCTATCTGACTTCCACATCGACTCATTACGGTCCCAGCAGCTCACACCAGGTTAGCAATAGCACTCCCCTCCCCTCCCTTCTGAAACAGCCTCAGGGCAGACATTCCTCCTGGTATGAGATTTGGGACCTGGATGTTTTAACTGCGGATCCCGATGCACCTCCCACAGGATCCTTTACTTAGAGAGACGTCTGCAGCAAGATCCCCCCCCCCATAGATATATTAAAATGAAGTGTAATTCTCTCTCCTTCCCGTGCTGACAGATGGCCATCCTGACCCAGGGAATTCAGCACTCCCCATCCTTGCCAAGAACGCAGCCTGGGATCTGCCAGGCCCTGGCAGCCTGTTCAGGTACCTGGTTTCTTCTTTAAACCACTGAAATTCTGCGACAGGGACGGCAGAGGCCTCGCAGCGCAAGATTCCCTTCTGGCCCACCGAGGCGCCGGTGTTCTTGGCGTTGGAGATGTACGGTGGGTCTGCAGAGCAAAGGGACGTTATTATACCAGACTGCAGCTGGGAGGGGCTCCGGATCACGAGCACAGGCTCGGCTCAGAGAGACGTGGGGAGCGGTGAGGGGCTGTGGAGCCGCGTCGTTATGAGGCTGGTTGGAACCCAGTCCAGGTTGTGCCCTCCTGGGATGGCAGGGTGTGGGGGGGCAAAGATCCACCCCCAGGAGAGGCAGCGTTAAGCACTGCCTTCATATAAAGGACACACAATTGGCTGCCATTGCTTGGCTCAGCATCTTTCCCCTTCCCTTCTCAATCCCCCCCCCGCCCCCGAGCCATCTCCTTTCTCTCCTCCCACCCTTCATCTGCCCCCTTTGACCTGTGCTCTCCCCCATTTACCTCTGGAGCTGTCCTTTCCCACGTGGGGTGGGGACACAGAACCTTGAATTGTGTTGGGGCAGGGTGGGAATAGGGCTGGTAGCAAGAGGGAAAAGCCATGTGGGAGCAGGGACAAAAGGAGCCACCCCTCCCTTGAGCCCAGCTGGTGGTGGGAGAGGTGGACCGAGAGCTAGCACAGCTTAGACAGCTGAGGTGGTGTGGCTGGCAGCAAGTAGGCCCCATCCAGCACAGTGTGACAGAGCCGGAGAAGAGCCTGGGACAATCCCAGCACAACATTTTCACCCCTCCCAACAAAAATGGCCAATATCTGGCCAACATGGGACAGTCGAGAGGGTCAGCATGTAAGGGCTGTTCGTCGGCCAGCATGAAATGAGATGTCCTAGCAGGGCAGAGGGCCACATAGTGACCTCCCCCACCATGACCAACACTCATTGGAGCCCGTGTGAGCAATCTCAGTAAAGAAGCCAAAGGCGGAACCGGCCAGGGAGACCAAAGTCTGCTCTCGCCCCCTCAACACTGGAGCACATTGGTAGGACAACGTAGATGAGACTTGGACCATTGCTACCCAGGCCCCATCTCTTGCTCTGGGGACAGAGAGAAAGATTCAGGCCCAGGGTAGCCAACTCAGCACTAGGTCATTCAGAAAAGTGTCAATTCAGATACATATTAAACCGCGGGTCCTCCCCAGACCGCATGACTGTGGGAAACACACATTTCACAAGGGAGATACCACATGCACAGGATGGAAACAAGGAGTCTGCAGAATAAGAGATGCTCCATTGTAGGGTGCTGTCCCTGATGTCCCTGATCCCACCTTGGGATGCGGTTTGGATGAGTCCCCTAAACAGGGACGCTTTGAAGGCACAAGGCTCTACTGACTCAGAGCCATGTAATTCAGACCCCGGAGTGGGCTTACTTTAAAGCTCTTCTAATCTGATTGGGAAAGTTCCCTGCGTCTTTTAAACTCATTCTGTTGTGCCGAGAAATTTACAAACAGGCCAACACCTCTGTAGGACCTAGACAAAAAGACTAGTTTGGAGAGATGAGCCAAAGCCAGAACAACGTATGCAAAGTCTTGCCTCTCCCCTGCCCCCGGAAGGGTCGCTATAAAGTGTAACCCTGAGCCAAACCAATCCTGGTTTTGCATGCTCAAAGAATAGACCGACTGCTCCAGTTTCACTCATCTCTGCTAAACCCACTTCTCCTTGTGTCAGGTGTGAAGAGGATTACAACAGTGGAACCCTGATTGAAAAGAAAAGAGCACCAGGTAGCAGAGGAGTAGATGCAGCCCTTCATCCCTAAAATACTCAGGTTTTTTTAAGCTTCCCAGAGGCGCAAAAGAATCCGAGTCACCCCTGAAATGCCGACAAGCTTTGTCACTCCAGCTTTTCTGCCTTGGCACGTCATCTGAAGTCTTTAAATCGTCTGGGCTCTAAATTCCTAACCATGCTTCTAAAGAACAAATTGTCCTAAGTCGTAAATGCTTTAAGCTTAATGAAATGTATATATGTGATTTTCTTATAGCAATTTAGTGGATATAAAAACTCTACAAGCTCCTTCCTAAAGGGAAAGATATTTAATGTGCTCTGTGTGTGGTGAGCCACTAGAGATTTTTTTCCCCCTGAATTGCTCCTCAGGAAAAAGGTATTACCATTTATGTTTCAGCTATAAATAGTCTTTAAGGGATGCTGACGTAGATGTTATCTGCTTTACTTGTTTTCAGGAGTTGATGGTTATAGTTCAGCTGTTCTAACACACACTCAAACCCCAACCAGCACTGGAATATTAGGATCTCAGCTCTATATCCCCATCGTCTTGTGCCTTTCATCATCTCCTACACCCCTGCAAAGCGGTGAAGAATCAAGGCCCTCAGATCCCAACACCGGCGGGTAGGGAAAGGAAAGTCACGCTTCGGGAGCACCCGTCCCCACTCGGGGTACGTCAGCACTATGAGCCGGGGGCACAATTCCCAGCTGAAGGAGACATACCTGTACTAGCTCTGATCCAGCCAGCATGCTAAAAATAGGGTACAGCCATGTTGGTGGGAGTGGCGGGAGAGGCTAGCCACGTTGAGTACGTGCCTAGGATGGGATCATACTTCGGCAGCTAGCCCCTCCCACTATTCGGACTGCTGTGGCTACACTTTATTACTAGCATGCTAGTTCAATCGGAGCTGGTATGGGCAAGTCTCCCTGAGCTGGGAATTTCACCTTCAGCTTGAAGTGTAGACGTCCCCTTCGAAAGCATGGCGATGGGGCATGGTATACAGAACAGAACAGAATAGGCAGTTGTGGAACTGTAAGCGGACTACATTACGGCGCCCGGTGTTCAGGCTGGGTAAAAGCCAAAAGGATCTCTGTGAAAAGCCCCCACAACTAGCCTGAGCCCGGGGTTGTCTGAAGCCAGGAGGCAGGGTCGGGGAGTGTGTCATGCTGAGTCGTGGCCTACTTACAGTTTACGGTGACTTTTACTCTCCGGATGTCTGGAGCCGCCACGTCATTGACAGCGCTGCACTCGTACTCCCCGGACTGATCCCGGGTGATCCCAGAGATCTCCAAGTACTCGTCTTCGCTCACAAAGCCCCGGCCTGCAAGGGAGAAGGCGCAAAGGGAAAGATCAACCCACCAGCCTGCCACCTCCACTGGGTGTAAAATCTGATGGTCTGATGGAATGGCGACCTACAGGCCTGATCCTGATTGGTTACATTGGGGGTAAATCTGAAGGTTTCAGGGGGGTTAACTCAGAATCAGACTCTGTGTAACACTAACAGGACCCCAGCAGCATATCAGGGTGCTGAATGAGCTGCCAGGGGCCAAAGAACAACTCCTCCAGGTTGCAGCAGCGCCAGGGCCAATGTAAGCATGTCAGGGGCTCGGCTGGGGTCGCATTTGGGTTAGGCAGGGGAGCAGCCACAGTGCTTTGGGCTACAGCTATTCTGGGCCAGTGCATGGACTACAGGCAGCTCTGGGAAGGCTACAACCGCAGGAGCTGCTCAAATTTATCCTAGGGGACATGTTCCCAAAGCAGTGCAGAGTCAAAGCCAACCCCATCCCCCTGGGCTGCGCCGTCCATGCCGCATACGTCATGAGCCGCAGCGCAGAATCTATCCCACGTTGTAAAATAATCCTAATCTGTTTTACTGACAATGCCACTGATTATTATACCTGAAATACATGCAAAGAGCTCCTCGGCTTGTTGCCATTTACGCGGTTTGCTCACTGTTCTGCATTTCAATCCGCTGGGGCAGAATATTAAACTGGTCAGTATCACTTCCCATGGTCATTCATCAGCACCCTGCTGTTGCGTTTGGGTTCCCAGTGTTGCACGGGGCAGGTGTCTCTCCCCCGTCAAAAACCCCACCATTTCCATTGTTTTGGGGGCTGCGGACTAAATTATTATTAACAAATGGTCTCTTGGCGAAAAAATGGGACTGGGAGTCAGGTCTCCTGGGTTCTATTCCCAGCTCTGCCATCCAGATATTGTGTTGGCCAGTCACATTCCGTGCCTCAGTCTCTCCATCTGTAAAATGGGAATAGTGATACTTCCCGGCCTCCCAGGGATGCTCAGAGGTTTAATTTGGGACGTCTGGAAAGGATGGCAAATATATTATTCTTGGCTGGCAGTGTGGGGATGTTTACAGGTCACTCTCCAAACAAGGAGAAGAGGATGTATTTCATTGCAGTGGCGACATGAGTTACCTGCAGCATTCCTAGCATGAAAATGTAGCACAGTATCATTACAACAAATTGCCAGAGAACAGCAAATGCCAGTCACTATGTGACAATTATCACTATTGTACTCCAGCCCTCTCTGTGGAAGCTAAAGGTTGCTGCTATATTCGTGTGGTTATTCTTATTACTCAGGGTCCCGTTGTGCAAGGTGCTGTACAAACACAGAGAAGTAGACCCTGCCCTGAAGCGCTTACAGGGTAAATACATTTTGGGTTATAACAGCTGCAGTGTTGCTACAAAGATCCTGAACTCTAGCCAGCAGGTCTCAGAGTTGAAGAGTATCTTTGCCAGTGACGTGGTCACTGAGAGACACAAGAGAATCAGATTGTGATGTCCCGACAGTGCAGTTCATGGCAGCATGTGACCGTGACCAAATGGCATCCCCTATTGGTGCAGCTACGTGGGGCTCACACTACAAGTCAACATCAGGAGGTAACACCCCGATTAGCTCGGGGCTCTCTGCTCCCTCTCTCCTCCTCCCCACTCATTCTGTCTGCAGAGGTTGAATGGAGCAGCTGCTTCTTCCCTCTCCCACAGCATCCCTCTCCCGCTGATCTAGAAGCAACAGCAACCCTTGTCCATTTGCTCAATGATGTCCAGGCTGCTTTGCATCACATGCATCAGTTGTTCTGTTCACTCTGCCTAGACCAGGCAGGAGAAGCTCTTCTCAACCTACTGGAGCCAAGGAGAGCCATACGTTTCAAGAATCACTGTTCTAACGGCTGCTCTGCTCGGACAACGAGGATCTGAAGGCTGGATGTTGAAATGCTCCCTCTAATCCATCCTAGAGGGTGCCTCTAAATGTGGGGTCATCTCTATACACTGAATAAATACGCCATTAGGTGGTAAAAAACAATCCCCACATTGCAGTCTAATTGGTGAACAGTGAATTTTAAAGTTCATGGACACCAGGTTAGAACCAGACAAAGCTTCTCCACTAGGAGGGTGGTGAAGCACTGCAATGGGTTACCTAGGGAGGTGGTGGAATCTCCTTCCTTAGAGGTTTTAAAGGCTCAGCTTGACAAAGCCCTGGCTGGGATGATTTAGTTGGTGTTGGTCCTTCTTTGAGCAGGGGGTTGGGCTAGATGACCTCCTGAGGTCTCTTCCAACCCTAATATTCTATTATTCTCCACATCTCTCTGCCAGGGCCCCCCAAGACTCAGCTGAAATACCCCCTGCTATCTCAGTCATAACACACGCACATGCACAGAGCTTTACCACTGCACTTCCTTCCTGACTTGCAGACCCCGACTGCTAATTCAGTTCCGGACCTTTTCAAAGCAGTTGTGTGAAATTGGTTGGTGAGGTAGGGAAAAATGTCTACCAGAGACTGGGAGAAGAGTCTGCTGAAATAATAGGATATCCCCAAATACTGACCAAGCCTGTCCTAGTTTAACCAGTAAGGATCAAAGCATAAGAGATCACCGCACAATCATTTTCATATGCCGGAACATAAATATTAGTCGCAAAACCACACACAAGATTCACTGCCTTTACAGCTCCAGCACCCCTTGCTGACATTAACACCAGGAATACCAAGCGTTTCAAGCCAGGAAATAACAATATTGATTGCAAAACCCTCCTTGCTTGGAAGACAGAACCATCCCCTGAGAGGGAAACTCACAGAGCGTGGGTTGGGGAAGGTGTTGTGGGAAGACAAAAAATAATGATGGGGGGGGGGGGGAGATGAAGTGGATGAGTGACGACGACACTTTGTAAGTGAGTCTTCTTTGTAATGATCCCATAATCCTGGGGTCATTATGGACCCGGCCTATCCGCCCGGTGATCTCTATAAAAGATGATTGGAAGCGAAAGAAAATAGATTCGACGAGCCGGTGACAGAAATACATAAATAACCAAGGTGATTTCTTTCTGTGGAGAAGGGGCCTTGGGAAGAGATAAGCCCAGCTCGCTACATTAGAGAGATAAGGATCTACAAGGATACAAATGGGCGCGCTCAGACGGAGGCTGCGTGACAGACACGGGGCCATCAATCATGGAGTGGGGGGGTCGTGCCGGAGCCGGCCAGCGCGCACCGGGTCACGCGCCGTGCCCCCCGCGTCTGGCTGGATGACAAATATGCTGGGGGGGTCTCTCAGGGACAGGCTGAACTGGGATGTGCTGCTTGGTGCCTCACAGACTGACTGATGTGAAGCAGGGCCCCAGCCTCCCTTCGGATAAACAAAGGTCACTGGTGCCTAGCGCTGCTCATTGGTCTCCTTTCATCAGTACTGAATCCACTAGGCTCTAGCTGGTCTAACGCCTCCCTCCAGCTACCCTCTCCACTCCCATGCAGACACCTGTTCAGGGGAGCTGACCTGAGACGTGCAAGTTTCTCTTCCTATCTCACCTAAGTGATGCCCTCTAAGGCGTCTCCTTGAACCTCTTGAGGCCCTTCAGTAAGGGGGTCTCCGAGATGAAGCGTGACCCAGAAGCACGACGGGAAAAGGGAAGCACAGAGCCTGTTGGCTGCAGCCTTCCCTTAGACCCTAAGAACGTCCATACTGGGTCAGACCAACGGTCCATATAGCTCGGTATCCTGTCTTCCGACAGTGGCCAGTGCCAGCAGTGTCAAAGCGAATGACCAGAACAGGGCAATCATCAAGCACAGAAGAGGGCAATTATCAAGCGATCCATCCCCTGCTGTCCAGGCCCAGCATCTGGCATTACTGGGGCCTCTTGCCCAGATACGCACTGTTCTGGAGAGCCTGGATCATTGTCATCCTGAGTTTAGCACCAACAACAGCCTACGCTTCCGCTGCTAGAGTACCTGATGCGATGTGGGAGGCAGGACTACAGAGGCCTAAAAGGGGGCACAGTGGTGGAGGGAGACGCAGTGAAGTGAGGAGGGGAAGGCAGGGGTTATGGGGGGGGGAGGAGGGGAGAGAGGGATATTGCCCGGGGAGCTCTCCAAGCTACCAGCCTTCTGCCCCCCGCCATTTGGGAATCTAATTGCAGCAATGGAGGAGCGGATTCCCCTCGCTAATTAAGTGCGGGGACGGGCACTGCAGTGCATTTCATCCCTGTCGGGCGCCGGAGACGCCACCACGCCGGAGTTAATGAAAAGTGTGATAAACCCACTGTTTCATTTCGCCTTAATTAATCCCAGTGATTGGATTGTGCTGAAGTCAGCCTGGTTTGGAGAAAGCGCCCCGGGGTCAGCATCCTGCTGGCTGGCGGAGCGAGGAGGCGGCTCTTTGTCTGGGATGTGGGACGAGCGCGAGCATCTCTGACTGCAGCAGATGTGACCGGGCTCTGCAGGGCTCCCCTCCCTCCTGCTCACTAACTCCCCCCACAGCCTCCTGCTGCTGCCCAGGTGCACGGTAACCCTAAGGCCAATGTGTGACTGTGATGGGAGCTGTTACTCTGGGGAGGAGGAGGAGATTCAGGCACACAACACGCATGACCCCGCCCTCCTTAGAAGAAACGTGGAGGTGAACAGTCACAGTCCGGGAGGGGACAGAGCCTTCCATTCTCATGGAGAACCCAGTGCAGGGGATCAAACTAAGGAGCTCCAGCCATGTGGCATGGGGAGAGAGGAGAGAGATGATCTCTCCAGCCCTGTGGCAAGGGGTGGGGTGCGGAACGGGAAGGTCCCAGTAACTTATTTAGATTGCAGCTCTTTGCATCAGGAACCACCTTTTTGTTCTGTTTGTACAGCACCTAGCACAACGGGGTCCTGGTCCGATACAAACGGTAATAGCAATGCATAAAATGCACGGTAGGTTGAAAACAACACCTTCAACTCCACCGGGCGGCAGCAGCAACGCAGATCCAGTAGGTGCTTTAAAAATGGGCATGTCCTTAACAGAGGGAGGTTCATATTCCATTAACTGAAGGGTGCCCCTAGAGCTTCCCAGCGGGTAGAACACAGGACTGTGACTAAGGGCTCCTGGGTTCTAGCTCCAGCCCTCTTAGACTTGTGTGGGCTTAGGTAAGTGGCTTGACCTCTCTGGAGACAGCTCCTTCCTCGGGGGTACTACTAGTGCTCTAATTCATACGCGTGGGGTGGGAATTCAATAAAGCCCTGTGAGATGCTAGCATGCAATGGGCGACATAATTGCAAAGTCCTCTTGGCAAGGCAGCCCCAGTGCTGCAGATTAATTACATCTGTATGACCTTTCCAGCCAGCCAGATGGAAACAGGATACAGCTAAAGATACTGGAAGCCCTGAATCAACACAGTGAGAGAAAGGCAGGGGCAGCCCAGCTAGGGGAGATGAATATCTTGACTGATATGCCCAGATGGAACAGGGTCTTTGGAAACCCAGAAGGTCAGCTGGCTCTGGCTGGGCAGTGAATGATGCAGAAAGGCTGCTAGGGTGGAGCCTCCGGTTTCTGAAAGCCTTAAATTATTATGCTAGGAGTCACTATTGAAAGTGGCAGCTCTACTGCCTACAACCCATCCCCCTGTCCTTATAACACTAACCAAAACGGACGGGGCTAAATTCCCCCTCGTTAGACCAACTCCACTGAAGCAACATCAGTACAAGCAAAGGAGGATTTTGCCCACCAAGACTCAACCAGCCTTCCCTGAGACTCAAGTAAAGCCTCAGATGGATTCTTCTGCAGCCAGTTCTGCTGAGTTGGTCCAAAGTCTGCGTTCAGCATATGGAAACGATCTTGCCAGGACATTATCACACAGCAGTTTGTAAACAGGAAGAGTAGAAGGCACATGCTCTGCTCAATGAGAGATGGGTGGGCAAGGAGAACAAGGGAGTTAGGGTATGTTTCTGCCGTTGCTGGAGTGGAATGGGATACGTCATAATTCGAGAGGGCATCGGACTCCAATTCCTTATCTGAGCATCCCAAACTTCAGAGCAGTTTGGATCTGCACCAGAATCCACACTGCACTGCTGGCTGGCTCTCCATGATAGACCAACCCAAAAGCCTGTCTCCAAGGAGCCCTGGACCTTGGGGGAAGTTTGGATCCAGATCTGGAATTTGCAGCTTGTGACCCTTCTCTGCTCTAAAGTTTTGGAACATGCACGACATCATCAGAAAACTCGGTAGGATAACAACGGATCCATGTGCTGCATAGGCAGATGATTACTGTGGAAATCACGGACACTGATGCGTATCTCCTTCATTTCTAGAAACACAGGCCTTGAACACTGGAGCTAAAAGAGAACTCCCTTAACAAGAATCTGTAGTAATAGGTCCCTTCTCCTCTCTGTGAGGCAGTCACTAAAAAGGCAATATCACAAACCCATGCAAAGCCAGTATGATAGTTAACGCAGGGCATTACAAGAGAGAGCAAATTATACTGCTCGGTCCAGAATATACTCTTTCTTCTCTAGATGAGTCCTTGCTGCTTCCCTTTTGGAATCATCAACAGCTGCTTTATCCAGCACATCTGGCTAAGATCAGGTTCTCTCGCTCCAAACTCCAAGACAGTCCTAGCATGTCCTCCAGCGCTGAGTGCATCCATCTCCTTCTCCCTCATCCTACAGGTTTTTTATTGGAGACACTTTGACATGGCAGGATTATCTGTCTGTGCATAGCCCTAGCGGTATGATAATGATGCTAATTAACAGCATTCGTTAATATCTTTAAATTACCTGTATTAGCTCCCAGGCAAAACACCCACTAACAGCGGCGGCAGCGTTGGCAGATTTGCATCAGCAAGTGACATGATGTTCATTTCATTGTTCAATAGAACACTCCAGAGCGATCATGTCACCAAAGGACAGCATGATCCGCGGGAGACAGGCCTGGTCCCGGAACCAGGGCTGCTCGTCTCAGCAAAGGGGCCCTGCTTTTGGAGGGTGCCTTTTTATTTACCCATTGCCCTGATACCTCTCCGGTGCCAGCAGTGAGTAAAGCAGCTGGGAAAGGACTCCATAGGGAAGGATGGACAGGGCTGGCTGGAACTGGCCATGAGCAGGATGGTGCTGTGCAAGCTTCCCTGACCCAACCTTTTGCCAATATCACTCCCGCCTCATTCCTGAACTACAGGTACCTCTGACCTCATTGTCCCAGTCCTGAGCTCTCTCCCCGTAGTCTGTTTTTCCTGGCATGTTTGCAGACCCCTCTCCTGGCTCACTCCTGTTCCTCCTAGCTCATCTCATTCCTAACCTTCAGCCTCGCCCCGATGCTCTAAGTCTCGAGTCCTCACGCCACTCTACTTACTACTGAGATCCTGATCGGCACCCCCCACCCTTTGCCATTCCAGCCCTGTCCCTCACACAGTGTTATGCACGCAGTTCAATCCTGAACGGCAGTTCTCCACCTATTTCAAGTCCTGGTAGTCAAACAAGTGGCAAAGGAGACAGAACAGAAAGAGAGAGTCAAGGGGTGAAAGGTGGCCAGGAGGAAAAGTCTGGGAGCTGACTTCTGATTTTTCTGCATCAGCTTCCATTTTGGGGAGTCCCACTAGCAGCAGGCACCAACACTCCCCGCAGAGCTGGGGCTTTCTGCATGGCATGTCTCAGTCATGGTCGTAGATCAGAAGCTTCAAAGGTTGAGCTCTTCAGCTCCCAGCCCCTGCTGCAGGTCGCCCGCCTGCCTGCCTCTGCAGGGCTTCTGTGGCTCGGCCCACCGGCCGGGTCCCACAGTGCAAACCACACCTTCTGGGGGGCAATAGACTTAGAAGAAGCTCCTTGTGCCCTTCAGGGACAATTATAAACCAAAGAGTTTTGGGGGGCAGAGTTTAGCAGAGCAGCAGGGCCTCCCTCCAATGGGGGGATGGGTGGGTGATGAAGACCTGGTACACTCCATCACAAGGAATCTTCCTGGACTGGTACCCTGATTGCCTACATAGGAGAGGACACCTTGATATGAGAATAGCACACAAATGATACCCAGCCCCCGCACAGGTACACAAGGAGCCCCCGCCCCTTACTGCCCCAGCACAGGGGCAGGGCACAATATGGTGCTTGCAACGTGTGTAACAGCGTCACTGTGGTCCAGCGGATATGGCCTGGGACTCAGGTGACCTGGGTTTTATGCTTGGCTTTACCACAGGCCTGTTCCGTGACCTTGGGCACATTATGGCCCCTGCCAGTGCCTCAGTTTCCCCATCTGTAAACTGGGGATAACAGCACTGCTCTCTTTTGTAAAGCTCTTTGAGATCCAGAGATGAAAAGTGCGATGCAAGAACCATTATTGACCTCCAGGAAGTGCTGTGCTTTCTGACAGAGCACTGGCTGGGCTGCGGCAGCTGTACCCTGCCCACCCTAGGCACCCCAGCCCGCATCCAATTCCTCACCCAGGAGTCAGCTAATGGTTCTGCTCTCCCAAAATCCTTTGCCAACAAGCCTGCTGGTCTCCGGTTAGGAAGAAGATAGGCAGGCGCAGAGCAGCCTGCTTTAACAAATCAGAAAGCAATTCATTTTCAGAAGAAAACAAGTGATATTTACATTATTAAATCACAATTACAAAGCAAATCAGCTGCAGAAGAAGGGAGCCCATTTTCATCAATTATTACTGAACTGAACGTAATTTTTCAATCAGAGGCGGATTGTAAATGGAGGCCTTGATGCAGCCAGAACTCTTTTATCATCATATTTACTAATCAGGTATTAACTTCTTGGAATTACCAATGACATTGTGAAAAGGAAGCAGGGGGTGGAGGGGTGAGGGAGGAAAAAAAAAGAAGGATGCACTTGTGCTAATTACAGAAAGTGAAATTAGGCATTGTGAGCAATTCATTGATAGGACAATGAAACGCCGTCTCGTGGGCTGGAATTAAATGGGCTTTGACTTCCCTCCAGCAGGTTTTCCTTCAGGAAAATCAATTGTTTCTAGTTTGTTCAGAATTATGATGGTGTGGGGGTGGGGGAGGTACAAAGTCATCCCTTGGCCGAAATACAACAGCGATGGACCCAGTAGGAAGTGAGAAAGGAGAGACAAGTTTAGCGGCAGAAGAAAGACTGGAGAGGGACACAGATAAGATAGATGTATTCATGCCCGAGTCACAACCATTCCACATGGCTGCAGTATGCATTTAGAGAAGAAAGACAGTGCCGTGGGCTAAGACTCAGGAGAGTGAGGTTCAGTTCCCAGCTATGCCACACACTGCGTCACTTTCGGCACATCACTTAATCTACGTCTCAGCTCCCCATCTGTCAGATTGGGCTATTAATACGCCCTTGCTCCCACCTTCTCTCTTGTCTGTTTTGATTATGAGATCTTGGGGGCAGGGGACTCTGGTCTTAACAGGGGCCCCTGGGCACTAATGTAACCTGTAATAAGATGCCAGGATTGTCACTCAGAAGCCCAAGATGCCTGGTGAGTCATTGTGAAGTGATGGAAGCAGCTGCAAGCATGGCTGAGCGCTCTTTGTTCAGACTATCCCCAGGTTCAATCATCCCTGGGCTTTGTGGTCTGTTACCGTCCAGTTTTGAAGTTCTCAGCCACTCTGACTTCACCAGTTACACCCACGCATGGTACAGCTAAAGTAAGGCATACATCTATGCCGTGCCATTGTGAGATTGGCAGTAACTCAGCCAATCACGACCCTTACTCTACAGCTAATTTGCATGCTACAATGTCATTGGTTGTATGAGGGAGACGGCACCGACGGTGGATTATTTGGCCCACGTGCCACTCCCACGTGAAGAGCTTTCTAGCTTCTAGTACAGAGGAGATGGAATCATTTTAGGAGCGCAAAACCCAGGTCGGGATGGGGCCAAAGGAGATGGAAAGTTTAGCTTTGCACTCCCCCAATCTTGGGGCCATTGTGTATGTAGCCCGTCCCCGGGCATAAACTGAAGAAGCCAAAGGGCTGTTCTTCTTTACACTGGCACCAAGAAGTTAATGCAAGAGTCTCGACAAAGCGTTGGCGCGTTCCAACCACACCCTGTCCATGCTGGTAGCAGGGGATAGTGTGGGATGGGTCCGGCGATGCCACTTCTCAGGTGAGATTCTCCCACTGGCGCAGCACACGCCACACCGGAAGGTTGGCACTGTTGGTGTGGTGGAGCCTTTAGCCCATGCACAATGCAGCTGCGAGCCAGGTCTGGGGCATAGGCTGATGCGATCTGTGCTTGCAATGGGGCCGTGGAGGTGGTTACGTCATATTCCCGCTGTGCGCTGCTGACAGCTGAAATGTTGAGACCAAGAAATAACTGGATACATTTCTCTAAATGGAGCCGTTGTCCTGATTCTCTGGCTTTACCTACGCAGAGGTGCAATGCAGAGAACAGAACTCAGGACAATCGAGCCTCAATCCACTGAGCTAAAGGAACAGTATCTCCCATTCAGCGGATACAGCAAATTGATATATACCTGTGAGTAGACATATTCCATCCAGGAGGGGGCAGCAGCAGGTAGCACTGTCTTAAGCTCTGCATCAGTTTTAAGAACAGAGGTGAGCCTGTGCTTTGAGTCAGGGCATTTATGGCGAAGGGATATAAAGGCTATTACCCTGCACTTATAGGTCGGGTTTGCTGGTGTGATTGAATTGAATCAGATCATAACTGCAATGGGCCTGATTTGGACACACTGACTTGTGTCGAGCAGTCGTCCCAGGGAAATCAGTGGAGGAAGCAGCTACTCGGCGTAAGGGCGCTGTACATTATAATTATGACCGGTGGTTAATCGTGTGGAACTGACACAGAAATGTAACACATTTGCTGTAAGTCAGCCAGCTGCAGCTCTGCACATCCCCACTCCAGTGTGTGCCAGGGTGCACAGCGCATGTGCCGTTTGGAAGCTGCAGAAAAGCTCCCAGATTTTCCAAACGCTCCTCCCCTGATCCCCGCTGGATCCTCTGAAATGTGGTGGATGGGGGCTGGGATGAGAGTACAGGAAAATGGCAAGAAAGGGAGGTGGGTCTACAGAAGATTTCAGGGCTGTGTGAAAGGAGGAGGGTGTTTGAGAGAATGGAGGAAGTGGGGAGAACAGGTGCAAACCCAAAGCCCGGATCCCCCTGCCCATGTCAGTCCAAGTCCAGGCACAGCTCCATCCGGCCAGTCAGGATAGGGCAACACACACTAGCACTACATCTGAGGGTTAAATAGCAGCATTTTGGGCTAGTGGAACTGTCCGCTTTCTAATGCTCAGCGCGATCACTTCCCCTAAAACTAGACCCTGACTCCTCCATGCCATTCCTCATTCTGCTAGAGCCTGCTGTGTGATGGCACCTGGCCGGCCTCCCTAGCGATATCTGCATGCCGCATCAGGACGCTGCGATGGGGATTACCTGGCCCTCACACCCTCACCAGCCAATCGTGGGAGAAGAGAGGAGTGGCTGGGTTTGCCCTGTCTCCATGCGCTCCAGAACACCGAGAACCTGACATTTCTTAATCGGAGCTCCCTGTCCACGTCACCACGTCCATTTCTCTGCACTTTACGGGCTTTAGCACCCTTGCTCAGGGTTCTGCCGCGTCTATTGCTCCTCTTCGCGTTTGATCTCTTTCAGCCCCTTCCCCAGAGTCGTCTTCTCTTCCTAAAGCTTCGCTTTTCACAGGACTTGAACCCCTGCACAGCAGAGCTGTGCTATTAATACTAATAATCAATGGCTGAGATTAAAATGGCAAGACGGAGCAGACCTTGCTGGGGTTATGAAGCCAGCTCATGCAAAATGAGAACTGGATAATGATTACCCGCCCCTGGTGAGACAGGGACTTTGCACTACAGTGGAAGGCATAAACTACAAAGGAATAAACAGAGCCCTGTTCTTGTTGCAACTTGTAATTTCTGAAGTGAATTTACTGCTAGGGCAAGATGCCAATTTGACAGAATTGGCAACTGACGCCCTTTGTTTATCCACAGAGGATGAAATTCACCCCGGTGCAGGAAGCCAGAACTACTCAAGCCCCCAGCGTGCGTAGGACTTGTGCTAGTTCTCTATAGAGGGATGAATTTAACCCAGGATAGATGAAGCCCAGTCCTGCAGCCCTTAAAAACCCTCAAACCCTCAACAAGCCAATTTCCTCCCTGAGGAGAGGAAGAGGGATCGGAGGGGAAAACCCAACATACATGACAGATGCTAATCACCCTGCTTAATGCACTGTTAGAAGGTGCTTGCACGAGGAGCTTGAATAGAATAGAATGACTTGGGCATAACTCCAATGGAAGCCACTTGAGAATGGCTTTTGCCTGAATCAGGATGGTAGGACTGGAACCCATCTGTGGGGAAACCATCAAGAGGAGGCATGAGTGGCTCCCAGATCAATGTATGCCCCCTTGTTCCCAATCCAGTTCAAATGGTTTGGCCTCCAGGCAGCCTCCCCACCCTAGTACATATTACTATTAAAATGTTCTGCAGCTGGTGGTCCCGATACAGTCCAGGCAACGGCAGTGCAAGCAGGAATGCAGTACTCTGCCCATTCACCCCAAGCAGCAACACCAATAGCCTCTCTATGTGACGGACACATCAAAATATCCCACCATGTCGGTAGCCCTCTGATTTTAAGCCTTGTGTCATCTGAGCCTGCTCAGAGTGAGTCTAACTGATGTAACGCTTAAAATGCTGAGGATCTCTCTGCCCCAGGACTTCCACGACTTGTGTCATTAACACAAGTCGGGCTGAAACAGAATAATTTCTCTAGTGCAGATAGAGATAGAACTCTCTTCCTTAAAGTCCTATAGCCCCATATTGTCCCTGGCCTCTCTGCTATGGACTGGTTTATATTAAGTAATGACAGGTTTCAGAGTAAGTTACTCAATTAAGGTAAACCAGGGTAAGACCCACCTTGGGCAGGTTGAGGCATCTATATTAGGAGTGTGCACTGGTGTAATTTATAGTGGGACAAATTTTCTTAATAGAGACCAACTCTCAGTGAGTGTCAATTGTGGTTTAGTGATATAGGCAGGTGTTCAATCCACAAAGACTTGTTATTGAGATGCACCAGTTTATTTAACACAGAGATGCCACCAGAGACGCTATTGACTTTTGCCTGGGGGCTGAATTTGGAATAGTGAGCTAGAGATTTGGCACGTCACCTTTTCGCAAGCTAAAGCCCTAAGGAACTCTGGGGACGGCCAATCTATGGTAACTCAAGGACACACAACAAAATAAACAGGTCTTTTGCAGCAGCGCAGGAAATAAAAGCAAGATTGAGCACCAAAACCTCAGGAATTCTACAGATAGTAAACCTCTGAGGAGGGAGCGCAGACGTACAGGACTGGAATGGAGTCTGCGGGAGAGCAGCTGGGCAAGGAGCATCTTTTTTGCGGGGCAGTAAAGCCAATGACTTCAGCCTCCGGAGGTTGTGCCCAGTTCCGATCACCTGGCAACAAATTCTCGGCCAACGGAGGCTCTAACAACGCAGCCGGCACAGCAAGAGAGAAAGTCCAAAATGTTCTCATGCAAGAGAAATGCTCAGGGAAATCGAATGGCAATATGATGACACTGAGGGAAAGGGAAGTGACAGCTTCAAAGTCTGTGTCAATTCCGAATTGCAAACGGTTTCACTACAAAGGAATGATTCCAATAGACAACAGTGGCGTCCAGACACCTACCAACTAGTCATCTCCCCAAAATCAGCATCCTTCGGACAACTAAGTACAATATTGTAGTGCAAAGCATTTTAAATCCTGGCCCTGAATCTCACAGGCAACAGATCTCAAAAGTGAGTGTGTGTGTGGGGGGGGGAGGGCAGGGGGAAAGGGGGAGGGGAAGGATTAGCAGAGTGCTTCAGGGAGGGACCTAGTTGGAGGTATCAAGCCCAGAAATCTTGGGTAGTCATTCTGCACTGCCTAGCAACTTGTGTAGTTATTTACACCTGTGCAGAGTGAGTGCCAGGTGGGTGTAAAGGCATCATCAGAGGTGTGAATGAGTGGAGACTTCTGATCCGGTAGCATTTGACACCTACCTTGTAAGAGTTCCCATGAAGTGAAAGACAGTGTAGAATCAGACCCTCAGTCTAAGGCTACATGTTCACTGCAGACAGAGGTGTGTTTCTACACAGAGACAGCTATCTTGAGAGAGGCATCTTGATTTAAAATCCTAGGGGAGATAAGACACAGCTGTTTTTTTTTTTTTTTTACCTCGATGTAGCTAGCTGAGGAAAAAACCACCATGCCTTGTCTCTACTAGGATCATACCAGGAGATAGTTCTTTCCAGTCTGCTGTCTCAATGTAAAAACACTCCTCTTCCTGGAGTGAAGACAAAGCTGAAAGCACAACGTTGCGCTGGGTTTAACTAAAGGTACGTTTTAAAGCAGATTTTGTTAAACCGGTGAAAAGTCCTGTATGGATGTTCTTAATTCAATTTAAACCCTGCTTCTATCAGTTTGACTTGGAGTGGTAAATTTGAGTTTTTACCCCAATTTGGTTAAATCAGTGCAACTTCCGAGGGCAGACACGGCCTATCTGGGAGGGGAAACTGAAGTGTGCTGTAGGCAGGTTGCTAGCAGGACATTGTATCTACCCCATGTTGAAGGATGGGGCCCGGGAAGTAGGATAGTTCGGGGAAAGGACTGAGTTTCTCTGACCAGGTTTGCCTGTGAGCTAATGTCTCAGTGAGTGGATGAAAGACTGGTTCATTTCCTATCACAGGGCACCCAGCAATTCCTCAGGAGGGGGTTCCCAGCCCGCTGAAAGGGAAGCTGGGTGCCTTCAACAGGCTAATCTCACATCAGAATGCACCAAGCAAATCATTGCTAGCAGCCAAGGGCTGGCTCCCCGCTCAACCCAGTGAGATGCACCAGTGACTCCTGGCTGAAATACTGAGATGGATAATCCCACCAGAAATACCTAATGTGACTCTTCAAATAGAGTATTAATCAGCAAGTTCAGCACTCTCCCATGAAGGCGTATATGCAGATGAGGGGAAACAGGGTTATATCACAGTGATATAGAGGAGCTCTATAGGGGAGAGCTCTCTGAGGAAGAGAAATTGAGACAGCTCCAAGCAGAAGCATGCAGGTATGGCACAAAACCAGAGTAAAAAATTCACCATCTATATTCAAAACTCCTCTAAAAAAATAATCTTTTCTCCCTTGCCTCTATCTGATTCTTTTCCTTTCTCTCTCCTTCTGCTATTATTTCCCCCCTCATTTAATTTTGTAACTAGGTTGTTTAACTCTGAAAACACCTTTTTTAGGTTGCTGAGCCCAATTCCACCAATCTACCTTGGTTACCTATCTGGCCCTCATCACTGCAATATCTGACCACACCTCACAGTTTTTAGCAGACTTATCCTCACAACACATCTGTGAGGTAGGGCAGAGTTAGTGCCCCCATTTTAACTGAGGCACAGAGAGACTACATGACTTTGCCAAGGTCACAAAGGAAGCTTGTGGCAGAGCAGGGACCGAACCTAGACGCCATTTTCCACTCCCAGTTCTGATCTCACGCACACCAGCGTCATTCCACTGGGCTTGATCCTCCGCCACTTTGCACCTTGGTGTCGTCTTGCAAAGAAGGTGGTAAACTCTCCCTGCATGCCAGCCGCTCTGTTTTACGCTCACTTTGAACGGCGGCAAATGGCTACACAAAAGGTGCAAGGCAGCAGAGAATCAGCCCCCCTAGTGCTAAGGGAGCTGCTTCTGATTTACACTAGGACAATCAGGTCCACTCAGAGTTCACACGAGTCACTGTTCATAAGGAAGCCATGTTAGTTCAACCCTTTGCAAAACTCAGGTCAGTGCCCCTCCTCTGCATCACAAGGCAATGGAAATTCAAGCTGGCCATGCAGAAAGCCGGCCTTCTGCACAGTTCAAGCAAATGCATGCTGCTGCAGGTACTTCTCTGGGCGTAAGAGGGTCATTCGTACGCGTGAACTGCCAGGTGACTGGCTGTCATGCCCACTGCGCAAACAAAAGGACACTCGTATCACAAGTGGTACGACGTCCCCACTGACCGGTAGCTACCAGCAGTCATGTCTGTGTTTGCAATCTGGGGAGGGGGATTATATAATTTCCACATCCCAGCCGCACAAGAGGAATCACCCCCCTGGAAGAAACTGCCTGACCTTCTTATTGACAACCACCAGGAGGATCCCAAGCCATCCGGATAGCTCAACAAAATAGTAGCCTTTGCAAAACTCATCGGAGAGCTTCAGAAAATGAGGGCCTGGATTCTGCCAGGGGCTGAGTGCACTCAGCCTCAGCACCTGGCTAACTCGGACCCTTTCACACGCCCCAGAACGGCGATGGGCAGCCCTGTGGGACCTTCCTCCCAAAACCCTGCCCGGCACGTAACTGTTTTTTTTTTTTCGTTATTTTCTACCTTGGCACACGCCTTGCCTTTTCAGACAGTACCAGTGGTCTGCCCCTTTAAGGACCAGGGGGCCTGGGACCAGCCAGCCCTGTTCTGAGGTAGGGCCCCATTGAGAACAGGCTGGGGCCTTGTAGTTTGCAAGGGGTCAGGAGGTGGCCCAATGAGCCCCAAATCCTGTCTAGGCTGAAAGTAGGTCAGTGGGGGTGGAGACATGCCTGGAGCAGGGGGTCTCTGGATCAAGCAGGAGATTGTTTGTGGCAGACCCAGCTCTGGATTAGGAGCAGGAAGTACTGGAAATGTTCCCAGACACATCCAGCTCTGAAGGGATGTACCCACCACAGACACTTGGAGAAGCCTCCGAAATTCTAGGGTGCTATTTGAAGGGAACCTTTTGGGGTTTGCCTGTTCATCACCAGCCTTGAACATCAACGGGCTCCTGGGAATATTCCGATTCAGAATATGCCTCCGGGAAGCTATTCACTAAGGAACGGAACCAGATTCGGATCTCATTTTCAGTGGAGTTACGCTGGATTAGCATCGGCGTAGCTGAGACCAAACGCTGTCTTACTGACAGCAAATCTCCCCACAACGTGGCACACAAGGACACAGCTTCAATTACCATGCCTCATAACCTCTTGGGCAACCTTCCCTCCCCGCCGACCAACTCAGAACAATATATCTTAATTAGATAGACCCAACCTTACAGTCTAGAATGTAGCTAGTGACTGTGAAACAGCTCTTGCTACAAACGGGATGGATGGCTCAGTCATGTCTGGTTAATGAGGTGTTTACTGGAAGTCAAGCCACGAGCTCACAGCATCTACTAGTCTCTGAGGTTCCCAGGCCAGGGAGAACCAGGAATGCCACATGATGTGCTCTCGCTTTTTACAGGAAAGAGTGAAGGACCAGAAACCACAGCTGGGCCAACTTGAGTGTAAACAATGAGATAAAGCAGGTGGCTGAAAGGAATAACCCACTGGCCTGAGAATAAACTGTAGTGATCCGAGGGATCTGGGTTATGGAAGCCAACTTCAGGGCTGATTGGAGAGGTTCTTCAGGTCAGGAAAAGTGTCTTCTACCTGTCTAGGTAGGCCCCTATCAGCATAGTAACTGAGCACCACAAACATTCACTGCACAACAGCCTTCTGACCCTAGAGAAGTGCCATTATGCCCATTTTACAGATAGGAAAACTGAGGCACAGGGAGACAGTTGCACAGGGAATCTGTTGCAGAGCTGGGTCCTGAACCAAGATCTTCTCAGCCTCAAGTCCACTCCCATAACCACAAGCCTATATAGATACATATAGGGGTCTTCTAGCACATTTGGGCACTGAAAAACACTAAATAATATAGTTCATAGCAATAGTCCAGGTGATAGTTCAGGGTTATCTCTGGTATTAAGCGAAAGGCCAGGTAGCTTTACTGGATACATACAACATGGCTGTGTCCCTACTTAGCGCTGATGGAAACAGCATGCACCAAATCTCATGGAGAGACCAGAAGAGATTGCACAGGAGAGGCAGGTATCTTGGTTGTTCCTAAGTCCTGGTGGGAGACATGGGAAGGATCTGTCCAGGGACATTCGAGATGGTTTATCTGTCCCTGAGCTTGAAGAGTAATTCTTCTTTGTGACTCCCGCAGCATTTAACGGCTTCTCAGAAAGATGCTCATCTCCCGAAACTGCCCTCCCCGCCCTGGACAGCAGCACGACGTGGTCTTGGCCTTTCCACGCCGTTTTTCCATGCGGTAAAAACCTGCTGGGCAGACAGAAGACTCTGGCTCCAGTGTGAAACACTCCCTCGCTGTCCCACAAATCCCTGCAGAGCAAGGCAGGCAGCTCATAATGAGTTCCTTTCACCGCCGTTTCCTATTGTTTGGCTCGTGCGGCCGCTTTTGTCTTGCCTTCCTCCCCCCTCTCTCGGCTCTCTTGGCTCTCCTTTCATTCTGGGACCTGTGGGTGAGGGAATTCTAGCTGGGAGCTGGCAAAGCACCTGCTGATACCTTGAAAGGAGTTTTTCCCCCTGCTCTGTGGCTCTTCACACATTACACGCAGCATCCCCCCCCATTGGAGAGATGGCCTCTTTGTGCAGGCAGGTGGATGTTTATCTTGGTGGTTTTGCTTGAGGGATGCCTTTTTCATCGCGCAACACAGATGAGGGGAAAGGAGTAGGTAAATGTCCTGAAAGGAAATCCAAGCGACTCCGCTGCAAGAATAGAACTTTATCAAGCGTGGCCAATCCCCGGCGGAATAAGAAACATCCTTTAAAAAGGGATAAATTGAAAGAGCCCTCTTAACACCTCTAGCTGAAGGAGCATGGGGGAAGGGCTGGGCCATTTTTATTTCCTTTTACTTTGTTTAAAAAAAAGTTATGAAGACAAAAGTTTCCAGAAGGTGAAGTTTGGGGAGATAAGACACAGAGACGCACACAATCCTACCCCTACATACCTGTAAACATACACACCTAGAATATCTATCTACACACTTATGCCTACCTACTCACACCTCTCCATAGACACATCTCCGTACCTATCGAACTATAAACACACACATATGTGTCTCTCTCTCTTGCTCTCAACAGCTACACACAAACACAATCTATAGAGGGAGAGAGGGGTGTGTGTGTATGTGTGTGTGTAGAGATATAAAGATACATAGCTAAATGCAGAAAGTGGAGTCTGTGTATTTATATACAGTTACAAAAAAGTCCAACATACACCTGTCTCTATCTCTCTATATATGGACACCTGTCTATATTTACCTCTATGCGCGTGCGCACACACACACACACACACACACACACACACACACACATTTTCATATATACATGACCTAAATGTTGTAAAATGAGGCCAAAGGAGGTTCAATTCTGCATGTGCATGCATATATATTCATATGCAGCTTAATGAGTGTATATATGTATGTGTTTATACAGATGTGTGCATGTGTTTACAGATACATACACAAACTTATTCCCATACATTGGCTTTAGATTAATGAAAAAGAAAAGGAAAAGGCCATCTCATATCTTCCTTTTGTGAAAAGAAGGGGAGAACAAAAGAGATAGTTGCAATAGGGGAAAAAAAAAAGAAAATGAAGAAAGAAAGAAGAAAAGAACAGATAAGAATATTCCTAGCTGGAAAGTGTAAAACTAAAGGATAATAAAATTGAGCTGATGCAGTTTAAAGACTCCTCATTACCTGGCCTGAGATACAGCACCTATTGTTGCTACCAGTTGGAGATTATTTCTCAACCTGCCACAAGCTGATAACAGATTCATCCACTGGTCTGAAGGCTCATTGTTAGGGAGGCAGAAATTGCGCTCTGGAAACGGGGATACAAAGTTGTCTACAGCTGAAGCCTCTTTCATTCTTTGCCTTCTGTGGAACTGTGGGAAAGTGTTCAGGCCACTCAAGATGGAGACTGTGTTTTCCCTCCCCTGAAGTGCATGAACAATGAGGGGCACAATCGGAAATATTTCCATTTACTTCAACGGGCGCTGAATCAGGCCCCAGAGCAGTGTTTATTGGACAGCAATGGGTTCAGGATGTCAAACATCTGTACCAACTGCAGGACCTCTTATTGTCTTGCACTGACCCCTGCGTGACTGTCAAGAGATCCAGACTATCCATCCTTAGTGTGGGAAGCCCAGGACTGAAGATGAACATGGGCACTGCATTCTCCTAGGACACGGTAGTCCCTCCAGGCCAGGTGAGGTGCAGTGAAGAATGAGAATCATTTCAACTTAATTCCCATCTCAGGCAGGAAGAGGACCTTGCAACTCAGGGGCTGGGAGTGCACGGATGGAGGAGCATGTGCTAAGTTCAGGACTGAACAAAACGTGGTGACAGAGTTCCCGTCATACTCCAGAAAATGATGACCTCTCCAGGTAAAATTTAGGGCATGTGCAGGCAGCATGAGGGCACACCCAGGATTCCCTCCAAGTACAGAAGATGACATTCCTACCAACCAGTATTGAGATACTTTGGAAGGGCAAAAAATGAGCCAGTAGAACAGACTGTCTGGAGTTGGTCCAATTAAAGATATTACCTTAGCCACATTGTCTCTCTGATTCTCCACAGATATTTTATAATTCCTTAGGTACGTGGTGAGCCCTCAGACACCCAAGTGTTAAAACTAATCACTTCTCAGAAAGTTTATTCATGGTGTGTTCTATAAAAGACTTCCAAGGGCTCGTTAAGAGGGACAATGTTCTGTAATGAAGTCCTCTTGCATATCTCTGGTAATAATCATCACATGCGGAGAAAATGAGCATCTCTCAGTAATATTTATACTTCCCAGCAGTAAAGACGTCCTGTTCTGTAATTCTGCAGATCATGTGGAAAAAAAAAAAAGAAGCCAAGAATACACAAGTTTTCCATGGTAACTAGGTCAGAGCATTTCAGGGACTCAGCCGCTGCCTTTGTGTGTTGTAACTCGATGCAGGCTACAAAGCAGGACATGATGTTACAGGGACAAAGCATTGCTTTGGTAACCTCTTCATCTGATGTCATACCGAGACCTGGGGTACCTTATCTCAGGAACAAGATGCTCCACTGGCACCCACTTCATTTGACGTTGTGTCCATTCTTAAGAGCATGGCACGCTGGGGGCAAGCACTGTATCACCCACTCCATTTCAATGTACATTTATTCCCACACAGGACACACCTTTTTCCTGCAGACGTATAATATGTTCAGCAGCCCAAATGTGATCGGTAATGATAGCAAATGATCAGCCTTCCTAAGGCTATAAGACTTCCAGTTCCATAAGTCATTATGTCTTTTTCCCCCATAGCATGGTCCCAATTTTCAAACTTGAGTGCTGAAAATTAGCTGCCTCCTGCCACAACTTAGCTGCCTACATGGCATGATTTGAGGAACCTAGGTGCCCATGCAAGAAGCAGTACGTCAGAAGTTAGGTCTCTCACCGTAAGCACTGGACTCCCAGCGTCTAATTTGGAGAATGGGCCCATGGATTACAACATGGGTGACTCAGGAGATCTACGGTGATGGGCACCACAGTGAGAACCGAGGGTAGATAGGACAGAGAGCTTGGTAAATGGCAAGGGAGCATTTTATCCCTGTCACTGTTCAAATTCAGCTTAGGTTGGTATTTACCTTTGTTTGGTTGTTTGGTGAATGACATGAAGTGAGTTTGGTGGGCTTCAATCTGATTCAGAAAAACACCAACACAATTGGCAGTAACTGCCCTTTCCCCCTTTGTCTCAGCAGAGAGGCTAAGAACCAAACAGAGCACGAAGACTGAACATGGCTCCAGGTGAACGGATGAGACACATCAGTGGGTCAGCATGGGGGATGCTTGCAGGGCCGCTCCCTCTGCCTTGTGCTGTGCCTGCACTAAGGACTCAACCTCAAAGACTGGTAGATCCGCCCTAAATCCACACACTGTATCAAGGAGAGAAATAATGCAGATGCTGGGGACTGAAGGAAGATTCACTTGCTTGTCGGCTAGCAATGGGTCAGAACGAGTTCTTGCTGAAGTAGGGCAGAAGGGGCTGAACATGAAGAGCATCTTCTGGAGTGACCACCCGGTGACATCAAAATAAAGAATGTCCAGGCATCTGCATGTCAACAATCAGAGTCCACTCACCCACACTCTCCTATCCTGTAGGACAGAGGGCTGGACAAGCTGGTGGCAACACGCTAGCAAGGCCACCAGACATGCGCAGGGAGAGTTGGCCCCAGGCTCGGGTTGTGCACAACTGTTACCGCTTTGCAATCAGGTTATAACTGGGTCTGTGAGCAGGGAGCATCGGAATCCGACATTTCAAATCCGAGAACCAGAAACGTAATTCAGAAAGAGTCGGACCTCACCAAGGAATGGAAGGAACAGATGGGGCTAGAAAATGGATGCAGTCCACATTCTCCTCCCCCGCCACCACCTTGCCTTGGCTCAGTAGCTGTCAGAATCATGTCTGGCAGCTCTGTATCTGTCACGCTGTTTTAAAAGAGTGTATATTTCTACGATGCCTTTCACCCACGCGGTTCCCAAAGTGCTACGCAAGGATCTCAGCAGCCAGCGCAGAAAGGCAAATGTCTCAGCACCTCTGTGGGGAAGCTGTTTAATGCAATAGTTTGAGACAGGAAGTGAGGGGAAAGATTGTCTCCAATTGTGAGTGCAGCGCGCCTTTAGGGAGGCAGAATGTAATTAACCTAACTAGGAAGTTGGCCAAGGCATCAGGGCTCACAGTAGTGCCCTTGGGAAACATGCCATGAGATTTTTAATTACCACGAGGCCTTAGGGTTTTATCCAAGAGAAGGAACTGCCAGCAGCACAGAACCCCTTAGCATCACGCTGGGGCACTAACTCAGAGGGAAGAGAGGCAGCTTACTGAACCGCCAACACCAGCTGGATTCCCGCTGGAGATCTCCCATTCAGTTACTAGCCAGGGCCAACCCTCCTTAGCTGATGAGATCTGACAAGATCTCAGCTCCAGGTAGCATGACTGCTGGCATGAGCTGAGAGAAGGCTCTGTCGTCTTGTGAATAGCTGCCTTCCTGAGTTTGCTCACCAATATTCACAATCTCACTGCTCGGCCCAGGGCTAGGTGCAACACATGGGAAGGGAATTGACACAGAGGACCTGGATGGATGTACAATGGCTGTGATGAAATTCCCCAGTCTACAACATATCGCTCCCCCCAGTATTTGTTGCTGTTGCTGTTGTTTTTGTGGCTTGTTTGGAAGTCTGTCACATCACCTGGCTTCTAACAGTCAAATTAGAAATAGAAACCCATATGGGAGATGCATGGGCTGGATGGAGCTGGGGTGGAGGGGTCACATGGAAAAGCCTTTGTCCAATAACTCATCACGTTCTGCAAGATTTAAACTTTCACTTAAAAAAAAAAGTTGCACTTTGCCTAGATAATCTTGAGAGCATGAAACGAATGCAGGGACATCAGACTGCGTCTAAGGAGAGACCAAAACAACAGGTCTAAGATATGTACTAATGCTCCATCTCAAATGTGCATTGATCCTAAAGACTAACAACTTTTATTTAAATGCCAGCATTATGTCATCCACTCACGCAGGGTTTGTTACCTGTCCACCTCTAGTGGCTGGTCCGCACAAGAGGATAAGAACCTACTGCTGCTAGCAGCTTGTAGATATATACCCTTTTACTCTCAATGATAGAGCCAACTGCTGAAGTTAAGTCCCAGCATCTAACCTATCCTGGGGTCGTTCCTGATGAGTGGGTTACAACTGTTTCCTGGCTGATTGTTTTAGCAGAGGCACCCAGTTGCTATGAGATTGTGGACGGAAGTGTGTGTGTGTGGGGGGATACCATGATGCTTTTTCTCCACTCTGGCCCCCCGGCAGGGAGGCAGGAGACATGTCAAATCCAGAGGAAAGAGAGTTCTTGCCAAGCAAAGCCCTGGAAATGAAGCAGAAGAAATAGGAAGAGACTGTGCTCTTCAGAGGGAATGTCTTATGGGTACAGAGCCTGAGATACTGGCAAGGGATCAAGCACGGCTGTAATTGAAGAGAGAACCATATCCTGTAACTAGGTTAGGGAGCAGTCCTGTGACGAGTCTGTTGCAAGTGAAATATCACACACACAATCCAGTTTCCCTGCTTTTAGGACATGCCACGAGTGCTGTCTAGCATTCAGAAGCCAATTAATTAGCCAGGCTCTGTTGCCGCATGCACAATGGGCCGCTGAAAAGGGCTGTTGAATCATACCTGGGGAAGGGACTGCAGATACGGAGGTCTCTGGGGTCTGGGAGAGTAGCCTGTGGGAGGATCCTGGTGGCTTCAATCCATTAGAGGGCTGACACCAGGCCAGTCAGCAATCACACCCATAGAATCATAATAATAGAAAATAGAGATGGAAATGACCTCCCAGGTCGCATTAGCCACTCCTGGCTGACGCTGCATTGTTCCCTGCAGTGTGTCCCAGCCTTTTGTGCAGCCCAGCTTTGAAATTGTTTATCATTGAAAATGAGTGTCATTAAAGTCAATTGTTTCAGAGACAGGGAACAGAAGGGCCAAAGTGACCAAGGCTGGGACCTCCCCAGGGCACGGAGCAGCAGTGAGGGCTAGAAAAGGGGCAAAGGACGGAGTACAAACTTCATTTTTCCTTCTTTCTCTTTGTGCTCTACACACAGATCCTTGCCTGTGTTATCTGGGCCCTGTGTCCCCTCTCCCGACTGCAGGTCTCTCATGGCCCCTGCAGACTGGCGGCCAGGGCAGATCCACAACTGGTGGAAAGGGATGCATTGCCACAGACGTCAGTGCAGCTTTGATCCTTTACAGCAGCTGGGGATCTGGATCTGGCAGGTATATTCAGCAGGAGGCCCCAAGTGTGTCCTACCAGTCATCCCTGGAGTCACATTTGTTGGTGATGTTTAGACAGGGAAGATGTACATATATATTACACACGCATGTACGTATGCACACGCATGCACAGACTTAACAGAATGTTATGGTTGCAAAGGCAAGCACTCAAAAATTTGGAAGTGCCAGAACTCATGTTGCTTGTGCAACCTACATGATCACATATTTCCCCCCCCCACAGATCTCCTGCTTCATTCAGCTAATGGGAACTCTGGTGTGTTTGTGGGACCAGGTACATAGCTGCTAAAAATTGTCCACAGTTACAAACACTATCCACAGTACCTTAAAGCATGGCTCCTCCCTGAAATCGACTCTTTAAAAATGTCAGTGTGAGGCTGGCCAAGCTTTTCAAAAGTGACGACTGATTTTGGATGCTGCGATTTGGAGGGGTGGGGGGGCGGGCGTCGGAGCTACCTTAAAGGGGGCTGATTCTTAGGAAGTGCTGTGTCTCCATCCTCTGAAAATCAGGCCCCAGGTTGGGCAGCCAAAATCACAAGCTGCTTTCGAAAATCTCAGTCATTCTGTCTCACTGGTTTCCATGTCAGATTTGCTGAGTTTACAAGCCTAGACATTTGTTTTTCCAAACTGCCAGCCATGCAAACTCCCGCTGGGCTTTCCATCTTGTGCATGATCACTACGAATAAGAGATCTTCAGGATAAATTATGCCCTCAGACACACCTGAGCAAAACTCATTGCCGTCAGATGACAATCCTGGCCGTGTGAAAGTATTATGTGGCGCTTAAGCATCCATGTTTTAAGTGTCCCCTCCCCAAATGTGCTACCCTAAACCAGTACATCTGATTGGGAGCTCACAGCATGAGAATTCTTTCACTAATGAATGGGTTTTAACTTTCATCTTTCCTGTTAGTTCTTAAAGATCATCTTAATTCATACAAATATTTTTCCTTTATTTATCTCCGTTATCGTATTTATCTGGGTTACAGTTTGAATATTGTGATTTTGGATGCCATATAAAGTACATAGATGAAGAGATACAGGCACAGTCATAATAAAGTTGGATCTGTCTAGCTAACCACTGAAAATTTTCTCTCCCTACTGATCTCAATAGGCTGTTATACCACTCGAATGCTCGAAAGTACCTTGCTGATCAAATGGCATAATCAGCGGGTCATATGAATTTCCTATTGCTTATTTCACGCCGCTCTCCTGAGCTTCCTTAGCAAAGCCACAATGTTGTTTAGCAACAGAACCTTTGGGGCAATGGCCAGAAACAAATATTACATGACTGGCTCTTCAATCTAGCAGACAAGATCCAATGTCTGGAAGCTGAAGTTAAACAAATTCAGACTGGAAACAAGGCACACATTTTTAACAAAGCAACAGAGTCCTGTGGCACCTTAAAGACTAACAGGTGTATTGGAGCATAAGCTTTCGTGGGTGAATACCTACTTCGTCAGACGCATGCGAAAGCTTATGCTCCAATACATCTGTTAGTCTTTAAGGGGCCACAGGACTCTTTGTTGCTTTTTACAGATCCAGACTAACACGGCTACCCCTCTGATACTTGACATTTTTAACAGTGAGGGTAATAAACCACTAGAACAATTTCCCAAGGGTTGGGGTGGATTCTCCATCACTGGCCATTTTTAAATCAAGATTGGATGTTTTTTTCTAAAAGATCTATTCAAACGGGAATTATTTCGGGGAAATTCTATTGCTTGTGTTATACAGGAGGACAGACTACATGATCACAGAGGCCCCTTCTGGCCTGGAAATCTATGAAAAACAGACAGAATTTGATTTCCTCACAGTTACTATGTGCTGAGGATAACAGCTCTAAAATGATCAATAAGCAAGTGGAAAGATACAACAAGAGAAAACACCAAATATGACATAATTTGAAGAATAGCTACAATTCACAGATCATACGCCATCATATAAAGAGATCTCTGCTAATACAAATTCAACTTGTCTAAGAAAAGCTGTGTGTGCTTATCAATATAAAGCATCAGATGTTTGCATGGTTTGTAGACTTGATGGAAAGCATCCAACATCTACCCCAATCACTTGTGGTTGAACTAGAGCATATTATTTAGTCTTGACTTCAAAACTCCAAGTGATGGAGAATCTACCACATCCTTTGCTCACTGTTAAAAACAGGCAACCGTTTTCATCCTGGGTATAAAATATTTTGACATTATTTAAAGAAATAGCCAATTGACTACATCAATTAGTCCATGGTTTGAATGAACCCCAACCTAGCGGACTTTAGACTTTGTTGCAAAGCTCACCTTTTCACACAAGTCTTCTGGCACTAAGAGTAGCAAAATAACTTTGAGGAGGAGAAGGAATAAGATTTTTTATTAATTATTATTAGTAGCAGTAGTATTAAGTATAAGCAGCTAAACCTAGGCATATGAAAGCAAGCCCCACTAGGCATTCATAGTTTAGCTGTCTACTTTGGCACCTAGATTCTGTGCTGATAGGTATCTTATGCATATGCTAAATGGGTTAGCTGGAGAGTAAATTAGATTAGATGGACAGACAGGCAAAGGAGCTCCATCTTCAGGCAGATGCTCCTGGAAAACATAACCTTTTAGAGACTGCAAATGGTCACTGGTCAAATGTTTAAAACACCACCACCATGTAGTCTGTTTATGCCACATACGTTGCAGAGGGTGTGGGTATGTGTGTATATAATGCACAGTTTGTGTGTGTGTGTGTATACATACATTAAGTATAATGCATAATGCAAAATGCAGGTGTGTGTATACATAATAAATGTGCGTGTGTATCACATACATCCCCTTATAAACTTCCATTTGACTGACAGTCTGGAAAAAGCCAGCAATCTAAGGCCTCCAACAAAGAGCCAAGGTAAGTAATCCAATGCAGACGACAACTTTTGGGGAACCCTGGTCCCAGTAGTGTTTAACCATGATTAGCTGGTGCGATAGCGATCGTGAGATATCCTTGCATAGCTCACTTGATTCGAAAAGACTGTGTTCTAACACAATAAAGCTGTAAAGAAGAGGCCCAAGGGTCAACAACAGTTTTCATGGCTGGAGAAGCAGAAGAGAGGGAGTATTATTGAGAGATGAAGGCATTTACTGTGGCGTATGTTACACCCCTGTTACACACAACGCTGTTGTGATGGAGTGTATAGCCCACACCGGACAGCAGCAATAAAAGGGTTAATGGACAGATCAGTTAATTCCCCAGCTGTGACCAGGGGTGGCTCCAGGCAAGCGCGTGCCTGGGGCGACAAGCCGCGGGGGGTGGCGTGCCAGTCGCCGTGAGGGCGGCAGTCAGGCAGCTGCGGAAGGTCTGCCGGTCCCGCGGCTTCGGCGACAATTTGGCGGTGGGTACGCCGAAGGCGCAGGACCGGCAGATCACCCGCAGAAACGTCGCCGAATCCGCGTGACCAGCGGACCGCCCGCAGGCATGCCGCTGAAGGCCGCCTGACTGCCGTGCTTGGGGCGGCAAAAAACATAGAGCCGCCCCTGTCTGTGACTAAGGGCACTCTACATTTGGAGCTGGAAGGTGTCATTTCCAGCTCCAGGAAACCTACTTGCACTAGCTCGATCAGAGCTAAACACAAATGCAGCCAGGCAGCACGAGCAGCGAGAGGGGCTAGCCGCCCCAAACAGAAGCCTAGCGTCCGGGACAGGTATGGACTCGGGGTGGCTCGCCCCTCCCACCACCTGTGTCGCCATGGCTCTATTTCTCTTTTTAGGGCAGGCGCTGAATCAAATACTATACTCTATACACTGGGGGGAGGGATAGCTCAGTGGTTTGAGCATTGGCCTGCTAAACCCAGGGTTGTGAGTTCAATCCTTCAGGGGGCCACTTAGGGATCTGGGGCAAAATCAGTACTTGGTCCTGCTAGAGAATGCAGGGGGCTGGACTCGATGACCTTTCAAGGTCCCTTCCAGTTCTAGGAGATGGGATATCTCCATTATTTTTATTTTTTTATTTTTTTTTTATTTATATACTATACACTGAAATGTAAGTGCAATGTTTATATTCCAATTGATTTATTTTAAAATGATAGGGTAAAAATGAGAGAGGAAGCAGTTTGTCAGTAATAGTGCGCTGGGACACTTTTGTAGATTTCCGTCTGATTTGGTAAACAAGTCGTTTTGAAGTGAGGTGAAACTTGGGGATACGGAAGACAAATCAGACTCCTGAACGGGGTACAGTCGGCTGGAAAGGTTGAGAGCCCCTGTTGTACGCTACAGTGTTTTGCACCTGTACTGTTAGATAATGTGTTCTTTGGGGTCTCTTTAATCAGGGCTCCGCCACTGTCTGTCAACACCTGCACTGCCCCTGACCCCCAAATTGGCAAGGCCCTTCCTCCGTACGCACAGCTAAGGAAGATCACATAACCGGCTCTCCGGCCGTGAACCTGCTCCTGTGTTTTGTCTGTGCCCTGCCTTGGTCCCGGTACGGGAGGTATTTGTGTTCCGGGGGCCAGAGGTGAGCGGCACAGTGGGTACTCAGAGAGTCTGAACCTGCTGCTAATTACAACGCAGCATCTTCCCAGCCGCCTGGCACGCAGACAGACCCAGCTGCCAGCGCCAGTCCTTTCACATGCTGGCAACACGTGCAGCAGGCCGAGGACACGGAACTTAATTGGGGACAGCTCATTTGACTAAGACCCGGGTGGGTTTCCCGATTAGCTTTCGGCCACCAGCTTGGGTCCTGGCAGGGTAGAGGCACCAGGGATGAAAGCAGATCCTGGCTTTCTTCTGCCTCAAAATACAAAAGTGATGTCTTCCTTCTGCAGAGAGGAAGGCTGGAAATGGAAGGGTTAAAAATCTAAGCCAGGCAGCATGGCTCTGAAGTGGATTCCTAGTGGCAGAAGGCAAGTCAGCTAAAGGGGCCCAAAAGCCCCTGTATCAGCTCCCTGTCCTCTTCCTCCTCCCTCCCACTCTCTCCCCTCCTTTCTTGCACTTCTGTCTCTCTCTGCTTTCCCTCTATCTCCAGTCAAAGGAGGATGCGTATCACATCCCATGGAGAGCAGACTCAAGACAAAGAGTTGCCGGTTTCAAAGGGTTTCTCCCTCCCCTCCTCGCCTCCCTGTCTATTGCAGTGGTTTGTGTCTGCCCTGTAACAACTCTTGGTAAAGAGAATACTGGTGCAGTATTAATAATACATGGTTCGCTGAGGTCTCTTTAGTTGCCTTTCCTCCACGATCCAAAAGGCTCGGAATTCAAGCCCAGGGAACTTGTTTATTCCACGCCTCACAGGGGATTTGCTCCGACTCTGTTCCCCTGCACCACTTGTCGCATTTGTTTGCTTGAAAGCATGGGATCAGAACTTGGGGGAAGGCAGGCTGCAAATGGTTTCCCTTTATAGCTAGATGGGACGGGCAGTCCCACTGAGATAGAAAACGGGGGAGACTCCAAACTTTTATTCTGTGGCACCACGCACAGTTTGTGAACCGCCGCTTTGGAACAATCTCCATTGGAACAAGAGCCCGAATTTCCTCCTGGCAACACCTTCCCCGTGGCAGCTCAGCGGGAGCTTCCTCACAGCAGTGCCCTGTCACCGCCAGCCACCAATCCTGCTGGGAGAGATGTCTCCCAGAAGCAGTCTGTCAGTGTCAACTAGGACTCTGGGAAGGTGAGCCTCCTTCTCGATGCAGCATCTCGCCACTGCCAATTAGGGCTCACAGCCCTTCCACTGCTACCTAGTTTTATTCCTAATCACTCGGCTGTCCTTATCAATAATTAGCCAGAGGCAAGGGAAGAAAAACGTCGGCGTTGCAAGCTGCTATTTTCCAGACACTGTACAGTCATGAATCAGGCAGCCTGCAAATATGCCACTGCTTATAATAAATCTAGATGGAACAATTACCTTTTTAAAAATAGCTGTTTTCTCCCATGTAGGCACAGGAGGGAGGTCTCTGGATATTTGTTTCCCCCTCTTCCCCCTGCTAGTTCTTTTCAAGCAACTGTGTAGGGGGAATCAATCTGTGTCTGTCTCGGTCTCTCTCAACCACATACACAAATTTTCCATTCCACTTCCCTTCCTGACTCTTCCTTTTATTTCTATCACAACACAACTGATGGCCCTCCAATCAAGACCCGAGTCCCAAGGGGCAATGCTCTGAGCAAACACACAATAAGGGACAGTCCGTGTCTCTGAGAGCTTACAATTTCAATAGACAAACCAGGGGAGAAGGACAGAATTGTTATTTTACAGATGGCGGACTGAGGTTACGTATCATACTTACTGAACATCGTGCCGGGGGAAAAGAATACAGGAATCAGAGGAAAATCGGCTTTGCCAGACTGGATCGGATTCACATTCCGTCTCTGCTGTCTGCAACAATGACCAGCACCAGATGTTTCAGACAAAAGGGTGAGAAATGCGGCAGATGTGCCTAAGTCATCCAAGGATGAAAGCAAGGAACATGCAGGCTCATCCCTGATTCAGGACACACCTGCATGTGTCATGCATGTTTGCTGCACAAATGTAGCCAGCATGGGCAAAAATGAGCCCCCTAAGAATCAAAGCTCCACATAAGGGGATAGAGAGAGGTGAACAGCTGATTGGCTCTAGTGTTTCCAGTCAGCAGAGAAAGAGAATGTCTCCCAGCCGAAGACTTTAACAACTCTCCTTCACGCCAGGCAGGATAGCCATATGACAAGTGATTGAACTGCACAACTGGGGATGCTGCCCGGGATAGGAGCCCGCGTATGCCAAATGCTGTTGCTTCTGCAGATGCTGTTGTTTTGACCAGGGTTTGCCACCCCGCTATGGCTACAATATGTGTTGCCCAGGGACAGCAGAGAGGGGCTACCTAGAAACCAGAATGAGACTAAGTTGTTCCAAAAAGTTCTTGGTGTGGAGTCAAGTCATAGCTGTTAATTGGTGTGAGAGGAACCAAAGGCAGCCTGTGGCTTGCAGATTAAAGAGCTGCTGAGTTTGTACCAAGCTAATTCACGCTTTGCAGAAAAAGCGCTTTGGTTTTATTTCATTGTTAACAAAATACGCTGTAGGAACCGCCATGCAGAATTAAAGTCAATTGTTCCCAGCTCTTGTGATTTTATTGTGAGACTTTCTTTTTTCTGAAAGCCCGAGCTCCTAGAATCATGGGATTATGTGAAGAATCTCATCTTTCATTAAAAAAAAAGTCCACTCCTAGCCCTCGCAGCTGCAGAGAAAGGGATGAAAACATGAATCCTAAAGTCTTAAAGGCCAGAGGAAAAAAAAAAAAAGAACAGCAGAGTTTTTATTTTATTTTGGGGGGGCCTGACTCATGATTTTTGAACACTTGAGTTGCCAGTACTAAACTCTCCCCAATACTGCTAAAATTCACTACCATGCAGGGAGCTAACAGCTAATCAGATCACATTCATTTCGGGGCATGACCCTGCAGAATTCCCCACCCCAAAGAGCTTACAAATAGCTGTCGGAAGCCAGGACACTAGGCTAGATGGACCATTGGTCTGAGCCGGTATGGCTGTTCTTATGTAGGGACCAATCTCTGCAGCACAGAGCTGTACTGCCTCTGTAGAGGATTAGGCCCCAGTTCCAAGTCCAGCTTGGATAGAAAAAGCCATCTCAGCTCTGATGGAGCTAACACGCCAGAACTAGCAGCGTAATGTAGCTGCACAAGCGGTGGGATGGGCTAGCTGCCCGAGCACATGCCTAGAGTTTCAGATGGGATTGTACTTGGGTGGCTAGCTTTATCGGCTGCTCATGCTGCCATGGATAACACTGCTAGTTTTAGCATGCTAACTTGATCGATACTAGCGCAGGTATGTCTACCTAAACTGGAAATTACCCCTCCCGCTCCAGTGGAAACATATCCTATGTTTTGCTCGGTGTGCTGAAAAGGGTACTCTGATAACTGGGCCCACTTCCGCAAACCACTCTCTGCCATTAGCTTCACTGAGAGATTTGAGTGCATCAGGAGTGCAAGGCTGGATGACAACACCTTCCGGTATAAAAGCAGAATGAATCTTAACAAATAATTTCCCCACCCCATGAATATTGTTTAATTTTTGCATTTCCCTCCTTATGGAAAAAGAGAGGAAACCAGCCACTTTCACTTTTGCTTCGAGTCAATTTCACTCCTGGGCACTTACTTGCAAATGGGTGAATTTCACCCCTGTGCGGAGGGTCTGCACACCTCCTAAATCCCACCGAGGAAACCTCGCAAGAGGGCTTACAGTGGAAATGACATGATAAATGGGTCTTATGCTAGCATTTCACTATGCGGAAACACGTGGGTTGCAGAACACGGGATTGGGAATATATAAACCTGGATAAAAGTCTATTTTCACTGAAATTAAAAATAAAAAACAAAACAAAGAACATAAAAGCATTTCTGTTCATAAGAGCTTTTCTAATTTATTTTATTTCACTGTTTCAACAATATCTACCTACAGTTTGACTTGATAAATGACTTTGGGTGAGTCACGTCATCTCTCCCAGTCCTTGTTTTCCTTGCCTATTTAGATTATAAACTCATTTGGGCATTGACTATTAGGTCTCTGTATAGCATCTACCACAATAGAGCTCTGTTCTCAGTTGGAGCTACCAGTCACTACTGCACTAGAAATTAACAACAGTAACAAAGTAATTAATAAAAATGTGTGTGTGGGGGGGGTACCCACTACTCACCCCCATGCTTTTTTAAAACACTCCTCACTCCCTGCCAAACTGTGCCTTTCGAAAAACACATTTGTTCCTGACTTCGTTTGATTGCAAGTGCATCATAGTGTCCTTTCACACTATACATTATTTCCACAACTAGCAGATTCTCTCCATAAATACGGTTTTTGATATGTGGGTTTCTGTTAGAGGTGGAAATAATAAACCACTAGGTGGAAGGTTTTAATTAATTTCATATTCATTGTACCAGAAAAGCTCTAATGAGGTGAAAAAAAAATATCTTGCTATTGGCGGGATCCTGAAGTTAACAAAACCATTACAGAGAAATCCCTTTGAAGTCAATTTCTGTGTACGCTGCGGGGCACACCTACGTATAAATAAACTTAAGAAGATGGGGGTTCAGGATGTCCCTGTTAAACACAGAAGCGTTACAGGAGGCTGGTTGACAAAGGGGGCTTGGGATGGAGGGAGGGAAGGAAATAAACACAAGTTGGGCAAAAGGGACATTTTTCTGCAGTTGAATTCTGCTTCGGGGGAATCAAAGGGAGGAATCTCCTAATCAGCACATTTCTGGGGGACAGGTTCCCCGCCCCTCAGGAAGCTACAATAGGCATGTGTGTGAAAAACCTCCACGTGCAGCTACCATAAGCATGCAAAATCAGTGAGGCATGCACACGGAACCGGTGATTGCGTCCAAGAGAAAGGTGAGGGATTTGGTGATGCACACCTTGTACCTCCCTTTGCTATTACATCCCTCCAATCAAGAGAGGGGGAGCGACTGCAAATCCATCTCCTGCCATCTCTGAAATCTCAGGCCAATACATGAAGCTGGATTCACACCTTATGCGCCCTTAGTCTTCAGCACCCCCGCGTCTGCAGCTGACCGTGTTTTCCGTAAAAAATGAAATGAAAAGAAATATAAACATAGCCTCCCCGGGAAGGCACAAGACCCTTCACCACACACGGTGCTCCCAGCCCAAGCCAGGGTGCAGCCCACCCACCCCAGGCAAGGTGCAAGGAGGAGACTGTACCTCTCCCTGGGTGTCTTCCATCCCTCCCACAGCCCAGCGTGGCAGCCCCACTCCAGCTCTGCCCATGCTAGTGAATGGGGCACTGGCCATGCCCCTCTCTCTTCCGCCCTGGCATGGGATGGAGGCAGCAGGGTGGCCAAGATTGGGAAAGGGCTGGGATGCTCCCAGCATCTTCATCAGCCGCCCCACCCCACCCGGCCACGGCTCACAGCACCCCCAGGCGGGCTGACTCGGACACTCACCCTGCTCCAGCCGCCACATGGCAGGGCTGCCACCATCCCATGCCAGGAAACCGTCCGCCCACAGGGGAGCTGTATGTGTTCACTTTCTAACTTTTAACCCACTTTAAAACTTTTAGATGCCCCTAGAACCCTCCTAGGTACGTCCCTACTGTGCCAAATTGGCAATCCGGCACTGCCAATACACACAGGTGAACACAAACGCTGCCAAATCTGGCACGCCTTAGGCAAAACTCCCATGGACTGTAATTGAGTCCAATGGCAGCTCTGCCTAAGTGAGGACTCCAATGTTTGGTTCTGGAGCTCATGCTCTCCTGAACCACTGACACAACTTATCTAGAGTAGTGGCGGATTCTCCCTCAATGACAATTTTTTAAACCAAAATTGGGTGTTTTTTTCTAACCCATCTGCTCTAGGAATAATTTTGAGGACGTTCTACGGTGGGAGGTCAGACTAGATGACCACAACGGTCCCTTCTAGCCTTGGGATCTAGGAAAATAGTCTCTTTTCTGCTCACTCCGGGTTTGTTCGAAAGCCCCGCGAAGTCAGTGGAATGATTCCCACTGCATGGTGGAACAGGTCCTTTCTTTTTACTCCCTCACCCGAGTCTTTTCCTCATCTCTCCTTTCTCCCCAGTTCCTACCTCCAGCCCCTCATTCCTTATCCTCTCCCCCTAGTTCCTTTCCCGTTTCCCGCTCTCCTTGGCTCTGGCTCGCCCACTTGCCCTTTCTGCCTTTCTCACAGCACAGGCGCTGACAGAATGGGGACACCGAATACAGTTACAATAATGTCAGCAGCTCAGGGGAGGGGAAGGGAAAAAATGAAAAGGGGGGGGGAATTTAGAGGTTTTTAATTAGATCTCGGAGCTGAGTGACTTGCACTTAATATGCAAATGTCTTAAGTCCTTCCATTGTTAAGTGAAATGAGAGTTTTATTTAAATGTGAGGGTGGTTGGGAGATGGTGAAGGGTAATTGCAGCAGTGAAATGCAAACCGCCTTGTTTCAGGGAGCCAGTAACATTTCAGAAATGTAGGGGAATTGAGGCTAATGTGCAAGCCCTTCTCTTAGCTGGGAGCGAAGCTGCTTGCAGAAAGCACAGGCTGTCGTGGAGACGTCAGGCTAGGATGCAGCCATGGCTTTCAATGCCTGCCTCATAACCAGGCTTGGGAAAATTCCGATTTATAGATGGTAACCCCGGGCGACTGTCAATTTCTCCCTCTATCTTCCCCAGCTCCCCCTCCCCACCAAATAATTACCGCCCTCAATAATCAACATGGACAGGAAGGAAAAGTGACAAATATCCAACAGGATGCTCTTGTGGGGAACTGGTGCCCTCTCTTGCTGTTAGCCCTATCTGGCAGTCAATGAATAAGCAAGTAAGGAATTAATCCTGCCCCCCACTTTCGCTCAATGGCTTTAATGGGGCAGGTTCACATATAACCAGAATTTCTGTTCCAGGCTCCTTGGCATTTTAGTTAGGGTGACCAGACAGCAAATGTGAAAAATCAGGATGGGGGTGGGGGTAATAGGAACCTATATAAGAAAAAGACCCAAAAATCGGGACTGTCCCTATAAAATCGGGACATCTGGTCACCCTAATTTTAGTCAGGTCGGTTTCCGGTTGCTGGATCCAAACCTGCTCCTGTGGGTTTAGTTCCGGATTGGATGCTCAGCAGGGGAGGGGCCTGTTTTGCAGTTCTGGTTCTGATCTGGAGAGATTTCACCCGGTGACAGCAACACCTAGCGTGCAAGAATTGCCGAGTCAGCAGAATCCTGGAGCGGTAGAACCTTTGCGCCTGAAGTCAACCCCCCTCGACCTAGGGAGCCCACTACGTAATGTAACCCACGTATGAGGCCAATTCCCAGTGTTGACCAATAACGGAGGCTGTAGCGGATCCAAGAGCTCTGCCCCAGTGCAGGCTTATTATCAGACATGACAGTTTTATATGTGAACAGCAGGACCCCTCGCTCCAATTGGCCTGTGAGGAGGACACCTGTTCTTCCTTGGGTGCCCACGTTACTCTGCCCACCCCACTGCAGAGGACTGCACGGGAACTAGGAAAGCATTCTGGAGAAATAAAGGGCCCAGACAGGGAATCAGGTGGGCGTGGTGTAGCCATCAGTCCCTTGATTAGCCTAGGCCAGGACTTAGCAAGTTCTGAAGCGGTGATAATAGGCAGCGCATGTTGTGTTTGCTCATTCTGAGCACTAGAAATCGAGAGAGACCCACAGGTCTCTCTCTGTCCAGCCACCTCAGCAAAACAGCTTTTATATTAATGAAACCATGAGCAGAAGTATGAAAAGAAAAGAAAAAATCAAATGCGTATCTAAAAATGTAGTTTCACCTAATTAGACGGCACAAACAACAAAAGGCCTTAATGAAATTCACATGATTACTGCCTAGCATCACTATAGGGCAGAGTTAAGGTTGTTTGGGTGCCTTCACTGCCTATTTCTTACCTTAACATGCTGCAATTAATTTTAAGTGTAACCTTAATTCTGAATGTCCTGGGTTTATGGTTATGGGATAATTACTACATCCCTTTAATGTTTTATATCCTTACATTACTGATACGTGCTCTCAACCTTAGCTCCATCTGAATATCCTTTTATTGTTTGTGAACAGTCATTACCACAGAGTGTGGTTTCTTCCCGACTGTGAAGGACGTTATAGTGAGTGGCTGAGCTGAGCTGGATGGTTTTGGAGGGGATGAAGGGAATAGGGAGTAACCAGACATGGGGGAGTCTACCCCTTAAGCAATACTGCCTACTTGTCAGTCCACCCCGTCACCTAGCGTGGCTCTTTAAGAGTTTGGGGTGGTCTGATACACCAAGCCCGAGGAGACAAGGGGAGGGAGAAAAGGGATCCTGGGAAAAAATAGCACTTAGGAGGGCCTGTTTCTCTGTGTTTAAGGGCCCGGGACCTGGAGCCTTGCAGAGATGGTGGGGCAGGGCTCCCCTTTCACCCAGTCAATAAGAAATCAGCTGGGAGAAGGGGCCAGCATAAATGTTGGCCTCCTCCTACCCAGCAGGGCAGATGCAGCAGACATAGAAAGGAGTAAGAAGGCAGGGCTCTGAGTTAGCCAGGAACAGACCCCAGTAGAAAGCTGCCAAGCCCTCTGAGCTTGAGGGCTAAGTGGGGCCAATTTAGGGAGAAAAAGTGCCACTCGGCTCCAGGAGGCGAGCTGGGGACATGAGAGGGATAGTCACGGTTTGAATTAGCTAGCTCCAGGAGGTGCGCTGGGACTCCTGGCATATGGAGAAGATGGGGGCTGACAGAGAAGGTGCTACCCAGCTCCAGGAGGAGAGTTAGGGATCCTGCCATGAGGCGAGAGACTGACCGAGAACCCTGAGGGGACTGGGAGCAGAGCTTAGACGAATCCTGAAAACCAGAAGCACCTTTTGCTTATTTGAGACTTTTTGTTATGGCCCTTTTTAAAAGAGGTTTGTCATAAACAAGCCCTAGAAAGGGTATTGTTGAATCAAGTGTCAAGAGTGCCTGAAGCACAATTACTGGCTTCCTGAGAAGGGAAACTGAGGCAAGGAATACTTGCAGCTCCATACGAACTCAGCAGAGGGCGTTACAGGGCAGGCACACCCTACGACGCAGACTACAACCAAATCCCCTTTGACTTGGGAAGCCAACACCCTTGAGAGCATTGACAGAGGTGTCATGGGGGTGTCTGTGACAACCGTGTAGGAATTTTACTTCTCAAGGGAAGAAAAAGTTTATATATAAATATAGATATTAAAAAAAAACAAAAAACCCATCAATCTACATCTCAGCGGGGTTTAATCACTCATAATTGTTGCCATCCGGCTGCGTCGTATCTGACCCAAACTGTTCAGGGAGAAGCACACACATGCAAACACAGTGCGGGGAAAGGAGGCGGAGAAGGAATATTAGTTTGATAGAGCAGGGTGATAAAAACCCAGGCTAAGAAGGGAGGTGAAGGGAAGGGGAGGTAGGAGGAGAGGCTTCGGAATAGAGAGAGAGATTAAGGAGACATGGGCTATTTCATAATCCAAACGCTTCGCTTAAGAAGCAAAATAACCCAGAGAGTCATTAAAAAACCACAACCCACCACACAGGCCCTGCCGGAGGTCTGGAACTCACTAATAAGTCATGCCAGTGAAGAGCAGGAGAGAGCCTTAATGATCACCCTTCATTTGACTAATGACAGTCCCTTTGCTAAAGGGGAGCAGAGTGGAGAGAGAGGACCCCGGGGCTCTCGGCATTAGATACAGAGGGATGAAACACATCCACCTCGCCCACCCCGTCCCTGCTGGTGCGCCGGATGCATGAGGGATGCCTCTGGCTGTGCGGCCCAGACACAAAGCAACAATCAAGGATTTTCTACTTAATGAGCCCGGTTCCTCCCCCAACCCAGCAGCCTGGATCCCAGATTGGAGAGGGACCCCGCCTTAGAGCCGGCTAGGTCCAACTAGCCAGGCAGAGTGTGCCACTCCAATTAAAATCCTCACTGCTAACGGCTGTTTGTCTTGGGTTTTTTTGTTTTTGTTTTTGTTTTTTTTACTTTCCATCCCTTTCCCTCCTCTAAGCTCAGCACGGAGAGAAGGGTCCAATTAGCGTGGCGACCGTGTAGTCATCAGTTGCAGAGGAACTATTTAATGCCACAAGACGGTCCACGGGCGGGGGTGACCGTGACCGTTACGGACGTGCTGACTCATTCCCTGCCCCACGCACCATATAAATTACTCAAGGGAAGGCCCTGGGAGAAGGTGATCAAACATTCCCTGTGCGGATGCAAGAGGCACTAAGACCCTGTGCAGGTATGCAGAGCTGTTCTGTTAAGTCAGCCTGGATGCTGAATCTCTTGCCCTGTGATTAAAGAGAACTGTTCCTGAGTCATGCTGAAGGTGGATCCACTTAGCTACAACCAGCCTAGCAAGGGAGTGCTAGGACACGGGAGGGATCTCCTAAGGGCACACCAGTTCATGGATGAAGTTTAAGGTGGGGGGTTCTGCTTTCGAGTTACCACCTGGGATGATGGGGGAGATTGGGGATGAAGGCCCCAATTCAACAAAGCCTTTAAGCATGTTCTCAGCTGCAAGGGTAGGTTTACACTGCAGCTGGGAGGTGCGATTCCCTGTTCAAGTAGCCAGACACATGCTAGCTGTGCTTGAGCTAGCGTGCTAAACATCACAGCGAAGCTGTGGCGGCAGCATGGGCTAGCCGCCCAAGTACAGCCTCGTCCAAGACTGGAGGTCCCACTAAAGTCAATGGGATCTAAGCTTTTCTGAATGGGGCCCTATGTCAGGGTCTGTGTGTTCTGTTGAGGGCAGGGGAGGGGAAACAGCCTGTTAACAGCTCCCCCTCTTAGGGGATGGGATATTTAGCCCCACAATCACACAGCCCGTGCTGCCCACAGGCCATAGCTGTCAAGACAGAGTCTTCATATTCAGTCTAATTTTTCTTTTTTTTAAAATTTCATCTCATTCCCCCCCACGACACCCCCATGAGCTACGCTAACCAATCTGTGCTTATACCCGTCAGCTATTTGTATACTAAGGTGACCAGACAGCAAATGTAAAAAATCGGGATGAGGGTGGGGGGTAATAGGAGTCTATATAAGAAAAAGTCCCAAAAATCAGGACTGTCCCTATAAAATCGGGACATCTGGTCACCCTATTTGTATATGGACATTCCCGCCCAGGCCTGATTCCCTACTGCCCGGCTCTTGGTGTCATTATTTATACCTGTGCAAAATAAGTGTAAATTGCTACCATCCTCCTGACTGGATGGCCTGCTACACCCACGTTGCACAAGTGTGAGCAAGGAGGACCAGTGCACGGATGGGGAGAGCGAGGCCCTCCATTGGCGATTAACTTTTGCTATCTCTATGGGAATCACTCCTGCCAGCCCCCTGATCTTTGTGTTGCTTTATCTGAACTCTTTCCAGGCTGAAAGCAATGTCGCGGTTGTGATCATCACACCAGGGCAGGGGAGAGAGGGAGCATTCTCACTCTGCTCCCTGGTTTGGTGCCTTTGCGCATGCAGATCACAGCTCTACCGATGCTCCTATTTTGGGCTGCTGTTCTACATCACCAGCTCGTGCTTCGTTGGCTGCCCACTGTCACTGCCGAGGGCCTGTCTTCATTAGAAATTTGCTTCAAGGTAGCTACTTTGGTACAAACCCCTAATGTAGATGAGCTGCACTGGTGTAAAACGGGGCCTGCACAGAGCAACACTGCACTGGTGTGAGATTCGTTGTCCACTGGGGCACTGCAGTTGCATTTGAGTTTTGCATCAGCGTCGCTGCATCAATATGAACTTCCCTTATGTAGACAGGCCCTGAGTCTCTTTCAGCCATGAACCTTCACCGGGTACCTCCCTTCCACTCAGTGTCTGTGGTCTGGATTATTTTCCCCCTAGTTGTATTAACTTGATAATTTCTCCAGCTGACTCTCAGTTTGGCCGTGGTTCCACTCCGTAAGGCCCAGATCCTGCTGTGAGCCCCACCTGGATGCAAGATGTCTGACCATGCAGAGCTCACTGCAGCATCAGGATCTGAGATTCTTTTGTTCTGTTGCCCATTCTTCTGAGACACACGTCGCCCTTTGCCAAGAGGTAGTAGAAGTCCGGGTCCTTGCAAGCAGACCTTTTAGGAGGAGGAGAAATCAGTGAAGTGGAGTTTGGGTATACACGGAGTGCAACTGAGTTACACCCGTACACCAGTCCTGAACTAAGATGGTCAAACAGCATGCAGGGCAATCTTTTCTTTCAGTAATCTCAGCTCACTACCAATGCCCAGAGAGCAACTCTGCCTCACGCACTGACTCCAGTCAGAGACCAAGGCACAGAGCAAACTCACACAGCTCCCTCTCTCCTTAATCTACCTCTACACACAACCTTGCTTAATCCAAAAGAAGCACAACACAAATAGCACATCTCCCCAGGAGTCAAAACTTGCTTGCACCCCAAGAAAAAAGAATTTGGAAGACTGCACAACAGTGCCACATACCGGTGCCTTCCATAACAAAATTCTCTGTCTGTCCTGGGTGTTCACAACTTCTCCTGCTTTAGGGCCAGACTGTGTTTAGTCCCAGAACAGTTCACAAGAAAGGGGCATTCTCCTCCCTGGAGATGGGTCATAATTCCAGAAAGTAAAGGCTGCTCCCTGTAGCGCTTCATTCCAAGACTGTGTGAATGCACCGAGTCCAGCTCCTAAGCTGAGAGCAGATTGCTCAGTGCTCTCTTGGCTTTGGGGAGGGGAATAAAAAGGGCCTCCCAAGGAAGATATTCCAAAGAATTTACGACTCAATCAAGCAACTCAAAAGGAGCATAAATGGAATTAGTTTTAATATTGTTAAGTTGCAAAAATACAGGCATATGTGCATGCCAAAGCTAAAACGGATGCATGCAGCGAGGGGAAACATATGGGTGCCCATCTGGTAAAAAGCGCATTGCTAGACCTTCCTACACTTCTCATTTACAACGAGAAGCAAAGTTAGCGAACATAAATTTGCTTTGCAAAAAACGTGCAAGGAACAGCTTGCTTGCCCATAACTGTTTTACTGAGCAAGATATGAATAACCTTGATTTCTCATCTAAGCCACCTCAGCCACACTCTCGGGGGATTAATTAGCCTCTAAACAGGTCTTTGGATGGGGAAACAGAGCGCCTTGGAGATAGGAAGGCAAAAGAAACAGAGGAGGCGACAAGACTAGATGACACAGCAGGTCAATATATTAGATGTCTCTCGTTAGTCATTTGCAATTGTACCTGGTTCAGGTCACAAATGCGATTACTTTGGTGGGGCTCCACCATATTTATTACTGGCTGATTAGATATTAAAACAGCAAGTAGAAAGCTACTGCTGCTGCACAAGATTGGATCAGGAAAATCCCAGGGCTACCAAAGCAGAAGGAAGCAGAGTGGGTGCTTTCTGTACCAGTGCGGTCACCTGAACCGAGCGACGGTATGTGGGGGGATTAGGAACGGGGCAGTGTAATCTGGGATTGATCCCCACTGGCAGAGCTGTATGGGGACCAGGTACTGAAAGAGCAGGGGGACTGAAGGGCATGCCTGAAAAGCTTTGCCAGAGCATAGTTTGTGTCCAGCTGCTGATGGGGTGTGGGGTGCATCAGTAACCGAGTGGGGGCGGGGGGCTAGGGATACAATGGCAGAGGGTGCTGTAGCTCAGATAAGATGCATCAGCAAAGTTCAGTGGCTTTGGGTCAGGACTAAGGTGTAACGGAAACGCTGGGCAGGAAAAACGGAAACGTTTTTCCCTCCCAGGACCAAGCCCAAATTGAATTAGTGCAATCAGCCTGTCAAGTCAATGAGAACTGAAGGCTCAAAAAATTGTCAGTGCGGAGGCGAGGGGTCAGCAGCTGCCTGTTCAGGAGCAGACCCTAACTGTCGAGTGAAGACGCAGCAACGTTACAAAGATCTGCTAGCTGTCTCAATGCCTGATGCCTTCGGAAGCTACAGATCCCACCAGCACATGCCAATTGTACTTCTCTTTCCCTCCCCGCCCGCAGGAAGGAAACAAAAAGAGTGACACTGTGTAATATAAATAGGAGCAGGTGTGGTCTCCGACTGCAGAGAGACGGAAGGGCATGAAACATGGGGAAAAAGCCAGTTCTCTCCCTGACACATAGTTACAGTAGCAGAGCAGAACAGTGGGCGTCACGGCTCCTGGGTTGTCTGCCAGTGGCCTCCTGTGTGCTTTTGGGTGAGTCACTCTATATAAGCCTCATTCCCCCATCTGTTATATGATATTTCTCTCCCTCCTGAGAGGGGCTGTGAGTGTGAATTCATTAACGTTTGGAGAGATCCTTGGATTTATCAAGTTTCAATAAAGCATCATTTTTTGACTGCTTCTGCATTTTCCAGGCCCATCAGTGAGCAGAAGTACACATGCCGAAGAAAGACTGAGCACAGCTCTTCTCGGGATATTTACTACCTGTCCGAAACCCGGGATAAGCCAGCATCTCCTGAGAGCATTGGATCAAAGGGAATTCGGAAAGATCAGCTCGGTTCCTGCCAGCGACTGAGAGCTCACAATTCCCAGCCACGCGGATGGGAGTTAAGGATGCACAGCACTTTGCGGGATCAGGCTCCACATGCAATCTGAGACCAAATACCTGTCTCCAGCTATCACACTAAGAGACATGCTGTGCTCCCCCTTGATGAGAAGTGTGAGTAATAATTAAGATGCCTTCAAAGGGGCCTCCAGCCTCGATAAGCCTTCACCTCTCCAGCAGAAGAAGGATCCTGGTTATGACAGTCTAGATACCTGTGATTGCTTTAACAAGAGCATTTTCATCCCAGAAGTATTTTACTAAGGTTCTTTTATGTCCCCCATTATCTTAGTATCTGAGCAGAGCAGCTCCCAGTCTTTAACGTAGCTCTGTCAGTACCCCTGTAAGGCAGGGTAGTGCTTTGATTCCCATTGTACAAATGGGAAACTGAGGCACGGACAGGCTAAGTGACTTGTCTAAGGTCATAAGATCATAGAAGTGTAGGGCTGGAAGGGACCTCGCAAGGTTATCAAGTCCAACCCGCTCACTGAGGCAGGACCAAGTAAACACCCCTGAAAAGGTGTTTGACCAACCTGTTTTTAAAAACCTCCAGTGATGGGGATTTCACCACCACACTTGAAAGCCTATTCCAGTGCTTAACTATCCTTATAGTAAGAAAGTTTTTCCTGATATCTGACCGAATTCTCCCTTGCTGCGGATTAAGCACTACGCCTCTTGCCCTACCTCCACACAAGAAGCTCACACAAGAAATCTGCAGCAGAGTATGCAATTAAACCCTGTTCTCTCATGTCCCAAATGAAGACTCTAACCATTGGACCATCCTTCCTCTCTATGGCCCTAATTCAGAAAAGCCTCCCTACTCAAGAAATCACTTAAGTGCATTCTTCACTTTGAGCACGTGCTCCTATTGAATTCAAAAGGACTTGAGCATGTGCTTAAAATTAACCTTGTGCTTACAGGCTTTCCTGACCTGGTGCCTATGAATGGACATTCAGTAGTTGAAAGAGGGGAGGGGGAAGGGAGACAGAAATACTTTGGAAGAAACATTTGCATGCAGCTAGATTTCCATTGGTCTCAAAACAAATTAAAAAATTAAGTAAAAGGGAAAAAAAAAGCCACCCTCGCTGGCATTTTCAAAAGTGCCTCGTGATTTCTGAGGCCTTAATTTTGGGATTTTCAACTTGAGAGATTTTTAAAGGGCCTGATTCTCAGAGGGCAAGGTGCTCAGCATTCTCTGAAAATCAGGTCCCTGGAGCTGGACACCCAAAACCGGAGACATGTAAGATCACTAGGCCCTTGAGAAAATGAAGGCCTCTGTGTTTAAAGGCTGGGACAGAAATGGACAAAAGACATGGAGTTAAAAAAAATCAAAGCAATAAAAACAAAAAACAAAAAGATAACGATATCAGCTGAGTTGAGCATAGATGGTCAGTCTGACCCTGGAATATCCTCAGCATTTTTCCCTTTGTGTCATGACTTCAATGCTGTATTTAAGTCCCTGGGGTTTTTATTGTTTTGGTTTTTTTTAAATCTTTCCATGTACGGTCTATAAAAAGTGAGTTAAAGCATTTACCAGAAGCCAAGATGCCTTCAAAAAGATCTTCAGGCTTATATAAATATGTATTTAGGATCAACTAAATACATACTGGGGATTTCAAGCATTTGTAAAGATGTCTTTCTTCACTGGTTGCAGAGAGAAATTGGTTTGTGTGTTATACATCCGCACTTGTTACATGTATTGTGTTTTGCACTGATTATGTTTTAGTGCAGACAGTAATGGTTCGTTACATATCTAATACACATTTTGCTATACATTACCAATGTTTTGTTGTGTGTTTATGCTGTACATATGTCGGTAGATATGTTACATGCCTTTGCATGCATGTTCTGTGTATGTTGGCATGTGTGTCATACATTAAATTCTTCTCTCAATTAACACCAGTTTACCTCTAGTATATATCAGGTAAATAACACTATTAGTTACTTTAGATTTACACTGGTGAGGAATTTACTGTACGACATGTATACCAAAATGCATGTAACAAATGTTCCAAAGTACATAAAGCAAGCATGCCAACACACGTGTACAATTCATGTAACATATCTACCAATACACATACTGTAAAAATGTAGTCCTGACAGTTATGGTATATGTACTATGTGTGTTTCTGATATGTTTGTCATACATGGTCTGGTACATGATTCATTTACGTGGCAAGCATTATTCCCATAATTCCACCTATGCTGTGCACATATGTACCGTGGCTGGATGGCTAATTTTGAAAGAGTATGGGAGACATGGATGGGCCTATAAGCTTGAAAACTATATTACTGGTTAAGGGCCATATTTTGCATTGACTCTCACTTCTTATTCAATCCCGTTGGCCCCCAAACTTCCAGATCTGCCTGGCAGTTTAAGTAACAAGTACCAGATCTTTGGCAGTATATTCTCCACTGGCTACTGGGGAATACATAAAGGTGAGACATGCTAAAGTAGGGTCTGGTAGGATACTGTCTCTGAGGAGAAGCAGGTGATTTACGATGATCAGTAACAGAGTGATGAGATGAAAGAGCAAACCTATTATGCTAAGCAGGAGCCCTGAATACTGAAATAAAGTAGAGCCAAGAGAAAGAGGATCCTGCCGTTGCTTGGAATAGATACTGCATGGCTGTGTGCTTAAGGCACATGTCTTTAAGATCTGGCCTGACATTTTAGGAGGGAAGAGCTAAAAGGAGGTTGGTCTCGATGCAAAGCAAGCTGGGGAGCAGGTGCAGGGCTGCCATGAGGCACAGCAGAGATGACTGAATTGAGCTAGGAGATTTAGAGCAGCATTGCAGGAGAGCCAGGAGTGAACAGAAGCGAGTGTTACTGCCAGCACAAACTGACTGGGCCGCTGGTCAGTAGCAGATGGACGTATGGCTTTGGCAGGTCCCATCAGTGGCAGAGAGGCCTTTGTCTGCAGTGCACAGTAAATCAGGTGCCTTAGAGGTAAATATTTTCACCTGCTTTGTTCTCAACAAGGAGGGCAAGAATTATGCCAGCTCCATGGTTCAGTAAGAGGCAGTGGGGTAAGTAGGACGGTGTGGTCTGGTACACCGTACCAGTAAGATATTTAGAGCCGGTACGCTGTACTGGTAAGATATTTAGAGCCGGTACACTGTACTGGAAAGACACAGGAGGAGCAGAATGTGGGGCTGCCAGGCGATCCCATGCCGGCAGCTCCTCCAGCACAGCTGTACCATCCTCAGCCCTGCTCCCAGCCCTTCCATGCAGCTGCATCTAGCGTCTGCTGTCTGGGGTCTGAACACAGCCCCGCCAGAGGACAGGGCTCTCCCCCCTACCCCCTTTAGCTGGTGCAGAATACTGGTAAGAAATGAATTCTACTTGTACTACCGGTAACAGGAGACAGAGGCTTTCACCTCTAAGAGACTGGATCGTTCCTGCAGCTGTCCCCTGATGAACGTTTGGGGGTCTGAGGGAATCAGTCCAGTTCTTGGTCTACAGCAGAAAAAACATTGGCTCTTACAGCCCCTTGTTGACGGTCACAGCAGTGTGACCAGCCCTGAATGGGACATGGAGGCTGTATTCCTCTCTCACCCATAGGGGAGTTCTGCCAGGGAAGGGCTGAGATACATTGGCAGGATGTCATGGGGAACACCATACTACACTGCTGATGCTCTTTAGATAAACAGGGAACTTTTGTCTCCAGGGCCATCACTCTAGTATCGTTTCTGAGAACTAAATCTACTTAAATAGCTAAAACCACTAAACAGACATTGGGCCAAACTCCCCTCCAATACATCCCTAAGGAAGCCATTGGGGTGTATAACCAAGGCCAGAATTTGGCTTTACAGACATAGCACATCTAAGAACTGTATCAGTCGTATTGCTACTACCGAGTTTTCAGAGCAGTGGAAAGGGATGGATTTAGCCATATAGATTCATGCACGCGGCTGGGCCTCCACACACCTTGTTATCCCTCCTTCCCGCGTAGCTATACAGAAAGCACTTTGTTACAACTGTGAGACATCCGTGAATACAAATAAAGCAGATAATGTAAACTCAGGAGTCAGTGCATTGCTGGTCCATCTAGTTCAATACCAAGGCTCCAGCAGTGGTCAGGACCCAGTGTTTTAAAACAAGGTTGCTGCTCCACCCCACTCTATAGATACCTGGCCAATTACACAACGCTGGGGATAAAGAAGAGGAAATCTTTTCCTTACCCCTGAAGTGATCAGCTTAATCCGGAAACATAAGATCGGCCGAGTTGATAGAACTGACTAGCTTATGTAAATGCAATACTAAATCTGATTCAGCCCTTTCTAAAATCCACCCACGCTGCCCCCATGAGGCTGCTAAAGCTGGCCGACGTAGCCCAGGTCGTGCTCAGAACCGCTGAAAACAGAGCCAGGCTTGATTCTCCTCTTAGATCAGTGTCACCCTGGCACCATTCCATTGAGGTCAATGGAGTTACTCCCAATTTACACTAGTGTGCATGGGATCAGAATCAGGTCCTTTGGGCTTCCTGACCTTGGGCCATGGCCTTTGTTTGAAAGTGAGACAATGTTGCCATTAGCAGCATTCACTTGGAAAGGAGGCATTCACCTCCTCTTAAAGGCTACTGGATACCCAAAGGCAGGCATCAATATCAAATGCATTTGTGACTCCAAATGCTTCAGATCCACCGGCTCGCATTCTGGCCTGAAAGACACAGTACTCTGAGGAAGAAGAGCAGAACAGGTCAATTAACCCATGAACTATCCCCCTTTCCTCTCTGGAGATGGGGATTGATAAGTAGGGGTCCTATTCTCCTGCTGCAGGATCTGAGCAAATACCACTGACGGCAATTATGATGATGATTATTTGTATTACAATAGCAGCTAGAGCTTCCAACCAAGACCAGGGTTTTGTTTTGCTAGATGCTGTACAGAGATAGCCCCTGCACTGAAGACTCTACAGTCTAAATAGAGAAGACAAAGGTTAGAAGAATGGAAATATTAGAATTCCTATTTTACAAATGGGGAAACAGGCAGAGAGCAGTGACGTGAATTACCTAAAGTCACACAGGGAGAAGAGGAGGTACTTGAACTCAGATCTCCTAAGTCTCAGCACAAGAGTAATTTGTATCCTGCCCAGAGAGATCTAGGACCCAAGCTTAGTTAGGAGTGAAAGGCTATGTCTACACTACACCGCTTTTAGTGACATGGCTGTGTCACCATAGCCGTGCCGCTAAAAGTCGCGCAGTGTAGCCGCTGTTTATCGGTTCTCCTGCCGAGAAAAAACATCTACCCCCAACGAGTGGCGTTTGCGTTGTCAGCTGCCAACAACGCGCTGTTCACACTGGCATGGCCAAACTTTTGTCTTCCCGGGGGTGTTAACACCTCTGAAAGACAAAAGGTTTTTCATTCAGTTGCCAGCGTAGACATAGCGAAAATTAGCGTGCTGGGTTTAAATACTGCAGTCAAACACATGACGCAAAGCCACCCCATCAGTCACTGCCTGACAGCTGCCATTTCAGGAGTCTGGTGAGAAATCAGAATTACGCTCCAGGTTAAGAAATGAGATGCAGCTGCTGAGGTGGATGGGGCATAGGGCCGGGGTAGCAGGGTTTGAGCTGCAGGTCACGACTGTTTTAGATACTTCGGCAGAGCTGGGTGGATGCAGGTTGTACAGCTCCTATTCACTCTATACATCACCTCCAATCAGCGCTATTAGCCCTTTACTTCCATGAGTTCTAAAGTGGCAATGTCCTTTTACTTAGGTTTCCTGCTGTGCTAAGACACGGCGCGTCTAGTGGTGTGAACCGTAGTTAAAAAATTATGCTTCATGATTCACAGTAAAGTGGATGCAGCTGCCAGGCCATGTCAAAGATAGAAAAGCAACATGATGTGTTGATTGCCCATGATTGCTTGTATTTTTAACTCCCCGATGCATCAAAAGGAGGAATTGGAGAACATGTCTGTGTGTGTGTGTGTGCGCGCGCGCGCGTGCATATCAACTTACACATGTGCACATGCATTCATGACTGTGGTGGAGCATTCTCAATGTTCACATTGGTGGTTGTGACCAAGAGCCTCTGGGTGCCAACTGGCAGAGGAAACAGGGTGCATAAGGTTGTACAAGGATCCCTGGGTCAGATACTGGCATAATAGCCCACTGAAGGGTGGTATGGGAGGTCTCTGTTGAGAGTCAGTTTCCCACTCATCATAATCAATGCAAAATGTATGTACAGCTCATGTTTAAGGAGTTATGTACCTATATCGAAAATTATGTTCTTCAAGCCGTGGGGTTACGGCAGCTTGCGAGGAGGTGACGTGCCTTGGAGATGTTCCTGTCAGGCAGGAAGTAACTGACACCAATCTCCCTGTCTGGCCACTTGTGTATCGTTTACCTATTTGCATACTGAGCCAAGTGCAAATTGAGAGATTGTAAAATCTACGAGAAAGGAATTGTACTGGAAGAAACAAACAGTGGAGGGAGAGGTTACCTGTTTATGAAAAGGACAAAGGATAGGTCTGGTATATCTTGGCGTGCAAAGCGACACACGGAATCTTTCACCTAGGAAGCAAACTGACCATATTCATGTCTCATGAAAGAAGGCTCACAGCCAGCCTGGCTGTAAAGCACTGCAGGGACTTTGGGAAGAGCAATTCTGTACTCGACAGGAGTGTATCTGGTTAATTAAATCTAGGCTCTAGAGTGCGTGTTATGATTTGATTTTGTAACCGTTTGTTTCCAAGACTTCTACTTGCTACAATTTGAATCTCTGTGCTTTGTTAAATCATTTTATACTTGCTGTCACTATAAACTAATCTACGTGCCGCGATTTAAGCAGAGCAGTGATCTAATGTGGAACTGGTAAGCTGGGCTGTGCTCTTTCTTTGGAAGCAGCGGATCAATGAATACTGCAAGTGTCCAGAGGACCAGGGGCTGGACAGTCCAGGGAGATGCTCGGAGGGATCAGGGGTTGGACTGTGACAGCAGGGCCTGCAAGGCCAAGAGGGGAGGCTTGTGTTTGCCATGACCAGTTCTGTTGGGGAGCAGACCCACAACAGCAAGGCCGGCTCCAGGCACCAGCCTGTAGGGGGCGGCGGCGCAGAGAACCAGAGCGCCCTGCAGGGCAGTCCTCTTCCTTCCCTCCCTGCCGACCGGAGCGGAGCCCTCGCAGCAGGCGGCAGGAGGCGGCACAGCGGGAGGGGCCGCGTGGCAGCGCCCCTGCTGTAGCCCTGGCCATCCCCTTCTCTCTCTCTCCCGCCTGCTCCCTCCCCCACCCCACCCCCAGCCGGTCCCCCTGCACCGTGCCTCAATTTCCCCCTTTGTAGACATGGCACTGACCCTGTGTCTCCGGGGGATAGAGGGGCTTCATTCATTAGTGTCTATAAAATGCTTTGGGATGCTGGGACAGAAGGGGCTAGCAATATGCAACGAATTATTGTTATGAATAATAATTCCTTGTCCCTCAGCCCATTCTGGGAGCCAATCCCTCCCCCTTGCTAAGCAGGAGCATGGAAGCCTCACCCAGGAAACTAAATAGTTATGACTCTGTGTTTATTTAGCCTCTTTCACCCACAGACCTCAAAGATTTTTTACAAACATTAATCACTTACGCCTTGCAGTGTCCCTGCGGCACGGTGAGGTTAAGTAACTGGTCCCACGCAAGTACCATGATGGCCATTTTACACATGGGAAACTGAGGCACAGAGGAGTTAAGTAACTTGCCCAAGGCCACCCAGCAAATCAGGCAGAACCCCACAAAGATCCTATGAATCCTGACTCCTGCTCTCCTGGTGCCATTCCATCACTACAATTCCAGGAACACTATCAGGAACCAAGGATTAAGGGCAAAGGGGCATAGAGAGAGAAATACACAGGAAGAAAAACTGAGCAATCCCTCCTGTGGCTAATCCCCTACTGTATTTTAGTGTATCTGTTCAGAACCATCGCAGATGCCTGAAGTCCCAGTGCCCATCTCAAAGCATCCTCTTACCTTTTCCAGACAGGTGCCTCCATGTCACCGTAGGCTCTGGTCTCCCAAAGGCCAGGCACATGAGAGTTACGCTGCTCCCTTCGTTCACCGTGATGTCTGAGGAGATGTTTATAATCTGGGGAGGAACTAGAAAGAAAAGAGAGAGAGAGAATGAGGAGAAATTCATGAGAACTGTGTCTGATCCAAGGCTCATCCTTAATGCTTTGGCAATCTCAAGCCTTCCACTCTGGTACAGCACATCTGAAGCGTCTCAGGGCTGAATTATGCAGGCTCAGAGAGTTTGGAGTAAACCACATTCCTAATGCTTCCCCTACTACACTTGGGAAGTCTCTACTGAAGTGTCAATGCAATACCAGCTGTTCAAAGGCCCACTCAGGAGCTGCAGCCTCATTCCACAGTCCAAGGCTTGTTTAAAAGCACTGACATATCCCACCACCCAGAAGGGAACCCACCTACTTTCCAAGTACCCCTTGTTTCTAAAAGAGACATGTTGAACGCTCTAGGAGCCTGGCCATTTGCATCCAGCTGGTTTACACACCCCACAGTTTGAAATACCCGCTCTTCTTGCAAAGTTTGAATAGCACAGAGCGGTCAACTTACTACAACAAAAACATGCCGCTGTTCCCAAACGTTCCTCAGTAGAGCATCGAGGGATTAGCGTAAGCAAATGAAACCTGTCTGGGTTCATCACATAAAGCACATTTTATAGTGATCAGAGATGAACCTGAAACAAACCTCCTGATCTCGTCACCACAGAACGAGATTTCACAGCTTGGCCCAGGGAATATAACCCCTGGACACTTTTAGGGCCTGATCTAAAGCCCATTGAAGTCAGTGGAATTTCTATTGACTGTGGATCAGGCCCTTACGATGCTGGCTACAGTTACTGCCTTCGGGTGGTACATAGGACCCACGAGTGCTCTGGGTGCTTTGCAGACAGGTGGGAAAACAGGCTTGTGCCCTGCAAGATTTACAGTCTGCAGATGGTGTTTTAAGAAAGGGGAAAGAGATGGAATGGAAGACAAGATTTTCCCTGCCCCCCCTTTCCTAATTATGATTTGGGTTTTGTTTTGGTTTTTTTTAATGCTCAGTCCATTTGCTCGAGGGTGCTGTTCTTGCTGCTTATGATCCTTGTCTGTTTGCTGTGGGTTTGTAACCCAGGTCTGTAGGCTTTTTAAATTTGCTGACTTGCTTTTTAAATCCTGATCCATGTATAGGCAGTTACTGACGTGGCTCTGTCCATTCACAGAGTGGGAAGAGTTTTTTGTTTTTTTTCCAAACCACGCCCTGCTGATTTGATTTGGGACACAGTCCAGGACCTCAGCCACCTGCTACCCTCCCTGCCATAGAATGAGTGCTTGGGAGTAGCACAATTCCCCGCCCTACCCACCTGAAAATGGAAAGCCTGAGATGGTCTTTTCAGATATGACCCTCTCCCCTCCCAGAGCCCCCCATCCTCCTCCCCCTCGCTCAGCTACTCACAGAGACAAAGCACTCAAATCCCTTTCAGCAGCGGTTACTTTAAATAGCCATGTGACTCCATTCTTGCCCTGGTAATTCAGACCCTGTCTGCTTTGCAGCCTGCCTGCTCCTGGATTCAGTGCCACGCCCCTGGCTGGGAGTCCAGGGCTGCAGCACCACCACAAGTCCTAAGGTTGTGGAGACCATCCCAGAAGACCCCTTCCCACAGCCCAGGCCTGAGGTCATGCAGGGATTATCCCCATCCCTTCATGATTTGAGCCCATCAAAGCCATTTGTTTATTCATTGCTACCTGGCTCTCTAAGAGGCTTGCAATGATGTTATACACCTAATGACAAACTCACGTCTCACCCAGCAAACATAGCAGCCAGGCACCCACACTTCAAAGCTCTCCTGCTTCCAGACCCTCTTCTCTCATCAGCAAGCCTAATTTCTGTTTCCCATGCCTCTTAAAGAAACAACATCCAAAACATCACCCCAGAGAGGCCCAATGCTGAGCCCTCTTCATTTAAGGAAGAGGGCGGTCAAGTCTTACAATGCTGGCTCTGTGGCTCAAGCTGTAGCAGCTCATGCTTTATACTCACAAGGTCCCTGGTTCAATCCCCACTATGGCAGTTATCAAAGAAATAGCTGCAGAAAATGGGGCTTGATAGTTGTGTGGAGTAAAAAAAAATTCTGAAGGGCAGAGTTTCTCAATGTGGGGGTTAGTGAGGCTGCTGAAAGAGGGGTCAGGACCTTCCTGTCCTTTCCATATTGCTGGGAAGGGGTGCTCCCAGCTAGACCGTGGTTAGATGGGAGGGAAGTCCTTAAGTAGACAAGGCTTCACGGTAGTAACTGGTTTAGTTCTAGGGATAAGTTGCTATCTACATGTGGAGTCAGGAGTGCCTAGACATTTTGGTGAGGTTATTAATTAACAATCCAAACAAACAAACATACAAGAGATTGGCCAGAAAAGGAACCAGGGAGCTGGAGTGGGCACTGAATTCGGTTTCCAGCTCAGCCATACACGCCCTGGCTGACCCTGGGCAAGTCACTCAGGCCAAACTTTTTAGAAGGGACTCCTGATGTTTTATGCCCAAACCTGAAGGGCCCAAAGGTGCTAAGAACCCACAGCTCCAAGGACCAGCCTGTGCGAGCTGGAAGACCTCCGCATACCCCTTGCTGAGAACCACTGCATGTGAAAATTAGGACCTAATTTGGGCAGCCAAAGATGGAGGCCTCCAGACGTAAAGGCCACTGGGGCCTTAAACCTGTTTTGTGAATCCCAAATGTTCAAAAAGGCAAGAGTTGTACAGATGAGAAAGCTGAAGCATTATTTTGAGAGAGAGAGTGTATATGTGTGTGTGGGGGTGGGGTGGGGGTGTGTGGGGGGGGGTTCTGAGCCTTTCGGGTGCCCACATTTCAAGCTTTTCTTCACACCCACGAAGACTAGGTTTTCTGTTTGAGATTCCCCACCATAATCCCTTGGCTCCAGGAGTTGGGGCTGTAAGAATAACACCAAATATGCTGAGACTCGGTAACATTTCAAGGGATGGCAACGCTCTCTCTCTCTGAGCCTCAGTCTGCCCTTATAGCTCTGCCCATAGGGAGTTGGTGAGGATAACTTCCTTTAAGTTTGTGGGCCCCTCAGACACTACAGCAATGAAGGCAAGCACCTAGCTAACCAGGCAGGTTATTCAAAATGTTCATTTAAGAAAGCTTCATTCTGTAGTGCTGCAAAGCAGTGGGTGGTTGGAGGGAAGATCTCCAGCCATGTGGAGGCTCAATTCTGACTCTCCCCTCTCAACTGCTGGGAGCAGGAAGAATTAAAAGCTGTTCACGATGCCCTGAAATCACCCGGGGAAAGATATTTCGTTTTCACTCCCCACTCTGCTGCTGGCGATATAAAGCCTGGCAGATTTAAAGGATGGCTGACATCTCATGGCAAGCTGAAAAACATCCAATGAGGAAATTATTCAGCCCTCTCCATCCTAAATATTCTGTATTTCTCTCCGCTGGCTCTTTATTACAAAGGACACTGGCGTGAAAACGTGTTCTTCAAGGATTCATCTGTGTCTCTGCTGTTTATTCCCCACCTGAAATCATAAGCTCCTGTTTGCGCCTTCACAGCTGGTTGCTATGGAAGTGATTATGTCCTTGGTGTCTTTCCCTCCCACCATAAAGCAGGGAAGGAAGACGCTAGTTCAAGGAGAGGATGGATGGTCTCTGCCAGGACAGGACTGGAGTCTGTTAAAGGCACTGTATAAGGAGTGCGGCATGACTGAATAGTTTGGTGGTTTATATTTAAATGAAGAAGGTTATCCGGGATTACACAGCCATACATGGAAGATAAACTTCCTTTTAAGCACAGGTAACTGTGATCCATCCTGCACGGAGGAGGCGATGTGTAAGCCCTCGCATGGTATGTTCTTCCGGGCAGGGACTGTCTCTTGAATATGTACCGCTCCTAGCACAGTGGGGCCCTGAGCTTGGTTACACCTAACTCCTAGGGAAGCTAGACTCCTTTGAGGTGGCGAGTCTGCTGAGAGGTCTGCATTATGCAGCGCACAGCTAAATCCCGGGCCTTGGGCAGCAGCACCCAGAACCCTGCTGCTTTATATCATGTCATGTCAGCTCAGAGCCTGTTCTATTTATGATTGCGTCTCGCCCCTGTGTTGTATTTTGTGGCGAGAGATGATAGGGAATTAGAACAAATGATTATGAATTACAGGGATATAAATACATGCCATGAGGCTGATGACATCACAAACTACTCGCGCTTTGCTCTGGTGGTTTATAATGATCGTTTCCAGAGCATCTCCTGGCACGTTTATTTATAGCCTTATTCACAGTTTCCCTAGTCTTAATGTGCACAAGGCATAGAGTCTATTAAACACTGAAGAACAAGAGGTTACTTCTTGCCCATCCTTCCCCTGGCATCTCCCTTGGCTCTCATCCCAGTGTCTATTGGGCAAGGTACTGGCTTGATGGCTCCGGAGACGGGAAATCCTCTCCCCCCACATCCTCCCACCCTAACGGGAGTCTCTCTGGTCTGCTCCCGTTTTAGCCTCTGCTGAGCCTGCTGGCCAGGTCCTGTCACAGTGGTGCTTTTCTGACATGCACACTCAGAAATGGGCCAAGGATGGCAAATTAATTTCATACAGAGCAGGCACTTCTGGCCATTAACCCGGGCTGGATCTGAACCACTGACCTAGAGATGAAAGACCCTGTTACCAGCTAAGGCCTGGCCTCACCACCTCACTCCTATCCTATTAGCATCTGCTTGTTCGACTGTCTCACTAACTCCCCCTTGCCCCTTTGCTTTAGTACCAGCTCCTCCTTCTTTCTTCAGTCTTGACCCTCGCTTTCCTGCTGCTACTTCTTTCTCTCTCCTTCCCCTACCCTATTATCCCTCTGCGATTCCTTCCAGCTCGTGTGTCCTGCAGCCTCCTTGCTCCTCTGCCTTCTCTTCACCCCATCACCATCCCTCTCCCCCCACCCCCAGCTCCTATTCTGCAGGCTGGAATGGTGATTTCTTGCCACCAGCAGACAGGTGTGAGCAGAGCTGGCGTGGCAGGGATGTGAGAATCCCAATCAAGCCTAGAGGCATTGAGCCATTCCCTAGTTACCAAAGGTCAGCAGCGTTAGTCATAGGACCAGTTGGGAAAGATCTAATGGGGGGGAAGGAGAGCAGAAGTATTTTTGCCTTTAATTTATATGAGAAAGGCATGGGCACCCAAATCTCCGTGTGGGATGAAATCAGAGCAGAAAGTAGGTGTGCTTATTCTATGACTCACCAGGGTAGCCCAATCACGCAGGGAAACACCCATGGGTGTGGGGCTGAAGACAACTTGGGTGGGTAATAAAAAGGCAACATCTGCCCTAGAATGGATAGTTTGGGTTTGTAAAAACAGGAAGCTCTCTGAAGTAGAAAATAAAATGGCTGAGATAGTAGTTACAGGTAGAAGCTCTGTCCTCATGTCGCATGGCTAAAGCAGGCTGCATGGGCGTGTGGTGAAACTTCCTTCCAGCTTAGAATACGCAGAAAGAGAGACGTAGACTACTGGTATGTAGAGAAGCTCCCTGCAGAGCTAGATGCCCCCGACTGGCCCTGGAGGCCCGATGGCCAGACCTAGAGCTCCCCGTGTGAGTGTGACTTTCAGGAACAGCTTCTGATTTTGCACCCATAAATCAAGATGTCTAAGTGCTACCAGTTATGCCTGCAAGATCAAAGGCTGGGGCCAGATGCTGTGAAATGCCAGATACAGGGAGGGGGTCAAGTCCACATTTTCCAGCTCTGTGCAAAAAAAAAGGGCTGAAAATTGCTGATAAAAACATGATAACTGAGTCTCATTACAGCTAAAGACAAGTCTCATATTTTAGCATTTTTATTAAAGCTTTTTAAATTACTGAGTGTCTGGTATATTCAATACCAGCCTAAGTGATTTATATTAGTCTATCCCCAGATACTCCATCTAATAAATAACTTGGCAATCTCCTAACCCATAAATATCCCTGGCCCCGGCAAAAAGCAATTAAAGCATGTTAAAAAATGCTGCTTCCCAGCACTCCAGACTGCAATGTCATTGGATGCTTCACCTGGAATATTTCACACCACTTACTCAGGCAAAAAAGAAAAACAAACCCCACATACACACAAAACCTCACCCTGGCCAAGCTCCCCCCATCCAAAATTTATGCTTTGGCTCCAATTTAAAAACAAGCTACATACAAAACAATTTTTTAACGTTTAAACATGTCACAATGATGCAGAGATGTTACCAAGGAAAACATTATTTCCAGCAACAAGTGTTTCTTAGCCGCCTGAGACAGCTTAGGCTGCTAAAATATTGTTAAAAACCACTTCGGGAAGCAGTTGAGCCAAAAAACGTGCTTAAAATGCTATGGCATTAAGCACCAAGACAGCAGACTAAAATGTTATTAAAGGTTCCTGCCTCGCCAGCCCAGAATATATTTCAGGTTATTAAAGTTCAGGCGTATGCCAGGTAAAAGTCACCCTTATTTATGAGGGGAACTTGGAGTTCAGCGTTATATGCTTTAGTGGCACCACCTCTAGAAAAGTCCCTGATTCTTCCCTGCTTTCACCAGGACTATGAATGGGAACCTCTTGTGTACTCTGGATACTCCAAACAGAAGTTCACTGTAAAGCATCTGTAGGTCATGGAGGGTTTCACTGTAAAATGTAATTGAATTCCAAGGATCTAGTGCAAGTGAGCTCTTGTGGGACTTATCTTAGAACTATAAGGTTGGAATGAACCTCTGGAGATCATCTAGTCCAACCCACTGCTCAAAGCAGGACCAATCCCCCATTTTTTTTTATTTTTTTTTGCCCCAGATCCCTAAATGGCCCCCTCAAGGATTGAACTCACAACCCTGGGTTTAGGAGGCCAATACTCAAACCACTGAACTAACCCTGATTCCCAACTGCCAAATATTTTTCAAAAGACCATGATAAAGTCTCCCAGGAAGACATGCTTTCTTCTAATACTGATTAAGGAACCTGAATAGACATGCAGAGTACATCTACACAGCAATGAAAGACATGCAGCACCGCAACTGAATCCGTGTCAGCCGACTTGGGCCAGCAGGGCTAAAAAAAATAAGCGGAGACACACAGGCTTGACTGGATTCCAGGCTCTGATACCCAGCCCGAGCCTGAATGTCTACACTCTAGTTTTAGCCCCGCAGACTGAGCCCAGCTGACCCGGGCTCTGAGTCTCACCGCCATGGGTTTTTTATTGCTGTGTAGAAGTACACGTAGGGGTACAGACCCAAGGCCGGGGGGCTTGGGTGAGGGTTCTAAGATAGCTGTGTGGACAGTGCTTTGAAGGTGCTGCGCAGGCTCTGAAGCCTAGGAAGGGGGGTGGGTGTGGCAGACTCTAAGCAAAACATTTTTAGCCCAGATTCTCAAAGGTATGTAGGTATGTTCTTATATACCAATTTCAATGGTGGGACGCGGAGCCACTGTCCTTAAAACTAAGTTCACTTCCTGTTTTTTCCAGAAGAGTTTTGGTCTAGAGCAGTGGTGGGCAACCTGTGGCCCACGGGTTGCATGCGGCCCATCAGGGTAATCTGATTGCGGGCCGCGAGACATTTTGCTGACGTTCACTGTCCGCAGGCATGGCCCCCCACAGCTTCCAGTGGCTGCGGTTCGCTGTTCCCGGCCAATGGGAGCTGCGGGAAGCAGCAGCCAGCACGTCCCTGCGGCGAACCAGCACACCCAGGAACGGTGAACTGCGGCCACTAAAAGCTGCGGGGAGCTGTGCCTGCGGACGGTCAATGTTAGCAAAATGTCTCGTGGCCCGCAATCAGATTACCCTGCTGGGCCGCATGCGGCCCGCAGGCCGCAGGTTGCCACCTCTGTTCTAGAGACTAGGATAATGAGTGGGTGGACTTAGAGGAAGTGGGGTCTAGTCCCAGCTCTGCCACTGAACTGCTGGGTGTCCTTGATAAAGTCACTTCACCTCTGGGTGCCTCCTTTTCCCCAGCTTTAAAACAGGGATAAGTCCCCTTATTGTCCTTTAAGATCTAGGGATGGAAAGCATTATACGAGACCCTGAGTCTAACGCCTGGCCTGGGTTCCTGCTACAGATTTAAAAAGGAGTAATGGGAACCATTGTTAATGTCAGACAGCGAAGGTCTCCTTCAGCCTGGAATTTATCTCTGACTGTTCTAAGTGAATTACCTTAATTTACAGTCATATTTACTGTCAGACAGGCCAATTCCTTGTAAGCAGGCACAGATCCACCCAAGTCAACCCCTTCATGTGTTTCATTGAAGTCAATGGGGTGGCACTCGCACCATGGGTGAGTCTGGCCCAGTCTGAAACTTCCTTCATGCTGCGATATACCTGTGTGGCCAATCCCAGGCCACAGTGTTGGGCAACACAGGAATTTGTAAGGAAAGGGCTAACCCTAGTCTGTACCATTCACTTGTCTTTGGAACGGGCAGAGGAGAGGACCTTGGACTGAATGTGGAAACAAGGAGACATTTGTGGGCTCAAATAGGTACTTAGGGTAGTTTGAGCACCCAAAGGTAGAACTGCATGTCCTAAGGCAGGGACATACGTGAACGTTTAACAGCAGCTGCTGTGATGTGAGCCCTCCAACCCACAGAGACAGGACCATGGATGCTCCTCCAGCCATTAAGGTGAAGTATCCTAAACTGGGTTCTAGTCTAGTCTCTATAGCTTCTTATACCATCCTCATCATCGTAGTACCTGAGGTCCTCCCAGGAGTGCACTACATCTGTTGTGTGTTCGTTCTCTCATCCTTATCCTGGGGCAGATGTGTGTGAAGGGGAGTGTTTAGTTGTGGATTTTTTTTTTTTTATGATACACACACGCACACATGTTGCTCCATGATCATGTTGGAGAAAGCAGGGTAAAAAAGAGGTACCTTGCACTTGGAGCGAAAAGTGGTGAGGTTTGTGATGGGCCTTAGTGCTTGCGGGAGATCATTCCACAGGCTTGGGCTGGCCCCCGAGAAAGCCGTCTCCTGTACAGACAAACTTTCCCCTTATAGCCGATAGTTCCACTGTGCCAGAGGAGCAAAGCGGTCAACCGCGCTCTTCCTCATTGAGCTTTAGTGGCTCTTTTAGATATTCTGGGCCCAAGCCATGGAGCGCCATGCAGATAACAATCGAGACCTTGTGCTTGATTCAGTATTCTACGGGAGGCAGGTATAAGGAGTGGCAGGCAGGTCTGATGTGCTGGCGGTAGCCTGGGTTGCTGAGGCGATGCGCTGCAGTGTACTGTATCTTTTGGCTGGTGTGGCTGGCTCTGGGGAGTGCCTGAGCAGTGGTCATGGGGGTGCCCTAGGGACCACCTGAGCAGCAGCGGTCCTGGGGCGGCTGGAGCAGGGGCCTCAGGGATGCCCAGAGGCCGTCCAGAGAGTGATCCCAGGAGCAGCAGCTGCGGGACAGTCAACCCCCAGCACTGGAGCAGGGCCGCCGGAGCAGCTGGGCCCCTGAAGTAGAGATTTAATCATGGGTATTTTTTGTAAATGTTTTATTTATTGCCCGTGACCTGTCCGTGACTTTTATCACAGATAGCTGTGACTAAATCTTAGCCTTAGTCATCCGTGGTGAAAGACAGGTAGAGTTGTGTCATCTGCATATTGCTGGCACCGGATTCCACATCATCCAGCCAGTTCACCTGGTGGCTGCATGTGGATGTTGACTAGAACTGGTGAGCCATTCACTGCTCTGCCATGGGAGAGGATTATATCCCCTTCTCCTTGCCGATTTCACCAGTGTGCAAGCCCAGCTGCTCAGACTGTGTGCTATGGAGAGAATAGGCCCCTCTTTACATCTCCCTCTGCTCCTCTTCCCAGCTTCAGCCTGGCAGCAAAGCAAGGAAGAGACTAGTTCCATTTTTGCTTGGATTGCTAGCAAGGCCTTGGAAGGGACTACAGGGCACTTGCCTATAACAGAAACCTCCTCCCACCCAACCTGTGGGTTTTTTTTTTTTTTTCCATTTGGTTTCTGATTAAACTTTTTACGATGTTGCCAGTTCCTTAAGAAGAACAAACTGCTCTGGAATGACCCCAGTAGAAAAGCAATCTAACAGCTTTTGCTCTGCAGGGATTTGCCAGTGTGCTCCCTGCTGCAGATGTTTGAGCAAATAGGACTTTGCCCAGGCAAGTGATTTATAATTTAAAACCCAAGGGGGGGAAAAGGAGCCAAAGATTAATGCCCCTCAAATGCCAAATGCTAACCAAATTTCCATTCCCAGCGTTCCAAGTCAAACAGCTGCTCCACACCCATCTAGCTCTGTTTATAGAGTTTATTCTTTTTTAATTATTGTGATAGTCCCTCTTGGTGCAAATCTCCTCTGAACAATCTCCAACACAATCCATAATTTCTCTCTCTCTCTTTTTTTTTTAATTTGCAAAGAAATTAATTGACGGTGGCCCGAGCCCAGACAGCAGGTGAGAAATTTAGTCTGTTAAACGGGGACTTGCCAATGCAATCTCACAGGGAATCTGGAATGTATCAGGATGCACAAGTAATTCCAGGCTCTCTCTGTAACCTGCAAACTGGGGATGCATTCCCTCAGAAAGGTGACCAGGTAGTTCACTTCTGCAGTCATCGGTGCAGGGCAGAAGGATTGTTTGCACCGATTCAGCTGCCCCAGAAGTGGAATGTATCTAAAATGGCACTACCCTGATGTAACTCCCTCTGATAGACATCTGCCTTGGATGCAAACCAGGATACCTTGTGTCGATGGGTACCCAGAGAATCATCAGTGGAAGAAAATGTGCATATGAACACAGGGCAGTTCCCACTGACAGAAGGACAGTGCCACTGGTGGAAGACAGGGCCTAAGACTTTACCTAGAGTGAAATATTCTCTAACAAACTTTCGATAGCTTGCCTATGCCTGGCACAAAAGAAGCTATGAAGAGATAGGCCAGCAGTTTCTTCAGTGTGGCTCAGTCAATACAGGGTCTAGTCTCCTACGGGCACATGTTCTTATATACCACAGGGCTAGGAAGGTGCTGGACCTTTAGAAGAATCGTCTGGTGAGAAAGGTGTTAAATTCATAGATTCTAAGGCCGGAGGGGATGACTGTGGTCACCTATTCTGACCTCCTGTATAACACAAATCAGAAATCTTCCCCAAAATAATTCCTAGAACAGATCTATTATAAATGCTCTAGGATTTATTTTAGGGAAGCTCTATGGACTGTGCTTTATAGCGCTCCATGCTTTCTACCATCCAGTTGGCTGGGAGACTCCCTCAAATACACAACACATTGAGGTCCCTCCTGCCCAGAGAGAAGCGAAAGATCCTCTGGCACTTTTTAGAAAAGAGTAAAAGGCATGAAACCCAAGCTACTGTTCCCCCTGTCTATGAAATGGGTGACATCCCTGGAGAGCAATGTTCTCCCTTTGTTCATAGGACAGGCACCAAAAAAAACAAAACAGCTTGTACCTTAGTCTTGACCCAGAGGTTGATTCAACTTCCATGACCAATAAATATGCTCTATTGAGACAGAGAGCAAAAGTACCAATGGGTATTTAAAATACTACTTAGCATTTATCCTCCGTGGAGTTCAAAGCACCGTGCGAAGGTGGGGAAGTTAATACTATTTCCCCCCAGTATACAGATGTGGGACAGAGAAGTGAAGCCATTTGGGCAAGGTCACATATATTGAGCCAGTGACAGAACTAGAACACAAGCCAGACCACTGGTTCCCAGTCCAGTGCCCTGTTTATGCAGATATATTCATATACGGCCACCATGACCATAGTATGCAAACACTTCACAAACATACATTCACAATACAAGGCCAAGTGCTAGTCTCCCCATTTTACGGATGAAGAGCTGAGGTGCAGAGATTTGCCAAAGGCCACATTGGAAGACTGTGACGGAGATGGGAACAGAACACAAATCTCTCCAATCCCAGTTGAGTGTTTTAACTACAACACCATCTCATTTCTCCTATCTGCTGGGCCAGCCTCTTCCTCCACAATCAGTGCCGACTGCAATAACAGCTGTCAAGATCTGAGTACGTATCCGCTAGGATCCGGACTGACGCCCGCCAAGTCGTTGCACACATGATAATAAGGAGCTGTCCGACAGTACCAATTTTCAGTCACTACCGCTCTGGCTCCAGATTTGAAAGAAGAACCAAGAGGTGAAAACCTTCAAAGCAGTATCGCCAATCCCCTCGAGCCATCCCGTTCCCCTCTGAGCTCATCTCTTCAATAGCTTGTCAGCGCCGAGCTGCAAGGTTGTGGCAAATAACTCATGTTTGAAAAACAAAATGAAAGAAGTCAGGAGGGAGATGGAAAAGTTTTCAGGGTCACGAGACACATTTGTGGGAAGCTTTTAAAGTAGAATTTAAGAGCAACTGAGCTGTTGCCATGGAAATAGGTAAAAGCTAATCCATTATTTGTAACCTTTGGATTCCAACTGCACCCAGCTGGGGGCATTTTGCTTTTTTTTCCCTTCTCCCCCCAAAGCTCATCTTAGAAATTATTTAAAAACCCCAAATTAATAAAAGAAAAGGGAAAACAGGACCTAACTTCTTAACATCTTTATATAAGAGTCTTTCATGGGAAGGGGGGGAGGGAGAGAGTCTTTAAAATAAGAAAAATATAAAGATTTGGAATACTACGTGAGATGGAGCGGAACACACCCTATATTAGCACCTAATTCTACTCTCAGATGCGCATTTCTCTGACTGTAGACAGTGGATACTGACCCCATTCTCTCCCGCACCCCACAGTCACTAGCAATGAAAAGCATCTTGAATGTCTTGTTACACATGTTAATTCCTTATGCTTAACAATCTGTTCCACCTTGTATTTCGCCGAGAGACTCTGAGACTGGAAGAAGAGCTGGAAAGCTTGTCTCTTTCATCCACAGAAGTTGATCCAATGACAGATATTACCTCACCCATCTTGTCTCTCTAATATCCTGAGACCAACATGGCTACAACACTGCAGATGAACACCTCTGCACCCGAATGCACTGCTACAGAAGGAACTGTTCTTAAGCGATTGCTAAGCTCCCATAGGTTTCACTCTGATCTCTACTTTCATCTCCAATGGATGGTGCAAGAACCATGTACAACAACCACACTGCCATAACTGGATCAGCATCGGGGTATGGACCTTCAGTGCTAAGAGCGTGGGCTTCTGCCACTTGGTGGAACTCCACTGCTTCGTAACAGGAGTAGAACCTTCTTTTATGTGGAACGGCCACTAGAGAGGGACAAACCACCATATGCTTCCAGTGTGAGCTACTCCCACATCAGGTAGCCAAAGGCTTCCCTTTACCCCTATTCTCCTTTCAACCAGCACAGTTATTTTGGCCGCTACCAACACAATCGCTTCACTGTTCACTTTAGAGCCTCTGTGTCCCCCTTTTGGTACCCCAGGATTGTTGGCAGAGGCGGCATAGGGTCCTTTACCCATTTGCCTGGATCCAAGCCACTAATTAACCGTCTTGTACTGGTGGAAGCTGCCTCTGCATCACACATGTGCGTAAGCTGAGTGCTTTGGAAGTGACTGTCAATTCTTGGCCCCCTGCCACAGGGTAGCTCTAATGTGTCTGACAGGTTTTTACAAGGCAGATTTCCCTAAGTGGAGGAACCCATTTGCTCCCCTTCTATTCAGGGATTTTTTTCTCAGCACACTGGCCCGTGACGGTTGCCCAGAAGTGAAATGTGCATCTTTGTTCTCTTGTGGAATTTGTTTTGCACCTTGTCTGCCTTTGCCATCAGATTTGCTTATGCACGTTGCAGTGCCTGTGGATCCTGCGCATACATGTCCGGTTCGTGTTCGCAAGCCTGTTTCCCTTTGTCTCTCGCACTCACGGACCGCTGCAGCTCGCAGATAGGCAGTTCTGTGTGGAGAGACTTCGGCATTGGGAGGGGCCGACTGGTGGGTCAGCCAGTGTATAAAGAACAGAGTGCGTAGGAAAAGCTCCTGCTGCCCCCGATAACAGTTGGCATGTAGGCCGTTGCTCCTTTTCAGCCTTTTAGAATAGTTTGGTGACTGCAGCTCATTTTTCCCAGTCTGCCTACATGCTCCTTCCTCACCGGTTTTGCACTCATATTCTGCCCTCTGAGGAAACCAGGATGGATAATTTGTTCTCTCTCTCTTTATCCGGAGGCTGCACAAAATGTTTGCACAACAATCCCCAAGCACAGTCAAGGCAACAACTGAAACCAGCCCAATCATTTCTTCTCAAGAAAGTTTATATGAAGATATACCTATCTCATAGAGCTGGAAGGGACCTTGAAAGGTCATTGAGTCCATTCCACCGCCTTCACAGCAGGCCCAAGTACTGTCCTGACAGATTTTTGCCCCAAATGGCCCCTCAAGGAATGAACTCACAAGCCTGGGGCTAGCAGGCCAATGCTCAAACCACTGAGCTATCCCTCCTCCCATGGCTTGCAGTTCTCACCTTCAATGTGCTGGGCCCAGGCTATCTAACAGACCACGCAAAGCTCCGTCCTGGAGCTGTGGTGACAGCTCCAATTCCCAGGCACAATGGGATTTTCTATCACAAGCTTACCTGTTCAGGAGACAAGCTTTCCTGAGGGCCAGCCCAAGACTATGGAATGAACTCACCCAGAACTCAGGGTCATCGCAATCTTCCCCACCTACCACTCCAAGTGCACTTCTCTGGTTTGCGTTCTTTAAACAGAGTGGGCTTCAAAAGAAAGAAATGAAAACAAAACCCTACTAAAATAAAACACCCCAGTGCACACACAACTCTCCTCCCCAGGGAGAGGATGAGAGAACAAACCATATCTGACAGATGTTAGTCATGTCACAATGCAGAAGTGGAGGCACTCGGATACTACAGTGGTGAGGGTGGCATAAGAACCTATATACAATAGAATAAAATTCTCCACGCAGAAGGGCTATTCCAGCTCCATCTTAAAGCCAACCCGCACAACAACCTTCCACAGTCTTAATGGTAACTGATTCCACATTTGCAGAACCTTATAACAAAAAGCTTTTGTCCATAACTTGTATTCATTTGAAGGTATGACAGTTTCAAAGCCTCTGTAGTGTATAAGCTGGGCTTGTTGAATGTAGCGTATTAAACAGTTCACTAGGCTTACAACAGTTCAGAATGTTAAAAATAAAATTGTACCAGCGGTACTGTCGTCTCTGCGCTGGAGCAAAGCAGGCAATTTTTGAATAAAGAAAACAGCCGCATTTGTTGGAGCTAACGAACAATGCCAAATGACACATCCTGCGCATAATATACAAACTGCATTGGGAGAGCTCATTAGACTGCATTATTATCATATGCAGTATTACCATCGGCAAGAACTGGCTTCCCCGCTGATGCATGCCTATTCTCAGCCAAGAGTGCGAAGTCAAACTGCTACTTAATCTATAAAGAAACCGGAGTTTAACATGGTCACCCATATAACCTGCTACAAAAGTCGCGTCAGATCAGAATGATCTCCGCATTTATCGTTTTTAGGACAAAATGCAAGATTAATCTCTCTCTCTCTCTCTCTCTCTCTCTCTCACACACACACACACACACACACAGAGTCTCTCCTACTCCCGGTCTCAGAGAAGAGGAAAGAACGCAAGGCAATCTGATATTTCTCTAAGGTGATCAGATACTATGGGGATGGGTGCATTATAGGCATCCAGAGAGCTCAGACAGATATGACAGAATCAAAGGCCTAAATCTTTAAGTCAGTCAAGCTCTTTCTCAAATGATAACATCCAGTGAGATAAAACTGTCAATGACCGTCTAGTTCAATGACAGCCTAATTCAATCTCAATTCAACACTATGATTATTACAGTGTGACTATTGCAGTGTGGGCCAAATTCTCCTTTTGGTTATATTCAAACGGGTTGGTTAAACATCTTTGGGGCTGGATGGGTTAGGAGATTAATAAAGGGATAGAGAGCTTTCCAATGCCAGGTCATACTCCCAGGCTAGACTCCAGCCCAGGGTAGGTGGTAAGGACTGTGATTAAAATTTGCTACCATCTGATGGTTGTGTGCGGCGACCTACCAATGTGTGTCATGAACTGGGTGGTCTCACCCCTGCTTCCAGCAGAGAGGTGACGATTTCACCCCCACACCATTCCCAGATGCTTTCCTTGTTGCCAGTCACAACAAAGATTCAACGGAGAAAAAGGTCCCTGGAAACTGAATCGCCATCTTGTCACCTAGACATGGTCTGTTTGGGTCAGGCCTGAGGCACATCAGCAGGGGGCTGTGTGGCGAAACTTGACGTGATCGTCTGAGCTGTGGTTAAATAGGAGACTTCAGAGTCCAGGGCTGGATTGCCAGCACTAAATTCATTGTAGAATAGTGGGGTGGAGGGGGGGAAGCAGGGCAAAATGAGATAAACTTTTCTTGTGGTGAGTTGAGCTAAATTGAAAATGACTTTCTCTGTAGCAGTCTCTTGGGTAAGAATGGTGCTAAACAGGCACTGAGTCAGTGCTGCTAAATCATTTCTTTACAAAAAAGGAGGTACGGGAAAACTCCCGCTACATACAGCATACTCCTGGAGCCTGCCGCCTAGCCTCCCACGAGAGGGCATCCTCCAGTCATGGAGATTTTCAGGGCCTAAAGAATTCATCTGCACTGCTTCCATTAAGGGTTTCTCCTCGGTACAGTAGCATGCGGGCACAGGCTGTTCCGAGCGAGACGATAGAGTTCTGATAGACTGAGACGCGCTGAAGATGGAGCTGAATCTCAGCAGTCTAATGGGCCCAGCGAGGCAGTAAATTTCACAGCAACTTGACACATTAATATAGAAGTACAGTCTGTTATATCAAAGGGAGATTGTCTTAGTTCTTAAGGGGGAACCGGCAATCCAAAAACGAAAAGTGTGTGCTGGCAACGGGTGAAAAATGTAGTCAACACCGAGCGTTGAACTGAGCAAGTTTTACCACCTTATCTCTGACAAACTCCATCTCAGGAAACCTTTCCGACGGCCCAGCACCTGCACTGGCTTCCAAGGGCCAGATCCTTTCTTGGAAATGGGATTGAAAACAAATAGACAATGAAAGGTTTTATTTTTGGGGAGACACCTGAATATAAAACCTTCTGGCCAAGATTTTCAAATGTGGCCAGTAATCTTGAATACGTCATTATTGTGTGCCCAATCTGAGCTAGCTTAAAAGGACCTGATTTCCAGCAGGTACAGAGCACCTGAAACAGAAACACCTAAAATTGCTGGTCACATCTGAAATTATTGGCCACTAGTTTGTTTGTTTGTTTGTTTGTTTGTTTTTTAATAGGTGCTGTCTCTGCAAATTTACTTCTCTCCACAATACAGGAAATATAGGCCCTGTAAAAACAAAAGCAGATGAGACTATATCATCTGTACTTGAAGATGCATGCTCCTGGGGTAGTGCTCTTCCCTCTTCCCCTCAGTGTCTTCCAGAACATAACTGATCCTTGACACAACCCTTGGTATGCACTGCCGGGTCTTCAAAGAAACTCCCCCCCTGGAAAATATTGCAACAGGCAAGTAAGTGCTGGAAATGGAATGGACTAAAACAGCACTTCACACACCATGGTCTCTGGAGCACTTCTTATAAGATGAAACGCTTAACAGAGGGATGAGCCCTACTCAGGACACTGGATTCAAGTCACCTACAACCTTGTGCAACGCACTGTGTCTGGATATGCATGGACATTGTGCTCAAGAGTTGGGAACAAACCCAGGACCTTCATCCCCTAAAAGACAGCCTTCCACCGCTTGAAAAAATGATTAGGGGTATGGAACAACTTTGACATGAGGAGAGATTAATAAAATTGGGACTTTTCAGCTTGGAAAAGAGACGACTAAGGGGGGATCTGAAAGAGGTCTATAAATTCATGACTGGTGTGGAGAAAGTAAATAAGGAAGTGTTACTCCTCATAACACAAAAACTAGGGGTCACCAAATGAAATTATTAGGCAGCAGGTTTAAAACAAACAAAAGGAAGTTTTTCTTCACACAACGAACAGTCAGCCTGCGGAACTCCTTGCCAGAGGATGTTATGAAGGCCAAGACTATAACACGGTTCAAAAAAGAACCAGATAAATTCATGGAGGATAGGTCCATCAATGGCTATTAGCCAGGATGGGCAGATATGGTGTCCCTAACCTCTGTTTGCCAGAAGCTGGGAATGAACGACAGGGGATGGATCACTTGATAATTACCTTTTCTGTTCATTTGCTCTGGGGCACCTGGCATTGGCCACTGCCGGAAGGCAGGTTACTGGGCTAGATGGACCTTTGGATGGCAGTTATTCTGAATTAAAGAGGTGACTCCATTAGCTGAGGTGAGTGTCAATATAGTATCTTTTACCTGCACTAAAGCCACATAAAAAACAATATTGGGAAAGTATACAACTGTGTATATGTTTTGCATAATCTTTTCTTGTAAAGGGCCTATGATGATTTCCTGCAAAGCCTGGAAACACAATCCTCCCCAGAAGCAATTTTGCTTTTCGATCACAGATTTTGCTGTAATTCTCTTCTCCTTAGTCCTCTCTCTGTGTCTGTAATTGCACAAGCACAAAACGGATGTTTCTGAAGAAAACATCCTCTCCCACTTGTTGTTTCCCCACCTGGGAATTATATAATCTTTTGTTTGCAATACCATCATCATTTCCGCAGCAGCCAATTGTGATGCATTAAGGTGGTCAACAAGGCAGCAGGGGAAGAAGGCTCGGTGAGGAGCGGAGGAACTGTTTCTAAGGTGAGTGTCCTTAATCATGAAATGGAGAGAGCAGAAATAGAGAAAATGTACATTATAGAGACAGAGTGGTTTGGAAACAGAATCAGTCACATTATTCATGAAGCAAGAGAGGAGCTGAACTCTAACTTTCTTTCCTTGCCCTTCCTATCAATTTTCCTTTGCAACCCCATGTTCTATACTTCAGGCTAACTAAGAGGATATTCCCGTGGATTACAGAAAAATGGAAACGAATGTTGTTCAGACATCATCTGCTTTTCAGTGTTAACAGATATACATGTTCCCTGTATGGATTAATGTCGTCACAGGAGTGCAGAAAGACAGACAGGTGGACACAAAGACATGTAGGGCTCTCTCTGGACTTTTAGCAACAGCCCTGGTTTGGGGCTGGTATGCATCCCAACCCACTCCAGAGGGAGCTCTGGGAGGCCCTGAGTCTAAGTGAGGCACAATGGTCCAAAGTTTCAGCTGGTGGAAATGAACACAGTTCCACTCAATGCAGTGGATCTGCATCAGCTGACACCACCAGATATTTTGGCCCAAAATTGTGGGTGGTGGCTGCTTCAGGGAGTGCCACCATATGATCTCCTGCACAGCTGGCCGGTTCTTCTGCTGGGTGTTAGGGGCATGGCCTTGCCTCCTCTCTGCCAACAAGAGGACGTGAGAAGGGAGCAGTCTCTTCACAAAAACAGGAGGTGGAGCACCCTTGCAGGGTACTGTCTAACTGGATTGAGAAAGAAAGAAAGAAAGAAAGAAAGAAAGAAAGAAAGAAAGAAAGAAAGAAAGAAAGAAAGAAAGAAAGTTCAGATGAATTGATAGTGACACACAACAATGGACCATGTTTCATTCCTGACGTAACGGTACTTCAGTGACATTATACCAGGTGTGGCATAGTGCCATTTTGTGGACACAGCATGCATCTAACAGGAAGTGCAGAGGCAAGCAGAAATAGGCTAGAGAGAGACATGGAGACAGACAGAGTGAGAGCTAAATCTAGTTTCATCCGTTATGTTCTTGATGTATTAGTTTAATAAAAGTCATTCACCAAAAGCTGAAAATCCTTGCTTCCTCACCAGGGAATGAATATGGCCCAATATATTCATATAGAATTGAGCAAATTCTGCAAAACATTTCCCACTCCTGCAAACAACCCCATATATATATTTTTTTAATCATAGAATGCCAGGGTTGGAAGGGACCTCAGGAGGTCATCTAGTCCAACCCCCTGCTCAAAGCTGGCCCAATCCCCAGACAGACTTTTGCCCTAGATCCCTAAATAACCCCCTCAAGGATTGAACTCACAACCCTGGGTTTAGCAGGCTAATGCTCAAACCACTGAGCTATCCCTTCTCCCAATGACTCCCCTCATGTAGCTTTTATGATCTCTTACTGCTCTGATCCAACGTTTGAGGAAGTCAGTGGAAAGCTCCCATTGACATCAGTGGACTTTGGATGGGTCTCAAAGCAAACATTTGAGCGGTTGAGTTTTTATTCTCATCAGTGTTTGGGAGGAGGGAGCAAACTTCCATGGGGTGACCGTTCGTGGAAAGCCGATGTTAAATGCACACCCAAGAGTAGTTCACACCGAAACGCTTGCTAGGATGGTTGTGTTTACTTGGTCTGGGAGCGAGAAGGATGATAGGTGAACGACCACAGCTTATTATTATTGTTTGTATTGCGTAGGAGCATCTAAAGGCCCCAACTGAGATCAAGGCCCTTTTGTGCTCGGTGCTGTACAGGTGAACTGTAAGACAGTCCCTGCCCTGAAGATTTTATAACTTAACTACACAAGACAAACAAAGAGTGGAAGGGGAAACAGAGAAACAGAGAGTTGCAGTGACTTACTAAAGGTCATGTATCTGGTTTGTGGCAGAGCTGGGAATAGTTCACAGCTCCCCTGAGACTTAGACCGTGTTGCTTCTTCATCACACCCGCTCCAATTTCCAATACTGTCTGTCTATCAAATACTCACACATTCTACTGCTCACAACCCACCCACCGCCAAAAAAAACAAAAACTAAACAGAAGTGTGAAACAAATCCTTCCAATAAATCCAAGGAAATTGAAATCTCCTGGCAGATATTCCACCAGCAGAAGAGAAAAGCTAAATTAGTCTAGTAAATTATTCATAGTGAATTATTCACTGAGCTCTAATATTTATATATCACCTTTCGTCTCAAAGTATTCTACGTACTGAGATTTTATACAGACTAGCAGGGTATGCTTTGGGATCTTTACTGGCCACAGATGGCCAGAACCACATTCTTACGTCTTATCTGAAATACAGCACCCCCAGCAACACAGATCCCTGTAATGCTGTGCTAAGGCGTAGGTCGGTGCTGACAAAGCCAGGAAAGGCACGGTCTATGTAAGTCATCAACAACGCATCCAGCAGAATGTATGCAAGGTCTCCAGGGTGTCATCTGGAGCCCTGAACAAAACACAGCAGAAGAGAGGGTCAGAACCAAGCCACAATGAAGTTCCAGAGAGGAGCATTCAAGCTAGGACCTCCTCATGGTAGAATGTTCTCTGGAATCTATCCAGGTACTTACAACCCCTCCTAACACTATAGCATCCAAGCACTTCACAGTCATCCCCAGATCTTATCCTCACGACACCCCTGCAAGATAGGGAAGTAGTATCCCAATTTTATAGATGGGGAACTGAGGCACCAAGTGACTTACTCAGGGTTACACAAGACTTCAATAGCTGAGTCAGGAACTGACCCCAGTCTCACGAGAGCATCCTCCCTTCCCTAGCCTTGGGCTAAAGCTGGTTTTGCCTATCTGCTGAGTCCAGAGTCATAAATTCACATGGAGAGGTCTAGAAAACATCCCTTGAAGCTGAGACAAACATCTCAGGGTAATACTGCTTGGGCTACCAAAGATTTAACACCAAGGGAAGGAGTAACAGAAAATGCTGCTTAAATAGCATCGATATTCCCATTTCACAGATGTGGGGGAAAAAGACACAGAGAGGCAAAGTGACGTGCTCAACATCACACAGCTAATCAGTGGCAGAGTCAGCAAAGTCCTGGGAGACCAGGGGGCCTTGACCCTCACTGCTACTCCACCCTAAGTGAAATTCCCCATGGAATCTAACAGAAATCCTTGCTGTGGGCTTTTTGAGCCATCCTTTAGGATTCAGTGGTGACTACTCTCCATGCTATAGAATTCTGTGCTAGAGGGTGGGTTCAAAAAACAGATAGAAAGAAGATCATTCTCTATGAAAGTCTACAGGTGTTTAGAATCATTTCTAAAGGACTTGATTGCACGTCTATGGCACCCACTTGATTCATTCAAGGGGACTTTTCCCTAATGACACACACTCCTTACCGTTGCAAAACTGAGCCCAGCAACTGGCTAGGAGGGAACAGGGAGTGGCTGGGAAGGAGGTTAACAGCTGAAGCGAACTGAGGAGGAAAAAGGAAGAGGCACATTTAAGAGAAAGAAATAGACTTGATTGCGCTGGTAAAAATAATCTTGAATTCGTGATTGCTGGATGAAGTGAAAAAGGTGCAGCCACGTCACATATAGAATGGGTCCCCATCCTGCCACAGAGAAATCTGAGCAAGTTATTATGGAGCAGATGTTCTCAGCAACACCTGGCAGCACAGAAACGCTGCTCCTTCTTTTTGCTGAATCGTGTGTTTTCATGAATGAAAACATTGCACTGCTCAAAAACCTGAATTAACCCTTTGAGTGGCCTACAGTCCCACAGCTACCAGCAAAGAGCTGTTATTTGGCAAGGAGGGAAGACAGCTTATTACAGAAGCTGTGCCTCCCGGGCAGCGCTGAGTGTTGGAGACTGGAGATGTGAGCATTGTCAATAACACGGAAATGGTCTTTTGTGACATTTAGAGCAGTGGAGAAAAACAACTTAAGGGCTTATGTAGCAATATGAAGATAGGACTTGCCATACCGGAACAGACTAATGGGCCATCTGGACTGGTTTATGTTCTCTGATTGGCCAACGCCAGATTTTTCAACAGATGATTCAAACTTCCACAATGGATCCAATTGTGCCATGAAGAGGAGGAAAGGGAAATTTCTCCTCAAACTCCAGGGCGTGAGTAGCTGGTTCAGTGAATTTAGGAGTTCTTGAAAGCTCCGGACAGGTGCTGGATTGATAGTTCTGGTGATAGAAGAATTCTATTTATCTAGGAAGATAATTATAACCCTGGAGCAAAAGGCACAGGTACCACTCAAGTCCTACTCTGAGCACTTAAGGGGGACTTACATGGTGCATAGACCTTGTACTGGGTTTCTGCCCCAGTGAACCTATCGAGCAAAGGCACTTGCAATGCAAGCTTCTCCACATTCCTCTGCCAGTATGCCTCAGCCATGAAGAGTAGGAGACGAGCTAGGTCTCCATGGCCCATTCAGCCTTTTGATCTTTCTTCCGCCAACCAGGGTAGTACAGCTGTGTGCGTTTTTTTGTTTTATGTAGACACCTATGCACGAACAGCTGGATTAACACGCTCGGCTTCTTTCACAATAGGCCTCCAAACATCTGTCAGGCGGTAACTGCTTTCAATCCCTCCCACCAAGAGCTCCAGACATGAAGGTGAAAAGCTCTTGTATCCCATTACCAAGCCCGTAAGCCATCCAAGTCCCCTGATGCATGAGGATTGATAGCCCTCGTAATATCTTGTATCCCGGCAAGTGGAACTGCAGATGCTATTCTTACTCATATAAATGTCTACAGTAATCTTTTTTTGGATTATCTTTGATATTCTATAGTTAAAGATGACAGGGGAGGGGGAAACAAACCACACAACTCCAGTATGCAGATAGCATTCAATATTTATGACACACCATCTTTACCACTAAATATAGAACATAAGAAATGATCACTAGACAAATTTGTTAACATTCAAAAGCGTGGGGAATAGTGAGAATAGGAACGTCACTTAGGCAGGAAAATATAGTACTATTACGTGTTATCCCTTTCATTGTGTTAACATCTTCTCTGAGACATAATATGCTTTATAACAGCTTGCCACAGCCTCGTCAGTTCAGGAGCTGTTATTAGTAATGCACTTCAGAACGTCTGATAATAAAATATTTAAGAAAAAAAGGCTACATGCCCCTCCATTGTTTCGTGTGAATAAAGCCATTACAAAAAGTCATCTTGAAGGGATTATTGGTTGAATAGATTAGGTTTCTCCTAAAATTGTAATCAGGTAGGAGGTCATGTCTTCTGAGTACTTCTACCAAAGATTCAGGAAACTGAATGCGAGATGGAAAGCAGTGTGGAAAATCACTGGCCACCAAAGGAGAGCAACACTGCAAAGCTCTTGTAGGTCACGCCTCCCCTTCCATCATTCTGCCTTGTGCTATGATACTGACACACCTCGACAACTAAACTAGGGTTCATCCTATCCAGGATTTGGATGGTAGAGTCAAAAGCCAGCATAGGCGTTTGCAGGCAGTTGGAGGTTCAGCAGGTGATGCTACTTCTACTGGGTTAATACAACTAGGCTGGGTTTCTGGATATGCTATCAACCATTCTACCAGACGTGACATGAAACTGCAATACTGATATTTTGTGGTTAGTAAAGTTCATTTCCCTCCTCTCCCTGCCAAAGACTAAGGGTGTTAACTTTGGTGTCCTGGCCAAATTCTGCCTGAGGTAATTACATTCCACCTGCTTACAGTCCACCTCCAGAAGTGATTTGCCCCAGATTTACCAGTGACCTATGAGAAGGCAGCATGATTTGGCCAACAGTGTTTTCAAAGAGGGAGGGTGGATACTTTACTTGTTTGGTGGAATAGAAGGACATGCCGGGGGAGTGGGGCAGTAGTAGCAATGTCATTTCCGAAAGGTGACTGTCAGTAGCCATAGATCCCGTCCAGGATTAAGGATTACTCTGTATGTGAATGTTAGGCAGCATAGTCTGTGATAGCTAGAGAGCCGGAGAGACACCTCTGGGGATGTCTGGGCTCAGCAGCCTCGGTCAAGAAGCTCCTTTATATTCATTATAACTGAGGCCCTGCACACAACGTAGTCGTGGCAGCTTCATGAGTTCCTTTTCAGCGCGCGAAATCCTGATTCCACTGAAGTCAATGGCAAAACTCCCCCCTGACGTCAATGGGAGCGGCTGTGGCCCCGTAAAGCTCAGGGATGCTTATTCTCCCTAGCTCTGCTGTAGGAATACAAGAGTTCTTTTGTCTCAGTTATTCTTGCATACCTTGGAGCTTGGCGTGACGCTGGTAAACCAAGTGCGAGCTCTGGCCAAGGCCGTAGGTGTTAGCTAGGAACTGACAGACTCATGCCTGGAAAGCAAACCAGCTCCCCTGTATGCTAGTTTTGTCCAAAATAGATACTAGTCTTATAAGAACGTATTTCATGTTTAGACTATGAACTGCTTGTAAGTTGCTGCCTGCATTATTTGCACTTGTATTGCCTGTATTTCATACTATTAGGAAACAGGTAAGTTTTGCTTTATTACTTGGAAAATGTTTGCTCTGTACTTGTGATTCCAGGCCCGTGAATCGTCTCTCTACCCCCTCCCCCCTGTACTCCCTCTCCCCCCCATTCAGGAGGCCTCTCAAGACTAAATGGGCCATTAAGGAATATCATATGCAAAGGATTGGTGAATGGCCCTATCACACCTTGGAAATGCTACCTGCAAGGGAGCTCTGCTCATGGACTGGATGGTCAAATGTAAAATATAAAACATGGTCACAAGAAAAAAAAAATTTCATCCCTTTGCTGTTTGAACTCTCACAGGGCCAGACACACTAAAATTAAGCAGAAATCGCAGAGTCAACCTGAAAGACATTTTGAACGGCCAGAGTACTACATCTCTGTCACCTTTCGGAACTATAGATGGGAACTCATTCGTGTGTCTATGTTTGCTTGCTTTAACCTGTACATAACTATTTATTTTCCCTAGTTAATAAACCTTTTGTTAGTTTATGACAGAATTGGCTACAGGCGTTGCCTGTGGTGTGAGATCTAAGGTACAAATTGATCTGGGTAAGTGACTGGTTTCTTGGGCCTGCGAGCACTCTGAATATTTTGTCATTTTGGTGTAAGTGACCATTTATCACAAAGTCCAGCTTGCCTGGGTGGCAAGAAAGATTGGAGAGCCTAAGACTGTAACAGTCTTACCATGGGCTCACAGACAGTCCTGTCAAAACTTACCTGTTTCCTAATAGTATGAAATACAGGCAATACAAGTGCAAATAATGCAGGCAGGGGACTGTCTGTGAGCCCATGGTAAGACTGTTACAGTTGTTGAGTCTGAACTTTTGATGAGCTTAAACTTAACCCAGACTTGATGTCTCTGTCTGAACTTTTAATCAAAGCTCTGACCTGCGAACTACTCATGACACCCCCCTCCCCTTAAGTAGTCATCTCCCCTTTTCTCTTTCTGAATTTACATTTTAACCTGTTTTATCCTGTAGAATCTTGATTGATTATACATGACCATTATGATCTGTTAATCACTTTGTTTACTTCTGTGTATAAATATTGATGCTCACCCCTAATAAACTTGCCACACTTACTCTGAAGCTTTTCAAGCTAAGGATAGTGTGAGCCCGTTGATCAACGAATTGGTGTCTGGTCTCTGACAGATTGTGAGCCCCATACCAACTCCGCACGAACTCGGGTGCTGGAGAGGTGAGTGAGGACTTGCTTTTTACCTAACAATTTGGGGGCTCGTCCGGGATTTCCTTCTGGTGCGGTGCCTCTGTCCAGTGGTCAGAGCACTCATATACGAATTGGCAGGCGCCACGGGAGATTTCTCCCAGCCAATTCAATATTGAGGGGTCGTGTACTGGACAGCAGGGTAAACGCCAGTTGGAGGGCTCCTGTCAGACACCATGGGTCAAGGGACTAACGTGCCTCTTGAGAGTCCGTTGGGGATTGTAAATAAGTTATGGAACGAAGGGAAACTCCCAGTACAGACAGGAATGTCTAGGAGGAAGTTGTACACACTGTGTGTAAGGAATTGGACTGGGAATACCGCGGTATTGGCCGACCCGGAGATGAGGTGGCCTTCGTATGGCTCTTTCGAACAGGCTGCCTTAAGAGGAGTAAGGAGCCAGATCGAAAAAGACCATCCGGGACAGTTATGTTACTGGTTTTGTTGGGACACAGCAGCAGAGCTGTGGAAATCTTTAAAAATTATGGCAGTCAGGTATTCTCCCGAGAGTGAACCCCCTCCATGTTATTTCGATGAAGGGTGTAAACCACGGCGTGTTTTGACTCGTCAGTTGGTCCCCACTGCACCTGCCCCTATTCCTCCGCAGGGGGACTCTCTCCAGGGCGCAGAGGGGAATCTGCAGGACTCCAGATCGGAATCTCTGCAGAGGGATAAGGGGGAAATGGAAGGGCACACCTCGGGAGGAGTAATTACTAGGCAAAAGATCAAGCAGATGCAGCAGGTTGCATACCCCTCCCCTGGGGACGCCCAGAGGGTCTGGTCGCATCCGCAGATACTTACACCAGGGACGAATACACCCCTGCACCACCAGCTCAGCCCATTCCCCAGGCCTGGATCAACTACGGGCAACAGCAGCAGCTGCAGCAAACTCAGCCTCCTCAATGACGGTACCCCGGGGGCGAAGGCAAACAATGTGATGGTCTTATTTCCTTAATGTCTTTAGCCGGCTCCTTCCTCACTTTCTCCCCTCCCAGCAAAGAGCCTCGTCTAACCCTTTCAGTCCAGGGACTGCCTGTCTCCTTCCTCAATGATACTGGAGCTACTTTCTCTCTTTTAAATCATGCCCCCTCTCCCTGGCTATCCTCTGAGGTTAAAACTGCAACTGGGGTGGAGGGCAACCACAGTCTCTGGGACTCACTTTGCCTCTAAATGTTATTTATGCTGATAAATGTTTTTCTCACCATTTTCTTTTTTCCCCAGCTTGTCTGATCCCTTTGATGGGCCGGGATTTACTCTGTAAGCTTGAGGCTACTTTAACCTGCACTCCTGAAGGGGTAGGATTATTGATGACAGTGTTAGGAGATTCGGCCCCAACTCAGGGTAATTGGGAACCCCCCCCCTCTCTCCCCTGACCTCACTGACTTGCCTTTAACCCTCTGGGGAATTTCTGACACTGATGTTGGCCTGCTCCTTTCGGCAGAGCCAGTAAGGATTCAAGTGAAGCCCTCCTTAACCCCCCCGTCAGTCCCTCAATACCCCCTGTCGCTGGAAGCCCGGGAGGGCATCCGCCCCATTATCGAGGGATTCATTGCACAAAAGCTAGTCCGCCCTCAGCGCACTCCCTGTAACACCCCTATACTGCCTGTCAAAAAGCCTCCTAAAAAGGACGGAGACCCTATTCGTTGGCGCTTTGTACAGGATCTACGGGTTGTTAATCAGTATGTGGTCCCTCTTCATGCAGTAGTTCCTGATCCAGCTACTATCATCAGCCAAATCCCCTGGGATGCTAAGTGGTTCACTGTTATTGACTTAAAATCAGCCTTTTTCAGCATTCCTGTGCACCCAGACTCTCAGTATCTCTTTGGTTTCACCTGGGAGGGACAAAGTTATGTCTGGCAACGACTTCCTCAAGGCTACAGAGACAGCCCCATGATTTTCAGCCAATGCCTCCGCCACTACTTGGAAGGCTTCACCAGTCCGCAGGGATCCACGTTAGTCCTATACGTAGATGACATCCTATTAGGTAACCGCGAAGAAGCTGCCCTCCGCATCGATGGTAAGGCACTTTTATTATACCTACACACCAGAGGCCACAAGATAGACCCTAACAAGATTCAGTGGGTCTCACAGAAGGTCCGATATCTGGGCTTCCTGTTAACCCCAGAGGGGAGACAAATGGACCCAGTCCGCATAAAGACTATCCAAAACTGCCCTCTGCCAAACACCAAGAAACAACTTCAAGGTTTCTTAGAATTAATTGGCTTCTGTCACCCCTGGTTGCCGTCCTGCGGGGAGTTAAGCAAACCGCTCCACCGACTCACTGCTAACCTTGCTCCTGACCCTTTGCAGTGGTCCCCGGACACAATCCAAGCCTTTCAGTTACTTAAGGACAGTGTGGCCTCCTCCATGTCTCTCCCCCCCCCAATTACAGCAACCCTTTCACCTTTTTGTCCACGAGAGGGGCGGAATTGCTAGTGGCGTCCTTACCCAGCTGAGCGGGCCCCACCATTTCCCGCTTGCTTTTTACTCTCAGCAGATCGACCCTGTCGCTCAGGGAACCCCATCCTGCACCCGGACTCTGGCAGCAGCTGCCCTGCTGATCACAAAGGCAAAGAGCCTGACCCTGGGTCATTTTACCACGGTTTGGACCTCTCATGCCTTGTCAGCCGTTCTGCGTAGGGGCACAACCCAAGTCTTTTCGGCCCATCGTCAGCAACAGCTAGAGGCCGAACTCTTAAAAGACACTAACCTAATTTTTGAAAGGTGTGGGCCCCTTAATCCAGCTACCTTGCTTCCTGACCTGCCAGTCCTCCAGGATCAGCACGACTGTTTGGAAGTAGTTTATAGCATCTTACAAATAAGGGACCTGGCTTATGCCGGATGGCTGAGCCTGCCTCCCTCGCTCCACATACCCCGTGGCAGTTCACTGGCACCATGATAAGGGGGGTCACTACGGCACGCACGCCCTTGTGGACACCATCGCTCGCTTTTGGTATGCTCCAGGCATTCAACCCTACTGCCTGTCAATAGTGAAAGCATGCAGCACATGTCAGCGTAATGGACCTGCTCCGCCTCTTAACAAAATTAAGGGTGGAAGACCTCCGCCTGCTGCTCCATTTCAACATCTTCAAATTGACTTTGCAGATATGCCAAAGGCTTTTGGGAAAAAGCACCTCCTTGTTTTGGTTTGCCCTCTGACTTCCTGGGTCGAAGCTTTTCCTACTGCTAATTGTACTGCTGCCACAGTGGCGAAGATTCTCCTTAGAGACATTGTACCCCGTTTTGGCATCCCTCTCGTGCTTGACTCAGATCGCGGACCTCACTTTACTGGTCATGTCCTTGGCCGTTTAGAACAAGGACTGGGCATTTCACACTCCTTTCATACACCCTACCACCCCCAGTCTGGCGGGAAAGTTGAGCGTATGAATAGGGAGCTTAAGTTTACATTGGCTAAATACTGTCAGGAAACAGGGTTAAAGTGGCCTCAGGTACTTCCCTTGGTCCTGTTTCACCTTCGTACTCGCCCAACCCGTGTATTGGGATTATCCCCCTTTGAACTGCTCTATGGACACCCCTCTTTCAAAGGCGGGGCGCTACCACGTGCTGATGTTTCACTATTGGGAGGGGATCATATGACCGCGTGCCAGTTTCTCTCCCTACAGGCTCGCCTCCGTACCCTTTGGAAAGCCTCGCAGTTTTCCCAGACCGTGCCGCTGGAAGAACAGATCCACCCGTTCCAACCAAGGGACTTCGTCTGGGCCAAAAAGTTCGTTCGTGGCGACACCCTCCAGCCGAGGTTTACTGGACCCCACCAGGTTCTTTTAACAACCCAGACTGCAGCGTTCCTGGAAGGACGCAAATCCTGGATCCACCACTCCCACGTCAAGCCAGCCGTAGTGGACCACAGTGATGGACCAGCAGCTCTTGCCACCACTGAGGACACTGCCTCCGACCAGTGGACCAGCTTACCTCTTTCAGACATCAGACTTAAATTGACTCGGCAAAAATGAGAGGACCTTTTATTCTGACAACTGTATGTTTTTTATTATGCCTTTTTAGTTTATTTTCTACTTATGAAGATAATGCTTTTATTAGATATTCCCATGAGGTTAAAACTCGTATTTTAGGAAATAGAAGTAATTGCTGGGTATGTACTCAATTTCCAGTAAATGCAGAACAGGACTACTAGAATCTTTAACCAATGAAACTGCGACCCTATTTGAGAATCAGGCCGGGGAAATGTCCCAGCTGCGCCAGTTAGCTTTGCAAAACCACATGGCTTTAGACATAATGTTAGCAGCCCAGGGAGGAACTTGTGCCCTCATAAATGAAGAATGCTGTGTTTTTGTAAATGACACCTACTCTGACACTTTTCAATGTACCAAACATCTAAGGGAAATGGCTAAGAACTACTCCTCTGGCCAGCCACCTTATAATTGGTGGGGAGCCTTATGAAATTGGCTGCCTGGATTTGGGTGGGTTAAAAAAACTCTTGGTGGGTATTGTTGGGGCCATAGTAATCCTTATAATACTGTGTTGCTGTATTCAGTGTGTCCCCTCCCTCATAGACTCATGTGGGTCAGTTTATTCTTTTCCTACTTCAGCCAAGGGCCTTACTCTCTTCGAGTTGGCCCAGGCTGAAATTGCCAAGCGGCCCTTGGCTCCTTAAAATGGGGTGTAGCTTTTGGTAAATAGTTATCCCAAAGCTACAAATGGAGGAATGTTGAGTCTGAACTTTTGATGAGCTTAAACTTAACCCAGACTTGATGTCTCTGTCTGAACTTTTAATCAAAGCTCTGACCTGCGAACTACTCATGACACCCCCCTCCCCTTAAGTAGTCATCTCCCCTTTTCTCTTTCTGAATTTACATTTTAACCTGTTTTATCCTGTAGAATCTTGATTGATTATACATGACCATTATGATCTGTTAATCACTTTGTTTACTTCTGTGTATAAATATTGATGCTCACCCCTAATAAACTTGCCACACTTACTCTGAAGCTTTTCAAGCTAAGGATAGTGTGAGCCCGTTGATCAACGAATTGGTGTCTGGTCTCTGACAGATTGTGAGCCCCATACCAACTCCGCACGAACTCGGGTGCTGGAGAGGTGAGTGAGGACTTGCTTTTTACCTAACACAGTGATCCAGGAGTTCACATTTGTTACTCAGTTGGTGAAATCTAATTATAGAACATAGCACAGTTTGGAGGGTCTGCCCTGAGGCAGACACTCATGGTCCTGAGCCATTCCAGACAACGGTGACACTTGGTTTGTTCGGGGCTTTGGGGAGGGTGAACTAGGACTCAGAGCTCTAGTGTGCTTCCATTTAGGAGACAATTTGGCCTAATAGATAGATCTGTGGACTACAATCAGGAGACCTGGATGTTATTCCTGCCTCTGGCTTCCTAGGTCACCTCCCTGTGCCTCAATTTCCCCATCTGTAAAACATGAATAATGATACTGTCCCCCTTCGCCAAAGTGCTTTGAGATCTATGGATGAAAAGTAATAGAGAAGCTAAGCATTCTGTCTATTTTATTAATAGTCTTGTTTTCCATGTAAAGCATTTCTATTAAAACTAAATGGAATATGAAACAAAATCTCAAGAAGCAAGTAGCAACACATTGTTTAACAATCTTATTTGAGCACCAAGCAGCCCTTAGAGGATTTCATGAGCACAGTGTAATATTAATCAAAGATAAGTTAATACATAATGTTTGGTGGGCCAAAAAAATGCATTTAAACTGTAATTTCTTGTTTGTTCAAAAAACCAGAGAGAGATATTGAACGTGTAAGTGATGCCACTAAATTCAATAACAATAAGCCCTTGATTTATCTCCTTCCTTTACGGTTTTAGACCCAAATCACCTGATGTTCTGATTAATCTTTTATATTAGAACTTGGTGAATGCTTCACAACAGCTTCCATGAATACTTATTGGAATTTTAAAACAAATTTGCTTCAATTGTGTCTGTGCCTTCCCTGCTGTGAATAGCCTAGAGAACAAGGCAGCACTGATCACAGAAACAAGGAATTTTAAGAAAATACTACACAATATGGGTGTGAATTTCAAATCTGGAACAGCAAATGTTTACACCAGAAACTGGATTATAATAGTTACACTCATCCAATCAGGGAACTGAGCCAGACTATGTGATCTATATGACAAGTCAAAGCAGCTTGACCAGGAAATAACTCACAACAAACTGATCACAATCAACAGACCAATTATTCACAGAAATTATTTAACAAATAAAGTCTAATAACAAAGGCGCTCAGGAAAATTGTGACCTGAAATACTTGGTTTGTTCAACTTTGTTTTGCCGTCAGGAGGCAGCTCAGACAGAAAACTGAGATCCTGACCTCTCAAGGTCAAACAGGGCCCTAGCCAACTCCGTGGAAGCCAACTGAAATCCTGCCGTGGCCTGATTGGGAGTTTGGACTGGACCTAAAAGCGCCTATGGTGCTTTTGGAGGTCCTGATTTAGATAAGCACCAAAGCACATGCTTAAGTCCATCCCTCCTCAAGACATCACGTAAGCATGTCCTTAGCTTTAAACATATCCTTAAGTTCCATTGTCTTGGGATTTAAAACTGTGATTTAGGGCTGTCGTAAGAAGGGAATGCTGTGCTGAATTGGATCCTAAAAGAGCCGCGGTGTTTTCATGAGTATTCATGATTTGTATCGCCATACCCTGGGGTATGTTTACACTGCACACCAAGCCTGGGTGTGTGGGACTAGAGCTTGTGGACTCAAGTGTTTCCAAGCCCGTGCTTGAGTGTCCACACTGCATTGTAAACCTGGGCTTACAATTGCTGGACCTGGGTCTCACAACCATGCTCACCTGTCCACACCTGTCCTCACTGTCTGACTCAGGTCTGAGGCTTGAGCTGTGTCCACACTGCAAAATGACAGGGCTTGGACCTGAGCCACAGAAGGACTCAGGCTCTGACCCACACCCTGAGCAGGATCCGAGGACCTGGGTCCTGAGTGCTTGCTGACCCGAGTCAGATTGACGTGTGTGTGGACGGAAGCGGAGCTTGGGCTCAAACCTGAGTCAGAGCCCAGGCTTAGTGTACAGTGTAGACACAGACCAGGACCCCATGGTGCTAGGTGCTGTACAAACATAAAACAAAAACTGTGCTTTTCCCAAATACAATATGGGGATAATCATATTGCAGCTACATACATTTCTAATATAGTTCCAACTGCGCATGGGATTTTTGTCCTAAAATGCATCTGGCTTTGCAATGTGCCTGTTAAACAACTTCCAGTTCTACCCCAAGGAGGCTGCATTACAGCGGCGGGTGAAATGATACTGCTTCAAAGAGGTGCGTGGCACAGACACCATTTGTAAAGCAGCTTGAGATCTTGTCGTTTGTGAGACACTAGATGAAACCTAAATATTATTACCGATGAATATTCCCTTGCTGGCATGTGCTACCCACCCAGGGAGGATGAGTCATGCCTGCTCCGACAGACACAGCTCTCACCGACTGTCGCTAAAGCCTTTTGTGAGAGACAGCACTTTAGTAATTACTGCGCGATTATTTACTGAATGTAAAGCGGAAACACATAAAAACACAGAGGCTGACTCATCTCACAATCACACTTTTGCACGGATATGTTCTGAAGACGCTCTCGGCAGTGGCCCACAGATAGCGCAGCGGACTATTTTTAGCCCAGATCATTAATGCTGCATACCAAGCAGTAAAGAGGCTAAGTATGCTTACAGAACTGACACCCATCACCGATATCCTTCCTCTTTATCATTAGTTTTTAATCCATTAAAATATACTTACTTTTAAACCTTTCATAAAGCAAGTTGATAGACAGATAGAGGGGTATGTATGGTAAATGATGCTAGACAGACAGACAGACTTCTTAGAATGATTGCTGAATACCTTGGACTTTTGGAGAGGGAGGTGGGTGGTATATTTTATATCTAGTTTACAGTCATATTATCCCATAATAAAACCATCCATGTATCATTCCTTGTAATTTCAGTGGCATGGCCAAATTCCAGATGGACCAGAACTGCACAGTTTGGCTCTGGATGTGATCTGATCTTGCCCAAAGCCAAAATGAGTTCAAAGGCAGGGTTTTTGCTTCTAGATCCACTCTGCACCATTCTGATCAAATGTCAGTGTTGCTGCTGGTAAACTTAACCAACAAGCAGTGTCCATCCATCACTCCATCTCTATCAGGTTTTTTTAAAAAAACAGTCTACATAAATGTATGAGCAAATTAGGCACAGTCCTTGGGCTTCTGCTGTGGGGGGTTCCAAAGAGAACGGAGCTCAGCTGTTCTCAGGGGTGGCAGGTGACAGAACAAGGAGCAATGGTCTCAAGTTGCAGTGGGGGAGGTCTAGGTTGGATATTAGAAGACACTATTTCACTAGGAGGGTGGTGAAGCACTGGAATGGGTTACCTAGGGAGGTGGTGGAATCTCCTTCCTTAGAGGTTTTTAAGGTCAGGCTTCACAAAGCCCTGGCTGGGATGATTTAGTTGGGGTTGGTCCTGCTTTGAGCAGGGGGTTGGACTAGATGACCTCCTGAGGTCTCTTCCAACCCTGATATTCTCTGATTCTATGATTCTGGCAAGTTACCAATGAGCCTCTCTCTGCCACACATTTAGGCTGCATGCGTGCAGACACACAGCTCACCCTTTTCACTTAACCCAGATTTGCGCTTGCCAAGGAATTTGTGTTCTTTGACGTGCGTGACTTGTTCTGTGGATGGCTACTTTGATCCCACTACGGCTGATGAGATTCAGAGTGCAGCAAAGTTTCTTCTGTAAGGATGCTGCCCTAAGGCATCATCATATGTGTACACAGCTTCCACCCATGCTTAGCTTTTACTCAACAAACTCGTGTCCCTTGGTGCAAGCCCTTGCAGGTTCAAGGCTGAAGGGTTATCCCATGGAGAGAGCCTCACTGGAGACTAATTATAGGGTTACCATACGTCCGGTTTTTCCCGGACACGTCAGGCTTTTTGGTAATCAAACCTCCGTCCAGGGGGAATTGCCAAAAAGCCGAACGTGTCCGGGAAAAATACCGGCCGGGCACTTCCCCTCCCGGGCTCCAGCTGCTCTGCTCCGGCGGCGCAGGGTCCGGAGGCAAGGGGGCTGCCCGAAGCTGGTAGCGCTTGGGCAGCTTGGCTCTTAAACAGAGCCGAAGAGTCGGGGGAGGAGCAGAGCAGCTGGATCCTGGGAGGGGACATGCCCGGCCGGCGTCTCGGGGTCCGGAGGCATGGGGGCTGCCCGAAGCCGGAGCGCTACCGGCTTCACGGTTTGCCGGGCAGCCTCCAGACCCTGCTCCCCCGGCTGGGTGCTTCCCCTCCCGGGCTCCAGCTGCGCTGGGGAAGCGCCGGCCGGGGGTGCAGGGTCTGGAGGCTGCCCAGCAAACCATGAAGCCGGTAGCGCTCGGGCAGCCCTTTTCGCGTGGCTGGGAGGGAGGAGGGGGAGTTAGGGCGGGGACTTTGGGGAAGGGGCAGGGAATGGGCGGAGTTGGGGTGGAGTTGGGGCAGGGCCGGGGGTGGGAAAGGGGCGGGGCCAGGGCCCGTGGAGTGTCCTCTTTTTTTATTTTTTAAATATGGTAACCCTACTAATTATGCTCCTCTTTTCCTTCCCCAGGTTCACAAACTGCTCACGCATCAGGCCAGCCTAGCCAGACTAACAGACATGGCTTTTTTTGGCCATTGTCGCTTTGCAATAAGCTGGTTACAAATAAAATGCTAGCGTGGAAATGGATATTTCTAATTTTGCATAAAAAACAATTTCCTCTCTCACAGTTACAAGGCTGGCTGCACCTCTCTGGTCTCTCTGAGAGCACCCCCTCAGGTGTTAGGTCACATGCCTTTACCTCTGCTGGGGTAGAATTCCCCAATTCTAACCCTCTTAGAGCAGGCCCTGGGCTACAACACTCTGGGTGTCAACTGTGCTTACCCAGCAGGAGTTTGGTACCTGCAGTTCTTCCTTTCAGGAGTCTGTGACCCATGGTATACAGTGACACACAGCCAGTTTCAATCAAAGTATTGTTTATTTTAACCCGTAGGAACAATGCATCGTGACACAAAGGATTTTAAAACAACCACCTACATACACATCTATTTTACCTAAACGCTTATCATGCCCTCCTGGGAACCTAGTCAGGCCTAGAGTGGTTTCTCTGAACAACTCCCCCACTCTCTCTTGAGAGAAAGACCCTTTCTAAATCCCGCTACAGTTCTTTGATCTCGTGTTCCCAGGCTTCTTCCTGTCCTGGCATTGTCGCTGAATTTCCCTCAAGTGTTTGTGGAGAAGCGGCTTCAATTGAGCCATTCCTTCCTTTTCTGCCTGCTTCGATTCACAACAGCCTCCTATGAAACGGCAATACAGTCACACAGAAAGCCAATTCTGTAGGCCAATAACCAGGTCTACCTACAGTAATTAGAAACCCTAACTCTGTCATACTGTCCTCAACCCCCGTGTGGTTCTCATTAGTGCCAGGTCAGGTTGCCCAGATACGCACAGGGCACTGCAAACCCAACAGTCCCGCTCTCCTCCATAGGGCCGGTTCATCTTCTTCCTACTCTTCACCTCTTCCTGAGTTTTCCGCAGCCTGTTGAAATATTGTGCTCTTCCCATTCTGCTCCACCCACCCTGCCTATGCCTCTCTCAGTGCCTGCAGCCTGCATCCATGAGTCCAGAAAGTCTCTGCATGGAACACATGGCAGGAGAAGCAATCACTACTCTACCTTCCTCAATCTGCAGGCAAGATCGCTGGCATAGCCAGTTCTACAGCTGTGCTGGGAGGGCATTGTTTGTCAGCAATGCCACTAGGAAAAGTTTGGTCAAACTTTCACACACACCCATCACACATTTTTTCCCACTTAGACTCTGCCCCCTACTGAAAATTCCCATTGATTATTTTTTCATTGCATTCTACTGGTCCCAGCTGGTCAAAATAACAACATAATAATGCCTACTATTATAGTAAATAGCATGTTTCATCAGTAGCTCTCACTCTTTAATGTATTTATCACCACAACACCCCTATAAGTTCTGGAAGCAATGTTTTCCCCGAAGGAAACTGAGGCACAAGGAGTCTAATTCCGTGTTTCTCAACAACCAGTTCATGGACTGGTGCCAACCCCTGAGATTTCCCTGACACAGGTTAGGAAGCCAGCAAACTGGTCCCTGGTATCAAAAAGGTTGAGAAACACTGGTCTAATTGACTTGCCCAAGAACACAGAGATAGTCTATGGTAGAGCAAGGAATTGAACTCAGATCTCCCATAGCCTAAACCAGTACCCTAACCACTGGATGATCCTGCCCTCTATCTGCCCTCTATGCTCCCAGGACAACACGTCTTTCAATGAAAACTGACATGGTATGAAAATTGAGATACTATGAAAGGACTCTCTTAGCTGGTTAATCTATCACTGGAAAGCTTTTAGCCCTGGGGTACCAGACAGAATCCACTCCAGGTCTGTTGTGACCAACATCTTTGCTTGTTTGATTGCTATTCATTGGCTTTTGCTTTCCATACAGTTCCTAGTGGGCCCGTGTCCACATCACAAAAGCCACTGTCAGAACTACGCCTTAACTGGCCCCCTTTATCAACGGAGGTGCCAAGGAGTAAAGAGCTCAACATCTTCTTGCCCCCTAGAGGTGGTGACTCTAAGCCAGGGCTGAGGCTAGAGAGGTGGGGTTGGGCCAATGCCTTTTGGATGCACATTGGCGGGGAGCTCACATTGCTGCCGGCATTGCTTGCCAGCATTTCAATCCAGCTCTCTGAGAAAACGTAGCAAAAGCGGCCAAGCAAAATGTTCCTTAGATGTTGCCACAGGTGCCATAAAGCTCTCTCTCTTCTTGAGGCCACTTTGCCCACTCTAGAGGCACTTTCCTGGAGAAGAGTCCTCTTCCTGCTCCTTTTGCCTGGGATGTGTTCTGAGTGTCGGGTCCTCCTTGCTCCATCGCTCTTGGACTCTGTAGGAGGGCAGCACACGTTGCCCGAGTCCCGGCTCCTTTATGCTGAGTGAGTGTTCTTGAGAGCTCTCTGGCTGCTCACATGGAGATAGGCACTTTATTTTCCCTTGTTGTGAGAGGACTCTCCTCCAATATTTGTAGCTGTAAGGTGAGCCATGGCCCTCTTTACATTAATTGTTGATGCTTTTCTTGATTCAGAGGCAGTTATGGACTGCATCTGAATCAAGAAAAGCAACAACTCATAGGCACCAACTCCGTGGGTGCTCCGGGGCTTCAGAACAAAAATAATGGGGGATCAACACCCACCGGCAGTCCCCCCAATCAGCTCCTCCCCTTCCCCCCAGTGGCCCCACCAATGAGCTCCTCCGCCTTCCTCCCAGCTCCTCCCCGGCTCTGCGGATCAGCTGTTCAGCAACGTGCAGGAGGTGCTGGGGAGGGAGGGAAGGAGAAGGAGTGAGGGCAGGGCACGCTCAGGGGCAGGAGGTAGGCGTGAAGAGGCAGGGCGAGGGTGGGGGTTCAGGGGAAGGGGTGGAGCGGGAGCGGGTCCCGGGATGGAGCACCCCTCCCCGGCAACTCATAAAGACAGCGCCTATGTATCGAGTCCTCCTATAGCTTTCCACACATCTCCGCTTTGTTAAAGTCAGACGTGTGGGGGATGGAAAGTTCATCTAGCTCTGCAAGACGTCTGTAGCTGGGCAGGCTCCTAGCTGCTCTGTGGCCCAGCTCCAACAGCATTCTGGGGTGGCACCCCTACCCAAGGGCAATCTCTAGGGGTTCTTCTACCTTAGCGCAAGCAAATGTCCATATCTAATGTGCCAGCCCGCAGCTACTTGAACAAACAACAATGTAAAGTTTAGTACCCCAAGCCCACTGCCTGTTCCGTCTATATGGGAGAGGTGGCTGTGACCCACACTTCTCAGATCCTTTCTGGGCCTCTTAGCTGTTGCCCCCACAATCTCAGTCTTCCTCTCTGGTCCTCTTAGCCCCCTCAGACTGTGTCTGACCCTTCCCAGGTATTTTAGGCTCCCTTCAGTCCTCTCTGTAGCTGTCTGGGAGTCTATCCAGCTCTCCACAGCCCTCTTCTTTCCTCTCCCAAAAACCTCACAAGGGAATTGTTTGCTGTTGTCCATTTAATCCTCCAGGCAAGCCGCGCAGCCGTGCCCTTCATCAGATGCAGCTGTCACCTCCAGGAAGCACGACCGTAACCCGAGCAAAGGTCGGACACAGGCCATATCTAACAACCGCCCCTTTCCCCTCTCTCCATTGCTATATAAAGCACTCCCCATTTATATCTCTGTCAGAGTCTCCAAGCCCGTCTCTGCTCCCCAGCATTGGAAGGATGGAGCTGTTGGAGATGTCATCGTCCAGGAACTAATTAGATGGTATGTGTGAAGCCAGCAAAGGAAGGAGAAATATATTAACAACTCCAGTTAAGTTCAGTGAGTAAAACTTTCTATAAAAAGCACTGGCTGGGTCAGAGCTCTGACGAGGGACTAATCAGCCCTAATGTATTTATTTCCTTTACAGATGGGAAGAAAAGCCTGGCAGCAGCGGCAGAAATGAGCAGACACAACTTGTCGTTTGATGCCTCATCTTTTTCCCTGTTTATTTTATCCCTCCCTTATTATTATTTGCATTACAGTAATGCCTGGAGACCTCAGCTGAGATCAAGGCCCCCATTGTGCTAGGCGCTGTACGTACCCACAGTAAGAGACAGCCCCGGAGAATTTACAATCCAAATAGACAAGACAGACAAAAGACGTGTCACTATCCCCATGTTTACAGATGGGGGGGGGGATTGAGACGGGGAGATTAAGTGACTAGCCAAAGGGCACATCAGAAGTCAGTGGCAAAATTGGGTAATGAGTCCAGCAACCATGAGACCCAATCCAAAGTCTTAGTCACAAGACTATCTTTCCTCCAGCTGGCTGTGTGAAGCAGCACTGTGCAGCAGCCACGCAACCCGGCAGAAAACAGCCCTATTCTTTCTGCTGCTGGACACCTTGGTGTGATAAAGCAGTAAGGGCGGATCTACACTGCAATTGGAGGTGTGATTGCAGCACACGTAGACACGCCCGAGCTAGCTTTGATTTACACCAATCAGCTACCAATAGCAGTGGGGATCTGGCAGCATGGACTTCAGAGTGGGCTAGCTGCCCAAGTAGGTACCCAGGTTCCTGGGAGGGTTTTACAGCCCAGGCCAAAACCTGTGCTTCCGTAGCTTCACCGCTACTGGTACCCAAGCTACCTAGATTAATGCTAGCTTGGGTGTGTGTACGTGTGTTGCAATCACACTTGTGTAGCTTTAGAGGCAGTGGTGACTAGTGGCTGGGAATCTTGATGAGTGATGGTTCCTTATACTACAGAACATCAGAACAAGGGATAAGCAGTGGGCACTCATGGGTGCTTTTCTTGGCTCTGCCCCTTAGAGTCCTTCAGCTCCAAAATGGGAATAACACCATTGGAACATGTCCATGGTCACACAGGACCTTGCGCTTGTCACTCAGCCCCAGACCTACGGCAACTCAGAACCTCTCACCAATAGTAGGGACAGAACTCAGATCCTTCTGCTCCAAATGCCCCGGCCACCTAAACGAGAATCTCTGTTAGCAATACAGGGCCCATGACACACAACTGAGCAATTCTGAGCGCACCCAACGGTGGGCAGTGGTACAAATACACACTAGCAAGAGTATTACAATATTGAAAAGGATGCTGTCAATTTGAATTTGGCCCACCATTTACATTCCACAAAAACAAGTCCAATAGAAATGTTTCCTTCAAAAAAAAAATCCAGTAAAACTTGCTCTTTTTAAACTTATAAACATTTCCTCTTCAGTGCTTGCTACCCAAATATTTCATCAGTAAGTGAAACTGACTCCATTGACTTGCATTGTCCAAGCCAAGAGAAAGGCAAACAGTTATGTTGACAGTAACACACAAACTGGCTTTCTAAAATTCTTCCATATGAAACAATCCAGGATGATATTAGTAAGATATGTCCTTCTTTGCAACACATGATTTTTAAGAGGCCAGTGTCCCTTTCATTACATCATACTGGCTAGGCAAAGGATGAGGTACATTCTACCCACAGCTAGTCTGTGTAAAAACGTACTCTCATTGCTACCTAACTCTCTTTCCTTTTTGCCCTCAGCCGCTTGTCTATTTCACCCACCTGTAGCAGCTTGTCACTAGTCTTTGGAGCAGGGACTATCTCCTACATCTTTTTACAGTGCTTAGCACATGGGTGCCCTGCTCCTTGATTAGGATCTATAAGCACTAGGTTCTAATGTAAGACAAACAAATGACATAATTATTCATTAAATAATGATGAGGATGACGACAATGTTGTGAGGCTTAATTTATTAAAAATATGCAATTATAATGCGCTTTGCATTTTTTAGCTGCAAAGTAACACATAAGTGTAAGTATTGTATGATCTCCTCTGGTCAGAGCACACCTAAGGCTTGGTCGTGCATGGTGCTGAATATCACGGCCCTGCTTAGGCACCTATGTCATTTAAAGCATGTGAGCAGGGTCTATGCAAATCAGTGAAGTCAGTGCCCACTTATGTGCTTAACATTAAGCACTTTGCAGGATTGGGACCTGCATGTTCAGCACCTTGTACATCAAACTCCAGCTGCATAACTCAGAAGGGACCAAACTGCTGTGTAGTCAGAACCTGGTTTTAAACCTTCTGTCTTTTATTTTTAAATCTAAAGTTTCCCCAGCGCAGAAAGAAATTCCTGAGTAAAGAACACATGGTTATTTAACTCTCTGTTACTCTGATGCATCAGCAGTCTTAGTCTCCCACTACAGCTCTACTGAAGTCACCACCAATAACACAGCTTACTAAAAATACACAGACTTGATAGCAGCAGTGAGTGTTTTGGGGACTTTCATGACCAGTATTCCTCTAGGACTCGCTGTGGAAAAGAGCACTAGAAATAGACACACACACACAGAAGATAGCCGCAGAGGAAATTAATTGTCACAGCTACCAAATTGGACTGAAGCACAAACGGAGAGGTGGGTTCGGAACACAGCAAAGAGCTTTTCTCTTTGGGTACTGCTGCAACAACCGCATCATTATTTCTGGAGAAGGCTCCAGCCCGACATTCCATTTGAAAACTGTCATTTGGCAAGTGTTTAATTACTTCTCAGATACAAAGGATGGCCACGAATGTGCGATCTGTCTTGTTAGGGACAATCAAACTCAACCCCGTTGAGTCACCGCAAAATATAGATGGGATTTAGAATGGTTTTATCATTCACTCAGTATTTCATTAATGATTTTGCACCCTTCCTTTGAGCTCAGTTCATTAGCTAGTGGTACCCAAGGTGGAAATCATCCTCCCTGAGCCATTAGTTTGCTTTCTCTGCTCCTTTTATCCTCAGCTAGTGGCCTCTCTGGTACCTCAAGGTGATACCTTGACTTTGCTGTTCTATTAAAGGTGGCTAACCTTTCACAATATTTATTTTTATTGAAGCAAGAGTTCTGCCTTCAACCAAGAGAGAGCCAGGGTTTCTTAGCTCCCTGCAGATATCACCCACTCCTTTCATGGTCGGAGTAGTGTTGTCAAAGCTGTCTGTGTGGCTTCCTGTTGATCTAATTTGTTCCGAACATTTTCCCCAACCATCACACAGTGTAAGCTTCTGAACATTTCTGTAGGCTGCTCCTCGGAGGTCAGATCCTCTTTGCTGTCAAGGAAACAAGTCGTTTGTTTCTATCGAAGGCGGTCAAATACAATAAGGAAAATGCATCAGCATTGGAGATTTAAATAAATTGCCAGTGACACTATTTCTAATGCAGAGTTTTTTCATCTGAAAAATTGATCGCGACCCCATGTTGCCTGAAATTGCATCCATGCTACCTGGACGTAGTCTGAAAGGGCAAGATCTGCTGTACAGTAGTGACATGTCACCCTTGATAGGTGAAAATGAAGACCCATTGCCATGCCCTATTTTATCATATTGCTGTTGTCCTGTTTACACGCTTTGGTGGCTGATGGCCACAAAGAGGATAATAGTGGTACGGTTGCTGAAGCTAAAAACAGCTCCTCCTTTAGGTCAAGAGACAGTGTTATTATTATTATACTAAGTGCACCCCACACCAGGTGCTGTCAGAGAACAGGTTCCTCAGCTGACGAGAGAACAACTGAAATAGGCCAATGATTCTCAATCTTTTTTTTTTCATTTGCGGACCCCTAAAATGTTTCAAATGTAGGTGTGGACCTCTGGAAATCTGCACACTCCCATGGACCACAGGTTGAAAACTACCATTCTCTGATAACAACCACCTTTCGCGGACCCCTTAGACATAGCCTGAGGACCCCTAGGGGTCTGTGGACCACAGGTTGAAAACCGCTGAATTAGGCAAAATGCAGATGAAGGCTGGGGAAAAGGGCAAAACCAAAAAAAATCAAAGAGCTCAAGGTAATGTTTGTAGCACAGAAGGCTGAATGGGAGAACAAAGCTGGAGACATTGATGGAGTAGTCAATGGAACAAAGGAGCTGCAAACTGTCCAGGTAGGTTGGCAACTGATCACATAGGGAAACCTCCTGGGGAATTTGATTTAGAACGGATAAATAAGCAATGTTTTCAGATTTTGCACTAATTTTGAAGTTTAGATTTGGGATAGAGAGATTTGTACAAATTGAGTTTAGTTGGGATTAACTTTAGAAACAAAGAGGGTGAAATTCACCCCCATGCGGAAAGCCCGCACAAAATCCTTGGAACAATGAACTTCCACTTAGGTCCTTAAAACAGGGCGTGCGTGGGACTTCAGTGACACATAGACCTTGGGCTGGCTTTCTGCACACGGCAGATCTTCAACCAAAGTCTTCTATTTATTGTAAGCAAATTGTCCAAGCTATGCATAGACATTATAGCTCTGATCCAGTGCCCACCGAAGACAATGGGAGTTTTTCCATTTACTTCACTGGGCATTGGATTCAGCCCGGGGAGCCAAGATTTCAAACTTAGCTGGTTCAGCAGCACCGACAAAATATGAACATGTAATCTGGAAATTACGGGTAACATTTTTCAATGGGGCCTAAATGATTTACATACCAACTCCTATTGACTTTCAATGAGAGCTCAGTGCCTAACTCCCATGGGCTCTTTTGAAAATCCCAGGCTGGATCTGCAAAAGGCATGCTGGCGCGCACAAACAGGCACACACCAAAGTGTCAAATACAAATGGATGGTTTTGTGCACACAATTTTCAAGCACAGCTCAGCCGGCTGTGTTTGAAAACCTGGCCCTCGAAGCTTTGTTATTCTTTGCGGGGATGAAGGCACCTGCAGGCTTGAAAGATGCTCACCCCAGGTTAACCTCTTCCAATTTGTTTCTGGTTTGGGGGACCGTGGCAGGGTGAAAGAGTGACAATGTGTAATTGTGTCTCAGAATCCCATTTAGCCTGTGGGAACAGAAAGTGGGGAGGGGGGCTAAATTAGAGTTTTAACAAAGTGTTGCTTGTTGACATCAAAGATTATCTTGTTTGATAAAATCAATTTTGATGACAGCACAATCTGAGAGAGTCGTCAGAGTTGATTTTATCGAGATAATAGATTAAGTACATCTGACAGCTAGAGTTTGGTCAACAAAATGATTTTTGTCAAATTTCTCAGACAGGCAAATTATGCACCCATTGCTCTCTCTCTAAAAGCATTTTGGTTTGGGTTCAATTTTGTGCTTAAATACTCCCCTTCCCTGACATCCCCATCTGGCTCCCCTGATAAAAATACATTTCATGGGGAAAATATGTTTAAACAATTCATATGGGTAGCTTCAGAGGAGAGTTTCCAACCCAGCAGTAATTCTCCAGTTATGGTGCCTTCTTGCTTCTCCTCCTCCTGTCTCTAAAAACAATGCTTGAAAACATGTCTGGGAAAACATAAAAGCCCCTTTCACAGCCCTGCAACCCCTGTCCACACCCTCCTCTCAACCCCTTCCACCAACCAACCAAAACTCCTTCTCCATCCAGATTTAGCATCAAACCTAAAATCCAACGACAGCATTTTCAAACCAGGGTGCTTAAAGCCAAATTTACTGCTTGAACTTAAGCTAGGGTGACCAGACAGCAAGTGTGAAAAATCGGGACGGGGGTGGGGGGGTAATAGGAGCCTATATAAGAAAAAGACCCCAAAATCGGGACTGTCCCTATAAAATCGGGACATCTAAAAGCACATGCCAAACTTTAAACAACTGGATTGTCTGGCTCCAAATGACTTAAACCTGAGTTTCAGGAGCTGCCTCAATTACTTGCAGCTTAGAGGGTAGGGCCGGATGTGCCGATGAAGCTGTGATGATTGGGCAACAAGCACTAGAAAGGGAGCATTCATGTGCTGAAAGTTAGGCAATGTTTCAGTGCCTTGCTGAGTCAGGGCTAAAGACCCAGCGGGTGAAATCTTGACCCCACTGCAGTCAACGGGGTTTTGTCATTGACTTCAATGCGGCCAGGATTTCACCCCAAACCAGCAAAGCAGTTGAATGCATGCTTCAGTTTAAAGCATGTGAGTAGCAGTGAGGTGTCACATCCACCTGTAAGTGTATCGCTGTGTTGTTGCCCTAAGCAGAAGTGACCTGATGCCCAGAAGTGCTGAAACCACTGGCGCTGTAGGAGCTCATCTCTCTAAACCTCTGGCCAGTTTTATTAGGTGCCTAAATGAGGATTTAAGTGCTAAGCGTTACGTGCCCAGCTTTGGAACACTGGCTGCGGGCAGGGTTAGAATGTGACATTGTCAGGCCGTGAGATTTTTTGAGGACGGAAATAGGAGTTACAATAAAATAAAATAAAAAGACACCCAAACAAAATCTGAAAACCTCAGAAACTGGGATCTTCACATTTTATTCTGAATTTTCAAAACTGGCCCAGGATTTTAAACAACTCATGAAGCTTCCAGTCTGGCTTTACTCATGGAAGTCAGACTGTGGGCTTCACAAAAATCCCATCCATCCCCCCATCCATCCCAGTGACTGTCGCATAGTTTCAGATGCTTCATACGCAAAGTTTGCTGGATTTTAAGTCAATAGGCATCAATTCAGTAAAACACTTAAGCAGATGCCTCAGTGCCATTAAACTAAGTGAGACTTAAGAACATGCTTAAGTGCTTTGCTGAACAGAATCGACTGCTAAATCAAGCCCAATCAAGACCTTAGAGATAGCTAGCCTACAACCAAATACCATCCCACGGAGCTACCCTTTTTGCCTGGGACCTCAAAGTGATATTCCACACACACCTTTTTGCTCCAGATTTTCTTGTTAAGACAACGTATGCAATAAAAATGAAAATAACGATGTTTCACCTACTGTGTAACCACCTGTCAGTAAATTTATGAACAATTAGGAAGTGAAAGTGCTTTCCAGGGAACCATTTGCGCAAGCTATAAAATGCTCATTTTGTTTGGAAATATAATGGGGAAACAACTTTTCTAATTTTTTCCTCTCTTTTTTTAATTTAGCTTTTGCGGTAATTAATCAGCTTTTGTTGTTCTTTTATTCTTGAAACTTACGATCCCCTCAGTATGCAAATACACCAAATTGCACAGAGCTGAAACGGTCTTTTATAACAGCCAGTGACTCCAGGCACAGGATATTACACGTGTTAAATGGATACAGTTCAATGGCCAAACATGCTTCATGGCTGTAATGGGGACATTACTGGTGCATAAATATTGAATACATGTCCCTCGCTTTGGAGCTGAAGGATGATCTCCATTAGGCATCACTAGTACTAAGACCTGGCAATGTCCTTTGTGGGCTGCAGCCAGTAGACTCTTGGTCAGAACTGACGTTCACACCAGTAAAGGGCAATGGTGACACACCCAGACTAGCCTTTTTGTTGCACCTTCCTCTACTCTAGCTGATGACACAACTTAATTTATCTAACAAATATCCACAGCCTGCCTTGATTTCCTTTCGCCTTTCACATTATAGAATCATATAATTCATAGAATCACAGAATATCAGGGATGGAAAGGACCCCAGGGGATCATCTAGTACAACCCCCTGCTCAAAGCAGGACAAATCCCCAACTAAATCATCCTAGCCAGCAGTAGCGTAGCTAGCGGGGTGCAGGGGAAGCAGCCACTTCCCCCGCCTTTCCAAAAGCGGACGGAGGAGCGGGGGGGCACGGCATGTGGCCCGCAGCGCAGCCCGGCAGCCACGGCCGGAGGAGCGAGGGGGGGGGTGCAGGCTGGTGTCCTGCAATGCGGCCGGCAGCCATGGGGGGACAGCGGGCACGGCCGGAGGAGCGGGGGCGGTGCGGCATGCGGCCTGCAGCGCAGCCCGGCAGCCGCAGCCGGAGGAGCGAGGGGGGGGCCATGGGGGTGGCACAGCAGGGCTGGAGGAGCCATGGGGGGGAGGGGCGGTGCTGCCGGAGGAGGAGCCGGGGGGGGGGTGGAGCGGCCGGAGGAGGAGCCAAGGGGGCGTGGCCAGAGGAGGAGCCAAGGGGGGGCGCCTTTTTTATGTTTGCTCCCCCTCCTCTTAGAAGCTGGCTACGCCATTGCTAGCCAGGGCTTTGTCAAGCCTGACCTTAAAAACCTTACGGGCGTGTTCTGATGCTCATGGTCGTGTTGTGCTGGTGATAGCACTGGTCCCAAGCAGAAAAATTCAGCTCTCGATTTTGCGGCTCCACTCTCTTGACCCCAGCAAATTTGGGGGCATTTGGATCTAGGTTTTGGTTAAAAAGTGAGTGACTAGTATCCAAATTCCAGTGTTGCCGACTCATGCAATTTTATCGCTGTTCTCTATATATTTGGTGTTTTTCTAAGAACCTTCTCCTACATTCAAAAAAATAAGTACATGTTGAGCACTCACTGCTGCAGAGAAACGTGTGAAAATGCAAACCGTAAATGCTGAAAAGCCAGAGGACAAATAAAAAGACCCAAAATGTACTTATTCATTTTAAGCCACATGATTTCTAAGCCAATCTCATTATTTTGGGGGCCTTACTTGTCATTTTTGAATGCTTGCGGCTGGCAGTTCTAAAACTCAGATCTGGATCTGAACTTTCTTGATCACCTAGCTCCAAGGGGACTCCTTACAAGACAACACAGGCTTTCCCGTAGCAAGAAAATGCAAAACAAAACAATCTTTCTGCTTCAACTGAATCGCCTTGGGGGAAAAGAAATAACACATAATGGGCCTATTTCACCACTGAATTGCTCCAGTTTCACACATGTGTAACTCCGCTGAAATCAACAAGGTTACACTAGCATAAAACCAGAGTGACGCAGGGGTGACTCAGGGTGGAAGAAATGGCTCACAAATTCAATCTTGCTTTTGCAGACTGCACAGCACCGGTTTGCACGTTTCCCTGAATCTCCGATTCCACAAGGTTTCCCTGTGCTCATCGCTAACACCCACTCAATTAATATTTTTAAAAGCTATTTTTCATTTAGATTTAAACTACTAAAAGATGCCTATCTCAGACTCCAACATTATTAATTATACAATAAATACAGTTAAATTCAACCTCGGCAGTATTCAAATCATCAGTTCCACAGGAACTCAGCCAGCCACCTACCCTTCACATTATCCAGGGAGCAAACCCTCAGCCTTCTCCAATTCCCCTCCCAAACAGGTGTCTTGGGCAGGGGGCTCAGAAAGTCACAACATTTGGGCTATCTGGATCCAGGGGCAGCAAGTTCCAGAGTCCCGAGCCCTCAGAGGGTATGTCTCCGCTGCAAAGAACAATCCGCAGCATCGAGTCTCGAAGCCCATGTCATGGGGTCTCAGAGTGGGTCAAGGGGTCTCAGAGCCTGGGCAGCAGCCCAAGCCTGAGCGTCTACAATGTTATTTTTAGCCCCACAGCCCCAACCCTGTGAGCCCAGGTCAATTGACGTCTACTCTTTTACTAAAGTGTAGACGTACCCATAGTGAACACCCTGCCAGGTGCCCCCTCTCCTTTATAATGAGGGGAGCTCAAGAACCTCTGCAAAGCATGGCAGTGGTCCTGGAAGAAAGGCAAGCCCTCAGGTAGGCTGGCCAGGCTATGTAGGGCCTCTGAAATCCTCTCCCTCCAGAGACAGCTCATGTGCTACTGCCACCCCCACCACAACTTGATATTAAGCTAACCCACATTGGTTTTGCCCTCCCCAAAGTGCTGGCGGGAGAAGGCTGTTCAAACTGCACTACTGACCTGGGCTGTGTGAGGAACTCCATGGCATGACAATGGTGGGGCTGGTTTAGGTGAATGCTGAAGAGCTCTGGAGCAAGAAGTCTTATTACGTTTATTTCTCAAGTCTTTTTGGGGAGGGGGCACATGTTTTCGGAGGGGGGGGCGTGGCAGGTGTCCTCATCAATTTACTTCACAGCCTCCCAAATCAGTGCTGGAGAGGGAAAGCAGCTATCAAAGTCCAGGCTATCAAACTCACAGCAAATGAGACAAAGGTATTGCAGGCCAGAGCTGAGATTTCTCCAGGGGGAAACCCAGCTCTGGCTAAATCCTGCAGCCTGGGCTCTGGAAGCAGAGGAACTATTGTAACTGTCATAAATATAAAGGGAAGGGTAACAACCTTCCGGTATACAGTACTATAAAATCCCTCCTGGCCAGAGGCAATAAATCCTTTTACCTGTAAAGGGTTAAGAAGCTCAGGTAACCTAGCTGGCCTCTGACCAAAAGGACCAATAAGGGGACAAGATACTTTCAAATCTGGGGAGGGGGGAAAAGGCTTTGTTTTGAATGTCTGTTCCGTGTGGCTTTTGCCGGAGACAGATCAAAGAAGCAAGCAATCCAACTCCTATAGAGTTAGTATGTATTTAGCAAGGGAATGCGTTAGCTTACTTTTATTTTGGCTTGTGATTTTCTCTGTGCTGAGAGGAAGGTCTATTATTGGTTTTCTGTTTGTAACTTTAAGGTTTTGCCTAGGGGGAAACCCTCTGTGTTTTGAATCTGATTGGCCTCTGAGATTATCTTCCATTCTAATCTTATAGAAGTACTCCTTTCACCGTTTTTCTTTCTAATAAAGTTCAGTTTTTTTAAAGAATCTGATTGGGTTTTTTAGTATCCTAAAAACCCAAGGCTGGTCTGTGCTCATCTTGTTTATTCTCAAGCCTCCCCAGGAAAGGGCGTGTAGGGCTTGGGGGAATATTAGGGGAAAGTAGGAACTCCAAGTGGTCCTTTCCCTGAGTTTTGTCTAATCACTTGGTGGTGGCAGCATTACCTAATCCAAGGTACAAGGGAGAATTTGTGCCTTGGGGAGTTTTTAACCTAAGCTGGTAGAAATAAGCTTAGGGGGTCTTTCACGTGGGTTCCCACGTCTGTACCCTAGAGTTCAGAGTGGGGAGGGAACCCTGACAGTAGCTCTGATGCAGCAGGATGCAAAAGAGGCCCCCAAGCAGGTCTGGGTCCCCTTTGAACATCACAATTCTGCTGGGCTCCTTAGTGTGGCTGGAGTACTGTGTGCAGATCCACCTTCCAGTGCCGTGGGTAGGTATGGAGAGTGCAGTGGTTATGGGAGTGGCTGCAGCCCTGACTGCAACATCAGCTATGGGGTGGATCTGCTGGTATCACAACTTGGTGGGAGGTTTCCTTGCCTTCCTGACCCTTCCACAGCAACCCTGAGCCACGGGGCAATATTTATTCAGGACCCACCCATGGAACAGAATTTTTCTCAATCGCCACCCACATCTTAAAGAGGAAGCCATAGTGCAACCCACAGCAAAACAAACAAACAAAAACAAACAAAGAAAAAACTCATACCTTTTCTCCCAGCCTGAGACAGAACTTCCCCGTGACAAGCTGTCAGTCATTGCTAGAACATGGCCAAAAACTCAGCCTCAAGCAAATTTGTGAATTGGGTCTTCTGGATTTTTTTTTTCATACCTCAGGTTTAGACATGAACATTCACGCAGCAAACATTGTGGGGTTCCCAGGGTCCTTCCCAAAAGATTTTTGCTTGGCCAAATGTTTTCAAAATTAGCCTCTGATTTTAGGTGCTTCCATTTGGGGAAGTCCAATCAGAGACACCTCGAGTGAAGTCCTGGGCCCACTTTACCACAGACTCACAGAAACGTAGGGCTGGAAGGGACCTTGTGAGATCATCAAATCCAGCCTCCTGCGCTGAGGCAGGAAAAAGTAAACCCAGACCATCCCTGACAGGTGTTTGTCAAACCTGTTGTTAAAAAAACTCCAACTATTCCTCAACCTCAGTTGGAAGCCTATTCCAGAGCCTATGTACCCTGAGAGTCGGAAAGCTTTTCTTAATATTTAACTTGAATCTCCCTTGCTGCAGATTAAGCCCACTACTTCTTGCCTTACCTTCAGTGGACACGGAGAACAACTGATCACCTTCCTCTATGTAACAGCCCTTAACATATTTGAAGACTGTTGTCAGGTCCCCCTTCAGTCTTCTTTTCTCAAGACTAAACACGCTCAGTTTTTTTAACCTTTCCTCACAGGTCAGGTTTTCTAAACCTTTTATCATTTTTGTTGCTCTCCTCTGGACTTTCTCCAATTTCTCCATGTCTTCCTTATAGTATGGTGTCCAGAACTGGCCACAGCACTCCAGCTGAGGCCTCAGCGGTGCCAAGTAGAGCAGAACAATTACCTCCTATACGACAGTCCTGTTAATACACCCCAGAATGATAGTTGCCTTTTTCACAACAGCATCATGTTGTTGACTCATATTCAATTTGTGATCCACCGTCATCCCAGATATTTTCTACAGGAATACCCCACCTAGCCAGTGTATCACCCTGGTTGTAGTTGTGCACCTGACTTTTTCTTCCTAAATGTAGTATTTTCCACTTGTCTTGATTGAATTTACTTTATTTATCAAGGTCCTTTTGAAATTCAATTTGTCCATGTTTCCACTTTCTTGTAGGATTCCTTTTTGGTTTTCAGGTCACTGAAGAGTTCCTGATGGAGCCATGTTGGCCTGTTCCTAGCTTTTCTTTGAAATGAGATAGTTTACTGTTGTGCCTTTGACTTCAATAGGGCCAGGATTTACCCCTTGTGCCACAGCTCTAACTCTGACAGTCAGTGGGAACGGCGGATGTGCCACTGAAAAATCAGGCCCCTGGCTACACTTAAGAGTAGCTCTTTCCTTCTGCGTACTGGTTCCAAAAGGTATAAACAGGCATACCGAGTACAGCACAGTTCGGAACACTCACTCGCAGCTCCAAGCGAGTGCTGACAGACATCAATCCTAGACAGGCTGTCTCTTGGAAGCAACAGGTCTTTGGCAATTCTGCTTTCATTCACAAACCGGACCATCACTGTCTTGCCCATGTGTGTGCTATTTTCTACCTCCAAGCCAAGCTTTTTCTCTTTGAAGTCTTTCCCCTCTTTGCGCCTTCACGCCTCCGTTGTTCTTTTATTTTTCTGTTTTGCTTCTCTCTCTCTCTCCTCCTTTGATGATGGGCTCTTTTTGTGCATTTCAGTCTTTCTTCTGTGTTCTTTGTTGTACAAGTCGCTGGGCTGTTCTCCTCTTTCTTTTTTAATGTTACTTTATTCTCCATTCATTGTTATTCTCTCCTGGATTTCTCTGGTCTCTCCCTGGCTTTGAATTGTGTTCTTTTTTGTGTGTCCTATGCTTTGTCATCAGCTTTGTGTTCCCCCTTCTCTGTTGCTTGTTTTTGTAGGGTTCAGACTATATTCTTTTTTGTTGTTTTGTTATTCGTTTTTGGCATGCCTTCCTTTCATCTATGGAAAGTAACTTTCTACTCTATATGATGTTGCTTTGTTATCTCTCTTTGATAAGTTACGGCACCTATCAGAGCATTAAGCTGTCAGCTTTAGCATTGATGGCACCTGCTCACTTATGTTCAAGGTGAACTGAAAATTCCATCCAGGGTAAAATCTCACCCTTTCCGCTGGGCAATGTAGCAAAATTCCACCCTACTCTATGTGCAAAACTGATGAATTGTGGTGGGCTTGAAGTCATTTCTAATGAGCTGTTCATGGCAAAATGAAGGTGTTCTCAGCCTAGGTAACGCACATTTTGAAGTATCATGCGATACTATGGCTCAGCAGATTGGGCTAAAGAGCAGTTTATGAACTCCACATTGAAGCCAATGGCAAAACTTCCATTGTCTTCAGTGGGGGATGGACTGGGCCCAAGATCAGTACTGACTAAAAGTCGTTATTATCCCGATGTTTATTTGCTGGCCCATGTGGAAGGAGCCAGTGATCTCAGTCCAACTCCTAGTTGGCAGTCTCAGCTGGGAGGTCGAGGAACACATTAGGCAGGGATCTTGGTAACCCTGTAGGTATCCCTTCCCTGTCTGTGTTAAGGGGTGCCTACAGGACGGGGGGGTGGGGGGGGCGAGCCTGTCCTGCCTATTCCATAGACACAGAGACAGCTTCAGTCTCCCGAGCGGTCAATCTGCCACTTTCACCAGCACTGTTGTCAGTACAAAGTCCCCAGGCACCATTACCTTGTACCGGATGCAGCCAAAACCTGCTGTTCCCAATGTCACATTTTAACAGCAAGGGAGTGTTGCCTAATCACTTTGTAGGCTAAACTATGCAAATATATGTAAATATTCATGCAAATTAGGCACAGACCTTGGGTAAGCCTTCAGTGCAGTCCTTGATGAGATAAAATTTCAGCAATCTTGACAGATGACACCTTCCCGATCCTTACAGATGATGCCAGCTCAAAGGCGGAGGTTAGCCAGCCCCTGCTAATGTGTCCTGGGGGGGGAATTAATTTCGATCTCCAAATGTGGCAATCAGTTTCACCTTGGTGCAGGTGAGTGTGTATAACCCTGGTCAAGTGTCCATTCCCGTATATGCTGTGACATGCCACTGGTCACCACGGTATCCCAGGGAACAAGATGATGCTAGCACCCCCCTGGATGCTATATCAGAAACAGGCCCAACCAGAACTATTTAGCCAAAGCCCTGAACCTCTGGCAATTAGGATAAAATCACACCCAGACCCAGCCATCACCAGTTTGGGTTTTGCAAAATCTAAACAAGACCAACAAGTCCTTGCATAATCAGAACCATTTCCACAGCTCCTGGTTGAAATCCAAATCCTGAGCCTAATCCAGTGTCCCATGAATTGAATGGAACCTGATTCTCAATGAATTCAGTGGCCTCTTCATCAAGTCCACTCACACGGAAAAAAAATAAACAGCCCATGTGATCTGAATCTAAACTTTCCTTCCCTCTTGTCCCTCCCTCCCCCGGGACCTTTGTTGTCATTAAACACTCAAGACCCCATTGATATGCAGAGTTGAAAGTGAGAAGGTGCATTATTGTATTATTATCCTGCCTCCTTGGCATGAGCTCTATGACTGAGCTGCTGAGTCAGCCCCAGCATGAAGCTGGGAGGTAGAATCACTTTAGGCACTACCCAGTTTCCGAGGCTTTCAAGCTCCATAAGAAGCGATCTGGAGATGTTCCTTTCATTTGAAAGGTCCCCGTGTCACTCCCAGGAGTCCCCCTAGGATCCCTTGTAATGGTGCCAGCTCTAATTGGTTTTTCCTGTTTATTTATTTTTTTGCTGTCCTGTGTCAGCCTGTGGAAGTGAAATAAAACATACTGAAGCTGGCTGGACCCATTTCAGTCCATGCCTTCCCCCTGCGGCCCAACAACTTGTGCAGATGCGTACGGAAAAGGAGATTGCAAAACATTATTTTTCAAGGCAACTGATGTGTTTTCCCCTTTATTTCCTGCTGGGGAGACATTTTACCAGCATAAGTGATTTCCCCCCTTCCTTTTAAAAGCCCTTTGATCTTTGTTTTATTTTCTTGCTCTCCATCCCCACAATTACAAAGCCTAAAGTCTGGGCGTAACGACTTTGCTTTTCCCCACTGGCATGATTTAACCTCTTGCAATGGGGATCAGCGAAAGCCAATATTCTGAACAAAGGCATCAGCAAAACACCTAATGATATTCCGAGGTGCAGTGGAGGGGACGACATGCTCAAATATGGAGTATGATCAACATACCAAAGTCTTTAACACCAATCCGAGGAGCAGCTGTACAAGCCAAGGGGGGAAAACATCATGTCATAAATATAAAGGGAAGGGTAACAACTTTTATGTATGCAGTAACATAAAATCCTTCCTGGCCAGAGATACAGAATCACTTACCTGTAAGGGGTTAATCAGTTCAATTAACCTAGTTGGCACCTGACCAGAAGGACCAATGGGGAAAGAAGATACTTTCAAATCTGGGGGCAGGGGAAGGTTTTGTTTGTGCTCTCTTTGTTGGTTCCCTCTCGGGACAAAGAGACAGACCAAGCAGGTAAACCAGCTCCTAACAAGATCCTGAAATGATACATCTAAAATTACAGAAATTGTAAGTAATAGCAAGGAAATGCGTTAGATTATCTTTTGTTTTAGCTTGTGAATTTTCCCATGCTAAGAGGTAATTTTATTCCTGTTTTGTAACTGGGAAGCGGAGTAAGAGGGGAATCCTTTGTGTTTTAAATCTTTTTATTTCCCCTGTAAAGTTATTTTCCATCCTAAGTTTGCAGGTGTGATACTTTTTACATTTTTTTTTTAAATAAAATTCTTCTTTTAAGAAACTGATTGATTTTCAGTGTCCTAAAAACCAGAGCTTTGGTCTGTGCTCACTTTGTTAACCTATTGGTTGGTATATTATTCTCAAGCCCCCCCAGGAAAGGGGTGAAGGAGCTTGGGGGGATATTTTGGGGGGGGGATAGGGCTCCAAGCGGCCTCTCCCTGAATGTTTGTTTCAATCACTTGGTGGTGGCAGCAATACCGTCCAAGAACAAGGAAAGGAATTTGTGTCTTGGGGAAGTTTGTAACCTAAGCTGGTGGAATATAAGCTTAGGGGGTCTTTCATGCAGGTCCCCACATCTGTACCCCAGAGTTCAGAGTGGGGAGGGAACCCTGACACATCAGTTATATAGTCTACTCTGTCTGCAGCTAAGCTACCTCAGGCTGTGATTTCATGAGCTAAGTTAGGTCAGTATTTAGCCTTTGTTTATAACAGTGCCATGGATCTGCATAGCGCTTTAGACATATAAGGAACATATAAGCTAAGATCACAATGTTCAGGGTGTCATTGTGAGGTGCTGAGCATCTTCTGCTAAGGTTGATTTCACTGGGAGTTGATGGCTTTCAACACTTTTGGGGACCAGTCACTGTCAGTCTCGCCCACTTGATAGCAGAGTAAAGAATGATGCTGTGACAGGGAAAAGCTGTTGTGGAGCCAGGAGTGAAGGGGAAAGAGCCGATTGGGGAGATGAGCTGTCAATTATTCAGGGACTTCCCTTTCCCACAAAGGGTTCTGGGTAGGGAAGCTCTGTATAAAACTCCCTAGCTTCCAGCTGGGAGTCACAGTTGCAGAAGAAAGGGTCACCTGGAGGAACCTGGGCCTGCTGGGGTTATGTTATCGAAGGTGGTTGTGTTTCTTTAAAATAAATCTTGGTACTATTTTTTAAAAACCCTCATAACAGGGTCTTGCTGCTTTATTGGACAACCTTGCTGCTAAAGCCTGCCATGGATACATCTTTCATAACACCCATCACCCTGTGCCTAGTGAAGGGCTCATTTTAGTTTCAGATGTGAAACCAAGGTCCAGATCATTCGTGATAATTAAAAAATGTGACTGTGTAACGCTGGCAGACCCTGGTTGTCAGTGGGTGAGATCAAACCTGGGCCCTCTGAAGCTTAGTGCATGAACCTCTACCGCATGAGATAATAGCCAACTGGCTGTTAGCTAAGGCTGTTGCAGACTCATTTTATCGCTCTCTTTAAGTGGTCTTGGTGCCACTAGAGGGGACAGAACACCACACCCAGGAGGTGTGTGGGTTACAACAGCAGTCTTCACAAGGGAAGAGGCTGAGCACCTTGTGTTCTGGCTAAATCCCGATATAGATAATTACATTCTGACTAATGAAAATTTCACATACACCGTCGCAATAGAATATGAACAAGATGCTCTTAGCGTTCTTGGACAAAAGTCTTGTGTAGTGCTGCTTAAAAAAAAGTCTATCTTGTGTTAAACAACAACAATGGTGGGTGAAGCCCCAGCTCCTGGAGTCATGTGATCACATGAAAATCTCAGCTTCCATTTAAAAAAAGTTTCTAGCTCTCACAGCTGTGAAGCAACACTTACAAATGTGACCCAAGTGCACCCTAAAGGTTCAAAAACCAAAGGTAAACAAAAAAATCCAAACACCAATTGTACACTAATTATTAATGAGTATTAATTAACAACTACCATTATGAATCATTAATTATTGACTCCATGATTTTAAGCCAATTTCAGCATTTTGGGGAGTCATGATTTTTGAATGCCTGGGGTTGGCAATGCTGGGACCCACTGTAAATGCCCGTTAAGGAGTTTTGATCTACTCATGGGCCAGGTTGTAGCTCTCCTCAAAGCTCCCCATGTACTGTTTAGTGTCTTCTAAATGACCATTACCTGATGGCAGGGAAGGGCTAGCACTTGAATTGGGTTTAGTTTGCATCAGCTCTCATCCTCGTTACAGTCTTTTTCATGAAACTGACATCAAGATTTGAAATCACAAGCCCGCTGCTGTTTGGTAAGGATCTTAGATGCAAATAAAACTCCCAGGCCTGGGATAGAGACTGATCTTAGATACTTGAGTCTGTATCGCTGCACGTCACATGTTATCTGTTCTTAATCTTCCCTTCCTCAGGTCTGAGCAGTAGCTGTCTTTGCAGACCACATGGCAAAACCTCCCTCTAAACCAGGGGTCGGCAACCTTTCAGAAGTGGTGTGCTGTGTCTTCATTTATTCACTCTAATTTAAGGTTTTGCGTGGCAGTCATACATTTTAACGTTTTTAGAAGGTCTCTTTCTATAAGTCTATACTATAGAACTAAACTATTGTTGTGTGTAAAGTAAATAAGGTTTTTAAAATGTTTAAGAAGCTTCATTTAAAATTAAATTAAAATGCAGAGCACCCCTGGACCGGTGGCCAGGACCCGGGCAGTGTGAGTGCCGCTGAAAATCAGCTCGCGTGCCGCCTTCGGCACCCGTGCCATAGGTTGCCGACCCCTGCTCTAAACTCTCCAGTCTTGCGTTAGCAAACACTGAGACGCAGCACTTGCATTGCAGTTTCTATGTTCAAATCACTCTGAGTCTTAACTAATCTTCCAAGCCCGAAAGAGCAATATCTCCATTTTGCATATGGGTAAACTGAGGCACAGACCGCCTCAGTGGCCTGGCATACTGAGGGATCTATACGCTGCTGAATAACTATGATTCCTGTGGACAAATTCTCTGCTAGTATAAATGGGTACAACTCCACTGAAATTAACAGAGCTGCACCCATTTACATCAGCAGAGACTTGGGTCCCGGAACTGGCAGGTGTCACTCTTTCAAGGTACTAATGGCTTGGGAGCAAATTCTGCTCCTATTACAATAACCGGCCAAACCTTTCCCGTGCTTCAATGGGAACAAGACTGGTCCCTGCACTATTATTATTACTGATGGTTCTGGTCTTTTATCTGATGTTGTCGCATCCTACAATGTACAAAATTAAACCTGAACTGATTTACCTTGTGCACCACCGTGCAGACATACACACCCTTCCATGTCCTGAAAAGGAGGAAGATTCAGGGCAACAAACTTAAGTGGAAAGGCAGCATGCATCTCCGCTCTCAACAGCACTATCAACAGCTAATGCAGCTGGAAGAACATTTCTAAAGCCAAACTAAGGCTGAGCGCGGCCTTCTCATCTCCATATTGTGCAGTACATCCTCCTGGTAAAGTTTTAATAGGTCTCACAGTTTCATCTTCTGACCATATATCAAAGACAACATTATAAAAGAAAGTTTAAAAGCCGAAGTTGTGAGATTTCCTGTCTCAGGGCCCTCGGGCACAATGTGTTGTCATTGAAGAACAGACACCTTGGGTTTTTTTGGAGTTAAGGAGCAAGTTGTTATTGGGAAGAAAGGGAAAAAAAAAACCCCAACTGCTTTAGAAAGACTTGCTGATGAGATGAGTCTCTTTCTCTGATGCATCCATCAGCATGGCATTTTCTCAAAACAGCCCACTTTGATCAATGCTGCTGTGTCTGACATGGGGCATCTTTCCTTGTGCTGAAGAGATCAAGAATGGCATGTTGTGAATGAACCGAATTACCCCTGCTAGGTGTATGCGCCCCAGGAGCCAAAGCTAGAGTCTCTCTCCTGCCAAGTGAACATGCACCCTCAGTCTCCTTTCTGGGCTACATCTTGTGAGGTGCTGAGCACTCTGGCCCCACTGCAAAAAAATACTTAGGCCCTGATTCAGAGAGGTACCTAAGTCCTTGCTTAACTCGTTTCACCGGATGCCCAAAACACCCATAGTTCTGCAACCACAAGAAAAGGCTTTTTTCCGTGTTAAAAATGGAGGTGAAAGCAGCGATATCCCTAGCAAAAGGAGAAAGGGGGAAGTTGACAGCACTGACTATACATTAGAGAGACAAGATGGGTGAGGCAATATCTTTTACTGGACCAACTTCTGTTGGTGAAAGAGACAAGCTTTCAAGTTACACAGAGTTCGAATCATAAATCAGTTGGACTGATAAAAGATATTACCTCAGCCACCTGGTCACTCTAATATCCTGGGACCAATATGGCTACAACAACACTGCAAATTGACTATAAATTAACAGTTATGAAATGCAGACAACTGATAAGGGAAACTAAAGGTATTAATGAAAACTCTATGGCTAGTAGGATTAAGGAAAGTAAGGAGGAGGGTTCTTTATGCATATCAGGAGCAAAAGAAATCCTAGCAATGGTATAAATCTGTCACTAGATAGAGATGGGATAGTACAGATATAATATACTTAGACTTCTGAAAGATGAAGTACTGCCCAACATTCTGATTAAAAAATTAGCACTCCACAAAATGAATTCAGCACATATTAAATGGATTAAGAACTGACTAGCTGACAGATCTCAAAAAAAAAACAAAAAAAACCACACTTGTAAATGGGGAATTATCATCCATTGGGGATGTTTCTAGGGAGGGTCCCACAGAGATCTGCCATGACTGTATGCTTTTCAATATGTATATCAATAGCCTGGAACAAAATATAACATTATGCCTAGTAAAGTTTGCAGAGAACACATTTACCACTTGGAGGAATGGTAAACAATGAGAAGGACATGTCAGTTCTACAGAGTTACTGGGATCACTTGTCTAGCTCATCCGAGCAACACACATTTTAATAGTGCCAAACACAAGGTCTAGGATGGAAAACAGTACGTCAAATTTACAGGTTTGGGGGAACATACTCTGGAAAGCCGTGACTCTGAAAAGGATTTAGGGGTTGTCACGATGCCTCCATGGATCACAGCTGAGAATACCAAAATCAGGACAAACTGCTGAGAAATAGGGCAGACACACCCCAAAACTGGTGGTTATTCTCCCATAAGATATACCAAACCAGCAATGAAAGTAAACTTCTGACTCACCACACTGGCTAACAAGAAGTCAGAAAAAGTAATCTCCTTAGGGATTCCAGTCCTGGATTCATAGATTCATAGATTCTAGGACTGGAAGGGACCTCGAGAGGTCATCGAGTCCAGTCCCCTGCCTGCATGGCAGGACCAAATACTGTCTAGCCCAACCCTGATAGACATTTATCTAACCTATTCTTACATATCTCCAGAGATGGAGATTCCAAAACCTCCCTAGGCAATTTATTCCAGTGTTTAACCACCCTGACAGTTAGGAACTTTTTCCTAATGTCCAACCTAGACCTCCCTTGCTGCAGTTTAAGCCCATTGCTTCTTGTTCTATCCTTAGAGGCTAAGGTGAACAAGTTTTCGCCCTCCTCCTTATGACACCCTTTTAGATACCTGAAAACTGCTATCATGTCCCCTCTCAGTCTTCTCTTTTCCAAACTAAACAAACCCAATTCCTTCAGCCTTCCTTCATAGGTCATGTTCTCAAGACCTTTAATCATTCGTGTTGCTCTTCTCTGGACCCTTTCCAATTTCTCCACATCTTTCTTGAAATGCGGTGCCCAGAACTGGACACAATACTCCAGCTGAGGCCTAACCAGAGCAGAGTAGAGCGGAAGAATGACTTCTCGTGTCTTGCTCACAACACACCTGTTAATACATCCCAGAATCATGTTTGCTTTTTTTGCAACAGCATCACACTGTTGACTCATATTTAGCTTGTGGTCCACTATAACCCCTAGATCCTTTTCTGCCGTACTCCTTCCTAGACAGTCTCTTCCCATTCTGTATGTGTGAAACTGATTTTTTCTTCCTAAGTGGAGCACTTTGCATTTGTCTTTGTTAAACGTCATCCTGTTTAACTCAGACCATTTCTCCAATTTGTCCAGATCATTTTGAATTATGACCCTGTCCTACAAAGCAATTGCAATCCCTCCCAGTTTGGTATCATCCGCAAACTTAATAAGCGTACTTTCTATGCCAATATCTAAGTCGTTAATGAAGATATTGAGCCAGTCCCAAAACAGACCCCTGCGGAACCCCACTCGTTATGCCTTTCCAGCAGGATTGGGAACCATTAATAACAACTCTCTGAGTATGGTTATCCAGCCAGTTATGCACCCACCTTATAGTAGCCCCATCTAAATTGTATTTGCCTAGTTTATCGATAAGAATATCATGCGAGACAGTATCAAATGCCTTACTAAAGTCTAGGTATACCACATCCACAGCTTCTCCCTTATCCACAAGACTCGTTATCTTATCGAAGATTGGTTTGACATGATTTGTTCTTTACAAATCCATGCTGGCTGTTCCCTATCACCTTACCACCTTCCAAGTGTTTGCAGATGATTTCCTTAATTACTTGCTCCATTATCTTCCCTGGCACAGAAGTTAAACTAACTGGTCTGTAGTTTCCTGGGTTGTTTTTATTTCCCTTTTTATAGATGGGCACTATATTTGCCCTTTTCCAGTCTTCTGGAATCTCTCCCGTCTCCCATGATTTTCCAAAGATAATAGCTAGAGGCTCAGATACCTCCTCTATTAGCTCTTTGAGTATTCTAGGATGCATTTCATCAGGCCCTGCTGACTTGCAGGCATCTAACTTTTCTAAGTGATTTTTAACTTATTCTTTTTTTATTTTATCTGCTAAACCTACCCCCTTCCCATTAGCATTCACTATGTTAGGCATTCCTTCAGACTTCTCTGTGAAGACCGAAACAAAGAAGTCATTAAGCATCTCTGCCATTTCCAAGTTTCCTGTTACTGTTTCTCCCTCTTCACTAAGCAGTGGGCCTATCCTGTCTCTGGTCTTCCTCTTGCTTCTAATGTATTGATAAAAAGTCTTCTTGTTTCCCTTTATTCCTGTAGCTAGTTTGAGTCATTTTGTGCCTTTGCCTTTCTAAACTTGCCCCTGCATTCCTGTGTTGTTTGCCTATATTCATCCTTTGTAATCTGTCCTAGTTTCCATTTTTTATAAGACTCATTTTTATTTTTTAGATCATGCAAGATCTCATGGTTAAGCCAAGGTGGTCTTTTGCCACATTTTCTATCTTTCCTAACCACCGGAATAGCTTGCTTTTGGGCCCTTAATAGTGTCCCTTTGAAAAACTGCCAACTCTCCTCAGTTGTTTTTCCCCTCAGTCTTGATTCCCATGGGACCTTACCTATCAGCTCTCTGAGCTTACCAAAATCTGCCTTCCTGAAATCCATTGTCTCTATTTTGCTGTTCTCCCTTCTACCCTTCCTTAGAATTGCAAACTCTATGATTTCATGATCACTTTCACCCAAGCTGCCTTCTACTTTCAAATTCTCAACGAGTTCCTCCCTATTTGTTAAAATCAAGTCTAGAACAGCTTCCCCCCTAGTAGCTTTTTCAACCTTCTGAAATAAAAAGTTGTCTGCAATGCAGTCCAAGAATTTGTCGGATAGTCTGTGCCCTGCTGTGTTATTTTCCCAACATATATCCAGATAGTTGAAGTCCCCCATCACTACCAAATCTTGGGATTCAACACCCAGACACTAGACTTAAAGATCAGTGGTTCTTTAAAACCAATTTCATCAAACAAAAGGGTTCTTCTGATCCCAAAGGACTGGCCATATACTCAGTTCAATATATAACTCAGATCTTACCCAATAATCACGCTGTTGCCAATCCTTTAGTATCCAAAATCTAAAGGTTTATTTATAGAAAGAAAGGTGAGAGTTAAAATTGATTAAAGGAATCAAATACATACAACAATTGAAAAGTTCTTAGATCAGGCTTATAGCAGTGAAGGAATAAACTGCTGGCTTAATCAAGTCTCTGGTTGCTTCCATATAATTGGAAGGTCCTCAGTCCCTTGGTTAGAATGCTCCCATTAGTATAAGTTCATAGTCCAGAGGTTTAAGCAGGAAAGAGGCAAAATGGAGGTGTTTCCAGGGCCTTTTATAGCTTCTGCCAATTGAAGGGAACCCCATTGTTCTCACTGTGGAATATTACAGGTAGCAAGATGGTGTTTGGGTTCACCTGGGCAAGTCACATGTCCATGCATGATTTCGCTTAGTTGCAGCAGAAGCCATCATCTATACGCCAGATGGAACACTCACAGGAAAGTCCATTAAGTGTAGATAGATGTCTCCCATGGTCCATTGTGAGTTAAGTGTGCCTTGATGAGCCGTTTAACTTGAATAGTCCCTTCAAGATGTGCAAGCTACTTACCTTGTGGTTGCTACCCAGGAGCAAACATATTTGAAATCCAGGTACAGAGCCAATACTCATAACTTCAAATACAAAAATGATGCATGCATACAAATAGCAAAATCATATTCAGCAAATCATAACCTTCCCGTAGACACCTTACTTGATATACTTTGTACAAGATTTGTTGCAATTATATAACAGTGGTAGCAACAATGATCCACATGGTCATATTTTAATCAGATAACGTCACAGGGGAACAGTTGGTAACTAGCTGAACATGAGCTTCCAGTGAGATACAGTGGCTAAGATGGCTAACAGGATTCTTGGATGTAAAAACAGGGGAATAGAGTTCACAGTAAGGAGGTGGTCTTCTTCTTCGGCAATCCCTTGATGCAAGGATGACGTCTGCCAAGGGGGCTCATTGGTCGGTTTTTAAGTGCCGAAGGAACCCAATTTGTGCCCTGCAGATTTTCCCACAGATGTGACAGGTGTAACCTTGGAGGAGACAGTTGTTGGCTGGAGTGTTGTGCCCTTTCTTTCCTCCTTTGTTGCTTCTCTGTCTCATGAGCACATCTGTTCTCCTCAAAGTGAGCTGTGGCTTGGCATGTGGTGTGGCACCGCTGTGTTCTGTTCCGCGCCGAGTCCTCCCAGTTTCTTGGGTTGATGCCTCCCTTTCTAAGGTTTCTTTTCCATATGTCTTTGAAGTGCTCCCGCTGCCTTCCACGAGCCCTTCTTCCCTGACTTAACTGAGAGAAGAGTACTTTCTTCGGGAGGCGAGTGTCAGGTATACGTACACAGCGGCCAGCCCAGCAGAGTTGGTGTTTCATGACTGCGCTTCTATACTGCTGAAGTTGGCTGCAGAGAGAACACTGATGTTAGTGTGCCAGTCTGTTGGAACCAGTCCAGCTGCTTGAGATGTCATCTGTAGGTTACCCAGGTCTCACACCCATAGAGAAGAGTGGGGATGACAACTGCCTTATAAACCAAGATCTTGGTGCCTGTTTGAAGATCCCTATCATTGAAGACTCATCTGAGTAGTCTTCCAAAGGATGTGCTGGCACAGCAGATCCTGTATTCAATGCTGGCTGTTTGGGAGAGGTGGCTGCCAAGGTATGGAAAATGGTCCACATTTTCCAGGGGCTCTCCACTGATGGTGATTTGTAGAGTACGAAGAGTGATTTGTGCAGATGAGGGCCGGTAGAGTACCTTGATTTTCCCAATGTTGAGAGTGAGACTCAAGCTGTAAAAAGATTTACTTTGCAGGTCGACACAGTCATTTGCATACTGAAGGTCAGTGATGCCAATTCTCATGATCTTAGATTTTGTTTGGAGATGTCCATCCATACAATACTCAATCCCGATTCCATCAGAAAGGGAGTCACAGATGAGAATCAGGATCACACAAAGTAAATGGAGAAGAGTGTTGGAGCAATGACACAGCCCTGCTTGACACCAGTGCGAATGATGAATGGTTTGGTCTCTGAGCTGTTGCACAGAATGGTGGCAGTCATCCCATCATAGAGTAGTCTGATGATGGAAATGAATTTCTGTGGACAGCCAAACCTACTCAGCACCTTCCACAGGGCATCACGATTGATAGAGTCAAAGGCCTTGGTTAGATCGATGAATGTCATGAACAGTTCCTGGTGTTGTTCTTTGCACTTCTCCTGAATCTGTCGTGCCATGAAGATCATGTCAGTTGTGCCTCGGGATGGCACTGTAATTCGGGGAGGAGTTCTTCAGCAAGGAGGAGAAGGCAGTTTAGTAGGATCCAGGCAAGGATCTTTCCTGCAATGGAGAGGAGGGCAATACCTCTGTAGTTCCTGCACAAAGAATTGTCCCCTTTCTTCAATATTGTAACACTGTTGGTGTTCTTAATGTCAGGTGGAATTTCTTCGCAGGTCCAGATTTTGGCGAGGAGTTGGCAAAGACTGTGCTGTAGTATTGTTCCACCATCTCTAAAAACCTCAGTTCAGACACTGTCTGGGCCTGGTGCCTTGTGGTGGCACGCCAGACTTCCTCAGAAGATGCGGGATCAGCAAGAAGTTCCATTGCTGAGTGTTGTGGAATAGACTCGATGGTGAATTCTGAGACCGTGGATTTGTGGTTTAGTAGGCTCTCAAAGTACTTCTTCCAGCATTGTTTAATGGCTGCATTGTCCTTGAGGAGGGTGGAGCCATCCTGGGAACGTAAGGGGATTGGGCCTTTGGAGGTTGGTCCATATATAGCTTCTGTTGCTTTAAAGAAGCTTCTTATGTCATCCTGGTCTATGAAACCCTGGATCTCAGAGGTCTTCTCTTGTCACCACTCATTTTTGAGATCACATAGCCTCCTTTGGACTTCGGCTTTGAGCAGGTGATAAGCCTCACATTTTCATTGGTTAGAGGAATCATTTTGCCAGTTACAGAATGCAGTTATTTTCTGTTGAATGAATGCTAGGATTTCCTCCTTGTTTTCGTTAAACCAGTCTTGGTGCCGATGAGTGAAATATCCTATGGTTTCAGCACATGCACTGTGAATGGTATTTATAAATTGATCCCAGTGCTCTCGAATGTCAATGATGTTATCAGGCAAGTTAAAGAGTTTCTCAGACAGGTGTTGCTGGAACGTCTCGCAGCCGGCGTGGTCTTAAAGTGCTTTGACGTTGTACCGCTTTCGCTTAGTCTTTGGGTGATTGTGGGGTGGCACAGCGAGCTGCAGGTACATGATTGATCTTATTAATTGAGGGTTTATCCCTCAGTGATCTATACCTCTAATGGCTTGAGTTATATGGACATGGGCGTAATCTCAGGCTTGGACTATAACATAGTCAAGGAGGTGCCAGTGTTTGGACTGAGGTTGTTTCCAGGTGGTCTTAAATTTGTTACGCAGCCTAAAGATGGTATGTGTGAGGAGCAGGTCATGCTCCACACATTTGCTGAGGAGCAGAATGCCATTGGAGTTTAGGTTTCCCACCCGTTTTTTGCCTATTGTGCTGCTCCACAGTTGGGAGTTCCGTCCGTCTCTGGCATTGAAATCTCCCAGAAGATTGTCTGCCTTAGACCAGTGGTTCTCAAAGCTTGTTCAGGGAAAGCCCCTGGCGGGCCAGGCCGGTTTGTTAACCTGCCACGTCTGCAGGTTTGTCTGGTCGCGGCTTCCACTGGCCGCGGTTCGCTGCTCCGGGCCAATGGGGGCTGCGGGAAATGGCTCGGGCCGAGGGATGTGCTGGCTATGGCTTCCCGCAGCCCCCATTGGCCTGGAGCAGCGAACCACGGCCAGTGGAAGCCGCGATTAGCCGAACCTGCAGACGCAGCAGGTAAACAAACCGGCCCGGCCCACCGGGGCTTTCCCTGAACAAGCGGTGGACCGGCTTTGAGAACCACTGCTTTAGATGTGGCTGTGAGGACTTCATCAAGAGTGCTATAAAACTGCTCCTTGTTGTCTTCCTCATCAACAAGTGTTGGGGAGTATGCACTGATGACTGTGGCATAGTGGTTATCGCTGAGCTTCGTGAGACACTCGTTGATCCCCACAGGAAGCTCCAGAAGCTCACTGGTGATCTTATTTTTGGCAGCAAAGCCAATCCCATGAATGCGTCTCTCTTCAGGTGGCTTTCCTTTCCAAAAGAAGGTGTAGCCACCTCCATCTTCTTTTAATTGGCCCGGCAGGTCTCACCAAGCCCTGCAATGCCAAAGGTGGAGTCTTGAGAGTTCTCTGGCAATTATGGCAGTTCTTCTTTCTGGGCATTCACTGTGCTGAGAGTCCATAAGGGTGTGGACATTCCCGGTGGCAAAATTCACTGTCTTATATCTAGGGCCCTACCAAATTCATGGCCATGAAAAACATGTCACGGACCATGAAATCTGTTCTCCCGTTGTGAAATCTGGTCTTTTGTGTGCTTTTACCCTTTACTACACAGATTTCATGGTGGAGACCAGCATTTCTCAAATTGGGTGTCCCAAAAAGGAGTTGGGGGGGGGGTCGCAAGGTCATTTTAGGAGGGTCATGGTATAGCCACCCTCACTTCTGCGCTGCCTTCAGAGCTGGGTGGCCAGAGAGCAGCGGCTGTTAGCCAGGCGCCCAGTTCTGAAGGCTGCGCCCTGCCAGCAGCAGCGCAGAAGTAAGGGTGGCAAACCATACCCTGGCATCCTTTCTTCTGCGCTGCTGCTGGCAGCGGCTCTGCCTTCAGAACTGGGCTCCTGGCCAGCAGCCACCGCTCTCCAGCTACATAGCTCCAGCAGCAGCACGGAAGTAAAGGTAGCAGTACCACAACCCCCCACTAAAATAACCTTGTGACACCCCCCCCCCCAACTCCTTTTTGAGCCAGGACCCCTACTTTTACAACAGCGTGAAATTTCAGATTTAAATAGCTGAAATCATGAAATGTACAATTTTAAAAATCCTATGACTATGAAATTTACCAAAATGGACCGTGAATTTCATACGGCCCTACTTATATCTCTTGTTTCGGCCGCGGAGTTGAGAGATCCCACTGGATGCGGTCATCCAATGGGAAGAGTGTGAGCCGGCCTTTGTGTGGGGCATCTTTTCTAGCCCCTTCCCCGTTTGGGGTGAGCAGAGGGGATCCTAAAAAGGCCCTGCTCAGTCCCAGCCATTGCTGCCGAAATGCACGTCTGTCTCATCCAAGCACAAGACGACCGTCACATGGCTGCCGCCTGTGTGCAGGTTTGTGACGAAAGACTCCCAGAAATCACTGCTCCTGTCTTCACCGCCACTCCTCCCTCACCGCAAGGCTTTGTGCGGTTGTGAGCGCTTAGGCAGCGGCCTGCACATGAAATCTTTTAATGTGGGGAAACCGGTGCGCAGGCAGTGACCACGTGAGATTTGACAGGAGGAATGCCCTTACCCAGTGGCAAGGAGAGCCTCCTCCCGCCTGCTGCAGCCCTCACCCTCCTTCACAGCTGCAGAGCACTAAAATGTCCTCTCTATGCGCCTGATCCACCGTTGGGGTCTTGTGAAGTTTGGATCGTGGTTAGTCAGGAGCCTCGCCTCAGACCTGCTTGCCAAGGAGGTCCCTACCAGGAGTATGAAAGCTCTGGATGATGTAGTTCTGAGGATCTTTAGCCCATGCAAGCCTCTCCATCACAACGAAGTTGCGGTCCATCAGAGAGGGGAGGTGGTATTATCACTGTGTACACAGCACTGGTGAAACCATCACTGGGTAAGGTATCCAGTTCTGGTGCCCACACCTCTAAACAGTTGTTGAAAATGTGCACAGGGTTCACAAAAGAGCTACCAGAATGATTTGCGCTCTTGAAAACCTGTCTGACACTGAAACTTCAGGAGCTCAATCTATTGAGTTTTTTTCAATGAAAAGGTTAAGAGGTGATTTGATCATGGCCTATAAGTACCTCCATAGGGAAAAGATTCCTGCTAGAGGGCTCTTTAATATAGCAAACAAAGGTATAACAAGATCCAGTGGCTGGGAGCTGAACCCAGCCGAATTCACATTAGAAATAAGTCATGAATTTGTAACCATGAGGTAACTGACAATTGGAACCACCTACCTAGGTACGCGGTGGATTCCCTCTTACTTGAAGCCTTTGCATCAAGACTGGACGTCTGTCTAAAAGATATGCTCTAACTCAACCAGAAGTTATGGGCTTGCTGCAGAAGGAATCACTCGGTAAAATGGTCTGGCCTGCATTATTCAGGTCAGCGTAGATCATCATACTGGTCTCCTCTAGCCTTAAAATCTGTGATCCCCATGAGTCTATGAACTTTCAGCATGCAAGCACTCCCATTGACTTCAATAAGACTGACACATGTTTACAGTTCAGCACATGCCCTAGCGCTTTCCTGCAACAGGGCCAAAATGCTCAGCACCTTGCAGGATCGAGCCCTTTTATCTCCTATTCTCCCCTCTTCCCCAAACCTCTTCTTTCTCACTTCCTTCCATGTTTCCCTCTTGCCATGTGTTTTCCCTGTTTCCCCAGGATCATCTCCATTTCTCCTTCTGTGTTCCAGTTTCTATCATCCTGTCTCTATTTTCCCTCCATCCCTTTCTAATACCCTCCCCCTCACACACCGTCTCTCCTTCTTTTCCTCCCATCATCAATCTCTTACAATTTCCTCTATTTTTCTATTAGCCTCTCCAAACAGCCGGCCCTTCTCTGACTATACTTCCGTAACTTGATCAATTAATTGGTAAAGTGCCCTAGGGATGGTAAGTATTACCCCATACCTGCCATTTCCCCTATCCCTCGCCCTACGCCCTCTTCACTACCTTCCATCTTTCCCACTCACCCTTCATCTCCTTCCCCTACTGCTGCAGCCTCTTCCCTGCCACCCCAATTGTCACTGATGCATGATTTTTATGTCATTCATTTCCCTCTCCAAGGAGTCTGTGCTACTGAGGAGATGGAGTGATATTGTTAAGCGGTACATTAAGTGTAAAATGCACAGCATCAACCAAAACACTGACTAAGAGCTCTGTATTCAAGAGAGAAATATATTTCATATCCTGAAACAATCCATGCATGGGAGGCCGCAGGAGTTCTGTGCTGTCAGTAGATTCCAGAGTGCTCTGGTTTATACCACTGATGCTTCCAATGATTTCTCTGCGTGCATTTCTATGGCACGCAGAAAAAGGACGCTTTCCTCCCCGACAGGATTGCAGATCACTCACATGCACAAAAAATCAAATGAAAAGGAAGTGGCCTTGTTGGCTGGCATGTTTGTGATGATTTTTTGGCATGCCTCTAGCCAGAATCTCACTTCCCTTCCAAGAGCTGCATTTCTGTCTTTATTAATCAACACCCTTTCCAAGGCAAAAGGCTCTGCTTTCGACTAATTGGTCTGATCGAGAAATTACAGCTCCTCTGATGTCATTAGCGCCAATGAAGTCACTCTGCCAATATTTTCCCCCTCACCCCATTCACCTTTACGTGGTCTGCCAAAACGGCTCCAGTTTCATTTATACAGGGATGGCGAGAGCAGAGGGAGATAGACAGAGAGAAGTCCTAAGCCCAACAGCTGTTTATGATAAGAAGAGGATTAGGTGGCTCATATCCTGGTTACATTAAATTAAATCCCAGGTATCTTTCTGTTTATAACTCTCTCTCTCTCTCTCTTTCACACACACACACACACACACACACACACACACACACACACACACACACACACTTGTGTGTGCCCGAAACCATCCATCGTATCACGATAAGATAGCCTCTAAAAAAGAGAAAAGGAAAAAAAAAAAGCACTCTGGCCCTGCGCCATCCCCGCTCTTATAAACCGTTGTTAACTGCTGTAATGAACCAATCCAGGAGACATATTAATAACGACATGAAGAGACACATTTATTGTTGATTGTTGAGTCGCTGGCAGATTTACCGCAGGGTTGCTACAAGGGGAGGTCTGGCCCTGCAGTAGTGCAATTAAAAACAAATTGAATACAGGGACAAAGAATCAATAATCTAACCGGGCAACTTTTAGTTTTGCAAAATACACATATAAATTAATTGACCTGAACACAGTTGCTAACTGGTCATTAATGCCTGTTTGCTAGCCAAGCTGAGCATGCAACGCGGCTCGTTAAGTTGAGGAGCATGAACCTCCCACTTGTGTTGCCCCAGACAGTGTCTGTCTGTGGTTCCACTGGGATCTCCTGGGTTTTCAAGGGAGATGGACCTGAGTCTCCACATTCCGGCCCACATCTGAGTGTCCCCAAAATGCCAGAAGGGCTTTGCTCCCACCCACAGCTATTATTAGTGCTATAATGATAGCGCTTAGAGGCTTCCATTAAGATCCGCGGGAATAAGTATTGTACAAACTCTGGTCCAAATAATTTACTGTCTAAACAAACCAACCAGACAGAGGGTTGGAGGAAAAAAAGTTAACCCCATTTTACAGATGCAGATTTGAGGCACAAAGAGATTAAAGGGACGTGTACACTCACAGCAGCATGTAGAGTGCAGACACTGCCCATCACGCTAGCACGGGTATAGACAGTAGTGTAAATGGTGACGGGGGGAGAGCTCTACATGCCTGACCCCCAAGGCTATGTTCCCCTCATGGCTCTCGACAAGCCCAAGCAGTGCCTCCCATTTCTACATGGCTATTTTTAGCAGTGTCGTGTCCCACTGCTTCCCCACTGCCAGAGCCTTTCCCTGCCACAGGGAAAGTCTCCAGCAGCAGCGAAAGGCTCTGGCAGTGGGGAGGCAAGCGGGCAAAGGTAGTTGCTGGAGCCAGAGGTGCCGACTCCGTGGGTGCTCCGGGGCTGAAGCACCCACAGAAAAAAAATAATGGGTGCTCAGCGTCCACTGGCGAGCCCTGATGATCAGCTCCTCCCCCTCCCCCACCAGCGCCTCCCGACTGCTGCTGATCAGCTGTTCAGCGGCAGGCAGAAGGCACTGGCGGGAGGGGGAGGAGTGGGAGCAGGAAGAGGTGGAGCAAGGGTGGGGCACATTCGGGAGAGGGGAAGAACGGGGCAGGAAGAGGCAGGGGTGGGGCTTTGGGGGAAGGAGTGAAGTGGGGGCAGGGCCTGGGGCATAATGTGGGTTGAGCACCCCCAGGAAAATCAGAAAGTTGGCATGTCTGTGGTTGGAGCCTTTCCCCACTGCCGGAGTCTTTTCACTGCAGCAAGTAGCTACACACGGCAGTGACAAGTATGGATGACGCCCACTTTTCATAGCAGTGTGTAGTTACACATGAGGTCCCAGTCCTCTACACGCTGCCATCCATGTAGACATAGCATAAAGGTCACATTTTCAACAGCGCTCTAAATGATGGAGGCGCCTAAGACCCATTTTCAAATGGGACTTAGGTCTTTAGCCTTAGACTCATTAAAAAACATAGGGCCTGGGCACCTAAGTCCCTAAATCACTTTTGAAAATGAGACTTACGTTCCTGAGCTAATTAGAAATTGCAATGCTGAGCAGAGCAACATCTAAATACTGTTGTCAAGCTGGGCCGTAAGCTCCTAGGTCATTTAGCTGCTTTCGAAAACTGGACTTGCCTGAAGAGCTTGTGGCAGAGCTGGGAAGGAGCCTCCCAGATCTCCTAAACTTCACCACACGACCACTGTATCCTCTTATTATACAGAGGCGGGTCAATCACAACGTTCAGATCCAAATGCAATTTACCCCCAAAGCTTGGGTGACTTTAGAGCCAGCGTTTGGGTTCAGGCCTCTCGCCAGTTTTCAGGAGTTTTCTGCTTCACCTGTAGATTTTCGCTCCGTGCTGAAACTGCACTCAAAGGTTTAAACTCAGGATCTGCCCCCCCCCTTCCCTTCTTTCATTTTTATTGCTGCATTCTGGCTATAATCTCCCTGATGCAGCAGAACGTGGTGAGGGTCTTTTAAGTGCCAACTTTCTATCAGAGCACTGGCACTTCCATTGGGTGTAACTAGGTAAAAATGATGATCCTCTGCTCTCCTACCTGAGAGAGCTTCTATCTGAGCCTCTCTGAGCACTTCATGAGCATTAGTAACAGTGAATTAAGGATTATTATCCCCATGTAAGAGATGGGGAAACACCAGGCAATTAGAGAACTAGTGAGAACTAGTGTCACACAGCAAGTCAGGTGGCAAGAACTGGGAATAGAATCCAGGAATATTGGCTCCCCCTCCTTTGCTCTGACCAGTAGACGGCACTGCCTCCCTTCAGGCACTGTATGAAAAATGAGGTTGACATCATGTATACACTGTAATTACTGGTCCAAAATGTTACAGTTTACACTAGAGATAGTGCAGTGTTTGGGCTTTTTATTTAAAATGTACATTAATTTAATGCTGACTGACAGCCCCAGAGACTGGAGTCCTCTACTTATCCACTGAACAGGGACAATGTGTGCTGCAACTGTGCAAATTCTCCATATGCTGCTCTTATCCTGCAAGGCTCAACCTTAACCAGGAAGAACCAACCGCAGAGTTAAGATGGGCATTCGGTCTCCATGGCCCATTTAGTCCTTGGCCTCTTCGCTGAGATGGGCAATTACTGTCAACACTGGTGGTTTGCTCTGTGATACTGCCCGCTCAGAACTGGACTCAGGCCATCAAAGAGTTGTCAGAGCAAAACAGCTCCTACTCATTATCAACCAGGGCTCCATCTGAAGCAGGAAACAAGTGGTGAAAGTTTTTGTATCTCCTATGACCAATCCTTGATGTAGTACCTTATGGCTCCATTGAAATGACAACCAGGCAGTATCAATTCATGCATTTATTGGAGGGACAAAATGAAGCAAATGACTTTGCTTTAAAAAAAGGTGGGGGGAAGAATGGATCCCCTCCTATAGGGCCAGTCCTAGTGTAACACCAACAGACGCAGGTTGTCGGTGGGCAGGATTGAACCTGGGACTTCTGAAACTTAGTGTATGAGCCTCTACTGCATGAGCTGAAAGATACATAGCTTTTAGCCATGGCTGTAACAGACTCATCAATCTCTAGATCAGTGGTTCTCAAACTTTTGTACTGGTGACCCCTTTTACACAGCAAACCTCTGAGTGCAATCACCCCATATACATTAAAAACACTTTTTTATGTATTTAACAATATTTTAAATGCTGGCGGCAAAGCGGGGTTTGGGATGGAGGCTGACAGCTTGCGGCCCCCCCCCATGTAATAACCTTGCGACCCCCTGAGGTGTCCCGACCCCCAATTTGAGAACCCCTGCTCTTGATGGTCTAGGTGCCACTAGAGGAGGACAGAGCGCCACATCAAGCAGGCCTGGGTTATGCTACCAATCACAAATCACAAAGAAGAAAATAATGAATGCATTTCCACTGATAGGAAGCCAGTAAAGTAAAAGCTTTTTTATATGTTCAAGTTGTACTGGATCTAGGTTACCTGGTTTCCATTATAGTGCGGTCACCTGTACAATGGGTGACATTTTTCAGCTGAAACTTTTTTTCAGTGAAAAATGCAGAGTCAGTGACTCTGGACTGCTTCACAAAGTTGTGTTGGTTTCGCTAAATACTTCATGTCGAAAGAAAAATCTGAAAAAAGTCAACAAACGTTTTTGATTGTTTTGATTCCAAATGATTTTTGGTTTTAAAAAGCTCCAAATCTCAATGCAAAGTTTCACCGCAGGTTGAACAAAATGTTTTGTTCACCCTGAAACTATTAGTGTTTTGTGTAGCTGAAAATTTCAATAAACTTTTGTTTTTAGGTCAACCTGAAACAATCCCCCTCCCCCCCCCGCATTTTTCAGAATTGCCAGTCGAACAAAACAATCAGTCATTCGCACAGTCACTTGTGACCCTCAAGCTCAGATTCAATTTAGAAGACCCGGCTAAACTGGGAAATTGACCTACTGTTATGACCTTTGCCCTCAATCTCCCTGAGCATGTCCTGAAAATGGCTTAACTGATAGTATGGATGGGACAAAACCATTTTCAGCACCACCGAGCACTTTCTGGTTTTGCCCTGTCCATACTAGCACTGAAATTGCTTCAAACACCACTTGGCCACAAGCATCCTTAGCACGGGGTCATGATCACGACTCCAGAAAGACACGGAGAGTGTGAAATGAAGATCCGGTCATCTGGTGAATAAAGGTAAAGCTAAGAACTACAGACCAAATTCACAGCGGACGTTAAGTGGGGAGAACTCCATTAAAGTCAACTGAACAATGCCTGGTTACGCTCGAGGCAAAATTGGCCCCGTGTGTGGAAATAAAGCATTTCCAGAGGAAGGTCGTCCATGATGGTCACAATCCCTAACCTTCTTGATTCTTGAGCGCTTTAGGGGAAAGGTCTGCATTGCAGACTGTGCTGCTGTGAAAGCCATGGCTGCAGGTCCCCTGGATCTCTACCTCCCTGAGCTCTCCTCTGCTGCAAGCAGAGTTTGGCACAAGCGTCTCTGTGAAGTAAGAGGCTTTTTCGTCTTGTTTTAAAGAGATAAGATAATCACACAAGGATTTTAGTAGGCAAGATACTGGTTGTTATGTGCAAAGGAGAGGTGGAGCGTGCGGAGGGGGAAATAGGAGGCAAAGCTATAATCTCTCTCTCTGTCTCACACACACACTCATTTCAGACACACACCCTTGCAGCAAAAAGGAGAGCCCCTCCCTTTCCATCTGTTTCCTGCCCTCTAACTATATTGCATCCATTCACCTCTCCTAATATTGGTCCCCACCCAGTCTTTTCCAGTCCTTAATATTAACCCTGTGGAGGCAGCAAACGGTGCTGGAGCTATGCCTGACATCACACTCCGTGCCCCCTTGTAAATTCCAGTTTAGAACTACCATGTACAATCCCAGGGCCAAATGCATCCCTAAGATTATTCTGTGGACTTAATTACACCAGGGACGATGCCTGCTGTAGATCGATGGTACTGGTGAGAATTTTAACCTCAAAGCTCAAAGAAACTTAGCAGGAACAGACACATTTTGATTGGTTCCAGTTTGAAACTGGGCATATAACCACTAAGTTGCATCACATAAGCCCCAATTCAGTGAGGTACGTAAGCATACACCACGCTCTAACCACGTAAGTAGTTACACTGAAGTGCCAGTACAGAGATAAAACAATCACACCAGGATTTTTATAGTTAATTTAGTAGTAAATGGTTTGGATGTAGCCAAAATCTCATGAGAACTGCTGTTCTCCTAAGACTTCAGGCCACGATGGACCATATCTCAAAATCATGTATCTGGGGATACACTGTCCTAAGACCAGCACAAGGAATTTCAGCAGCATCAAACCTGACACCGAACACTTGCCTTGGCATCAAACTTGCTTCTTGAACCCTCTGCTAAATGCAATCCATATCCAGTTCTGAAACTTGCCTTCTGAACCTGTCTCTAGTTACAGTGAGGTATGGGTGAACCTCAAAAGGTTTGGAATTTGGATCTTGGAGGAGAAAGAAAAAGAGAAGTCCATGTGTAAATCACTCATGTGGGTTTATATAATGGTGTCAAGTGCTCAGATACATCAGAAATGGGCAATAGATGAATTAGAAAGATAAAGACGGGATAGGGTAGATAAATAGATTAGGGTTATAGAGAGAGATTTCTCAGAGTCTATTGGCTCTGCAAATTTAGGTGCATATCTCGCAAGATCAGGCTTTTTTTGGGGGGGTATATTAGCACTTTGCTTTCCAGACCCTGCTGAATGTCAGATGTGTAGATGGGTGTAAAAATGGAATATGCAGCCATGCAAACATTTCAGCAGCTGCTTCATCTGAGTTCAGATCTAGAAATGCCCCCAAATGGGGAGGGAAACGTCCAGTAAGTTATTTTGTTTTTCCCAAATTAGTTTTGCCCTTCCCTGGTGACAATGCCTAGATTATTTTAGAATGCCTGGTACAGCATACAGTGCATCCCAAATGGACTATGACCGTAAATTCCATCAGAGGCTTGGCAAGAAAAACAGCATACAATAATCTGGGCAAGCGGTGAGGTAACTGATTCTTAGATCTATACATAATTAACAGGGTAGGTGACAGATTTGGGTGGGTTTTTCTCTTCCTTAATGACAGCTGATTGGTGGCAGTAATCAGACCTTAGCATTTCTAAATGGAGAGAGGATAAATAATAGTAGGAGTTTTTTTAAGAAACAGGTTGGGGCACAGAAATTTTTCAGATTTGCTCATTGCAAAATCAATACCCATCAGCTGTTTGAAATTAAAGGAAAGATTAGGTCCTGGTTTTATACATGCCTTATTGTATTCTGAGAGCTTTCTACTCAGCCAGATAAATCTTCTTTAAGAGGATTAGGAAACTTTCATTATCTTTATCTAACCTGAACTAACACTAACTCTGAAAAATTAATCTATAGACTGAACAAAACCCGATAGCTGTTGCAAAGAGGTAGGGATCTGGAGTTACTTTCTAATTGAAGTGGGCAGGTGGGTGGTTGGTGAAGGGGTGAAATCTGTTCAGTGCTGAGAAAAACAAGAGCCCCTCACGGGCAAAGCTGGTCTCATTATTCTTTGAAGATAATTGAACCAATGCATTTCAGCATTTATTTCTATGATTCAACTGGCTGTGAAAACCGCCCTACACCCCCTTCTTTGACAGCTCTTTCCACCAGCGACCACAGCTTTCCAACCAGTAGAGTGTCAGTGTTACCTCCTCTTCCTAATGCACAGGAACATTTTCCTGACCTAGTCACGCAAGGAGGATTCCATCTCCTTCCAGGGGATGCAGGGCGCATGCCTTCTGAGTTTATAATTCATGTTATCCAGCGGATACTGGAAGCTTTCAGACTCTTCTGATTTGGATCAAATATTCCAACTCAATGGAACTCCTTCAAAAAGAGTTACATGCTGCAGCCCACCTCCTCCTACCCAGCCTGTCTCAGATCTAGAAGCTCTGAGAGCCTTCTGACTGAAGAGACTCCGAGACGCCCACTTTTCAACCCAACAGCTTGTGTTATGCCAAGGCATTTCTCTAATAGTATTATCCATTGAAGCTGTATGCCAAAAGCCCTTTATGGCCTGTATTGACTTTGACGTACTTACACAATCTGTCTTCTTTCCTGAAAAGTGATAGCCTTGTTCTCTTTGAATCTGTTCCTCTACAGTACCTGACAGTTCTTTTATTTCAGCACTGCATTTCCCAAAGAAGATGATAACTCTGCTGTCAAGGCCAGTAAGGTGCCACTGAGACATCACTTCCAATGCTAAGAATCCCTTATTCCTCTGGAACTGAGCCCCACTAAGCAGGCGGGAAACCAAGAACTGCCAATGCCCGACCAGCCCTTCCAACGCCTAGGATACTATCAAAACAAACTCCGGCTTGCCATTCTCGCCTTCTCCTATGGGAAATACTTGAGCTGTTACCAGGGGTATCTTCAAGAACAGTCCCCAGCTGAGCTCATTGACCACAACAATCCAGACCCTTTAAGCTGATGGAGCCATGTCGTTGCTGGTAGCATACCTGGCTAACAACCATTAGTCCTGGGTGCAGTTCCCAACTGGAAGCAGCAAGCACTAAGGGGCCCAAGTTAAACTTTCAATTAGCGGAGTCACTAGTTGTTCTATATTCAATCCCAAGACGGCAGAGCACTTGCAATGGGATAATCATCAGAGGACATTGGCCCACATTCCATCTAGCAGAGAGTGTGGAACAGCAGCCAAAGGACAAGATTTCATGCCTGGCTACTGAGCATCCAAGCCAGCGAGCAGGAATTATCAGTCTCATTATCCCCTGCGCATCATCAGCAGCACCTAATAGAAGCGGCAGTGGTGGGAAGCCCTGGCTGCCTTCAGTTTAACAAGTTTCTTTCTCAGCGTGCAGCGCTGAGCCTTACCTTGCACGATCAGATGCACCCGCGAGGTCTTCGGATGATTGTCTGTCTGCACGGAGCAGGTGTAGGGCCCCTCGTCGTATACGTCCACGTTATGGATCTTGATGCTGTACTGGGTGTTTGTGTTCGATAGGATGACCACGCGGTTGTCTATAGACCACTTGTCATTTCCAGCATACAGGATGGTGCTACGGTTCAACCAAGCTACTCGTGTGACCCTCTCATCCACGGTACACCTATAAACGGAGGGAGAGAGAGTGTCATAAAACAGGCCAATGGCCAGCCAGGAACGTGACCATAGAGCTGCCCAATAGTGACGCTGAAAAGAGGTCATTAGTGGTTTTGGGCAACTTAGTATGAAAAGACTCTGTACAGGATAATAGAGATGCGAACAGTAGGGCGGCAAAACAATGAAATAGGGTTTTATAGAAACCACTTTAGCAAACGTATTCATTATTATTCTTATTCCATAGCCCCCACAAGTGTAGTAGGGACTTCACATAAAAAGCAGGTTCCTGACCCCCAAGAGATTACAACCCACATGAATTGGACAAAGAACCACAGAAACTATTCCACAGGACTAGGGACAATACCAGAGACATTCATAAAGTGCCCTTCAGTTCCAAACTCCAGTGCAGGAATCTGGAGGGGAGGTATCCCAGGATATTTGACACATCCCACCTGCAGCTCTATTCGGTCACATCCTAGCCTTATGCGGATAAATTTCGACTGTTCACTGCAGTACCACATGGTGCTCTGAAGTGCTGGAGAAACTGTGTCCCCCGAAAGGAACAGTGTCACCTTTCTGGGTGGAAGCCACTCTAAGTTTGTCCTCTGAAAGCCAAGAGAAGCTCTTCATATGACCCCTCCCTCACGACCATCACAGCCCCTCCCCCTCCCCTTTTCACTAGCTGGACATACAGAATTTTAGATGACACTGTGAAATTTGCTTGGCTTGCCAGTAAGGCCCTCCATCCGGTCCCTGTGTGATATACAGTACTGAGCCCCAGAGGGCTTGAACAGCCTCAGAATAAAGGCAGGAAATGGGGAAATGGACAGGAAGAGAGGAAAAAAGAGGAAGAGTGAGTGGGGCCTTTGGAGAAGCAGCTGTAACTAACTCTCTCTCTCTCTCTCTCACACACACACACACACACACACACACACACACACACACACACACACACACACACTCTTACTTCAATTATTTATTTGCTGCCTGGCTTCAGCCCTCCCCCCTCCTGCCACTCAACACTGGAAAGTTTTAGAGCCCCGTTTCTGAGCGGTTAGTTACCGTCGGTGAGGAATGGTGCAAAGAAGAAATTAAAATGTTCCTGGAAGGCTGGAACACACGTCTTTCTAATTCTATTTTTATAGATGATCTTAATGTATTTTACTCCTGGGTCTGTCTGGCTCGGGAGCACCCCTGGAAAAAGCGTCACATGTTTGGCTATATCAAGAGCTGAGCATTTCTCCAGTGCATTCCCTTTCTTTCCAAAGCTTCAGCAAGCACAGAAGGCAAGAACATTTGGTTGTGATGAAATGGACATTATTGGTGGGTTCTAATAGTAATACTTGGTCCTCCTACAGCACTGTCCTTTCAAAGATCTCCAAGGGCTTTTCATACATGAATGAATTAACCCTCGTAATTCCCCTGACAGGCTGGCCAGTGATATCCCCATTTTACAGATGGGGAAATTGAGGCACAGAGCTGGGAAGTGGCTTGGTGATTATTATTCTATGGATTGCAGCAGTGCCTATAGGACCCAGCTGAGATCAGGGCCCCATCGTGCTAGGTGTTATAAAGACACTTTAAGAAATAGTCCCTGCTCCCCAAAGCTCATAGGCCCAGATTTTTGAGGGATTTAGGCATTGCTTTGCTCAGCATTGCAAGTCTTGAGTGATTTAACTTCACAAGTGACTTAGGCCCAGATTCTCAAATCACAGAAATCAATGTAAATTAGGCACCTAAATACCTTTACAGATCTGGGCTTTGGGCGCCTGAGTCTCTTTGACTTTCAATAGACTTAGGCTCCTACACCTCTTTTGAAAATGGAACTTAGCCACCTCAGTCACATAGGACATGAAGGCTGAGTGCAGCAACACCTCAACACCTTTTAAAAACCCGAGCCTTACAGTCTAAATAGAAAAGAGGGATGAAGGGCAGGAAATGGGAGTATTCTAATCCCCATTTTCCAGATGGGGGACTGAGGCAAGTCAAGAGAAGTGACTTGCTCAAGGCCACATAGGGAGTTTGTGGCAGCGGTGGGAATTGAAGCCAGATCTCCCGAGTCCCAGGCGAGTGCCTTAACCACCCCACCGCCCTTACAATTATAGACCCACCTAGGCTTCTCAAACTCAGCCAGCTGCAGATGGGACACAGTCCCCGATCAGAAGCTGTCTCAGATACTAAACTGATCCTGCACCGTTCCTTGCCGAAAAGCTGTGTCTGTAGCCCATACTGACCCAAACGGGCCATTAATCGCTAGCAAACGAACAGGTCCAAGGCTACTACTATTTTCAAAGGGGATGGGAGCAGGGGGTCCAGGTATCTATTTTTGTGTTTGAGGCGTGTGAGTTGACATTGGTATGGAAGGGGAATTCTCAGAGTATTAACACCATCGAAATCACAGCGATCTGGGGTCCCAAGAGGTTATCTGGTTCTTCCCCCTGTGCTGAGGCAAGATCCTCAGGCCATGCTGGGTCGCGCCATGCATGAATGCTGCTGCTACTGCTCAGACCCCTCTTCAAACTTATAAATTGGCAGGAGCACCTTCCAAGACGTTTCATCTCACTCACCTCTGCCGCCAGATGTGGCAGGAGGGGAGTGTTGGGCCTCTTGCACTGAAGCTGCAGAAATGTTATATGCCTCCCACGCCATGTTCACCGAGTGTCAACTCGATCAAGGTTATGATTTGGGGTGTGCGGGTGGGACTGCATTAAGCATATTTCAGTGCCCCCCTGGGCACGCGGTGCAGAGGAATTAGAGATATATGCTCCCTTAAACAAATAATTCTCCCCTTGTAGCGGCTGCATGCTCCCACTAGCCACTTCAAGTGTGGACTCCTAGGAAGACAGATGGTCCGCTGAGCTTGGCATGTTATTACCTTTACCCCAGGAGGCCACCATATTTCAAACAAGATGCTGTTTCTGCAGCTACACAAGCTTTGCCTCTCAAGAGCTGGAGAAGTGGCAAAGGGGCCAGTCCCACCACTCCAGAAGGAGGCACCGCATCATTTAATGGGACATGGTGGACCCACAGACCATGGGGAAGAGGTGTCATTTCACCCTACATTTCCCCCATCAAAGTTCAAACAACAGACGGATTGAGCCACTGGAATCACATTTTGTGTTCCCTTTATACCACTCTGCCCGTGCACCTTAATCCAGACTGGCAGCCCAGGTCTTGGCTTCTCTGTACAACTCTGCCGATGCACTTTAATTCTGACATGTGGCATCACCTGCAGAGCTAATCTTGAGTCCCGCAGAATTCGACCAGTGAATCTCAATCCTCACCTGCTGTCAGGGGCGGCTCTATGTTTTTTGCTGCCCCAAGCACGGCAGTCAGGCGTGGTCTGCTGGTCACGCGGATTCGGCGGCGTTTCTGCGGGTGATCTGCCAGTCCCATGCGTTCGGCATACCTGCCACCAAATTGCCGCCGAAGCCGCAGGACCGCCAAAGGCTGCCTGACTGCCGCCCTCATGCCGCCCCCCGCAGCTTGCCGCCCCAGGCACGCGCTTGTACCGTGTGCCTGGAGCCACCCATGCCTGCTGTACCCATGTTGTGCTATTCCTGTCCCCAACATTGCAAGGTGAGGTTTTGCAAGGTGGTGAGCTGATGCAAGTCTCCTGGAAGTCAGCAGAGGGCGCTCAGTGCTTCCCAGGAGGTGCCCTGCAGCTAGGAGGATGAGCCCCAGAGTGCCACCACAAAACACTCCTCACTTCACAGCAGCCAGCCATGAAGAACTGCAGACTGTTCTTGGGGAAGGCCATCCATGAAATGAAAGGTGGGCTTGAATCAAAAGCAACCCCCCTACCCCTGATGGGAAGCACCCCTCCCACTGCTATCCCAGTCCTTCTCCCACACCCCCAGAGCTCTGCCAGCACACGCCAAGCCTGACCTGCAACATACCCTGCTATTCTAATGTCAGGATTCAGAGCCCTCCCTTTATTCAAATGAACCGGGGGAGAGCTAAGCGCAGCCTAGTTAAGTTGAGCCCTAGGGAATTCCAGTCTAGTGGACTATTACTCCTGTCTCAGTTCATTATTATGAATAATAAAGAGATACTTACACACGTTTTCTGTAAATTATTCATTGCGTGAACTGAAAAATCAGGGCAATAATATGTAAAACAGACAACTTGCATGTCTGTACTCATATAAATATCTAGTATAAAGCCCCTCAAGGTACTATCTGGTCCCCTCATTAAGGGGGGAAGTACAGGGACTAGGGTTTGAAGTGACAGTGAAGAGTTGTTCACTCCAGTTTTGTGCAAGTTAAAACTCCATTGCTCAAATGCTTCTCTCGCTTACCTGGGTGCAGTCCCTGACTGCAGGTGAACCTGTGTAGTGGGGAGAAGAGCATGCCCCTGTATAACTGCATCTGCTTGTATTTGTGAGTTTCTCATTTGCACCGGTAGAAGTCAGGATTGGCTCTGTTGATAGCAGTGGAGTTACTCAGTTAAAAGACAGAGTAAACAAGATCAGAATCAGGCCCGCTGTGTCTCTAGCTAGGGCTGCATGAATCTCAGCCACCCCTCCCTCAGCCACCTGATGAGTTTGGAAAGCACCCAAAGAACTCAAAGCAAAAAGCAGGTGAAATTGCTGCACTGCATCAAAACCATACACCTGCCAATGTTTGCGACTCACTGATCCTGGGCTGGGGTTTGAATTTGCAATGAAAGCGGGAGAACTGCATGGGTCCGGGTGTGTTGGGTACGTTTTGCACACGTTTGCTCTCTGAAGTGCTTTCTCGGGCAAAAACTCCCATGGGACGTGACTTTACAAAGAGATGACCCTCACACCATGCCAAAACTTGGGCTCAGGATGGTGTCTGGGGGGCGAAAGCACCGCACCTATCGACTATGGTTAATATGAATCAGTACGTCACCAGCAATAACAAATTCTACTTGACCCATAGGCCCTGGAGATGCTCCAGCATAAGTGAGACCAAGAAACTCTGTCACTTTGCACAAGGGCTGGCTACTTGTATGCCGAGTTTTGTATTTATAGAACCTGCCCACACCCCACACTGGATCTAACTACACATGCCCAGAGGCACCAAAATTCCAGTAGCGCCCTGCATAATTGTTCAACATGCTCCAAGACCAATATCCATTATATCCTAAGCCTCAGGCATCCCCTCCTCTGCGGAGTGGCCCTTTGTACCTATTTCCAATTGACCAGGATTATGATAATGTCTCCCGTAAAGCAAACAGGTAAAGAGACTTCTCCAAAGTGTTTAGATAAAGCAGACAAACTCTGACAAAGCTGGATAATAAACCGGGCCAGGAGGTTTTCCCTTGAAGGGATCTAATTAAGAACAAAGACAAACCTGCATTAACATTCTCCTGAAGGCTCTGTCTCCATCTCCCAGGTATCGTGTAGCAAATCCAGAAGGAGGTGGGGGAAGTGAGGAGAGAATGTCTGATGAGACGGGAAATAACCCTTCTTGGATGTTGTGTTTTGGCTGGGTAATATTTGTCAGTGCCAAATACAGAGGGTAAAAGAACATCTCTACTCTTACTCGGGATTCCCCTGCATCAGAGGATCTCATTAGCCCTTTTGGCCACAGCATTACACTGGGAGCTCATGTTCCCTTTATTACCACCCCCACCATTCCCCAAATCTTCTTCCCAGGATAGAGTCCCCCTTCCTGTAGGTATGGCCAACCTTCCCATTAAAGTCAGCAAGAGTGAAGGGTGCTTAGCGCTGGGTGCCCTGCAGGTTCAGTCCTGCAGTGCCACCGCACAGACTTCCTCCCTTCATGGCAGTACCCCTGAAGAACTGCAGATCCTGGGGAAACCCTTGAATCTAAACAGGGGCTTGAATCAAAACCTGAGCTAAACACTCCCACATTTGGAGAGTAGGGCTGAGATGTGAACCAGACCTGGCTCCTAATTTTACAAGTGGCCTGTATTTTTATAATCACCCGATTTGGGGGTTGTTTGAAACCTGGATCCAAATTTTGAAAGGCCTTAGCCTCTCTTGGCTTGGGAGCACAGGGAAGGGTTCAGAACTGGGGTCACCGAACACTGCAGCTAGACCCTGAATATTTACCAGTCTCCCCCCTCACTAATTTTGCATTTGGGGTTAGGAGGAATGAAGTTGTATCAACTTGCAAACACCTACTTCTGCTGGGCAAGCCAACTGCATAACTTTTGCCCATAGCAGAAAGCCATCAGCCTGTGGCTCTTCCAACAAACTTGCAGGAAAAAAACCCCAAACCAGTCTTTCTTGTCTGGTGCGTTCTTTGTTGAGATGATGCGTTGCATCCCACTACAGTGCTCCTGTGTGTATCACATGAATACAATTTCCTCTGTGTCTGTCTGGTTTATATTCTCTGCTCTTTGGAGTAGAGACTTTGGTCTCACATGGCAGCAAACACAGCGAAATAGAAAGTCACCAGCAGCACAACCGGTTCACCGACAACACCTCCCACCACAACAGGTGGCCATCAGGGCTAGTTCCTCATTCTTTCCCCAGGAGCGGAGGCCGCAAAAAGAAGCCATGCGGCGCTCGGGCTCTAACCCTGTCTCTGCTGATGCTGACAAATCCATGCTCTCTAAGCGCAGGCCTCTGGAGGCCCATTTTTTATCCCCCCATCACGGCTCTGAAAGCACAAGAGTTTCCTTACAGGTCATGCAGCTTTGCAAGAGACAATGGAGACAAATTTGAATGCTGCGGAGTGAGAAGATGCATGAAGGAGGGACTTTGGGGCACCTAGACTCTGCTGCTTGCACTCTAATTGCAACCATTCTTCCTCCTTACATGCTAATTTTGAAGTTTTCCAGGGAATTATTTTACTTAGTGTCAACAATACAGATAGCGCTGCTAAGTCCTTTGCATTCTGCTAGAGCGCGTGGTCAGCCCCTATCTCTGGAGGCCTATTAACAGAGGCCCCTGCTTGGATCACACAGGCAGGCCTACGCCTGGCCTCATTAATGATATTGACATGCTGTTACCATGTAGGGAAGATTAAAGAACAGAAGCCACCTTCATCTCCTGTGGTTGCTGTTCCACCCCTCGACTCCTATCAGTGTCTCACATTAAGGGGGTAGCAGGCAGGCCTGCTGCAGAGAATAGCTCCTGCTTCACCTTTGCATTGCTTTCTGAGGGGCGAGGTTTTATTTGCAGTGGTGCCAGCTGCACTGCTAGAGCAATATGAGGCTTTGCTGCTCTCCAGTCAGAGTGCCACTGTTCCTCTAATGCTGAGGTTTAGGGGGATTGGTGACAGATAAAGAAGTGTGTGTTGGGGGGACAGATAGGCCTGCTAAACCCAGGGTTGTGAGCTCAATCCTTGAAGGGGCCATTTAGAGATCTGGGGTAAAAATCTGTCTGGGGATTAGTCCTGCTTTGAGCAGGGGGTTGGACTAGATGACCTCCTGAGATCCCTTCCAACCCTGATATTCTATAAGTCTATGAATCTATTCCTGGGAGGAACAAAAGTCTCAAGGAGGGGAGGCTTAAGACTGCTGATGATTTGATCAAGCTCCTGAAAAGTTCAGTTGCTTAGTTCAAAGCCATGAGAACATCTCAGCAGACAGGCAGAGTGGTCGTGGGGCCAAAGCACTGCTTCTGCCACACACATCCTGTGTGACGTTAGGCAAGTCACTTGATCTGTCTGAGCCTCAGGTTCTCATCTGCACTTTGGGAAGAACAATATGCCTTGTTAAATCGCCAGCTCTTTGGGGCAAGGGCCATCTCTTCCAGCATGTATATATGTGCCTAGCACAACGGAGCCCCCATCTCATTTGGGTCTCTACACATTGCCACTATACCAATAATGTATGAGAGTAAATAACTTAGTCCAAAGATTCTTTAGCTTCCCTATTCATTGCTCTAGCTACTTGACATCGGCTCCACATTTTAGCTGTGAAAAGTTTCCAGCTGTAACTACCTGTAAAAGGAGGCACGGGCACCGTGCTCTTTGAGAAGGGAATGTTAATTACATTTTCAGGAGACTCATAATTGAATATTTTCTCTTCTTCTGGTAGTCACTCCGGCTACAGAGCTAACAGGCTCTGAATGCCTTTTATTCCAGGCAGCTGGAGAAAAGGAAGAAGAGATTTATTTGTAATCATTGGAAATAAACACAGTTCCTCAGAAGTAAACACAAAGGAACAAAAACCTGGCTGGGGTCCCACCTCATTAAAGATGCAAATTAGAAACAGGCAATCAAAGTGGGAGGTTCCACTAATCCCTTCTCAGCAATGCAAATCATCAAATTAGCCTCCGGTACAATGGCATCTGCAGCATGTAACGTTCGGTTTAATACAATATATCCCAGAGGGCAGGGCAGTGTCTGTCGGGTTTCCATCATTGTCACTGGTGATATTTATTTTTGGTGTTGAGGGCAGAAGGCGCTTTGTTAATTCCCAATCCCTGCTGTTGGCATCATCTCTTCTCTCTGAGCCATGGGTCTATCCACTCCATGGCACTGATACACTAATGTTTTTCTTTCCACATCTTCTTGTCATCTTGCTGTTTGATCATCTGAAGCATGTTCTACAAGTGCATGCTGCTTCTTCATGGACGGGGGACCGTGTACCCTCACTGAGGATAAGTGAAACATGAATGAGTCATGTTTGGATAGAGAGCCAATGTCCTCAGGATCTGGGGATGTTTTGCTTGAGGGGCTGCGGTTCTGCTCATTTCAGAGATAAGGGTTCCTGCAAAGTTTGGATCCAAGTTCAGATTGCCACAAAGCTCCAGGGTACTTGAGTCCTGGGGTTGGATTCAGGCCCATCTTGCTGTTAAAAGGATCACATGGCCCTCCGCTCACTAAAGCTGCTAAATTTTGCACGGGTCTGGTCCAAACCACATTTCAACTCCCCTGTACGAGCACCTTCGTGAAGAGGACATTCTAAACCAGCAGATTTAAATAAATAAGTAGGGTCATACTCAGCAAGTGGCTGGAGCACAAATCTCACCATCTCTGGTTACACAGAAGAGCCCTTTATGTAATTTAGATACAACCTCTCTTTCTTCTCTTTGACTTTCCTTTCTACACGCAGGTTTGAACAGCTGTAGGCAGACCAAGGTTCAATGGGACTGGGTACCAACCATGGGCAGCTTACAGCAGGCTGTGTGATGCTAATGTTCACGGGGACTGAGCTGTCTTGCGGTCAGTGTATACTGACCCTGTTTGAACCAGGAAGGCACAAGGGGAGAGAAAATCAAGTTTACGCTGGCCTCATAGCCGCTAAATGACTGTATCTGTTCACTGGATTTTCTGAATTAATGCTCCAAATCAAGCAAATCCGGAAACCACGGTTTGATCCTTTAAACCAAGTTACTTTATTATTTTTTCAGAAAGCTTTTTATTTTAAGCTCAGATTCAGACTACAGGGGGAAACAAGAACAAAACCCTTGATCAAGTCATTTCAGTTGGGAAGGGGAATTTCACTGGGCTATATGGTTGAGTATTCTAACTTGAAATAAGCTCCCCCGTTGATTAGGAGCCTCAGCCTCTGGTTTAGAGAGACAAACATCCGTATTTTGATGACTAAGGACCTGATCCAAACCCCATTAGAGTCTTAGGAAAAACTCCCACTGACTTCAATGGGCTTTGGATCAAGTCCTAACAGAGTCATTTGCTGCAGGGTAACTTCACTGCCTTGCTCTGAAGAAAGGCTCCAGCACACTGGGGTCAGCTTGTGATCCGAAGCACCGAACCATCAGCTCCTTGTCTCGAGTGTACTGTAAGTCCCTGGCTTATCATGAGTTGTACATGCATCCCATCACCCTAAGTGGTAGCATGCACATAGATTTACACTGGACCAAGAGTATATTTCCAGTAAAAAGAGAAACCTACCTATCTACTTATATACATCTACCTGTTTCTCTCTCTATATCTACCTAGCTACCTATATACAATACATTTACCTATTTATAGCTATGTATTACCTATGGCACTGATAAAACAGCTATCTCCATAGATTCAGGGTACCAATTGCAATAGGACTCTAAAGTGTCATTAATTAGTGAACTCTTTGGTGCTATATAGAAGCAAAGGGCTGTGTCATCCACAATCCCTTTCTAATATTACCACCCAAAACTAAGCCTCCTCTCCCCACCAAATAGTCTGTCAGCTGAACCTCGGGAACTCTGCTGGGTGTGCATGTGTTTTGATTTGAATGTAAAAGTCAGATGTTCCATAGGATGTGCCGGCCATTTGGGGCGATGCTGTTAGGAGCAGCATGAAAAGGGCTGTTGAGTTACGGAAGTATAAACCTTGAAGACACTGAAGACGTGTCCACACTGCAGTCTAAGGTGTGACTGCAGCTTAGGTAGACCTACCCTTGCTAGCTTTACCCACACTAGCATGTCTAAAATTGGCAATACAGGCATGGCCGTGCAGACTTCAGCACAGGGGAGCCATGTGAGTACATACCCAGGGTCCCTGACATGCTTGTACATCCACTGCTTTTTTTTTAGTTGTGCTATCGCTGGTACAGCTACTCACGCTGCAATCAGACCTTGGGTTACAGTGTTCTGGGCAGGTTTTCCAAAGCACAAAGGACAGTTAGGCATGCAACTCACCTAGTCAATCAATGGGATTTAGGCACCTATATTTCTCTGTCTGGTCGGGGTCTCTTGACCCTCTGACACATGAACCTGCTGCATGTTTCAAGCAGCCAAGTGTTCTGCAGTCTGGAATGCGTGTCTCCAGCTCAACCTTGCTCCCCCTCCACCCAACCCGTTCTGACCCCTATCCCACCAGCCTAGTCTATTCTGAAGCATGATGCTGATCAAAATAATGATGAGGGCGCTTTTCCCATTTACAACTCTGTCCACTTGAAGATCTCACAGTGCTCCACAAATGTGCATTGACTATGTCTGGCAGCACAAGTGGTCCCTCTTTCCCTGGAAGAGAAACTCTCTGCATCTAAATTACTTTCTTCCATCTAAGGATCACTTAACCCCATCCAATAGAATGGAATCCAAAAGCTCTTCAGAGTGTGAAATGGAATCACTTGGCCCACAAGTCCTGAACTCACTGTCTGCTCCATTGCTCCTTCTTAAAACACGGTCTCAGGTAGAATAGGCTTTGCATGCAGTAACTCTTGTTTTCAGCTCCGCTCAAGTCCTCTACTGGGTCACTTGACCGAAAGGTAGAGACTGCCTAAGAGATGTCTGAGACTAGTCAGCTGGGACCTAGCAAGCAGGCAAAGAACTGTCTCTCTTTTCCATCTTGAATGCATGCTGGGCTTTCACATAAATGACACAATGTGGTTGCCCAGACAGCTTTGCAGATTCATTCAGACCAGATGATAAAGGAGTGGAGCTGAAGCAACTGAACAGAATCGTTTCTTTTGGGGCTATCTCTTTGATGTGTTACCCAGCCTTCCAGAAACCCAAGCAGGTGGCAGGTTTCCCCCAAAAGTGTGTCCTCCATTGGGAAGGGTCCTCCAGAGAAGAAGCCACTAGAGACAAAGAACGGGGTGACAGTGGAGAAGGAAGCCCTCTGAGCTGCACTGGATTCTCCAAACCCTCAATCGGTTTCCCAGCACTGACTGTTGGGGTGCATGCATGTGAATGACCCCCCCAGACTTGCCCCCCACCTTGCTCCTCTCCAGCCCCGAACCCATCTCTGCAGTTTAGTGCATTTTTAAAGCAGCAGTACAGGTCCAGTGGAGAGGAAAAACTGGCACCCTCAGCCTAAGTCCTATGTAAGTGAGGCGGACAGAGAGCTATTGTTGGTTTAATGGAAATTGTCATTAGGAATTATGAGACAGCAGCAGAAGAAATAGGGCAGGAGGCCTTTGATAGAGCAAATCAATGGGAATGTTTATAGCACAGACGGCACTTGGATGCTAACATCAGAGTAAGCTGATGCTTGCGTCCATCCCTGATGTTCTGCATGATAATGAAAACTAGTACACAAAATGTATCAAATCGGGATGAGCAGACCAGTGTTGATAAACTCAGAACTAGCCCCTGTGCCCTCTCCTAAAACTAGACCCAAACCCAAACCTTTTATAAATCTTGGAGGCGTACTGAAATACCACAAGAAAGTGGCACCTATGACCTGACCAGAACCAGTTAATACGGGAACCCGTTTTGCAGGCTAGCTAGGTATTTATAGGATTCTCATCACCATACTATCCCACAGAAGGATTAAAGACCTTAACCTCACCCTGCCGCTCTGCAGTAGGGAAGAATTCTTAGCCCGGTTTTACAGATGGAAACTTGAGACTGAGAGAGACACTAATGCACTGATTTTCAAAAGCTCTCAGCTCCCATTGACACACCAAGATGGAGTGCTCAGATTTCCAAGTGTCTGGCACTCAGCAGCTCCCAATGGTGTTGGATTGCAATGCTGGGTACTTCTGAAATTGGGCCACTCTACACTGCAATATAAGCCCATGTTTGATCCCGGGCTCACGGCTAACCCGCCTTGCATCTACACTGCAACTGCGCTAACCCAGGGCTCAGGTCCAGGGTCCCAGGGCCCTACAGGGCTGGAAGGTTCGAGTTTGAGTCAAGCCGGGACCCAGGGTCCAAGCCCTATTGCTTTGCAGTGTAGCCACAGCCCTGCTTGACTCAGGTCCTGGGAGTCATCTGGAAGTATCCCACAGTTCCATGGGACAGCTTCCTTAATCCTCTGTATCCCAACAATCTACAGTCCAGTCTAGTGAAAAGGGAACTCCCCCGCCCCACCCCTGCTTCGGCAAACAGCAACAGGTCAGGTCAGCATCAGGCATTTTCTTCTGATCACCGATCTGCAAGCACAGTCTCCGAGAGCCTCCTGGGTTTGCAATGGAGAGCCAACCAATCAAGCCTTTTGCAAAGCAAGCTGCTTCCTGGTAACGTGCAGGGCAGGCAGTAAAGTTTTCCCACAGTGCACCACAGTCCTAGGGCTAGAGCGGCCATATTTTGGAGGTGCTAGGGAATCTGGGATATGATCACTTTGACTTAGGTCTGCGTCCTGAAGTGTAGATGCCAGAGCCCTAGGTTCAAGCACGGGTCAGAAAATTCTTAACATGGGGTTAAAATACAATGTAAACGCTCAAGCTCAGGATTCAGTAACATGGGTCAGCTGACTCAAGTCCCACTAACCCTGGGCTTACATTGCAGTGTAGACATACCCTGTGATGCCTCGAGGGGAGCTAAAGCCCGACTTGTAAAGGTATTTACGAGTTGCTCAACTTAAGCATTGGAAGGCCTCAGTGACTTAGGAGCCTGTCTAATTTCCAAAAGTGAGTTAGGCAGTAGGAGCCTAAGTCCCATTGGCTTTCAATGAGACTTGTATTAAGTTCCTAAGTCACTTTTTGAAAAAGAGACAGGCTCCTAAGTTGCTCAGGCCTTGCAACATTTTGTGGAACACCACCTAAATACCTTTACAAATCTGGGCCTTAGATAAATTAAATAAATAAATAAATTAATGGAGATATACCATCTCCTAGAACTGGAAGGGACCTTGAAAGGTCATCGAGTCCAGCCCCCTGCCTTCACTAGCAGGACCAAGTACTGATTTTGCCCCAGATCCCCAAGTGGCCCCCTCAAGGATTGAACTCACAATCCTGGGTTTAGCAGGCCAATGCTCAAACCACTGGTTAAGGGTCAGATTTTTAGGTGCTAAAATGCAGATAGGTGCCTAGTTGCATCTAACTCCCATTGAATTAGGTTCCTAGGCTCTTTTGAGAATTGCAGTAGGAACCTATCTGCGTCTTTTGGTCCCTCAATCCCTTTAAAAACCTGGCCCTAAGTGACTTGCTCAGGAAGCCTGTGACGGAGTTAGGAACTAAGCCCAGTCTTCCTGAATCCCCATCTACTGCTTTAACCACCAGACTATCCTTCAACCCTCAAGGGAGTTGTGTAGTTTGAGTAATTAGCACATCAACATTGGGGCTCTTCTTCAAACCAGCAAATCTTCTGGCATCCACCCCTCGTTAGCATCAAAGTACCCTGCAGCATCATGGGAAATATATTCTGGATTATAAAGTCCCCAGCAGCTTCCAAAACAGCTGTTCTTCTGGGGTTATTTTGTAGCAGGAGTTGTGGGCACAGGATAGATGGCTCGGGGTATAACAGCCCATTCGGCATTTTTGTCCTGTAGCCTAACAATTTGTATTTGATAAGGAACTGGTGATTCAGAGCATGAACTAAGACAGGAATCTTCTGGTCAAGGAAGCTGAATTCCCCTCTCAACCACCAGACTTGCACAGCCAGACTAGGGTTCTGCTCCATAGCACAGCCCAAGGAGAGAGAGAGAGAGGGATACCGGCTGACAATATTGACAGATTCAAGGGTGCTGATTAAGGGACATGATCCAGCAAAATACCCTCCTCATTGCAACCCGGTGTTTGCAGAATCATGTGCTTGCAGAACACGTGCGTCAATCAGCTGGCTGTGTAAGAATTCAATCAGTGCTAATCTAACACAATACAGCACCTGCTCCCCGGCTGATTTCTAGTGTTCTTCAATCAAACGAAAGAGAAGAAAAGCAGAGTTTATTGCTAGCAGTGTTAGCAGACCTGAAAATGTAAGAACCTGGAGTTCTCTGGATTTTTTTTTTTCTTCCACCTTTGGGGGCAGAGAGAGAGACAGAGAGAGAGAGAGAGAGAGAAAATTTCATTGTGGTTTCAGCTAGCTCTGTAATTAAGTAACAGTAATTAACATGTGTTAATACCAGGCTCTGGCTACTATGATTCAGTCTTCCTGACAGATTGGTCATAATCTCCATCTGAACCAAGAAACTGGGCCAAATTCACTCTGCGTTAAAGCAGGCACAGCTTCACCGACCTTAGTGGAGTCTCCCCAGCATACAGCGGTGGCAAATGAGGAAATGAGTTTGCCAGTATCCTTAGAATATGGGCCAGGAGACTGCCAGTGCAGGTATGAGATAAAAGGGACAGCTGGCTATTTGAGCAGAGGGATCTTAAATCTGCCATTGAGGCCTAAGGACTGGAGGAAGAATTGGACCAGCTATATCACGAGTACCTGCTTCAAGCTGCTGTAATGCAGAATCCATCAGACAGTGAAATTCTGGCTGGAATCCATGAAAGGATCCAGACTAGCATCAGTGCACAGAAAAAGAAAATACTTATAAAGCTCAGAGCACCCACAATTAGAGATGTTTCATCACTTGGACCTTGCTGTCCATGAATCTCGTAGACTGGACTGGATATCAGCTGGCATAAAATGGGATAGCACCACAGAAGTGTTAAATAATGGCTCAGTCAATAATCACTTGTCAATCGAACTACGTCAGTTCGTATCAGCTGAGGATCTGCCAGCCGCATGAAGCTTCACGATGACAAAAGGGGAGGGACAGGATCATTGTTTGGAAAAGGCACAACCACCAAGGGGGAGGAAGAAATGCGTCGTCTGGTACAAAGTAGGTATGGCAAGGAGTTAAGCGGGATGAAGTTAAGCGAAGGAAGACTTAGGTGGGGTATCTGGATGAGATCTATGGCACGGTTTCGCAGGAGAAGCAATGGAATGTTTGAGTCATTTAAAACTAGACTGGTCAAAGCCCTGGAGAAAGTGTCGTGCATGTCAAGTGAGCTTAAAAACCCTCTCCTGCCATTATCTCCATAGATAAGCCAAGGAGGTGGTGTTAAGTTCTGGACTGGGTGGATGCTGGAGTCCAGGGCTTGTGCTGGAGATGAAGTCCAACCTTGGACATTGGGTTTGCTTTCAGCATCACCATAATCTTGTGAAAAGCAACAAAGAGTCCTGTGGCACCTTATAGACTAACAGATGTATTGGAGCATAAGCTTTCGTGGGTGAATACCCACTTCGTCAGACGCATGCGTCTCTTTTTACAGATCCAGACTAACACAGCTACCCCTCTGATACATAATCTTGTGAGCTATTCTTGTCTGATTTGAGCTTGAAATGGTGGAAGTTGCACCATGCTCGTCAGTTCTGATGGTCATCCCAGGCCAACATTTTGCAACAAGGGCCGTTCTTGTGTTATTCTTAGAGAACTGTCAAATAGGCTCATCTGTATTCAGCCCAGAACTAAAACCGTAGGATCTGGTTCATAATTCGCCTCTCATGCAGCATTTACAATCTGCTAAACCTCATAGTACCTAGGCACCTTCACCAGGATATCTGTGTGCTCTGGGATCCAAGGATTCAAATCCTGTGCCTCTGAGCTTGAAGACGGATGAGGTTTTGATTTGAGGTTCCACTTCTGACTCACCTGTAATCATTCCCAAAATATATTTGTCATGAGACACCAGCTCCTATCTCTGTGACTCTTAAGGGTAATGGAGAAGTTTCAGTCTTTGGAGGATAAGTCTCAGGTTCTTGGCTGCCTGCCCAGAAGGATTATTTTACATCAGGTTGAGTTCTGTAGTAATTATCTTCAAAACAGCTGGACTGGTGGATAAACTCTCGGTATCTTCATACACAATACGAGAGCAAATATGGAGAATTAAACTGCAATTTCAGGTTGGCCTAACAGATGGCCAGAAAAAGCATCTTACCCGACATGTAGCAAGCGGAAGTTCAAGACTCCTCTAACTTTAGATTTGGGGGAGAATATTTTCATTTCTAGTCAGCTCAAAACTTCCCCAGGGAAAACCAAAGTTGTTCAACTGAAGGGGAAAAAAATGGAACCAAGTGTTTTCATTCTAAATTTCTCCCGGGAGGAAATTTCAGTTTGCCAACCACCTACAAAATTGCTACGAGGCAACGGCTGTGCATCAGTTTGTTCTGGCAGTTTTGGCGAAGCCTAGAGGTCTTGATAAGAGTCCCAACTTTTCACATGTCAGTCTAGCTAAACCCATCTGTTGTGCTCCACCTACAGCTAGTCAAATGTACGAGAGGAAAGGGCAGCACAGAAGAATGGGCTAGATGAAAACCCCTTTCAGAGCCCAGTTTGACCTACCGATCAATTCTGATTCTCATTTACACTCAAGCCATTTTATACTGCAGCACAAATGGGCCATACAGTGGTTTTAAATCTAGTTTACACACAGCCAGAGAGGTGTAAAGTGGTCTTAATATATATGAGCATCAGGCCTATCCCCTTCAAAACCTTTGTCTTGCTTCTCCACTATCTTGCACTTCCTTCTAGCCCTTTCCATTTGTTGCAAAGTGGGCACAAATCTGGACTCCCCACTTATTCACGCCACTGGTAGCATTTTACTTCCACTATCCTGAGGTGGAAATGACAACACAGAGAGCAAGGCAATGGAGATTCGTGCTGCTTATGGTTGGGAAGAGCAGGCAAAATCTCACACTCAGCTCCCTGGAGGGTGGGGGAAAAAACTGCAAACATGCTGTGATAATTAGAGGAATCTGTGTGTGCAATCTGTGAATTCTCTGTGAGATTATGCACTCTCTGTATGTATCTTTACCAAGCTGCAAATTCCATTTGCAGCCCTTTGCCTTCTTTATTATCTGTTTGGCTCCATGCTGGACTGGAATTCTAAGGGACAGTGATACAGGACTGACAGGACCTGGTCATTAACTCACTATGCTCCTCTATTCAAATGAAAACATCTTAGACAAGAAGATAGCTCTTACCTAGAAGTATTGGTTAGTCAGAGGAGAGGTCACCTCAGGGCCAGCGCAACCCATTAGGCGACCTAGGTGGTCGCCTAGGGCACTACAATTTGGGGGGCGGCGACTGCGGCGGTATTTCAGCGGCGGGACCTTCCGCCGCCTCTGGTGTGGGGGCGGCATTTCGGGGCGGGACCTTCCGCCGCCTAGGGCGGCAGAAAAGCTGGCGGCGCTCCTGAGTCACCTGTTAACAAAGGCACCTGGGAGGTGTCTCTGGTCAGCAGAGGAGGATAATCAGGAGATTACCTGACAACAGAGGGACTGTAAGGTTATAAAAGGGCAGAAGCTGCTCCATTTAGTCTCTTTGGCCATTTCCCCCCATCTTAAGATAAGGGAAGCTGCTACAGGAGTCAGATGAGGCAGGAGGAGGAAAGGACCCTGCCTACCTACCTAAACACAGATGGTTCCCCATGACTCCCAAGGGAAGGGTGAGCTAGACAGGGAGATGCGGGAAGGGTTGGATAGAACTGTGTATTTCTCATATGATTAAGTAGAAAGCAATAACGTGTTAGATGTCTGTGTGATAGGCTACCCCCACCACGTGCCCTCAGAGAGTTAAGCTGTAACCCAGAGGGCTCAGCCCTTCGGAGGGATTCTGGGAGAGGGGGGGTTTAAAACGTAGGGCAGTCTGCGGAGTCAGCACTTGTTGCAGGCACTAAGCAATGCCCGGGCTCCCTTCGGATTCTGGATGTTTAAAACATCCAGGGATCCAGAGGCTGGATTCCCTTCATAGCAATCTGGTGGGCCATCGGCAGGGGAGGCCGTCCAGATCTGTGACACACAAACACACACGAAAAGAAAAAACGAAGAACAGTAAAGAATCTTGACTTCGTTTAGCAAGGCACAGCAAACAGAATTAGTATGTGAACATCCTTTAGGCAGGAGTAATACTGTAGAGAAAGAGGGAAACTCTCTCAGAGGATGATGAAACCATATTTCATGGGAGGTGTTATGAACCATTCCTGCCAAATGAGAAATCTGTAAATTACCTGGGTAAGCAATCAGCTCGAGATTATAATTGCCAATTTGCAAAAAATTCACCAACAATTAAGCAAAATAAATAACCCACCTGAGGAAATTTAATGCCTGACATTCCAGCACCTCTTTAAATGTGTCTAGATTCAACCCGATATTTTATTTCTCATTCTGAAATTAAAGTGGGATTTTTCATTCAACAGACAGGAAGGAAGCGGCCATCTCAGCAGAACTGCAAAACGATTTTGCTAATGTCTAATTTCCCTGGAATTCTCTAGGATATAAAACTTCTTTCCTCCCAAACTCTTCAGTATGTTAGATATAGAGGGGGAAATAACTGAGGGTTTCTTAAAAAAGAAAAACATGTCTAATGAATATGCTGCTAATATCGGCAGAGGATTTAAACAAATAAAATGGCCAACCTGGAGAAATGTGCTTCTGGTAAGGATCAGATATTCTCATCTGCACTGGAGAAGCAGGGCCCAGACTGGACCTGGCTATGTGGGTCCCAGTCGAGGGGCATGTTTTCTGGACAGACTTTATACCTCTAGCCACATTGGAGGTGTAGAGTTGGAACTCGCGCTGCATGTGTTCAGGATGAACACCCTGTCAGAATGTGTTCCTGGGATGGCCGCACTGGAGGTGGACCCGTATCTCTGGCCAGAGGGAGGACTGTGTTCTTTGGCGGTTTGTGCTTGAGAAGCAATTTTCCTGGCTGGACACGATCTCTCCAGTTGCTATAGAGGGACTGTGCTCCGTGGGTGAATGCAGTGAGTAAGGGTATTTCCTGGGTACAGCCAGTACCTTCAGTTGCCCTGCAGGGGTGCACTCACTAGATACACCTGTTGCAATTGCACCAGCTGCTCTAGACAAACACATTTGTTGGCAATTCCAGCTGCAGAACTTCAGTTCAGCAGTATGTGTACTGCTTGTAAAGAGAGGTATGTATTAACCAACAACATCCTCACTGACAACCCCCTTTCAAGCAATTTATTGCTCTTGCATACAATTCCTCATTTTCTCTCCTGGAGCCAAAAGTGGCTCCCATGGGAAAAGGAAACAGCAGATGCAACAAAAACCAAAAACAAAACAACAACAAAAAACCCTCAAAGCCTTAAGAAGTAAAACATCTTCATCTGCTAGGAGAGAATCAGAAATATTGATCAATTTCCCATTCCTTCCCTCCTACCTCCATCACCAGGAAATTGCTGAAGTTTCTCTCATGTTAAACAGACAACCTGTCTCTGAGCCTTCCCTGAGGAGTGATTCATTTGGCTTCTGAATGAAATGTGTGGATTCAGGGCTCCTGACACAAGCAAACTGGCAGTGGGTCCATGCCACTGAATGAGTTCATCTAATTAGGGAGTTTATTTGTTTGAGTTGTACACGAATATACCAAATTACATTATCAGATCATAGTCCTGTGTCTGATTTATTCCTTCTTTGTTCTTCAAGTCTTCGTACATCTAAGCAATTAACCTCTCAAAGAACTGGAGAACACATAATTATCCTCATTTGTCTAAACGTCACCAAGATGGCTGCCTTTCAATTAACCTTCTGGAAATGGTGGAAAGTTGGAGTGATATAGTGATCATTTTGAACCTCGCTGTATGGGTTTCAAAAATGTAATTGAATTGAAATATTCAGATGGTAAAACAAGTCAGATAATTGTTACCACAGGTAAAAGGATCAAGAGCGGGTTTCAGGTAGAAAGGGAAGTTAACTGAGCTACGGTAATATTATAATAATACCTTGCACTTCTGTCTAAGGATGTCAAAGTGCTTTACGCATATTAATGAACTGAGCTTATCAAGGTCCCTGCTATGATACACATCCATAGTCCTTCCCTCCTTTTTACAGAGGGTCAAACCAAGGCAGAGAGGCTCAAGTGTAGCTTGGCTCTTGAAAGCGACTGTGAAAAAACAGCACTGATCCATTCCATGGTTTTTTGAGTCTCAACCATTTTCAGGTCCAATTCGCATGCTTGATAAGAAAATAGCAGAAACAGAGACGGGGATGAAGATGAGGAGAGGGCCGGAAAGACGCTGAATGTAAGTAGACATTGAAAAGACTGGGGCTGTTTAGTTTAAGGAGCTGATGAGTAACGGGGGACATGCTAAAGGTAGACAAATAAATACATGTTATAAGGAAGGTATAGAAACCACTTTTGGCCAGAGAGCAGCCCTGGAAAACTTCAGTCTGAAGGATGAAAGTGTTGCTAAGTTCTAAGTCCCAGATCCTCAAAGGTATTAAGGCACCTAACTCTCATTGACTGTAATGGGAGTCAGTTGCCCCCACCCCACAAAAACACCTTTGAGGGTCTGGGTTTAACTGACCGAAAACAGGGGGGCTAGAATATACAACCATTAGAGCAGTCTGTTGCCTCTCCTGTTATAATACAGAGCTAATATTAACAGAGCATGTTTCAGCCAGAAAGAGTCCACTTCCTTATAGTGTGTGCTGGAGTCATTTCACCCACCACTGAAATGCAAACACATCTGGTGTGGAATTTGGCAGCTGTTTAACAGGCTACTGCAAAACTGCTCTACACTACACTACCATAGTGATGAGTGTACTATAAATGTAAGCGGAGGGATTTCTCCACCCCCCTCAGTATGGCCTCTATACACTTTGGAATATATAGGCCGTAAAAGCCCCATAGCCAAGAAGGGGGATATTGTCAGAACTGTGTTAGACAGCTGTAGGCTGTGGTAACAGGTCCCTTCACAAGCCACAGGAGCTGTGTCAAGCATGTGAGGGGGATCCCTGGCTGGTGGGGGGAATGCAAGGAGGGACGATACATATTGTACATCCTGGCTGCTCTGTGTTACATCAGAGGCCACATTGGTTCTTGGAATATGCCAGCATCAGAACGGTGCAAAGGCGTCTCTTCCTCTGGGCTGCATTGTTCAGGAAGAGCAACCCAGAATCTCAGCCACGGAGATGGATGGAGGGATGGATGGATAAGATTTACCACAGGCTCAACAGCCCAAATTCTGAACTCCTTATTCTGGCAAAACTCAACCCTCAAGAGGTCTGGGTTCAATTCTGGGCTATGTCACAGACTTCCTGTGTGATCTGAGGCAAGTCAATCTCTCTGCACCTCAGCTCCCCAAGAGTACAATAGGAAGAGTTGTACTTTCTTCTCCCCTGCCTTTAATCTGTCTTGGTATTTCGAATGTCAGCTCTTCAGGGCATGGTCTGTCTCTTACCATGTGCTCCTTGCATGCTGGAGCCCCGATCTCAGTCAGGGCCCCTACGTGCTCCTAAAATCATCATCATCACTGCTATTCAGGCAAAACTCTCATTGATATCAATGGGAATTTTGCTCAGGTAAGGAGCCAATAACAAGGGAATCAAGGACTTCAAAGTTTGGCCCAGTGCAAATCCTCAGAGTTAGAATTCAACCCAGACAATGCATCTTTTCTCTTGCAAGAAATGCCATGGGATTTTTAATGACCACCCGGGGTCAGGACCCGAATCTCATGCAAAGGAAGAAGGTCGCTCCATAATAAAGTTAACATTAGAGAAGCTGTCACGGCAAGACTGTCTTTGTCTTTGTTTATTTTTAAAAACAGAAATGTTTTGCTGATATAGCGTCTGACACAGTGAGCGGGTTATAATTTCGCACTCCCCTTTTCTAATAAATATGTATCATTTCCACCAGAACGTGCCCGGTCAAGCTCCGTCCCCAGAACACAGTATATTAAAAAGATGCCGACGCTGGCTGTTGCATGTCAATAAAAAAAATAAAAAAATGCCCTCTGAAGTTCATCACATTTCATTCCTGACAAGCGTGGCTTTCCAATTCGCCTCCAAGCCGCCGCTTCCCTCTCAGCGTGAAATCCAGCCCGCCAAAAAGCAATTTCAGCATGGGCACCTCGTCGTTCCTTCCAGTTTTGATGCAAAGCGAGGGAAAAAATAAATTGGGCAGCCAGACGGTCGGGAGCGCTTGTTCCTGCAAACCTGCTTGGCCAAATCAGCTCTAAAGCACACCTGTTTTTCATTGTTCAATGAGATACACATCTGCCCCTGACAGTGCGTAACATTTAAACAAAGTTCAGCTCGGCTTTACACTGTCACTTCCTACGAGGTTGGGTTGTTTGTTTTCCTCTCAAACATCTTCTCATGAAAAATGGGCTTTCTTGCTCTCGCTAGGTAATATTCCTCTCCTTCCCAGCCCCTTCTCGGCTCTCACAGCTCCAGCCAGCACCCAGTGGACTCAACAGAAAGACTCTCACTGACTTCAGTGAGCACTGATTTAGGATTCATGGGCCAGATGAAGACTACTTGTGAAATAAGGCACTGTTTCTTGTGAGGGTATCACAATCCAGCCCACTGAAAACAAGGGCTTTCTTTTCATTGACAAGAGTTTCACTCATGAGTTTAGGATCAGTCCTCGATCCCGTTTCCTTGTTCTCCTTTTCCCACCTCCCCAATACCAGAGAGACCCCACCCTCTTTTTGAGCAACTTAACCATGTCTACTACCCATGATTTACAAGGTAATGAATAAATGTAGCTCGTAAGTTCTTGGCGGCCGGGGCCATCTTTTTGTTTTGTACAGCACAAGGGGCTCTTGAACCACAAGTGGGGCTCCTAGATACTACAGTAATACAAAGAATAAATAAATACATAATAACTCAAGGAGTCCTTTATACTACAGTGATGGGCATCACAAGGTAGACTAGACTAGAAAGCAGGAGTAGGAATGTCACTCGGATTATGCTTCTGCCCAGATAAAGTTGCTGTTGGCGTTTTTGTTGGTTGTGTTGCACCGTTATAAAGCTTCATCCCAGAAGAGGCTGCATTTTAGTAGCAGGCAGGGCGATTCATCACCGTACACACACAGAGTTTATAAAGTGCTCTGAGATCATTCAGGGTAGAAGCAGGTACACGCAAAGATGAGTAATGGTCATTAATAGAAAGGGGAGGGGTGCTCTTACCATTATCGGCACATGCTGAATCTGTGATGTGCATGTTGGATCGGTGATTAGCAATGCTAACACGTCAGGCCCAGCTACTGCAGAAATCAGTGCAAAGGCTCTCTGCTTTTGCAGCAGTGTGGTGGCATTGGGTGTCGCCCGCACAGTGTGTGTGTGCGCGCGCATCACCCCCACGTTCCTCCATCAGGGACTCTGAGCAGCGGGTATTCTGCCCCACAGTGGCCTAACATTCCTGGAGCCACCTTGAGAAACAACAAAACATGGCGGCATCACTCACAGAGATACACAGTTAAAGGCCTGCCCCCACACATGCTGCATGCATGTCCAGAATGACTCTGGGGCTTTGGGTTAAAGTTGCTGTGGCAGCTGATAACGGGTCAGCGTTACCGCCACTTTCCTTTGTCACTTGTAGTGACGCAGTCCTACACAATACCCCCTGAGAAACGAGGCCTGGCATTGGGGCATGCTGCCTAGTAACCACATTTCCTGGCTCTAAATATTTTCGGGCTGCTTTGAACGACCCAGCCACTGACGCAATAAATAAATAAAGAACTATAATCATCATCATTTAAAAAAATATGGTTTCCTGGAGACATAACCCTAAATACTGTATGACCCTCTTAGGAAATGGTTTCTTAAGCTATTATAGGATAACCCTGCATTGTTTATTTATAGGGGCTCCCTTCCTGAGACGTCCCCGCTCAGCGCAACAGAGGATGTTGCAAACCTCCAAGGTCCTGGCCAGAATAGCCTGGAGGGGGAATTCTTTGCCAACCCCAAATGTTATGTTCTAATTTGGATCCTGGTATAATAGAACACCCGGTGCCATCTTGCCGTGCTAAGTACCAGTTTTAATAATAGCACTAAACACTCTTAGGGTCTGACCCCATGTTCATTAATAAGAGTGCCATTAACTTAAATGGGCATGGCTCAGAACCCTATAGCTCCTCTTCTATCTGTAGATCTCAAAGCACTTCACAGAAGTCAGTGTCACCTCCATTTTACAGATGAGAAAACTGAGGCACAAAGCAGTGACTTGTTCAGGGTCACACAGTGAGTCAATGGCATAGATGGGAACAGAACTCTGATCGCCCCCACCCCCACATTCTGCATCCAAACACATGATCTTACTTTAAGATTAGCTATGGTACTTTACTTAATGTATGTCTACACTGCAAAGAATGCTGCGTTCTTAACGTGAGCTAGCTAATTTGGGTTAAAATAGCAGTGAAGAGACAGCAACTCAGCTTTTAACTCAGATTAGCAGCCAGAGTTCAGCCCCAGGCTGCCCTCTAGGTTTGAAATGGAGCTGCTAATCCAAGGGTACATCTACACTACAGTGGGGAGTCGATTTAAGATACGCAAATTCAGCTACGTGAATAGCGTAGCTGAATTCGACGTATCGCAGCCGATTTACCCCGCTGTGAGGACGGCGGCAAAATCGACTTCTGCGGCTTTCTGTCGACGGCGCTTACTCCCACCTCCGCTGGTGGAGTAAGAGCGCCGATTCGGGGATTGATTGTCGCGTCCCCACAGGACGCGATAAATCGATCCCCGAGAGGTCGATTTCTACCCGCCGATTCAGGCAGGTAGTGTAGACCTAGCCCAAGTTAAAAGCCAAGTTGTCATGCCTTCACTGCTATGTTAACCTGAGTTGAGAACACACCTTTCTTTGCAGCATAGGCATACCTTTAGAGGCTTCGAAGCAGGTCACCCCTTTGGACATGTGAAGATGAGTGGGGAGGGAACAGCAAGAGGGCCCACAAGAGGGACTTCATAGAACCATCTCTCCCTTTGCATTATCTGGAGAGATAGAGCGAGGATAATACAATAGCCACCGAGTTTATTCTCAGCAGAGTCCGATGGCAACATAATTAAAATGCAAGCTGGAGTCAAGGTACCTATCAATAAATCTTTGCTTCTGGCTCCCAAGCTTGACAGGAAGCCTATACCTGGCGAGGGGAGTTCAGACAGAGGGAGAGGCAGGAATAAAGGGTCTGGTTTATGGACGGCTATTTTAATGTTTCAGTTGAGTAATGGGCCTTGCAAATTAGCACCCAGCGGCCTGAAATACATATTTTTCCAAGGACACGCAGGCTTTCAATCCGACAGGTGATGTGGGCAAACAGTCCCCGAGGGGAGCTTTGATTTCTGCACTTCTCGGTTGCAGTCATATTTTATTCTAGCCAGGATGACGGTAAAGATAGCAGATAGCTCTGGGGTGATCGAAGGGCTCAGGGAGAAAATGGAGCAGAAAATGACCCAACATGAGAGCAGGGAGATGCTGATGAACTAAGGTGGTGGGATAAGGGGAGCAGCCAGCCGGTCTCCACGGGGAGGGAAGGAAGCAAGGGGGCTATGAAGCACCTGATTTGGATGCTTTCTTTCAGTCAGAGCATGGTCACTGGCTGATCTGCACAGGGTAGCGTTTCATGGGTTGAGGCACATCCACTGCAGGGACAGATCTAACCAGGCCAATCCCTTTGCAACCAGTTTCCAACTTCGTGTTCATCATCACTTTGTAATCCTCCCCTCCCCGCAATGTGCTGGTGCACAATTTGTCTGAGCCTTTGGGGATTTTAGGTAGTAGGCTTGAAATGCTTTCAGCCCCCACATGGCCCCACGTATGTCTATGCCCGTGATGCTATCTGCCGGCTTGCAGTGAAATAAAGAGAGCAACCATTCACTGGGTAATCATGGACTGTTTCTCTATCCCCCAGCCCCAGTAAATCTCCTCACTGCCTGTCAGTCTGATGCCTATTCCGTTTGGAGGAAGCTCAATGCTGCCTCGCTGGATCAGGTGCACTAAGGCGGAGGTGCACACTGACATGAGGCATAGTACGGAAAGGAGGAGGAGCCTCAGGACCACACCCCAATCTGGCTGGCCCCTCCCCTTTTGTCACGGGACATTCTCAGGTAGGCTAGCTGCCCCTTTGCCCTTCCCCTTTGCTAATGGCAGTGTTCTGCCGGGAGCTGCCACAGCTGCTCGCAGACAGGGTTAGGGAGGACTCCCCATGGGCTTCCCTGCCGCCAACCAGTGCAACCTTGTGGCAGCAGCCCTCAATCAGGATGCGGTTCCCAAATGATGACATCACAGAGTGAGGCCTGACATCATACAGTGCATCAGACTGCGACGGAATCTCGGGGAGCTCACACTTCAGCGGTCCCTTAAGGACTAGGGCCTAGGAAAGCTCACACTGAATTTCAGAGTTCAAACCTAGAGCGCTACGTTGGCTATTAGCAATGTCTTCCCTAGAGCTGCCTGGTGAATGGTGGAGCCCAGGCAATGGATTGATGGGGAGCAGAGAGCAAAACGTTGAACCATCCTTTGCCCCCATCTCTGGCCCATCATTCTTTTCACGCCTCCTTCCATCCATCTCTCTCACTCCTCCCCAACTTTCCTCTCTTCCCTTTCCTCCACATTCTCCTCACCTCTTTCCCATCACATCCTCCGCACTCCCTTCCCTATCTTCCTCCCGCTCTTTTCTTCACTCCGTCTCTCGCTGTCTCCTTCACACCATTCCCACGCCACGCTCTCCATACCCCACTGTCTCGCACAGACACCGACTGCTTCCGCTGGTGCAGGCTGCGATGTCTCCGAATAGGAGTGCAAGGAAAAGAAGCGTCTGAGTAACAGGACGTGTTCTCGCTGCCCCGAGACGCACGTAGCTACGTAGAGCCACCACCAGCATGAGAGTCAGAAGCAGCATTTGCCACCCTCCCTCAGGAGAAGATGGTTTACCAGCGTCTCTACACAACACTTTGACGGTTGCGAGGGCTGTATTTATCACAGTGTGGGGCATGTGCCTGCAAATTGCTTTGAACCTCCAATTATGGGCATGACCCCTATAATTCTTCTCCTCGTTGTACCAACAGCATCCTATGGATACAGCATTTATGCATTATGAATTGCCGCTCCCAGCCCCTCCCCACTTGGAAAGTAATTAAGACACGGAGGAAAACACAGCTTTTCTTGCAGCCCGAGTGTAGCAGCTTCTGAATGTGAAAGGCTGGGAGCCCCCGGAAAACCCACTGCATCTCCCGCTCCCCCACCTCCAGACACATACTTAGATCGTTTGGATTTTGTCATCAGGACTCAGAGATGCTCTTCTCACCTCCCCGACTAGACATCTGCTCATGCTCATTGGTGACCCAATTTAAGGCTTTGCAGCTGCATGTGTCATACCAGCCTGTGTCCTCGTGCATTCTCAGTGATGCTACTCCCGCTTCAGCCTCCGCCAGGGAACACCCCACACCCATCAGAGGAAAACACACATTCCCATCAGGAGAAGCTGTACCTTGGGGTGCATGCTGCCTACCACCCACTCTTTTTACCTATAGGAGCTACACCTTCTCCCTCTTTAATCCCTTATTCTGAATATTTCATGGGTATTTAGTGCTATTCAAAGGCACCAGCTTGGCAGTCCTGGAAAGTGAAATCTTTATTATCCTCAGAACTGGTACGGCATCCCCTGTGCACACACCATCCCTGCCCATGAGTATGGCTCAGTGCTGTTCTGGATAGACACCTCCGGGCATGGGAGGGGAGTTCAGTCTCCGAGATCCATCCTGCCTGTGCCACCCTTACTGAGGTTACGCTCCAGTGGGCCACACGAGAGAGACCACACGTCCACTGGGGATAAGGACCGAGACTCCTTTTACACAGGTTACTAAGCAACCATCAGAAGGCAACAAATGATGGTCGCTACTGATTCGGGCTGGCCTTCACCCTGCTGCCTCGTGGTGACAGCCTATCTCCCATGATCAGTCACTTGAGGCATCCAGGTTCACCTGTGCTGTTCTCTCTACACGGATCAATGAAGTGCACCACCTAGTAACTGGCTAGCTCATGTGCACCACTGCCGTGCACTGATGGAATCAGAATCGTACAACCCCGAGTCACTGGCTGTACTCTGCCAATGCCTAGGGAAGACTTTACGTCAGCACAAGCTGGTAGGCGCTGTGCTCTGGGAGTAGGGAGATCTGAGATCTGTCTCTGCTCTCAGCATGAGGTTCCAGGGGGCCAGGAAATGCAGAGAGATTTCACTGTGAAATGCTGCAGAGAAGGTGCAGTGTTTAATTGACACTAATGCCCACCTAGCGATCATCAAGAGCTTTGGTGGTGTGATAAGTTTGCCTTTGGGATTTGCCATGATGATGAAGAATGCACATCCGGGCATGAGAGAAAGATGGAGACATGTCCATCAGCACACCCTTTCCAATCCCTACAGCACTGGGTTACAGAGAAGGAAAACCACACTGTCAAAGTTAATGAACCTGCCTTTTTATGGACCCATGGCAGCTTTTCCATTTAGTCTCCCACAGGCATCTCCCTCTGCTCACATAGGACCTAATCCAAAACACTGAAGTCAACAGAAAAGCCCCCAGGCACGTCAACAGGCTGTGGATCAAGCCCCAAACAATCTCAGCTCTTTAAAGCTTTAAAACTCTTTAACAAAAAGCTAAACACAGGGACCAAAACCACTCAGGCCAGTTAATATGCGGTCTTGTCTTTAAGTACCTCTGCTGGGAAAGTCACAAGTGGTTCCAGGAAATGCCAGTGGCCTCCTCTACCTATAATACTGCAAAACTGTTATTAACATCTCTCTCTCTCTCTCACACACACACACACACGTACAACAAACACACACAATTTTTTTAAAAGGAGAGAATAGGCAAAAGAAAGAAGTCATTTTCTCTTGGCAAAGCTGCAGACTCAAGGAGAAACATAAAATCCCAGATGAAGGGCTTGTCTAGTTTATTATAACATCAGCTTTAATTTATGCTCCTGCCTTTTATGATTGTTCTCTATCACTGTTCCTGGGGCTTATTTATAGAGGGCCATTAGCACAGGGAGCAAGCCCTGATGAGTGAGCATTTGGAGCGTCTGCCAGGGGAATGGGGATGTAAACCGAGATGAGGAGGCGGCAAACTCTTGCAGGGGGCTTTACCGAGTCCTCTCTCTGGAAGCCAAGAAGGATAATTTGATCTCGGAATGCGATACAACTTTATTTCAGATGGTGTCTTTCAGGCAAACTGTACCCTTCTCTTGACATGCTTTAATAAACTTCAACGTACCATCACTGAACTAAATGATAGAACACCAGCAGCGGGGGGATGGGGAATGAGTGGTAAAGGCAAAGAATAGGTCATCAGCTGAGTGCTGGGGATGCAAAGGAGAAGGCCCTTGTGCCTTGAGCAGGAAGGAGGCATAAGCAGAGACAGAAGGCCACATGGAGATGGTTCCAGAGGTCACATAGGGATGTTGAGGCAAGGATATACCATAAGGACCTTCTTCTTGGCATGAGCTGCAGAGGAGAAGGTTCTTGGGCCTGTGGGGTCAAGACTGCAAATGGGGACAGAACAGAGGATGGAGCTAAATGAGAGGAGGGGAATGGAGGGAAACAAGGCCTGTTAGGTAGGTAGGAGCAAGTCCATGGAAAGGTCCTCCCAAAAAAACAAGAATCAGGGTCCCACTTCTGCTTATCACAGGGCAACTGCATAGGCCTCAAGAGAGTACGCATAATTTACACTGATGTTCAGTGAGTGGAGTATCAGGCCTGTAAGGGGCAATATAGGACAAGCTCCCAAAATGGACGTGGAAGGGGCAGGAGCTATTTGTGTGTTGAAATTCTGCTTAGAATCACAAGTCCAGGTGGAGGGGTCTTTTACTGAATTTCTACGCAGTCTTTTATTCAGTAAAATGCCCCATGACTCTCTCCCGCCGACGCACGGATGCTACACAACAATGTGGGATTCTTTCTTTCAGCACAAACAGCACGGGGGCAGATTTTAAAACAAACTCAGCTCCCAGGTAGGTGCGAGTGCACACACACACACACACACACACACAAAAATGCTAGCCAGATTTTCCCATGAGCTCAACGTGTTGGGTGCATGGTAGGCGCAGAGCTCTTGGGAAAATCTGGGTCCCGCTGTCTCTAACCATATGTTTCACAGTCCGGCACCACGCCCAAAGTGAACAAGTGAGGCCAACCCCACTGTGGCAGGAGTGAGAGGTGGGATTGCTGCTCTTAAGGAGGAGCAGCAGAGAGGAATCCCCTAAGAAAAGGCTTATTTAGATCCTTCACTCCCTCTCCCTGAGGCCATTGCAAGGGAATTCCTTTGTGCCCTACAGCTTTATTCACCCTGCCTTAAAAATACCAGGTAAAGGGCTATCCGGATCTTCCCTTAAGAGATTATTCTACAGCCTAATACATGCAGAACTTCCTGAAACTCAGTCCACCCGCCTGCCAGCCTACCTATCATAGAATATCAGGGTTGGAAGTGACCTCAGGAGGTCATCTAGTCCAACCCCCTGCTCAAAGCAGGACCAATCCCCAACTAAATCATACCTATCTAAGGTTTTGATATTGATGCCCATCACCATGGTATCTGAGCACTTTCTGTGCAAAATCAATAGCAATAGTTAAGTCCCTAGTGGAGTAAGTTCCCCTTTCTTAGGGTCACTCTATCATTCTTTGTTATGCCCCCTTCAGATCACACTTAAGAAGTCTTTCTCCTCCTGGGTGCCTGCCAGAGATGGGAGGACAGCTCAGAAAAGTATTTCCATACATTTCTTTGGATAAAAACTCTGTGGTCTGAATCCTCAGTTACACGAAAGCCACTTTACACAGCCAGAATGGTGTAAAAGGACATTCATGTAATGGAGAATTCAGGCCATCTGTGATTCGATGGCATTCCCAGCTATTTCTGTTTGCTTTCCGTAAACGTTTGTACTAGCAGCAGGTGTTTTGCTCATGGAAAAGCAAAAGCCACATGAATACTTGTGTGACGGGTTTGGTCACTGTGACCCCCTTGGGACTGACGTGCTGGAATTACCTCTGAGCCCATTTCCCCTGCCAGCTTGGGACTCCAGAACCCTGCCTTGTTGAGCCAGACACGCTAGTCTGCTGCAACACAGACCCAGGTCTGCTCCACGCCCCCAAAGCTGCAGACTTTAACCAAAAACTGCTCAGCAAGTCACCTATCTCCAGCACCCAGACACCCAGTTCCCAATGGGATCCAAACCACAAATAAATCCGTTTTACTGTGTATAAAGCTTATACAGGGTAAACTCATAAATTGTCTGTCCTCTATAACACTGAGAGAGATATGTACAGCTGTTTGCTCCCCCAGGTATTAATCACTTACTCTGGGTTTAAAAGTGATTTTATTAAGTATAAAAAGTAGGATTTAAGTGGTTTCAAGAAATAACAGACAGAACAAAGTAAGTCACCAAGTAAAATAAAACAAAACACACAAGTCTAAGCCTAATACATTTAAGTCACTGAATACAGGTAAATCTCACCCTCAGAGATGTTCCAACAAGCTTCTTTCACAGACTAGACTCCTTCTTAGTCTGGGCCCAATCCTTTCCCCAGTACAGTTCTTGTTAGTTCCAGCTCAGGTAGTAACTAGGGGATTTCTCATGACTAGCCACCCCCTTTGTTCAGTTCCACCCCATTTTATAGCTTTGGCACAAGGCAGGAATCTTTTGTCTCTCTGAGTCCCCACCCCTCCTTCTAAATGGAAAAGCACCAGGTTTAAGATAGATTCCAGTACCTGGTGACATGGTCACATGTCCTGTGAGACCCACACCTCCATTCTTTCTGGCCTGACTCACAGGAACACAGGAAGGCTTACAAGTAAACAGAGCCATTTACAACCAATTCTTCTAGTTAATGGGAGCCATCAAGATCCTAAGCTGCCATCAATGGCCCACACTTTGCATAATTACAATAGGACCTCAGAGTAATACTTCATATTTCCAGTTTCAGATACAAGAATGAAACATTCATACAAATAGGATGAACACACTCAGTAGATTATAAGTCTCTTGTAAAGTCTTTTGCACAAAGCATATTCCAGTTACATTATATTCAGATTCCAAACATATTTTCATAAAGCATATGGAGTGCAACATCACAACTTGTACAAATGCATGCGAACGTGTGTGATGATTCACACCAGGAATGTCCCACCTGACCTCTCCTCCTGTACAATAAACATCCCAGTCATCCAAGCAAGAAGCCTATTGGTATCATGTGACTTAAGTGACCTCGGGTGTCATTATTAAAGACTAATAAATAGTCAGAGACCTAATCTAAGGCTAGGTCTATACTACCCGCCTGAATCGGCGGGTAGAAATCGACCTCTCGGGGATCGATTTATCGTGTCCCATCGGGACGCGACAATCGATCCCCGAATCGGCGCTCTTACTCCACCAGCGGAGGTGGTAGTAAGAGCGGCCGATGGGAAGCCGCAGAAGTCCATTTTGCCGCCGTCCTCACAGCGGGGTAAGTCGGCTGCGATACGCCGAATTCAGCTACGCTATTCACGTAGCTGAATTTGCGTATCTTAAATCGACTCCCCCCTGTAGTGTAGATGTACCCTGAGCAAAGAGTTTGTGAACAGCCCATCGGCACAAGTATGGTCAGGGCAGCACAACGAGGTAGATTATACACCCAGAGAAACAGAGAAAGAGCTGCTGTTCTGTTAAAAGATAAGATAGATTAGACAGATAGCTAGGCAGACAGAAAGACAGACAAGGATGACATCAAATGAATTTGTAAAGATCAAAGTCTGTTCACAGATCATTTGTGAAGAGAACAAAAGGGTTTAAATTCATCCACTAAATCATTCACCGCAAATCATCTGCTCGGCCCTTGTGCTGAATTTCTTCAAACATTTGTAGGTTGCTTTTGTGTCCCCTTTGCACAGCGAGGAGTTAGAAAGCCAGTGGAGAAGCTGCCTTCTTCTTGGAGAAATACAGAGCCACTAATCCAACACCAGCTATCACCGTTTGAATCACAGACAGGGCTGGTGAGAAGAGAGAGTCGCCCTTAGGAAAATCTGAACTTCAAGCTCTAACTCTCCCAATCCAGTAGCTCTGATTCCCCTCCCCCCACCAACAGACTCTCGCTGCAGGCAGAATAGATGATGTTAAATTATTTTGGAATATGCTGAGAATGTCCTGCTTGGGCAAGTGAAGCCTCATAAATCATTCTTCTTTCCTACGCTTGATCTCTCCTTCAGCAGGAAAATGTCAGTTCGCTGGGGAGTTCGCGGCCTTGCCACTTCCATGAACATGTTTAGGGTGCGTGGAGTGGAAGCTAGGGAGATGTGGCAGAAGAAAGACTGAGGAGCAAGCGGGGAGAAGAGGGAGAGGGTTTGGAAGAGGTGAATGGAGGAATTAAGGAGAGGGCAGACACAAGTTAACCGGTAAGGGTATTTAAGAGAGGTTGTGGAGGCTTGTAGGCAGAATGGGAGACCAGAGAGCACAGGCTCCTGGGTTCTACTCCTAGATCTGAGAGGGTGTGAGGGTTTAGTCATTAGAGTAGGGGTCTAACAGCCAGGACTTCTGGTTCAGTTTGCAGATCCGTGAAGGAGTGCGGGTTTACTGATTACAGCAGGGGACTAGGAGTCAGGGCTCCTGGGTTTTATTCCTGGCTTGGCCACCCCACTGTGTGAACCTGAGCCAGTTGCTTCACCTCTCTGGGCTTCAGCTTTCCCACCTATTAGGCAGGTATTATTCTCACCCCTTGTCTCACAAGAGCATTGCCAGTCTTGATTCATTAATGTCTGGGAGGTATTTGGGGCCTTCAGAAAGGAAGGGCTAGAGAAATGCAAAGTATTTCAAAATGTCAAGTTAGGGTTTGTCTACACTGCCCATGTCACAGCGCGGCCGCGGCAGCTCTGTGACTTGGGCAGTGTAGTCACGCTTCGTCGCTGGGGGAGAGCTCTCCCGGCGATAAAAAATAACCACCCCGAATGAGGGGTGGTAGCTTTGTCCCCGGGAAGTGCTGTCTATACTGGCGCTTTTCAGCACCAAAGCTTTTGTCGCTCAGGGGGGTGTTTTTTCACACTCCTGAATGACTAAAGCTTGAGCGCCGATAGTGACAGTGTAGACACAGCCTCATTGTATGGCATCCATCTCTTATGGCTTCTTATGACCACTATAATCTGGTAAGATTATAGTGATGCAACAACACCCACTGCCTGAATGCAGAACGTTAGCTGGAGAAAAGAACCAAGCATTCAGAATGACAAAAGCAAGGAGCAAATAGTTACCCCTGAATCCAGCAGCCGGGTGCTCCTACGGGGTACAAGGGCCTGTTCACCCCGTCTTAGCTCGGCAGAGTCACTGGCATTACACGAGGGGCCCGCAGCGTCAGCGGAGTTACAGAGTCACCAGGGATTCACCTACGAAGGTGCCTAAATACCAACGTTGCCATCCCAGCCCCAAAAGGCACTGACCAGCCCCCTTGTCAGCATTCTGAGCAGAGCCACCGAGGTCTGAGCAGGCCCTGGAGACTAACATCCCCTGACATTGCTCTAAGGGGTCCCTTCAGACCAGCGCTGAGAGGCTCAGATATCATTGCCAAGGGGGATGTGTCAGAACCTAGTTAGCTAGGTTGATGTATTGGGCAGGATGCTGAGCAGGGGACGCTTGCCCATGTTGCAGCTGCTCTGTAGGTTACAAGGACGCCATTCTCCAAGGCTGTCAATCTGGATCCTTTCACCGGCACTAAAATCACGTCTCAACTCAAATCAAACGAAAACCCTGATTGAGAAGAAAGGATTCACTGCCCAGGACTGCCTGGGGGAGAGGAGCACTTCAGTTCAGTACCAGAGCCCAGGCACGGCACCGTCACCCTTTCGTACTTATTGTGACATTTGCTTCGCCACTCACCCCTCCCGCACACCGATGAGGTCATCCTGGGGGCTGCGACAACCTCACGTCTAAATGCTGGCCTGGCACCTGTCACTCACGGGTGATGGAAAGATTGCAGACTTGGGAGCTCTGTGACAACGCGGTTCGGGAATGAGCTTCATTTGTGGCTCCGGCCAAAGAGTGACACAAACTTCCTCCCCCTCATGGCAGGATCGTAATTGAAAAAGCTAAAGGTGAGAGCTGAGTTTGCACATCCCTGCTGGGAGCAGCAGAAAGTCACCCTGGCCCTGCCGACAACCCTCCTCTGGAAGTTATTGAAGAGCAATGGTGTTGCATCACACCAGTGGAGCAGGAGCCCCTGGCTCACCCCATGGGGCAACCACACATCCCTGAGCTCCAGGAACATCCCTGCTCTTGGCATCCGTCCTGGAGAGCTTGACTGTTTTACCAACCACTCCCTTTCCTCCCCACACCAAGCTTTGTCCTGGTTTTATGTGTACAACTCTGAAGCCGCAGCCAGCCAGCTGAGCAGGGGAAACTGACAACAGAGCTGGGCGAAATTTAGTTGGGGATTGGTCCTGATTTAGTTGGAGATTGGTCCTGTTTTGAGCAGAGGGTTGGACTAGATGACCTCCTGAGGTCCCTTCCAACCCTGATATTCTATGATTCTATGAAAAACACACACATCCTTGAGGTCCAAATATCACTTGAGATGCTCAGATACCATGGTGATGAGCCTGGGATAGACAGACAGACACACACACCAGGCATGCCTCATGCTGACACATAGTCTCTTCCTGTACATGCCACAAGACCTCCAACTACCTTCTCCCTTGTGCATAGCTCTCAAGCCAGCTTTCTCTGACACTCGAGACAGACAGGGTTGGGAGCTGCTTGGTGGAGATGGGGAAGAGAGGGAGATATTGGTACAATATTTTCTCTTGATCACCCAGCACCAAAAACTTTCCTGACCTCCTCACCCAAAAAAGTGCCCTGGGATAACCCCCACTCTCCTGCAAAATACATTTCACTTTGTCACTTTGCAAACCTGGTCTCCCTTTGCTGAACGTCTTTGCTCTACGGACAGCACTCATGCTACTGCATGCCCCAGCACGAAGTTGCTCAGGCGGAAGTCAAGTCACTGGGTCAAAGCACTAATTCAATTGATGCACACAGCCATTGCGTACAGTTCATTCTGCTCAACGGTAGAGCTCAACATGCAAGGTTGGGGGAGGCGAAGGAGAGATCCGCTCTCCTGCCGTCTCCTGGCTCCCTGGGTCGGTTAGTTATTAGTTTCTACCTTCAGGTAAAATCTCCATTAAATAATAAATAAATAAATAAATAAATAGCACAACCCACCCACGCTCCTCCGGAGCCCAAGACTAAGTTTTATGACACGGTAGCTATTTATTGCTCTCTGTGCTTTGCAAACACCAGATGCGACATGCACGGGGAACGGTCTAGTGTAAGGCCCCTTGGTTATTCTCCAGATGGATCAGATCAGCTATTTTAGAAGAGAAACACATGCCGCGCAAACCAAGAAAGCCCTCAACAGCAGCTCCAACAACAACAGCAACAAAATCTATAGTGATGCATTCAACCTTGTTTTTAAACTCGGAGGAAGGTGAAAATGCCAAGAAGCGTTATTAGCACCCCGGGACCAACTCTCGCAAACAGCTGCGTCAGGCTGGAGTCAAGCTGCTGGCAGGCAGAGATTCGCCGGAGGCTATAAGCCAAATGATGTGCCACTGGAAATGCCACAGGCCGGCGCCAAGCACAGATCTGGTGATTATCTGTGGAACCGCCCCCCTGGGCCACAGCTGACAAACATGGGACCTAAATAATACCCATTTCTCCAGGTCCTTTATTTTGGTGTTTCAGATGCTTATCCATGCCATGTGCCCACTGCAGCACCTGTGGCCACTGTACGTGATGGGTCAAATGCATCCTCGGTTTAAGCCCATCGAAGCCTATGGAGTTACACCAGGGTTTTCAGGTCTTGTTGGGCTTTTCAGAGGAGCTTTGGGATGTTAGTCACACAACTCCTGGGGAATTTCCGCGGCAGTGGGGCCCTTTGAAAATCTCAGCCTCATTTCTCTCTGCATGCAGCTCCTGGGGGATATAATGGGAGATGTGCGTGTCCAGGGGGAAGTGAACAAAACAACCCTCCTACCAGACTTGATCTAGCATACAGCATTGTGACTCATCCAGCTCAGAAGGGCTTACGCTCTGATGTGCTTACACTCTGCCGAGTGGAGAAGAAAGCACCAGGTCAGCCACCTGACACGTGCCTCAGTGAAGGAACATGCCTGCATTTCACACTCGGAAGGCCAGTCTGGGATTCATTTGCAGCTGCTCCTCCGAAGCGGCTGCCCTGCAATCTGACAAGCAGAGGGCTCCCTTGATTCTGAACAGACCCAGTCACTCACCTACTAAAACACGTAACTGTATCACACAGGCAAACGTCCTCTGGAGCTGGGATTCATCTAAGATCTTTGTGGGTGAGAAGGCATCAGCTGAGGAGGTTTGGACCCACTGTCAGAACAAAGTTCTGATGCAGCAACATCCCTAAAGTCTGGGGGTGAAATCCTGGCTCCATTGAAGTCAACGGCAAAACTCCCATTGACTTCAGTGATGTCAGGATGTCTCTCTCGATCCAGGATTTTGGTTTGGCTCGTTATAGACATAGGAGCCAGCGATGGGAAGAGTTGAGGGCACCCAGCAACCTCCAGATGACCAGCACCTTGCTGGATCGAGCTGCACACGCCCGCACATTTCCAACCTCAAAGAAACAGCCAGGGACTATGCATTCCCTTTTATCTGGGCTTTTCTCCACCTGAACGCTGTCAGAACAAGTTTCGGCTACTGAACTGAGATCTCCACATTTCTCTCAGGACTCCCTTTGGAGTCAAACTTCTTTAAAGTTCATTTAAACTTCATCCCGACTGTCCCGGAAAGGCTAAGAATATGAGGATGTGCTTCATAAAGCCACCCCTACAGTCCCTCTGATGGAGATGGAGTATAATTTACAGACGATTAAAACCCAATTAACAACACTAAGTGGGTACTTGAGGCTCTGGTAAAGGAGCCATGCAAATGAGGAGTGATCAGAACCTTTGGTGTTCTGAGCACCTGTCAATTCTTGTTTGAAATAAGTGCATTAGCCTCGTCCAATCTCCATCTAACCTTTCCATTCTCCCTTGCTCTGTTTCCTTGGCAACCATTTACAGGGGTTGGAAAAAGGCACAACTGCCTTCAAAGGAAAGGAAAGGAAAGGAAAGGAAAGGAAAGGAAAGGGGAAAGGAAAGACAATATATGTTCTTTTAAGGAGCTCTCTCTCTTTCTTCAGGTGTTCCCCCATCCCCTTCCCGGCTATGTTCTGACAATGATGGCTTTCTAGACTCTAAAATTTCACCTTCAGTGCACTGCTAAAAATTCAGGCTAATTAGAGGGGTGTTAACTGGTCTCATGGCAGCAGCTTCTCCAGTTTATGGGGCCATGGGAGGGGAACTCCATGGAGCAGAGCAGATTGCAGTTTAGCAGAGAGGAGCAGGGGTGGGGCAATCAGGAGGGATCTAACCTGAGTTTAGGAAACCTCATTTGAAGGGGATACTGTGCCAGTGGATGGCCTAGTTATCAGGTGCTTTACTGCGGCTTCTTGGGAATGTCCCCAGGAAAGTTGTCTTCGCCCTCAGATTCTCTGCCCCCACTTAGTGGGGCGTGTCCTGGGAAGGGCGGGTAACGTTGAGCTAGCCCCATTCAGACAGCACCAGGGTCCCCAAAGGACAGGGTGCTGGGAAGGATGGAGAGAAAGGATGGGCCTGCAGTTAAAGCCCCAGACTGCGTCTCAGGAGACAGGCCTCAAATCCCAGCTCTGTCACAGGCTCCTTGGGCAAGTCACTTTGTCTCTTGGTGTGGGGATAACAGTACTGCCTTGCTGCCAGCTTCCGCTGTTCCTACCTATTGAGTCTGTAAGTACTTCCAGGAGGGGCTGTCTCTTACCGTGTGTTTGCAGAGTACCTAGTGCAAGAGGGTCCTGACCTTGATGGGCCTGTAAGGGCTGCCCTAATATTAATAACAATGGTTAGCTGGGTATTGTCCTCTCGGATGCTACCGCCCCAGTGGGGTTGCCTGGTGCAAACGAATCGGAGAGCAGGCCCTAGGGAGCTGTTCCACTCTCCCTCAGTCCTGATTGCCTCTGGTTTGCTGCTGTTAACCGTTTAGCGCATTACGGGCAGACGCCCTTGTATAACCTGCTGAGAGCCGTGCAGCTCTCTGGAATGGTACAAGCAAAAAACTTGATATTTCACCCAACTCCCTGTCACTCGCAGAGCAAAACAGCAGTTAACAAAGGTCAGAACTTGAGGCTGTCATTAAACACTCCTCAGTTGCCTGTGAAGGAGGGATTTCCTCCCTCCCTGGGTCCTCTCCAATGGCCTCGTGTTCCAGCAAATCCACACAAAGAGGGTGGCATTTGTCCTGCTACCGTCAGGAGATGCGCTGCAAAGGGCAGAAGGGAGGTAGCAAGGAGGAGCAGTCACAAAACCAAGATCAAGGATTATGGCCTTTGAAGCCTGTCCCTTCTGTGCCATTTGCCCAGCCGGCTGTGTGAATGTCAATGTTTGATTGGCCCTGCAAAAACATCAACAAGTCACCTAATAATAATATACAGAGATATACCTATCTCATAGAGCTGGAAGGGACCCTGAAAAGCTATTAAGTCCAACCCCCTGCCTTCACTAGCAGGACCAATTTTGCCCCAGATCTCTAAGTGGCTCCCTCAAGGATTGAACTCACAACCCTGGGTTTAGCAGGCCAATACTCAAACCACTGAGCTATCCCTGTGCACCCCCGCTTCCTACAACACCTTGAGACATCAGGGCAGGGCAGCCTCAGAGAGGCTGGAGGAAGGAGGGTTTAAGCTACTGCTGGAGCAGGAGCCAGCTACAGGCTTCAGACATGCCCTGCAAGACAAGAGAGGGACCCTGGGACATAGTGGAGAGAAACAGCAGATGATATTAATAAAGGGGTTAGGACGGAGCAGGGGAAACTATGCATTCCACCCAGACAAAGCCAGATTCCTTTTCGGAATCCCCCTTTGATAGGGATCTGGAGGGCCAAGAAGTGATCCTGTTTGCAGAGGCTACAGGAGCCAAGGGAGAAAGGGAATGCCAGGCAAAGCTCTGTTCACAGACTGGCTCACCTGCACTTCCGCCTGCTACTTGTTTACAAACTGATTTAGCTCACCAAAGACCAGCTCGATGTCCAGGACTGTTAATGTCCCTGCATTACTTCCCGGCCCCAACCATGCTGGTATCTCAAAACTGCCTTCTTCCAGTCATCAGGTTGAAGCACAGTCAAAAAATAAACACGCACACACACAATATACACATTGCAATGGGCAACAAGCAGTGGCGTAGCCCAGGTTTTAAGAGCAGGGGGAGCAAACATAAAAAAGGCACCCCCCCTTGTCTCCTCCTCTGGCCACGCCGCGCCCCCCCCCGCCTTTGGCTGGCTCCTCCAGACCCATCTATTGCCAGGGCCCTGCAGGCACCCGGGAGCACCCTGCACGCACCCTGACATCCCCACGTGCCCCAGGCCGGGCTGAGCCGCGGTGGGGTTCGTGTCCCTTTAAGAGCAGGGCTGGGCTGAGCCGAGCCGGCACGGGGGGTGGCTCCACTCCCTGCTGCAGGCTGATGCCGGAGCCTGGGCTGAGAGCCCCGCTCGTCTTCTGCACCAGCTCTGGGCAGGGCTTTGCTGCGGCTCCCCCCCGGGCCGGGCTGGGCCGAGTCGGGCCGCCCCCTGCACCTGCACAGTAGGGGCGGGTTGCATGAGGGCAGGACCTGGTGCCATCTGCCTGGCGGGCCCTGGGGGGCACCGGGCGGGGCACCGGGGGAGATGGGGTGTTGCGGGAGGCACCGGGCAGGGGGATGGGGCACTGGGCCCCGGGCCGAGTGCCCAGCGTGCGCTCGGTCACTCACCTTCCCATCCGGGCCGAAGGGGAGGGACTCTCAGTCTCTTCCCCGACTGGGAAGGGCGCGGGGTCCTGCTGGGTCTCCGCGGCCTCGCTTGGCCTCGAGGAGGCGGCGGTGGCTCCGTGGAGCTGGTAGTCCGGCCAGCGGGGCTGCTGAACGCCCGCTCCTCCATCTCCGCCTCACCCCAAGCACAGAGCACACCAGGCGCGAACCCCATCCCAGGTTAGGCCCCTGCTGGGGCCGAGGGCTGAACAGGCCCGGCTAGGCAGTGCAGGGGCTGCTGGAGCCTGGAGAAGGAAGCTGGGGAAGGGGTGGCACGGCCTCAACCCCCTGGGGCTGCCTGCCCCACGGAGGAGGCAGAGAGGCGCAAGCCGCAGCAGGACCCCAGTCCCCTGGGAGAGGGGACCTGGGGCCAGCCCAGGGAGGCAGGAGCAGCCCCGGGGGTGCTGGGCGTGTGCAGGGCAGAGCCCCGGGAGAGCCCCAGCCCCGTGGCAGGCAGCGCTGCCGAGGAGGAGCCCGCGGTGGGCAAGGGGAGCCTCAGGCAGGGGAAGCTGGGCCACCCATACCCACCTCTCGCGGCCGCTCCATGCTGCTCCCGGTGCCAGCCCCACTGCTGCAGTTGCTAGTGCCGCCACTTTCTGCTTCCTGTGCCCGGCTCCGCGCCACCCCACCGCAGGGACCAGCCCCTGCCCCCCACTTGCCTGCAGGAGATCAGCGCGGGCCGGCAGGCCAAGCTTCAGAGCGGAACGTGGGCTGGGCCCCGCCCGCTGGCGCCATGGTAACCTAAGGCGCCTCTTTTGGAAAATGTGGTGGGGGAAGCATCTGCTTCCCCTGCACCCCACTAGCTATGCTACTGGCAACAAGAGGGTTAAGGAGAGTCCTGTGGACGCCAACCAATTACACATGCAGCCAGCCTCAGGCATGGAGAAGGGACTTAAAAGGAGACCTAGTCCCGTTCAGGGCTGACCAAAGCTCTGCTACTTCCTCAATGAGCTTCGAACCAGGAGCCCGAGAAGTGACGAGGCCACCGGAGCCTGAACGGTGACCCCGCCTCTTCCCCTGAGGCCCTGCCTGCTGCTCATCTCTTCCACCCCCATCCCGTCACTCGCCCTTAAAGCAGGGAAAAAGTGATTGGGCCACGGCTCCCTGGGCCCCCCTTGGTTCCAACCAAGAGACTAAGACAGCTTGCTACCTAGATGAGCCATTTGGTGGCTAGAACGACTAGCCCCAGGAAGACCGACAAAAAGGCATTAGCATTAGGACCAGCAGGACCTGAACCCAGGACTATCAGACAACCAACATCCCTACACTGCCACTCAGCAGCAGCTGTAACCTAGCCACTGCCTGCAAGCCACAATCCACAGAGGTTGAATGCCACGGGAAGTTCTGCCTCAAGATCTCTGACTAACAGTGGCATGTACCAGGATGTGTCTAGGCAACAATGTGGCTCTGTAGCTAGCTGCCACGATAGCCCTGCTTCTATGTTCCTGCGCTCCCAGTACCGACTTGGATTCTGATTCCTGACCTACCCCTGGAGCCCAGCACGGACGCCAATACCTGGTATTGACCCTTGGCTCTGACCCTTGACTTAACTCCTGACTCTGACTCGACCCTCAGCTTGACTCTTGACCTCGATTCTGGCTCTGACCCTTGGCTTCAGTTCTGTGATCCCGAGATCCTGCCTAGCTGTGCCCAGGATCCTGACAATTAGTTACACAGAGACAAGCTTGGAGCAGAAGTGTGGGGTCCGGCTGATGACAACCCTGGGTTTTAGTTCACTGTTTCCCTTTTGGTTTTGGACTCAAACGCCCCGGAATGGGTAGGACTCCAGTATGCCTTAGACTAGGTTAGAGGGGACCTTGAGAAGTCATTTAGTCCGTCCCCCCATGCTAAGGCAGAACCAAGTAAACTCTAGACCATCCCAACCTCCAGTGATGGGGGTTCCACAAGCTCCCTCGGTTGCTGTACATGGGCATGCTGCCCTGTTGCACCCCATGCTGGCCACGTGTGGCTCTGCTGAGGCCCTGCCTCTGGTAAATAAGCTCCACACAGGCTTTGTTTTTGTCCAATAATGCCCCTTCTCCTAGGGGCTAATTTATTTGCATAACACACAAACAATGCTGAGCCAGGGGTCTTCTCCACCCACCCTCCTAGTCTGGTCTCTCCAGTCTTCCCTGCATTGGTAAGTTACACTGACTCAGCCCTTCCTGCCCAGAGTCTTTTCTACTTCTGTGAAGTCTGCTCTCCCTGGCTCTCAGACTTCTTCAGCTTTCTGGCTCTGGCTTTTGGGCCCAAACCCTTTCCCCCAGTTAAGCGTGTTGCAGGAGACCTCTAATTCCTGCTCACCGCAGCTCTGCTAGCCTCTTCCCGAGCTGTTTCTGTAGGGTTGCCAACCCTCCCAGTCTGACAGGGAGTCTCCCGGAATCAGGTTCTATCTCCCAGAGGCTACTGAAGCCAAACCAGGAGATTTTAGGCACTAAAGTCCGGTGGCGCAGCAGGGCTAAGCCTGCACTGGCTCTGCACTGCTCCTAGAAGCAGCCGTCATGTCCCTGCAGCCCCCGGGTGGGCGGGAAGGGGGTCTCTGTGCACTGCCCTTGCCCCGACTCCGCAGCTCCCATTGGCTGGGAACTGCAGATAATGGGAGCTGCGGGGGTGGTGCCTGCAGGCAGGGGCAGCGTGTGGAGATCCCCTGCCCCCACCTAGGAGCCGCTGCCAGAGGGAAGTGCTGGTCGCTTTTGGGAGCTGCCCCAGGTAAGCACCGCCTGGCCAGAGCCCGCACCTCCTCCCGCACTCCAACCCCCTGCCCCAGTCCAGAGCCCACACCCAAACTACCTCCCAGAGCCTGCACCCCTCACCCCATCCTGCACCCAAACTCCCTCTCAGAGCCTGCACCACGCACCCCCTCCCGCACTCCAACCCCCTGCCCCAGCATGGTGAAAGTGAGTGAGGGTAGGGGAGAGCGAGCGACAGAGGGAGGGGGAATGGAGTGAGTGGAGAGAGGTCCCCAGGTAACAGCCCTCTGAAGGAGCCTTTCTCAGTCTCTGCAGCCCTCTTCCTGAGTCCCTCTTTCATAAAGTGCCTCCCCTCAAGCCCCAGTTGAGCAGCAGATAATCAGTCCAGGTGCACCCTCTTAAAGGGACCAGTCACCCTGTGACAACAACCTATTCCTGTAACTATCTATCCTGATAGTTAGAAAGCTTTCTGTAATGTACAACCTAAATGTCCCTTGCTGCAGATTAAGCCCATTACTTCTTTCTTCTACCATGAGCGACTAGGAGAACAGTTGATCACTGTCCTATAAAGAGCCCTTAACATATTTGAAGACTGTTATCAGCCCCCTCCACACACACCCCCTGCCCTCAGTCTCCTTTTCTCAAGACTAAACATGCCCAGTTGGGTTTTTTTAAAACCTTTCCTCCTCATATATCAGGTTTCCTAAACCTTTTAATCATTTTTGTTGCTCTCCTCTGGACTCTCTCTAATTTGTCCACATCTTTCCTAAAGTGTGGTGCCCGAAACTGGGCACAGGTCTTCAGCTGAGGCCTCACCAGTGCCAAACAGAGGGGAACAGTGATCGCCTGTGTCCTACATATGTTACTCCTGTTAATACGCCCTAGAATGATATTAGCTTTTTGTAAGACTGCACCACACTGTTGGCTCATGTTCAATTTGAGAGCCTCTATAACCCCAGATCCATTTCTGCAGTACTACCCTCTAGCCTTAATCCCCATTTTGTATTTGTGCATTTGATTTTTTCTTTCCTTGGTGTGGCACTTTGCATTGCCTTTATTGTATTTCATCTTGTTGATGCTACACCAATTCTCCAATTTGTCCAAATTCTTTTGAATTCAAATCCTATCCTCCAAAGGGCTTGCAGCCCCTCTTGGCTTGGTGTCATCTGCAAATTTTATAAGCATACTCTTTACCTTATTATTCAAGTCATTAATGAACATATTGAACAGTACCAGACCCAGGACATACCCCTGCAGGACACCAGTATATATGTCTTCGCAGTCTGAAAGTGACCCATTGATAACTACTTTGAGTTTGGCATTTCAACCAGTTGTGCATCCACTTTACAGTAGTTTCATCTAGACCACATTCCCTTAGCCTTCTTATGGGAATGTCTATTTTATATATACCCACACACTATACACATATGTATATGTGCACTTAACACACACAATATTCCTAAATTCGTCTCCTAAACACAATCAGCGGCGGCTCCAGGCACCAGCGCTCCAAGCATATGCCTGGGGCGGCAAGCCGCGGGGGGCGCCCTGCTGGTCCCTGCGAGGGCGGCAGGCAGTCTGGGAATGGGAGGGGAGGATGTGATTTGGCACAATCTGGGGGAGAGATTGTTTGTGTTAATTAATTGTGTATTAAGAAGTGTGTCCATGCCACTTCACATTGAGCATCTCAAAAAAAGAAAAGGATGTGTGTGTGTATGTGGGGGGGATAACAACCACAAAACAAAAACAAAAAGCCCTAATCGAACATTCAACAAACACTCAGCACCCAAACAGCCTATCTTTGTCAGGAACCTTAGTTCCAAGAACCACTTACAGGCTTTCTTCACCACATTATAATATTAATCAAGACTCATAATGCAGAGTGATTTGCATGCCAACAATATATTTACACTGTAAATTGTTTGTTGAGAAGCCTCAGAGAAATATGCAATTCACTGCTATTGAACTTGGGTAGCGGAAAAAAATAAAGTACAAATTCCCTGTAGAGTTTGTTCCTTCTGGGTTTGGCCAAAAAAAAAAAAAAATCATTAACATTCATTCTGATTTTCCATGCAGGCTTCAGTGCTGAACGATACTGCTGGATCACAGCAGTTAGAATTAAAAAAGGGCTGTTAGTACTTCATATTAAGTGCAGGGGACAGTAGTACGTTTGATAGGAGCTGTAGCTGATGTCAAATGAATGCTACGCTGGCTCTTAGCCATAGAGCCAAGGCAAAGCAAAGTTCTCCAAGTGGGGTCTCTTGGTCTCCAGAGCTGGCATGGGCTCAGGACACTGCAGAGACCGTGCACTTCAGACTCTTGCTCGTTGGCTGTGTTTCTCCAACAATGGGACTCTTCCTAAGAGAAAGGTCATTTCACAGATCCTCATCCTCCCATGCTCACCAACGGCCGGGTCTTCTGATGGGTAGTTCTGCTCAAGGTGGTTAATGGGCCCCAGATAGGGAACTCTGCTCTTCCCTGAGTGCTCAGATTATTGTGGGAGCAGCACCAGTAGGCCCAAAAGGCACCCAGTTCTCAGCTAAAGTGGTCTTGCCATGACACAGGGACTTGAGAGCTTGCGGTGAGAGTATCAATTTGGGGAGGGGAGGCTATCTTCCTTTCCCCAAACAACGCCATCTTCTTGCAGCCTGATCCTGCTCTGGATTGACGGCCATGGCACAATGCGTCAGTGGCAGCAGTATCAAACCCTTGTACTCTAGAGGAAGTGGTAACAATAAACAGCTGGTGATCAGGAACAGAGTAAACAGGCAGCAGGGTGGAAGGTAGTGGAAAGGGGTCCTATTCAATTCTATATAGGTTCTTATAGCAGGCGCATCACTGTATTATCTACAAGTAAAATGGTTCAGTGTTAATTGGCCCTGTTCTGACAATACGATGTTTGTATTTATTGTCGGTTGTATTACAGCAGCACCTAGATGACTTGACCAAGATTGGGGCCCATTGTGCTAGGCATTGGACATACACATAGTAAGGTCTTGTCTCCATGGGAAAGTTTACCAGTTATACCAATAGAGTTATACCAATATAACCCCCCTACTGCCATGTGGGTATTTTTATTCCATTATCAGAGTGGCTTTTTGTTGTTGTAGTTAAAATCCCTTCAAAAACAACAAAAACTAGATAGGCTGAAATTCACTTCTTAGGTTATACCAGAAACACTTCCCCATGTAGACAAGGACATAGAGGCAGTCCTTGCCCAGAAAAGTTTACAGTCTAGATGGGAAAAGGGTGGGGGTGATAAACAGGGGCACAGAGAAATGCAAAGTGATTTGTCTAAGGTGACAGAGCAGGTCGATGAAGAGCCAAGATCAGAACCAAGGTCTCCCGACTCCCAGCTCAGGGCACTATCCACTAGACCTTGACGCCCCATAACTGAGCTTTCAATAACACCATGGAAAGTGGCTGTTTTTGTTAAATATACAGAGGCAGATTCTCAGCTGGTGTTACTCAGCATAGCTCCACTGGAGTCAATGACTGAATCAATGGAAATATGTTGATTTACAGGAGCTGGCCAAAAACGTTGACTATATAAATCTATCCCATGACCTTGCTGCAATCAGCCAGTTTCCGTTAGGTGCCACAGAAGAATTGGCCCTTCAGGACGGGTGACAGGGACCAGATCAGGGAAGATGTTTCAGGCACAGCTCACAGTGTGGAATACAGCACAGGGATGGTTACAGGAGAAGCAAACAAATGGGACATCAGTGCTGGCATTCCTGGCAAAGGAAAGAGGATGGTAGGGACAGTGTCATAACAGCCAGGGATGAATAAGGAGGGAGAGATGGAGCTACACAAGACCGTGAAGGGGAGCACAAGAAGCATGAGCATCATGCAGCGGAGGAGGAGAAGCAAATGGGCGGATTCAAAGAAAGGGGTGCCATGAAATGGGTAGATTTGCCTTCCGGCTTTGGAGTGCTCTGCCCTCATGCTTGGGAGTTCTGTGGTGTACTCTGTTCTCTAGCTTTCGTGCTGCTTGGTCCCTTTCTTGCCCGGTGCAGAGACCCTGCATTTGCTTGCAAGATCTCAAAACCTGCTGCAGGTGACTACATCTAACTTTCTCCACTCCCCTCCTTTGCTGGCTGCAGCGCTCTGGCCTGGAAAGAATGATTAGCGGAGGTGGTAGAAGAGAATTAAATTGAGTATTTGCTGGGGCCGCTGAAGAGCTGATTAGCAGGTGGCATTGATCTCCTGGTTCAGAGATCTTCTGAAGACTAAGAGAAGAGGAGGTGGGAGTCTGAGGGGGAGCTGAGAGATGGGGTGGGCTGTGAGAAAAGGGGGAAACTGTGAGCTGAGTGCCAGAGGCTGAGGAGGAACAGAAACATGGTGCGGGGACTGTGATACAAGAGGTAGGGAGAGGGGATGGTGGGGCTCCGATTCCCTCCATACTGTGCCCGCTTCTACCCCGCCTCTCCTCTCACTCCCCACCACGCCAGCTCTCAGTCAACCCTTCTCCCTGTGTGGACCCTTTAGAGACCACAGCCGTACTACACAGACCCTAATCCCTGCACCATAATTACCAGCATCAGGCCGAAGCACAGATTTAGCGACTGATTATTGCTTATGCATGGACAACCGCCTCCTCTCACCTCTCCAAGCTGCAACATTAGGGACAGGCAGATGCCCCCCAAGCCTTACAGCTCTCTGTCTGTGCTGGACGAGGCAAAGGCATCAGGAAAGGAGATGGCGGGGGGATGTGAGCGAAGGGGGCGTAAACTCTTAAGAGCAGCGCTTCCTGCAGAGAAAGAATCCGCACGACATAAATGTCAGGTTTATGAACAATTGAGCTGCTCTAGTCCTGCCTGAAATTGCTCTTTAAGGTCAGTGCTGTGAGTGTTCCCTTGGGTAGCTGGACCATTTGGCTAAGTGCAGCATTGAGGACGGTGGCTTGGCTGCTTGGAATGGGACATGTGTGAGAGAGGGAGATCTAGCTCCCCTGAGACTAGGGACTGTTTCCAAAGCAGGGAATGGATGTGGCAACTTGATGCTCTCTTGGTGTGGAGATCGCACGGATCCACAAACACGCACAGAGCCTGTTGTGAGATCACTTGAACAAGCAGGAGGAGCAATTCACAAGAAGAAGCTAAGGGCCTGATTCTCCTCTCACTTCCACCGTTTTTATGCCAAGGTAACTAGCTTGACTTCAGTGCAGTAACTCCCAGTTTACACTAGAGGATCGCACACTTTGTTGCTCCTGTAAGTGAGAGCATTGCGCACACCAGGGGCTCCTTGCATCCCTCCATTCCACCCCCACAAGCTCCCCATATGCCACGCGCCCAGCCCTAGGTATTTTATCTCAAAACCCACTGCTGCTGCCCTCCCTCATGTCTGCCCACCCGTTCCCTCCTCCCTCCATGCCAGGGTCCCCTTCCGCCCCTCCGTTTCTCATCATCCCCTCTCTCCATTCCCCAATTCCACTCCTTACCAGCACTCCCCATTCTCTCCCCACCCCCGGCCAGGGTTCCGGGTGACCCCTCATTCTCTCAGCGTGCCAGGGCTCAGTGTGAACTCCATTCTCACCATCACCACCACTGTGCCCCCCATCCCCTCCACGCCAGGGTACCCTCTTCTCTCCCCACCCTGCCAGAGCACTGTACATTACCCCCCCTCCCCCATCCCGCACAACCCTTCTTCTTGGCCAGGTTGATACTATAAACTTACATCGGTATAACTACATTGCTCAGGGTGTGAAAAATCCATCTGTCCTGAGTGACATCATTATACCGACCTCAAACCCCCCTCCCGCCCCAGAGTAGCTTCTCCTGTCGACATAGTACCTGCCTCTCGCGGAGGTGGAGTACCTACGCCAATGGGAGAAGCACCGCAATGCTTAAGTGTAGACTTATCTTTCTCTCTCTCTTTGTCTCACATTCATCATTTTAAAACTGTATTGGGAGGGTCAGGGCTAAGATGAGGGATATTGTTATGCTGCAATGTTTTAACAGCTGTGTGGCAGGGTGGACTAAATCCGGACAGAGCAGTGAGAAGTCCTCCAGGCTGCAGAAGAGCAGCCAATCAGAGGGGCTGCGGGAATGACCAATAAGGGGCCAGAAGGGCAAGAGAAAAGGCAAGCATCAGAGCAGAGCCGTCAGTTGCTGCGTGGAGCTTGATGAGGGAGGACTGGGTGCCTGGCTGGCTAGACGAGCAGCAGGCCATGGGCAGCTCACTGCAGATAGCTCACCAGGCAGAACTGAGCCCAGGGAAGGCTGCCAAAGACCAGGTGCCTGGCTGGATAGAATAGCAGCAGGAGCATGAAAAGGTCAGTGCGGGCAGGCTGAGCCCAGGGGACTGAGCCCAGGACCTGGCCAGACCAGGTAAGGGTACCGAGATTGGCCCTGCTGGTCTGGTAGCACACTGAGCCCAAGGAGGCCTCCGGAAAAGGACACCAGTTGAGGGTACCAAGATGGGCCCCGGCTAGGTGTCTGAAGAAGGCAGTGCCTCTTGGGGAAGAAGTCTTAGAGCTTTGGCCCCATACCAGGGCTGAGAAAAGACTTGGACTGTACACCCTGGAAGGGGGGGACAGTGTGTGCGGCTCGGCTGGAGGGCTGAGCGGCTGAAGACCAGCTGAGAGAACCAGCAGCCAGGGGATGCTCCAGAGAGGCAGGTGCCACCTGATGTAAGACCAAAAGAGAAAAACAGGCTCACACCTAACTGAGAGAAAGGGGGCCATCCATGAGAGGTGGGTGCAGACCCTGTTACAGGCTGTCCTCACCCAGCAATTACAGAGGAAGCTGAAGCTGGCAGCTCTGCTAAGGAGATGCCAGGGGCTCCATGGGTTCCCCATTTCCTTTTTCCAATTTTCATCCAAATCAATAGGTTTCTGGCCTAGAACATTCTCTGGAATTTTGGAATTGAGGAGGTGTCGCGTTCAAATGTTACTGTGTTACGTCCAAACAGAGAAATGCCATGAAACTCGGTGTAAGGGCTGGAGTCAGTGGATGGAAAAGAAGGGCTGGGAGCTATAGAAACACCATGAAAGGGTGCACACTGCAATAAAACTGCACTCACATGACCCAGGGCCAGGCACCAGCAAGTGCAACCAATGACAGAGACAGGGTCACTAAAAATATAAGCAAGGGAAACAGACAGGCTGTGCATAGACCTTATTAATGATCGGCGACCATGCTCCTTAATAAAGGGATCAAATATCGCACCCATCACCTCCTCTAGATGGTTCTCCTGACCCTTCCTGCACCCGCCCAGGGCCTCACTTAAGCAAACTTGCCCTTAGCTCAGCCTGACACAGGGAAAGTGATCACTCTGCTCTAGCAATTCCTATTATTAATTATTTGCATGGCAGTAATGTCCTCAGGCCCCAGTGCCAGGCCCCGTATAAACACAGGCAGATACATGCATTGGAACAGGAGGCCCAGATACAAATAACCCCCTCCCCAAACTGTGGACCTGGGCTCTTGTTTATATAATGGACTTGGAGCAAAGCCCCAAAACTGAACCCCCACCCAAACCTTGGAAAAGACTGAGTCTGAACGCAGGTCTACACTACGGGGTTAAGTCATCCTACGGTACGCAACTCCAGCTATGTTATTCACGTAGCTGGAGTCGACGTATCTTAGGTCGACTTATTACAGTGTCTACACTATGCTGGGTTGATGGGAGAAACTCTCCTATTGACTTACCTTATGCGTCTCGTTCAGGTGGAGTACCGGAGTCGACAGGAAAGCGATCAGTGGTCGATTTAGTGGATCTTCACTAGACCCCGCTAAATCAACCCCCAGTGGATCGATCACCGCAGGGTTGATCCACCGGTAAGTGGAGACAAACCCTGAATGTTGCACATCAGGCCCATCTGTACCTTGTGTATGCAAACACAGATGATTGTAAAACACAGTGAGTAGCCAGGAGGGACTGGGGTCTACCAGGAAGCCACAGGTGGCAGAGATTGAAGGGGGCATCTTTTAATCCCAGACTCACAAGCCGTATCCCATTTGAGGAAAGAAAAAAGCTACGTCCGGGTGCACATAAATCCTGAGGAAAGATTGGACAGCTTTGACCTGTGCGGCTTTGGGAAATGGGCTGGCTACAAGCAGAGGGGGCAGATGGTTCTGAAAGGCAAGCAGTCAGTAATACCAACTAGTAGACTGACACAGATTTAAGAAGGCAGCATGGCACAAGTTGTAAACCCCTCACCTCCCTCCCCAATTCATCTACGGATTCAGGTCCCTACAAAGTTCCAGCTTTACACCCAATTTTGCAGTGAGGCACAAGGTCAAATGACTTGCTCTGAAAACATGTGCAGTGAAATTATGATTGGACCCCGAACTGAAGAACTCCGCTTCTCTCTACTTCCAATGCCTTTGCTCTATCCAGCAAAACATATGTTCTCCTTGGAGTGGACTACTGAGGAGGAGACTAGCCTATAAGCAATTCATGTGTCTGAAATACAGACTATACAGCCCGTGCAATAAGAAACCCATAGCACAAATCAATACAAGAGGGAGCTGGAGAATGAAGGCTTCAGAGGTTATAGCAACAGACTCGACAGGAGGCTGGAAAGATGATCGCTATTGCAGGTTGATTTGTATTCCTCTGGGTTGTTACGAAAGGACCTTGATGGGCCATATGGTCGTGTCTTGATCCCTAACTCTTCTTATGCCCTTATAACAGCAGTGCTCACTGCTGCTGGCTTCCATTTCTTGTTATTCTTGGCAGTGGGTGGCTTGGATTCCAGGGCAGTTCAACTTCATAATGAAAAGCATCAGATGGAGACCATCTGGAAGGAGCATCCAACTTTAACCTTGAGGGCTGCTTTAAAAAGAACCTCAAGCCACCTTCCCACAGAGAAATGGGCTTTTGTAGAATGCTCCTATGAACATGCCTGGGTCTTGGGAGCGATCAACCTCTGAACAGAACATCACTTAGCCACTGAGGCTTGATGTCTATAGGATGGGTTCTCCATCTGCTTCGTGCCACGTTACCAGATCCTCACATAGTTGGGTGACAGCAAAACGATGCCAGGGAAGTGACACAATTCAGCTTGGGGAGCTGGGAAATAGAGAGTCAAGTGGGTCTCACCGGTAATAAATCATTTAGCAAGCCACGTTAGCCCTGGAAGTTGGGACAGAAATCTCAGCGATGCCTAACTTGGACCAGGGAGAGGCGGGGAATGGAGCAGTCAATTATTAATAACACTTTGCACCTCCAACACAACTTTCATGTAAGGGTTCTCCATGCACCTGATGTTAGTGAAATACCTCACCAGCCCCCAATGAGGGAGGTAAGCATTGTTATTATAGCTGTGCAGAGGGAAGAAATTCCATGGCGTGAAGGATTTTGAGGTTTCAAGTGGTCTTCATTCAGATTAGGAACAACATCCATAAAACATGAAATTCTTAGTGAAAGAAAATTTAGTAAACTAACTATTGCAGACTATCAGAGGGGTAGCCGTGTTAGTCTGTATCCACAAAAACAACGAGGAGTCCGGTGGCACCTTAAAGACTAACAGATTTCGTCCACTGCAGGTGGATTGAAACATTTTCTTTAAATTTGGCCTTATGTTATGAAGTTAAAACAAAACCTGAACCAAAAGTCATTTCAAAATGGAAAAGCAAAAAAATGTCAAAATGGGACATTTCAACGTTGTTGGGGCCCTTTTTTAATGCCACAGTTTTCTCCCAAATGAAATTTTGCCAAAATCAACATGACTTTGCAAAGCATTTTAATTTCTATGGCACTGCATTCCCTGATGGGAAAATGGTTCGGCTACAGTTTTTCCAGTCAGCTCTAATTGTTATCCAGCTAACCCTAAACAATATAAGGGAAATATGCAGGAAACAGCACACTCTCCCCCACCTTCTTCCTGAACAAATGCCCCCTAACCAGGACCAGTGACCCACAGATTTAAACTAGATATAGGTGGTATAACGAATCTATGTCCACAGACCGCAGATATATCTAATATATTCATCAGACACACATAGTCGGGGTGGCAGGATTTAAACCCTGGCATATCAGCTCCAAAAACATAAGCTTCAATCACACCAGCTGCAAAAGACTTGGCCCTAACTGGTAGCAGCAGTGTCCTTTATCCTCTCTGTAGACCAGCCAAAAGAGCAGGCCTGGATTAACCTTTTGTGGGCCCGGCACCAGACATATTTGTGGGCCTCCATGTAGTCGTTATGGGCGCCTTCCGAGTGTTGGCCCAGCGCCATGGAGCCATGGTAAACCCGGTACTGCAAAGGAAGATAGTCTCTCTCTCTCTCTCACACACACACACACAGACACACAGACACGGAGCAGTATTTTTAATCTGCCTGAAAACAGCATGGAATCTCCTCCAGTGTGTGTTTGATTGAAAGGAGCATGTACTGATGCCAAAACGGGGCTGCATATCTTGCAAAGAGAGCATCGCAGTGCAGGGACATTTTGTTTTCTGGTGTACTTGGGATGGCTTCAACTATTACAGTAGCCAGTAGTCCGTCCATCCTCCCTCCCCCCGCCAGACACACACACACACTTTTTAGTTACAGCTGTGAGGACAGGGACTCTAAATGCCCGAGGGAACAGACCTGACAGAAGCCTCTAATTCTCAGTATGATGTAGATGTTGATACTGATATAACAGAGAAATGGGGCAAAGACACACCCTGAAGCCTTTCCAACCATGGTGTGTCTATGCAGCATCGTGCATGTGAGCAACACTCACGTATGATCGAAGGGCGACTTCCCCTCTTTGGCGCTGAAGTTTGCCGAGATGAGCCAACCCCTGGCAGTGAGTTTGTATAATGTAACAGACACGCCATGGGAGCCACTGTCACAACCTCACTGTGAAATTTCCATGCTCTCCTAGAGCTTACAGTATCCTTCAGTGTAGTCATTTGATCCCATTTACAAAGGTCAATGCCTCTTGGAAAAACAAAGAGAAACTGAAGGAGGTGGGGTGTCCTTATTCTCAAAAGGAGACAGGCAGACTGAGAGCAAATGAGAGAGAAAGAGGGAGAGAAGGCCCTATTTTGATCTCAGTTACATCAGCGTCCATTGGAAGTAATACCAATATCAATGGCGTTACCTGGATTAACACCTGTGAAACGGACAGTAAAGTCTGACACAGCATCCATGCTTTTCACAGCTTGATCTTCCCCTCAACACGGACGTGCCAGATAAAATGCTCCCACCCAACAGCATCCACACAGAAAAGAAAAAGAAGCAAACTAAAAAGAAAGCATGAAATGGGGACTAATCTATGCATCAGAGCGATCCCTCTGCTATTATTTTACTATGAGCTTTCCTCCCAACATTTGATTTGAGGAGTGGTTTGCCTCTAACTGAAATAGCAGCCCCAGTATTTAGCTTTCTTTTCTCCCCCAATCCCCATATCCATTTGATTTCTCTCAAGCTGCGATCCTGATTGCCTCAGTCTATGGAGCTGGCAGCAACACATTAACCTGTCCGAGAACAGCCAGAGACATGGGCTGCCAAAGTGGCTATCAAAGGATCGACTCAGTTACTCCAGAGTTCCTGGAGACTTAGACAAAGGAGCGGCAATAGCAAAAGACTCACCACCACCGTGGCATTTTCATGCCTCACAATTAACCTTCACCTTGGTAAAAAAGCGGTGAGCTTTGCATGGCAAATTACACACCTCACTGTTAACGAGGGTCTCTTTTCTCTTCTGAGAATGAATTAATTAGATAAATTTCCCTCCTTCTCTTTCCTGCGTGCGCATGCTCTCTCTCTCTCTCTCTCTCTCTCTCTCTCTCTCTCTCTCTCTCTCACACACACACACACACACACACACACACACACACAGCCTTTGTTACCAATACACTGCTACAGGTGTGCACAGCATGGAAATGAAAGAGGGGATTACACTCTACCTCAGGCATGACACAGCAAAGAAGAGTGGCTGGTGGGGACAATGGTGGGTGGAGGATTCGGGGGGTACTGGAAGAGCAACGCTTACACGGGCAAAAGATCATGAGATATGGCTGTGAGACATGCATGAGAGCCTTGATTCCACAAACCATCTCTATGCAGCAAAAAATCCCACTTAAGCACATGCTTAAGTTTAAGTTTAAGCATGTGCTTAAATCCCACTGAAGTCTGCTACACTTAGACATTTGCTTAAGTGCTCTGCTGAATTGGGGCCTTGGTTCTTTCCATTTCTTAGTACAATAAGGCTGAAACTGTCAAAGCCACCACGGGGATCTGGCTTCTCAATCCCCGCTCAGATTCATGGGAACTAGGAAAATGAATCAGAATGGAAAGCAAGAATACAAATCTCATCATAGGATTTGAAAATCCCACTTTATGTATGATTTTTCTTTAAAGGTCCAGTGTTTTCCAGTGAGTTAGCCATCTCATTGGACACTTTTCTCACAGTTACTCTGCAGCGCATTACTAAGGCTGCTTCTGATAAGGTAGCTGCACACGCACAGTTTAGTTAAGTGTTTGTTCGAGGATAGGGAATAAGATTAAAAACTGACAGTCCTATGTATTGCCCGCATGTCTCAGCAAACTTCCTTACCCTTCAGACTCAAGGGCTTAACTCACAAAGAATTCTATTCTAGAACTAGGGACATCCCTGCGTCATGAGCTGACAATTATTATTCTAGCTGGATCGCCCAAATTGTTATATATAAAACATCCACTTGAGACAAGGAGAACAGAGAAATACCAGTAATCGTTCCATAATACAACAGCAGAGCAATGTCTTGATGGAAAGAACCGCCGGTCAGGACTGCAGAGGGGGCACTTTTATCCCTCTGAGCATGACGGGAGGGCACGACTGTAAATGTGCTAGTTAAGGAGACAGCTCTCCTGCTGAAAAATGCCATACTCTCCAAGTGGAAGGGTTTATTCCAGGCTGGAGAGCTGTCCGGCCAGACCGGCTAACATGCATCACCTCTGCACCGGATCTTAATGTAATCTCTCCCTCTCCATATCTCCAAAACAGACTTTCACTGAGGCTGAAAACCTGAGGCAGAGTCAGTCTGTCTGCCCGCCCATCCACGCTGTTTCTAGAGCACCCATCATTGCAGGACCTAAGCATAGACATAGCATCTAAGAGTCAAAGACAGCATGAACCAGGAAGGCTAAGAGTGAAGTGGACCAGTAAAATCCAGAACAAAAGGCCCCATTGCCCTTGTGAGCCACATAACACACATCAAGCACAAGACCCTGGAAGATCACGGACACTTAGACCTGGAGAGGAAGGAACAATGACACTTAAGAATAAAAGAGAGCACCACCACTTACCCACCTGATATCAACAACAGCCCCCTAGAAGGGGGACCAACAAAACAGACTGTATAGGAAACACCCAAGAGGATAAGTGTAACTGGCTTGGAATGGGATACCTATAATCAGACTCCATGGAGAGGTGAACTGGCTAATTTAATCAGGCGACATGCTAAGTGTTAACCCTTCCAATTATGACCTGCCAGAACTGGGTCCATCAGCATCCTCCCAATGGCTGGCCTCTGCTGGAAGCTCAAGAGTTAAAGAGCTGATTTGAGGTGATCAGAGATGCTGTGGTTTGAGTACTGCCTGAAGACACTCCACTCCGACTTGCATATTGAGTTTGATTATTTGCATTGTGTGATTATAAGGTATAGAATTGCCGGAATGGATTAGATGTGCCGCCGTTATAACAGCGATTTGTTATGTGGTCTGATAACTGATTGGTTCTTGTGAACAATCACAACAAACCGCATGCCATCAATGCAGCTGTGAGCGAAATGTGTTTCCCTGCATTCTCTGTCCAGTAACCAGCGAACCAGAGTATTTGCACCTATGCTGCACTCAGAAATCTTATTCATCCTGTGTTAGAAGCTTGGTTGGGGGGGCCTTGCTCACATGCTCAGGGTCTAACTGATTGTCAGCTTGGGGTAAGGAAGGAATTTACCCCAGGTCAGAATGACCAGGACCGTGTGTGTTTGTGTGTGTGTTCCCCCTTTTCACTGCAGCACAGGGCATGAATCCACTGCTAGGATCTGGGCATATCTCATTGCAGGGGCCTTGGACTTGGAGCTCTCCTGATCTCTGTGGGAATATCTACACAGCTACTAGACACCTGCGGCCAGCCTGGGCCAGCTGACTTGCACGGCTTGTGCTGCGGGGATGTTTCATTGCCATTTAGACGTCTGGATTTGGGCTGGAGCCTGGGCTCTAGGACCCTGTGAGAGCAGAACCAGGCCCCGGTGTATTCATTGCTTTCTGATGGCTTAGCTTATATCCAGCAACACCCACAGACATAATAAAAACCCTGACCAGCACTCACATCAGTGGACCCATTGCTGCAGTGCTCAAACAAACCGTTACAGAACTACCTACCTTTTAACTGGGGACCACAGATCTGCAAAAGCAAAGGGTTAATGGGAAGAACTCAAAACACCTGGAGCTGGGGCTGTGGTTTTGAAAAGCAAGTGACATTCTATATGCTTCCCCAAGCATTTGCATGACCGCTGGACTTTCCAAAACTGGGTTTGACATTACACGAGAACAGGTTCCTGAGGGACCATGATTGCTTCTTATGACCAGGGCGTACAGAACAATGCAATCAGATTAATAATAATGATTTGCCTGTGCTGCATTGTATCTAAAGCTATCAAACCGCATGCTTAAGAACAGAAGCCGACTGGCTAGGGGCAGAAGGAATCACCCCCTACAGACAGATTATTTCATAACTGTCCACTGTAAAAGTTGCACACCTTTCTCTGACGCATCTAGTCCTGACCAGTGTCAGAGATGGGACCCACCAAACCAGATGGACCATCAGTTTGATTCAACATGGCAATTTCTCTGTTGCTTGGCTTTTCCTCTGGAGACCCTTTACAAAGGTGGATAAGTGTTGCTATCAACATTTGACAGGAATTCAGCACTGCAGAGGTGGCTAAGAGAAGGAAAAATCACAGGGAATAAAAGTTAACTTAACCTTTCAGAACCTGCACATCGTTTTTGATCTGAATGTGTAAAAGGGGCCTTAGAGGGGGCATAAATATTCACTTGAAGGCCCCTTCACACTCTCAGAGCAGCATAAAGGGGCTTTACCATAAATAAGAATCAGTTCTCTTTTCTATTTACTTCCTGAACCAGATCACCCATCACTAAAAAAAACCCTGGTGCTGAGTCAAGCCAGGATGAAGGTACCTTAGATAAATCAGTGATGCAGTGTCTGATACCACAGAGCCACCCAGGGAGCGCGCAAGCCACCCTGCTGTGTTCTTAATACATGAACTTTGCCACCACCCTCCCACGCTGCCTGCTGCTTTTTATACCATGTTGCATAATTAATCCGTCAACATTCTGTGACGAGGTATAAATATTAATAATACGATCACACAGTTGGCTGTTCCTTTTAAAATTCAAACTCTGCAAAGATAAATCACACACTTAATCTTAGCCGGCTTTGAAGAGGGTGTCTCAAAGAAATAAAATAAATAAATACATAACGAGGATACGTTTGACTTTGAAAAAGGATTGCCTGTTTTTTTACCTGGATCTGCCCTCCCTTTATCTCTGTGTCTGTCTCTCCCCACATACACGGATCGGAGTCTGAGATAGTATCATTGGCTTGAATGGCTTACGGCCAGGGCTTTGTAGCTTTGTTATCTGGGTGGCACAAAAGACGTGCTGTAGGTGGCGCTGTACAGCGGGTGGAACGTGCTGAATAAGCTTAGGGAAAAATCTTCAAATAGAGGTGGCTAAAGTCTGAAACCTAGAGCGTGACTCCATGCTGTGCCTCTTGGAAACGCCGCACAGAGCGTATTGCGCAGTCCCTGCACTGAGAGAATACTCCACGAGCCATAGCCTGAGGTTTTAGGACCCCTTTGCCCTGCTCTGGCCCTTTTACCCAGTGTAAAAGGGGCTGGAATGGGGGGGGTGTGAAGATCTTCCTCCTGTGGAGCTTGGAAATTGACTTCAGTGGGAGCAGGCTTGCAGCCCTGGCATCCACATTCAGCAAATGAGACTGGGCTTCTCAAAGTAGCAGCAGGGAGTTAGGAGCCCAAACTCCATTGAATTCAATGCAGGCTGGGCACCTCAGTTCCTGGGGCCCTTCGAAAAGTCCATCCTCAAGGCCTCGATTCACCGAGGCCCGTCAGGACGTGCTTAACTAACAGCACGAGCAAGCCAACGGAAGTCAGTGGGACTGTTCGCGTGCTTGAAGTTAGACATGTGTTTATGCAACCTGCAGAACCGGGGCCAAAATAAAATACAATTTTAGGCACCATAAGCACCCCTGCTTGATTGCATCTCTCCTAGGTGTTTGCATGGCCCCCCATCACCATAGTATCTGAGCAACTCACAATCTGAAATATATTTTCCCCTCACAACCCCCTGTGGGGTAGGGAAGTAATACCCCCGTTGGACAGAGACGTTAAACAACTCGCTCCTAGTCACACCAGCTGTCCGTGGCAGAGTGGAGAACTGAATACTGGTCCCCCGCGGCCCCGGCGAGCATTGATGAGTGAGAGCCCAATCCATACCCAGCATTGACCTAACTTCACCAGACACACGGGTCTTTGAGAGGAGGACAGGGAGAGTGCTTGGAAGGCTACGCTTCCAATTCCTTTCCCACCAACTCAAAAGCATTGAGAAAACCCTCTGCCCCCAGACAGACCCTTCCTCCCAGCACAGGCACCCCTTCCATCCCTCCCTGCATAGAATCATAGAAGATTACGGTAGGAAGAGACCTCAGGAGGTCATCTAGCCCAACCCCCTGCTCAAAGCAGGACCAACACCAACTAAAACAACAAAGAGTCTGGTGGCACCTTAAAGACTAACAGATTTATTTGGGCATAAGCTTTCGTGAGTAAAAACCTCACTTCTTCGGATGCATCCGAAGAAGTGAGGTTTTTACTCACGAAAGCTTATGCCCAAATAAATCTGTTAGTCTTTAAGGTGCCACCAGACTCTTTGTTGTTTTTGTAGATACAGACTAACACGGCTACCCCCTGATACTTGACAACACCAACTAAATCATCCCACACACAGACTCTTATCTTCTTCCCACTTCTGGGCTCTGGATCTTCCTATCAACAGAGGCACATGGCTCCTTGACTGTAGAGCACAAGTCCCAAGGACCCTGCCTAACCCTGCCCCAGGCTGCTTCAGCACCTTCTTTTCCCCCTACTGAGGAGCTCTGACCAGCAATTCCCAGCTGTGGCTGCCTGTGCTGTTGGTCACAGCATCCAAGCCCCGCTCTAGGACATGGGCCATCCTGTGTCCTCAGGAGGAAACGCTACCAGATCACGACAGCTCGCTGAGATTAAAGCACAAGGGCCCCAATTCAGCATAGCACCTGCTCAACTTCACGCACGGGAGGAATCCCATCCTTATTCAGCAAAGTTCTTCAGCATGTGCTAAAGTCCCAAGTCCGCAGCGTAACGTTAAGCATGGAGTGAAGTGCTTTGCTGCAGAGGGGCCAAAACGGGCAGCTTCCTAGACACCAAACAGCATCTCAGGGAACAGACGGGATCGGATGTTTCTGCACAAGCGTAAACCAGTTGCCAGATTTAAATTAGTCAAATGCACTGGGGTAAACTGGTTCCCCAATTTGGGGATCAGGAAGCTGTATCTGCTCCTCCATTCCAAGTCCAGCACCCTTATGTATTTTTGCTTCCCTCTGGAATATCAAGCAGGGAACATCAGACTTTCCATACAATCAATTTGCCATCCCTGCTGGGGGTGGGGAACAAGGTAAGTGGTGCTGGTTAGCGCTGGGGACGCCTCCTTAAGTGTTTCTCTGCAACACAGTTGCTTTATGCGGGCCCCTTCAGTTTCCAAGCGCATCTCCATAAAGGGAAGGGGGGCGGGGGAGATCACAGCACCCTGCAGTCTCTGTAATACAAATAAGGCAAAGCGACTGCAAACTCTTTCATCAACACTCCAGTCACTTTGTTTTACAGAGCATTGAAATGAAAGGGATACTTTAGATTAAAAGATTTGTTTAATGGTCTGATTAATTCATTCCAAACACAGATTGTTCCAAGGATCTCTGTTAGCTCTTAACCTTTCCAGCGTGGGTTTTTTGTGTGTGAGTGTGGATATGTTTTAATTAAATATTCAGCGCTTGCTGCTTCTATCTGGGTTGGATCACGTGGGTTTTCTTCTTTACATGGAGTGTGTGTGTGTGTGTGTGTGGGGTCAAATGCTTCTTAAAATAAACACAAAGAAGCCTGTAAACAAGGAGGGGGGAGAGGAAGCGCGCACCTGCATGGCCGCACACGCCATGGACAATTACCCCATTCACCCCGGTTCAGTTCACAAAATTAATTAGCATCAAGCGCGGCTGGTCCATATTAGTTATGAGCTAATGAGCAGGAGATGCTGCAGTTTTGGAGGCAAGCATGCGAGGATGCTAAAGGCAAGCTGGGTGCACTGTATTGTTTCTCCAACACTCACTAGAAGGCACCATGCAGGTCCATGCTCTGGTGCTTGGTCAGCAGAGCATGATTCAGGATGTACGGTACATACTCTGCAGCTCAATGGGAACCAGCAGGGGTTCACAATGAGGACCATACACTGCCCATGAGGTATTCTATCCCCTTAGAGTGTCACAATCTCTTTGGGGTGGTAGGGAACTGGATAAGACATAAGAGGATGTAACTTTTGTACTCAGATCTGGTGCCCTCAAGTACCACCACCTATACAAAGAGGCCAAATTTATCTCGGGTGTAACTCACCAGGAGTGTTTTTGCTTATTATTAGGCACTTAGAATATCAGGGTTGGAAGGGACCTTAGGAGGTCATCTAGTCCAACCCCCTGCTCAAAGCAGGACCAATCCCCAGACAGATTTTTACCCCAGTTCCCTAAATGGCCCCCTCAAGGATTGAATTTACAACCCTGGGTTTAGCAGGCCAATGCTCAAACCACTGAGCTATCCCCCCCACCCCTTGTGTCCTCTCAATGGAATTCACTCTATAACAGGGTTCAAAAAAGAACTAGATAAGTTCATGGAGGTTAGGTCCATCAATGGCTATTGGGCAGGGATGGTGTCCCGAGCCTCTGTTTGCCAGAAGCTGGGAATGGGCGACAGGGGATGGATCACTTGATGATTACCTGTTCTGTTCATTCCCTCTCGGGCACCTGGTATTGGCCACTGTCAGAAGACAGGATACTAGGCTAGGTGGACCTTTGGTCTGAGCCAGTATGGCCGTTCTTATGTTCACTCTGCAAGTCAGGGTTTCTCCAGCAGCAGAGGTGGAATTTTAAGGCTCCAACACTTTGCCCGCCCTGAATTATTTTAGTTGGCAGAACAGAAGGACCTTTAGGAAATGTTGTGGTGACAGAGCTGCCCTCACTACCTGACAGCAGACCAAGACTCAGCTCTGGAATACAGAGGCTAGGTTTGCTACGCCTGGGGAATACAGCTCTAACAAGGAGAGTATGGCTTCTGGCCAGTTGCGGAGCACCAAATGTAGTCCTGTTAGCCTTCCTGCTGGGAGCAACGCCCGCTCATGAGGGGTAGTGTTTAAAACAAAGAAAAAGCAGCATTTCAGGACTCCATCTGGGAAGGGGAGGAGCTTCTGTAATGTTCTGGCTGTGTACAAGTAACAGAAGTCTGGCATGATCTAGTGGCTCGGGCATATAACACAGAGGACCTACTACTAGGCGTGGCTGAGGGAGGTCTCCTTCAGTTCTAGCAGCCTGTGTTATTGTAACTGAAGGACCATGGTTCTTGTCTTGGCTTCCCATGTGTATATGATTTGTACAGTAATTATACATGTAGCATATGGATTGTTTATCTCACCAGGGTGGAGAGATGAAAAGGACATTTTGCAAGCCCAAAGACTAATAGCACCATGGCGCTGGTCAGATTTTCTCCTTCCAAACTGTCAGAATTGGTGGCTGTTGCTTATCCTCCCAAGGAAAGGGGACAGCTACCAGTCGGCAAACACCATCTTTTTAATGGGGATCACTGCAAGTCGTGTTTAAGCTCCAGGAAGCCTAGCGCATCATTTTTGTCTCCTTAGCATTTGAACAGCTCGCTCGCTCTCTGCAGAGCTGTGAAGACAAAACTTCATTCAGCCTCACACTGAAACACAAGGACACGCTGTCTGAGGGAGAGGGGGAAGGTGACAAACCAGCACATTAATCAAACAGGTGAGCGAAGCATCGTGGATTAAGTGTTCTTTCCAAGTCTGAAATGTGGCCGATGTATGGGATTCAAGAACCATGTCTCGTTCTCATCAAATGGATCTCCATGGAGACTGCTCCCTGGCTACCACTGGTGTCACTGGCATATTGACCAATGGAAATCCACTATGATAATGAGTTCCAATATTCAGTGGTTCTTCCAAATGTACTGTCTCCTCTTTCCTGGTTTTATGGCAAGGCCTGTGCTAGCAAAATGCAGGCTCAGCAGAATGGACGGTCAGCAGCAACAATATGACGCTCCATAGTCATGATTCCAGCAGCAGGCTGATAAAGCCTAAGAGGCGTTTAATTTTCACACGAGGTGATATCACTTACATGAGATCATGGCTTGAGCTTTTCGTTTCACTCGCCTCCTGTCTGTATGACCGGTGTTCTATATTGATGTTAAGCTCAAATGACTCGGAGAGTTCAGTCCTGGCATCTTCTAAGAGTAATCATCCTCCAAAACTAATCTCTTCCGCTCCCTTTCAAACGAAGGTTCCTTGGCACTTTGCAATCTCCATATAAAAAGGCAGTTTAATAGTGTGTGACTCTAGCAGGATGGTGGGTTTACTGATGGGTGATGGGGACTGCTGGGTTATTATAGATGGACTTATGTAATTGAAGACTGTATCATAACATATAGGCACAAGGGGGCCGATTTAAAGTTGCCAGGCAACCTTAACGCTGGCATTTCTTAACTTTTGAGAGCTTGACTTTGCAAGGATTGATTTTTGTTTTTATGCATTGCTATTTATATGGGGTCAATTTTATTGATATTTAGATGTCCAGGCCATTAGCTGTTCTGCAGTTTTTAAAATGTGTGTATAATTTATTGCTTGTTTTAATTAGTGTAAATCCTAAGTAAATAAATAAATACATGGATTGTTTTGCCCAGCACTGAAATGCAGCCAGCTCTGGGGTCGAAGGTGACAGCTGTACACGAGCACACAGCAACATTACAGAACAGTTTAGGACCAGGGGTGAAAGCCAAGATTCCAGAAATGAGTGGATATTTCTCTGGATAGCTATATCATCCAGACTCACAGCAAGGATTTTTTAAAAAGCCAAATAAACACGCATTCTGGAAAGGATACAACCCCTCCTCCCATCAGGGAATAAGCCAACCTCTAACTGTTGGGGGTTAGAAAGAGGCTTCCCCCTGGGCAGGTTATTCTATAAATGCCTACCAGATTGTGCCTTGCACTTTCCTCTGATGCACCTGGGACTGACCACTGTGGGAGACAGAATACTGCAACTAGACGGAACAAGGAATCAGCTGGCAATTCCTATGTTCCCAACTCCATATCAAATGCAGGGGAAATTGTATAGATGGTAGGAAGGAAAAAAATTATCCAGACTGGAATTTGACCAGGACACTGTGACTGACCCCTCTACTCTTACAAACTTCCTATGGCATGTTTAATGACAGCAAATGTTTAGGAATAAGACTCAAAGCTCAATGCAAGAGCTGTCAAGTTTACTGGTTGTAGACTTCTCCACATGGACAACTAGGTATATTATAAATCATGAACTATGGGCTTGTCTAAAATTGGGAACATAGCTATAGCAGTATAACTATCCCACTACAGCTACGCCAGTTTCATTGTAACTAGAGTCTGAGCAAGCCCACTAGAAGCGCTGGTGCATTGTAACTAGAATCTGAGCAAGCCCACTAGAAAATGAATTATTTTTCATATTTTGTTGATTTTTTAAAATCTTTTTTTTGGGGGGAGGGGCCATGAAATAAATAAATAAATAAATAAATAAATAAATGTATTCATTCGGTTTGGGACAAATATATATGTTTGTTTTCAGTTTTTGACAAGCAAAACCAAAACAGTTTCACCTGGGTCAGGAAAAAACAAACAAGCATATTTTGGTTTTACTTTACATTTTTTGCCTGACTGGCTGAGAATTTTTCCATTTTTAGTTGCTCAAAAACTGAAAAATGGATGGCTTTCGAGGGTTTGGCGTTTTCAAACACAAACTGAAAAAAAAACCAGAAATTTCTGTTTTGAGAAAAAAAAGAAGGTCTTTTTGGGTTGGAAAAAAACGTGTTTCCAATGTAAAATGTTGACGTGCTCTTCTCCCAAATGCTCGGAATTCACATGGCTTTCTCAGAAGAAGGATCTGGTCTAGACTGCATCTGGGAGCAAGCCTCCCATCCCGGGCTGATACACTTGTGGTAGTGGGCATCGCACAGGTGCACTAAAAATAGTGGTGTAGGCTCTCCCTAGCCGCAATGTCTACGCAACTATTTCTAGTGTGCTGGTGTGATCCCCACTACTGCAAGTGTGTTAACCTGAGCTGCGAGGCTTGTTCCCTAATGCAGTGTAAACATACCCTCAGAGGCGCCTTCTGTTCCTCTGCCTAGAGCACAAGACAGATTTGCTTCTTCATGCCATCCCCAGGTAATTATCCTTCCTTGGACTGGCATCCAACCTCCAACACTTCCACGGTGTGGTTTCTGCAGAATAGAGCTATCGCCAAAATTGTCATTAATGAAAATAAATAACTTTCCTTTACTCCAACTGTAACCGTACTCGAAGGATTCCGTAATTAAAGTGATAAGGCAAAGTCAGACATAAAAACAAATAATGTAATTAAATTAAAACACGCAGACAAGCCACATTTAGTCTAAACGAAAGTAATCATATCCAAGGTGAAAAGTATTTTTGGTGACATTAGCTACCCTGTAGATGTCAACCTGATGAGCTGTAAGGAGAACGGTAATGAATTTAGCTGTCTTTTCCAAGAGGAAGTACAATCTAGGGACTGAAGCAGGGGACTGGACATCTGGACCTCTGGGTTCTGGTCTCAGCTTTGCCACTGACTCACCATGTGTGCGTCACGTGTTTTCTTTTTGTGCCTCGGTTTACCCTTATGTAAAATGTGGATATCAATATCCTCCTCATAGTTGTATTATTTATTGTAGTAATTAATTATTTCAATGCACTCCGGTGTCCTCAAATGAAATTTGTGACCTTGCAAGGTGTTATCAGACAGTGGGATTATCGGAAGCAATCAGCATTGGCCTAATTCTGCTCCCACTGAAGTCAATGGGATCAGAGTTAGGCCAATGATCTGTGTTTTTGCAAATCAAACCCATAACAAAAAATTAAAAATCCTAAAAACCCAATACTGCTCCCACTGGAGCCTGTAGCTGAAACGCTAATGACCTCAGTGGTGTAGGTTCTCGCCTCACGTCACCAAACTTCATTGCCTTCAGTGGACTTATTCCAGATGCACGTGTGTGTCAAAGCAGAATCCAGACCCTGGAGCAGTTCACTTTTCCAAGCTCACTGCACATTTCCACCTGGTTCTGTGCCTGAAATACAAAAGCTCTTCAGATGCTTCTCCTCTGGAGGGGTGATGATCAGTGCTGGCACCAATCTCTTCTGCAGGACGAGATAATGTGTATTATTTGCTAAAATAAGTTTGACATTAATTAGCAAGAATCTCACTGGCAAAGATTCACACTGAGAGCAGATGTGTCACAGACAGGCTCTCTGCCTGCTGGGTGGATTGGGGGAAGAGCTGGATATTCTGAGAGTTTACATCACATCCAGGAAGATGGTGTCAAGAATGATTGTCACGACTGGTGCTAACTTGAGGCATCTTCTCAATTGCAGGACTAGAGACTCATTTAATAGAGATGTGGGGTGGGGGGGCAGATGTCACATATGGCAGACAAGGCAAGGGCAGAGGGAACCTGAGCTCCAGAGACGTCTGCTTTCCCCGGGGAATGCCATTTTGTGTCACTTTGAGACGAGGCTGATTCTTTGAAGTGTGGCCACTGGGTAATCTAAGCATTAATTTTGAAATACTTAATCTCTCTGGAACCCTGCATCCAAATTCAAGCAGGGTCACTTCAGTCCTTTATCCGCTGGGCTCAATAAACTCAGGTCCACAGAGCTGACTGGATACTGTCATGGGATAAGAGGGAAGGTCCTCGCATGGATTGGTAATTGATTAAAAGATAGGAAACAAAGGGTAGGAATAAATGGTCAATTTTCAGAAGGGAGAGAGGTAAATAGTGGTGTCCGCAAGGGGTCCGTACTGGGACCAGTCTTATTCAACATATTCATGAATGATCTGGAAAAAGGAGTAAACAGTGAGGTGGCAAAATTTGCAGATGATACAAAACTACTCAAGATAGTTAAGTCCCAGGCAGACTGCAAAGAGCTACAAAGGGATCTCTCAAAACTGGGTGACTGGGGAACAAAATGGCAGATGAAATTCAGTGTTGATAAATGCAAAGTAATGCACGTTGGAAAACATAATCCCAACTATACATATAAAATGATGGAGTCTAAATTAGCTGTTACAACTCAAGAAAGTGATCTTAGAATCATAGAAGACTAGGGTTAGAAGAGACCAGGTCATCCAGTCCAACCCCCTGCTCAAAGAAGTACCAACCCCAACTAAATCATCCCAGCCAGGGCTTTGTCAAGCTGAACCTTAAAAACCTCTAAGGATGGAGATTCCACTGCCTCCCTATGTAACCCATTATAGTGCTTCACCACGCTCCTAGTGAAATAGTTTTTCCTAATATCCAACCTAGATCTCCTGCACTGCAACTTGAAACCATTGCTCCTTGTTTTATCATCTGCCACCACTGTGAACAGCCGAGCTCCATCCTCTTTGGAACCCCCCTTCAGGTAGTTGAAGGCTGCTATCAAATCCCCCCTCACTCTTCTCTTCTGCAGACTAAATAAGCCCAGTTCCCTCAGCCTCTCCTCAGAAGTCATGTGCCCCAGCCCCCGGATCATTTTCGTTGCCTTTTGCTGAACTCTCTCCAATTTATCCACATCCTTTCTGTAGTGGAGGGCCCAAAACTGGACACAGTACTCCAGATGTGGCCTCACCAGTGCCAAATAGAGGGGAATAATCACTTCCCTCAATCTGCTGGCAATGCTCCTACTAATGCAACCCAATATACTATTAGCCTTCTTCGCAAGAAGGGCATTTTGTTGTCTCATATCCAGCTTCTTGCCACTGTAATCCCCAGGTCCTTTTCTGCAGAACTGCTGCTTAGCCAGTCAGTCCCCAGCCTGTAGCAGTGCACGGGAGTCTTCTGTCCTTAGTGCAGGACTCTGCACTTGTCCTTGTTGAATCTCATCAGATTTCTTAGCGTCATCGTGGATAGTTCTCTGAAAACATCCACTCAATGTGCAGCGGCAGTCAATAAAAGCGAACAGAATGTTGGGAATCATTAAGAAAGGGATAGATAATAAGACAGAAAATATCATATTGCCTCTATATAAATCCATGGTAAACCCACATTTTGAATACTTCATGCAGATGTAGTTTCCCTATCTCAAAAAAGACATATTGGAATTGGAAAAGGTTCAGAAAGGGGCAACAAAAATGATTAGGGGTATGGAATGGTTGCTATATGAGGAGAGATTAATAAGACTGGAACTTTTCAGCTTGGAAAAGAGATGACTAATGGGGGATATGATAGAAGTCTATAAAATCATGACTCGTGTGGAGAAAATAAATAAGGAAGTGTTCTTTACTCCTTCTCATAACACAAGAAATAAGGGATCACCAAATGAAATTAACAGGCAGCAGGTTTAAAACAAACACAAGGAAGTACTTCTTCACAGAATGCACAGTCAACCTGTGGAACTCCTTGCCAGAGGATGTTGTGAAGGCCAAGACTATAACAGAGTTCAAAAAAGAACTAGATAAGTTCGTGGAGGATAGGTCCATTGATGGCTATTAGCCAGGATGGGGCAGGGATGGTGTCCCTAGCCTGTTTGCCAGAAGCTGAGAAGGGGCACCAGGGGACAAATCACTTGATGATTATCTGGTCTGTTCATTCCCTCTGGGGCACCTGGCATTAGCCATTGTTGGAAGACAGGATACTGGGCTAGATGTACCTTTGTTATGAGCCAGTATGGCCGTTCTTATGTTCTACCCTGTCTCCTCAATGTGGTTGGGATTTTCACAAGCAATGGGAGTTTTACGGTTGACTTCAATGGGAGTAGAGTTAGGCCAACACTGAGCATTTTTTTAAAATATCCCATGCCTGGCCTTGACACAATGCCATTGCCCCAATAACTCCACTGTTTTCTGTATGCTGATTATGTACTCCGCTAATGCCCTAACCTAAGAGGTAGCTGCATTTATGTGTTATCTGAAGTGATTCCTATACAGTGCCTAATTCTGATCTCACTTACCCGGGACTAAACGGGGAGTAATTCTGCTACAGTCCTTGGAGTTACACCAGTGTAAAGCTGGTGTGAGATCTGAATCAGGCTCATAGTTGCTTCATGACACTTTATTGGAAGATGTGTGCCTAAATCCCCTGCATCGCTTTGAAGATCTCAAATCCTTGTTCTGAATATGGCTGGGCCATCTACTGTGTACAGCCGAAGAGTCCTGGAATTGGACTGTGTTCATCCTCAAATGAAATAGCAAAAAACTCTCTTGATGATAATAAATGGAGTGAGAGTTCAACTTGGGGATGACCATTCCTAATCTATTCTTCCTTCATCTGTGTTCCATATGCATCAAGTGTTACCCCAATGCCTTATGCAGGGTTGCAAAACAAAACAACAACAACAACAGCACAAAACAAAAACCCACCTCTCTGGGCCCAATAAGTTAATGTCACACCATTCTAGGTTGCTCTTTTGTCTTTCACTTCCTGAGGTCTGGATTGAAATCTTGGTCAGATCAGAAAGAGCAGTTTGATCTAACCCTACAGTCCACTTTAATAAAAACAAAAACAAAGGAAACGTGAAATTCAGCACCATGGACAGCACCTGATTAGGGAAACCCAGTCTAGTAAATGATGCAAATTAGGAATGAGGTGAGTGAGTAGCCCAGGACTGGACAAGCAGAGGGTTCTGCAAGACAGGATTGAACATCAACAGAACTGCACAAGAGCCTAGGACAAGGAACGCGGAGGGAGGGGAGGGGCTGCAGGGCATGGTTGAAGTGAACTGGCAGAAATGTATGGGGCCCAGGAGTGAAAAAGCTGGGATGCAGGTCACACATTAGGTGCTGCAGGAGTTATGGATCAGAATGGATGTGCAGTAGTATGTCAGAGCAAGCCCCTGGGCCTCAGAGCACAGTGAATATGACAGGTCAGCATTGGGCATTTGTAGAATTCTGCATCTCAAGGTGGAGGACCAGAATAACAAGCGTTGTAGGTTATGGCTGCGGAACTGTGAAGTGGGACTTTCTGTATGCCCTGCCTGCACTATATCTGCCACTAGCTGGTAATATCAGTCCTTCCGCTTGCGTAAGTGCCAACTTCCCAACAACTACCCGCAAGCAAGAGTGAAATCAACGTGAATGGAGCTGCGTATCTACCTTGGTTCATTATATTGCGAGATCTGAGCCCTCTGACCCCAAACGTATTAACAAATAAAAAGAGAGAAACTCAGCTGCATCCAAGTTCAAAGCAGTTAAGGACCCAAATCATGCCGTGTCCGCACTGGGAGCGAGCTGACTGCAAAACAGCCTCCTGTCGGCTTGAGTCAGTGCTGAGTTGTCCCAGACGCCCCTCAATCCAATATCAGATTTTCTATTTCTTAGGCTGCTGGAAAGCGACTTGACTCAGGGAGTGGGGGAGAGAGGGCAAGGGGAGGTGGGAGAAAGAAAAAAATCAATCAATGGTGCCACAGTGAATGGAGTGGAAAGCTTTCTAAAGGAGCCATGTTTGTCACATTAAAATGAGAGAAAGACAGGCACAGGCGCTTCCCTGCCTGTCAATTGCATTTGTCTCCGGTCCCTGGAATTTTCATTATTCATTATTCGCCGGGTGAGGACAGCAGCACCAGCACCAGGCCCTGTCTAATCCCCACCTGATAATGTATTTCTGATAAGCATGACGGAGCCAGCGCCGGTGACAGCGTTCACATTTCCAGTGGATAAAGTGCCATTTACATGAGGCAGGCGCTGTGAATTTAGATTGCCAAGATAGGGAAGGTTTGTGCCGATGTATCCCAAAGCCGCCCTGGGGAGTATCGATCCAGGTCTGAGAACACAGAAGACTTCAAAGCGCCTGCCCACACATCTGGTGCCAGGTGGATGGCAAACCTCAGTATCCCCGATAGGCAGGCAAGAGAAAATCCTGCCAGGAGTAATAGCGCTTTGTCCTTACAGAGCCTTTTGCCTGACGATCTCCAAGCACTTTGCAAATATTAATTACAATAATTATGCCTAACTAATTATTGCAATTAAGCTGCAATGTGCTGTAAGCAGGCAGGTTTTATACTGGTTTCACCGATGGGCTAATTGAGGAAGAGAGAGGGGAAGTGACTTGCTCAAGGTCAAAAAGAAAGTTTGTCAATAGAACCCAGGAGTCCTCAATCCTAGTCTCCCATGTTCTAACCATTGGACAACATTCTCTCCTAGAGATGTGTGTAGAACCCAGGAGTCCCAATGCAAGAATAGCCTCTCTCATAGTATTCTGATTTCCAATCTCTCCCCCCCACCGCCAAAAAAACAACAACTGTTAATGAGTCTGGGTCTGGTATATGGTTTGGGCAAAGTCTCATTTTATCTGAATTAGATCTATCCATGGCAGAGAGTTCAGAGCAGCAAAGTGGAAAACATCTGTGAGGCAAATGACAGCTCCACATCTGGGGAGAGTGAGAATTTGATGACTGGTTGGTGCCCATGTCCACTAGCAATTACCACATGTCAGATCAACCTCATTGACTCCAATACTGCCCCTGTATGAAGCTACAGCAACGGGCCATTAATATTTATTCAGGATTCATATGGGGAAAATTGCTTGTATGATATGTTCTGTGTAATTTATGTTATGCATTTTAACAGTGGGTCACGGCAGAAGCCATGTAGCAGTAATCTTGTCAACTAGCAAGACTTATAGCTTGGTTAAGAGATGTGGAAACGCAGGACATTTTACCAGTCTACAAGTATTTGAAGGGTGTAAATTCTAAAGAAAAAAGGAGGAATTAGTTACCATGATGCAAACTAAGAAGGTTAGCTGCCAGATGTGTAATGGGATGAAATTGAGAGAGAGAAAATTTAGGCTGAATATAGATTTTTTAAAAAGCTTTTTGGTACTGAGATCTACAAATCTGTGGTACAGACTCCCAAAGGAAGTGGATGGAAACCCCATGTCTCAGACATTTAATTTAAATCTAACCCGGACAAAGCACTAAACATACAGGGGGGAGTAACGTATGTAGCAGTAGAGTGAACAAAATAAAATGTAATCCCTACTATGAAAAATGACACCATCTTACTGTCTTACTCACAGATAGGTTCCCCATGTGTATTCAAAGCCAGATCAACTGATTTTTAGTGATAAAAATAAGTTTTTAATGCTTTTTTCTCCTGTTACCGCTCCAGAGCCAATGCAACTAAGAAAGAGGGAGCAGACATTTATTCTGGCTAGTGCATCAACAGCATTAGTACATGCCACTTGCAGGACTGGATTCTGCCATGAGTAACTGCACTGTAATCCCATGCAAGATCAGGAGGTTGCACAAGTATAAACGAGGACAGCATTTGTTGTGGGGAAATCTTCGTTATGTGTGCTGACGCACAGGCCAGAATAAGCCCAGCTTGACTTGCAGATCCCAATAGTCTAGTCAGACTATCAGAAAAGTTAACAGTAAGAGGCAGTTTTTGTTAAAAGTTGTTAACAAGTCTTTTCCCGATAATTAGGTGTACTGAATCCAAATAGGGTTGTTACCAAGTTGTATGTTGTGGATAAAGGCCCCTACAAAGAGCACAAAGTAACAGAGAAATCACTGAGGTGTAAATCTTTATTTCCTTTTTGTTTAGGATAATATACTTCTGTTGGATTTTAACGAGCTGCAGGATGCAATAAAGGTAATCAGATAATATGCCCGACCTTTTTATAAAGCTATTGAATTTCAGTTTCTTATCTGTAAGAGGCACTAGAAATATTTAATACTTTATACGACAATGAAAGAACATGTTTACATAGCTCTTATAACGCGAGCATTTGCACCTTGAAACAAAAGTGCACAAGATGCTATAACTATGAGAAACACAATACATAATCTAAGAACACCTGTGTTTTTAAAACAGGCACAAGTATTTTCTTGACTAAACATGAAGTAAACATTTTAATGCACACAAGCTAAGCAGACGTGTTAATGCTGTACTATTTCAAGACAGTTTAGTATACAATGGCAGATTGAATCAACATCTTATTAGGTCACATATTATGACACATCTATTTATTTGCTAATGCTGCCCTTAAGCACTCGGAATCAGGAACATCAGCACAAACTTGTTCTAGCACTCTACATTTGCAGTCTCCTATACAAACAAGTCGTGCCGTCCTGCCCCTCCACCTCTGACTTCTGCACCTGTTGTGCAGCCACCGAATACTGCCTCCATGCAGTCTGTGGGTATTGGTGGTAAGGACATGGGCTGTGGCACCAGACCTCCGTCTTCCTGTTTCTAACCCATTGTATTTGGAGGAGGAAGCATTGTATTTGGGCAGTGGGCCTGTCTCTGGACTATGAGCTCTCTGTACGTGGAAGAAAAGTGTACCACTTGTTGGGGGCAGAGCTTCTGATGACCACAAGCGTGTGAACAAAATGGCACATGCTTTGTCAGTGCTGTGGACCTCTGGCAATCCACGAATCTTATGAAAACTCTGCTGCACTTTTTACCTTCTCAGAGTCCAGGTCACCCTGTCCAGAGTGTATTAGAAGCTGATGGTGGTGCCACTGCAAAAGCTTTTCCATGCAGGTTTCTTGCTGTATCCAGCAATAAAAGAGGAAGCCTCAAAACCAATCAGCACATGAAATGGGATCTGCAGAGTTTCCGGAACAATGGTCCAGATGGTAGTTTTTCACAAATGGCAGGAACAGGAGAGTTCTGCAGTTCCTTTGATGTGCAAGCTGTCATCCAAAGCTGCCTACATGTCATTTTTGCAATAGGAAGCCAGATAAAGAATAAGTGCATCAGTGTCCCTGGCTGCAACGACCACACAGTCGGCATCACTGTGAACACAGTGGAAAATCATTCTTGTGTCTGCCTGAGGAGCACACAGGTGATCGGTGTCAACCGCTGCTGTTGAGCACCATACTTCAGCCTCCTCCTGAAAGCCAGCAGCCAGAGTTATGATTTTACCCTGAGGTGCTTGGGTCATTAGTTGCTCAGATAAAAATATTACAAAGGCCCTCCTTATTTTCTGGAAGCGCTGTGAAATTCAGCCAGTTCCTGGAAGAGGAACGTATCTGCCTTTCACCACTCTTCAGATGGGCCTTGTATCTCTTGAGTGGTTTTGCCTGGTGCCACCCTTCATAGATTCCTTTTAGCATCTGTCAAACACAGCATCAACTCTGTGGAAGTCGGCTCCAGTCCTAAATCCTGTTTTACAAATGCGTCTGCAAGGTCTCCAAGTGTTTTGGCTCCAGAGGCCTTTCCTATGGCTTGTACCAAAGCTTGTGCATCTATCGCAAAACAGCTTCTCCCAACGAGAGTAACTGTTGGTGGGCAGGGGACATCAACTGTCAGCACATCACCCAGTATTACTTTTGTGCTTGTTCTTAGACTGCCACTTGGCTATGCTAATGCCAAAAGGACAGGCATTAACTCATGTTTCAGAACCTGTTGCAAATTCACAATCTGGCCAAGTTCCTAGGCTGTGATTAGTAGCTGAAGAATGTTTCTCTCTGCCTTCCTGGTTGGGACCTTTCCTTTGATTTCTTTCCATGGAAAAAGCTGCAGCGTTATTTTGGGGCATGGATCATGAATGTGTACATGCCCAGGTTCTCCTTCTTGAGTCATAAGTGTCTACAAAGCTGCCAGGTTGCACTTACCCAGGGATCTTTGCATTCCACAGTGCATCTTGGGTAATGTAATTAGCCAGATATTTTGTTGTGATATTTTGCAATGATATGGGTGGTTCCTCCCCAGATAAAATCTTAAACCTGTGAAGTGTTCATAAGAGTACATCCTCATTTTCACTGTCACATTCTCCCTTGGCTTTCTTGACTCACTGTGAATAAGTTGGTCATCCAAACCAACACAAAACATGGCTCTGATGAGGGCTGAGCAAGTCTTTGTGATGCCTCCAGTTCCACCTCTTTTCTTTCCTATGAAAGCCACACTTGGTTCCGATCAGGGTCCACTTGGTTGAACTTCTGACACGATCTCTTGACAACAAAGCTCCCTTGCTGGAGCACTTAAGCCAGTAGCTGATGCATTTCTGCAATGAAGATGGCTCCCCAGCTGGCATAGTTTGTGTGATCACAGCTCCTGAACAAAGGCAGCATGCATTTGAAGGGGAAGAGATGCAGCTCATCTGGGTTGTGTGAGGAGGAAGAAGAGGAGATGTTCGACGACGATGACTGGATGCTGATGGATGCAAATAATGCAAAGATGGTAGGAAACTGACATGGATCTCTTGAGACTTACTACTGGTACCATAGTTTACTCTCGTGGGCTGGCTGGCCCTTGGAGGCAGGCTAGGCTCAGCCCTTGCCCGTGACTTAGCAGCTATCCCTCAGCCTCACTGATGAGATAGCAACATAAGGGCTAATTAGTGACCCCAGCTGGGTGTAATTAAGCTTAATTAGAAAGACTGACCCCAGTTGTGGTGGTGAAGCAGGGTGAGCACTGCTTAAATAGAGCTGGGAACACAGTAGAGATGGAGAGATCCAGGAAAGAGGAGGTGGGGAGAGTTTTGTCTCCCTCGGAAGGGCCTGGAGTACGGCCCAGTAGTTTGGGACTGACTAGGGCCAGGAAACAGAGCTACAGGAGTTGGTTAACTCCTGTGGTGGGCCCTAGAGTGGAGAGGAGCCCTCAGGCTAGGGTCTCTGAGGACCAGCGAATGAGGTAGACTCCCAGCAGGGAAGAGCCTGGGGGCTCAGTACCCTGACAAGGGGGATGAACTGAATTTGAGACCAGGAGGGGCAAAGGACTTATTGTTTAGAGTCGATCTCAGAAAGTATGAAGGACCTTTTGCCTGCAGCTGAACCCTAGAATGGGGACTGAACTGTTACATGGCCAGAGGGGTGGCCAGACTTGGCCTGGGGGATGAATCACAGAAGACCCAGGGAAGAAGTCTGGGGAAGAGATCGGCTTGGAGTGGTCACTATGGCTGAGAAAGTGGCCATCAAAGGGAATGTGAAAGGCAAAGTTCCCTGTAACGCCATGTCCAGGAATGAGGGGGAACCCTAGAGATGAGGATGTGCCTCGACATTTACCTACAATTGTAATTAATATGAGTGTCATAAATAAGGCTACGATTTTGTCATGGTTACTTTTAGTAAAAGTCATGGACAGGTCACAGGCAATAAACAAAAATTCACCAGAGCCTGTGACCTGTCTGTGACTTTACTAAAAATAACCAGGGCAGGGCAAGGTAGGGGGAAAGGAATGACAACTGAAGTCCCATAGTGGGGGTGGGGGGGCTGATAGGCCAAGCCCCCTGCCATGCGGGGGGGGGGGGGCACAGCCCCGCTCTGGAGCTGGCCACAGCTGGTAGGCAGGGGCACATAGTCCCAGTTCCAACCCCAGCCACAGAGGGTGGCCGACGGCCCTGGGAAGCTGCAAGGGGGACGCACGGCTCCCACTGCAGCCCCTATCGCGGGGCAGGGGCACATGGCCCTGACTGCAACCCCCGTTGCAAGCTGTGGGACAGCAGCCCACAGCCCCAGCCACAGCCCCCGGCACAAGCCAAGGAGCAAGGGCGCACGGCCCTGGCTGCGGTCCCAGCCATGGGGCAGGGGTGCATGGCCCCAGCTGTGGGGCAGGGGTGCACGGCCCCAACTCCTACCCCTGCCCACAAGCTGCGGGGCAGAGGCACACGGCCCTGACCGCAAGCTGGGGGCCAGGGACCCATGGTCCTGGGTCCAGCCCAGCTGCAGGGCAGGGGTGCACAGTCCCTCTTCCAGTCCCAGCTTCAGATGCTGACAGCTGAAGCTGAAGAAGTCACAGAGGTCCGGTACAGTCACAGAATCCGTGACTGCCATGATCTCTGTGACTAAATCGCAGTTTTAGTCATAAACCACAAACTCGCCTAACTGTTGTTGCTCTCTCTCTTTGTAAAAAATACCATCACTTCTATGTTAATTCTGCTCTCACTACAAAGCATTATGGTGCTCTCAAACAATTACTAAGCATGCAAGAAAATGATTTCACAAATTACAGAAAAATAACTTGTGTTCTAATTTAACTAATTTCTAAGATTATGGATCTATAGATGTCTACATGCAATAAAAAGTTGAATATTAGGGTAAAATAGGTGTAAAAACCATGATGTCTCTTCTCATTTCTGTTCTTAATAGACTTAAAAGGAATTATGCCAAACAACTGGATTTGCTGGTAGGTTCACACATGCACTGTCGGAATATCAAACATTTCTGGTGAATTTTGGTGGCCATATTTAAGTTTGAGGTCAAAATTCAGCTTGGTAACAACTATTTTCAAAATCAGCAGGTTCAAATTTTGTTAGAAAAAGCAGCTACCACCTTTTAACAAAAAACGTCTCTTGACCCCTTACAGAAGATTGATTCTGAGATTTCCATCTAGTCTACAAGTTGAGTTTGCAGAAAATCCTTTCACTGGTAAATACATTTGATATGGAATCACGGAGGCACAAGAAAGATGGTGCAGGAACAGCTGAATCATTATTCCAAACACAGACACATTTGGTGGGCAAAATCCTCGGCTGGTGTAAATCACTGTAACTCCACTGAAGTCACATCAGGCATTTCCATTGGGTCTCCAGCTGGTGCAAACGGGCCCCAAAAGAGCTACATTGATTTATCTCAAGTCAAGGATCTGGCCCTCAAATTTCTATGATTAACACACCTGTCTTGGCCTGGCCATCTCACAGGGAATCGGATTCAGGGGAGAAGGGAGACAGGGTTGACTGAACCCAAAGTAACCCCAAGAGAACTGAAAATTATTTCCTTCCATTCAGCGCTTATGCCAGCCGGAGGGTAAGAGGAGAACAACAACTATAACTCCCTTCTTAAAATGATCATAACTATGCAAGAGAAGCTTTTTAACAGGCTCACTCGCTAACAAGCTGCTCTTGTTTTCATGTTTTGGAATGGCTTAATCCTGTATATGATAACATCCCCGACAACCGAGTGCATTAAACTGTGACAGCTTTTCACTGACCTAAGCAATTGCATTACAAAAACACCATTAGCGGCTCTCTCCTCTTCATCTAATCCCCTCCACCCCCCTTCCTCCTCCTCCTCCTTCTCCTCCTCCGCCTCCTTCTCCTGGGCCAGTAAAAGCTATGCTCAATACTACTATTAAATTACCCTTAGAAATACGCTCCTCAAAAAAAAAAAAAAAAAATCAATGCACATGTGTTTTAACACTTGTCACAAATAGATCAGCCGGGCTATCTAACATATATTATTCCAGCCAGAGATTGAAGTAAATAAAAGACCTACATGTTGGTGGGCATGCTTTTTAGGAGGAGGGAGATGAGGGAAACTGAGCGAGCCACTTGTTCGTATGGTTCCTCTATACTTTCTGTTCAGATGCCCAGCCAGATTCTGATTTCAGCTTCAATCGGAGTTCCTACCACTGACATAGATAGAATTACCCTGGTGTAAAACTGGCATGAGGGGAAGTACAGCCCCGCCTGTGGGCCAATGCCTAAATTCAGTGACGCTGGCGTAAACCTTTCTGAAGCCCATGGACTCACTCCAGATTTACACCCGTGTAACCGAAAATAGAACTTGGCTCCCCAAGTTGCATGCTGTGTTGTGTATAGGCTGTGGGGACGCAGGAGGCTGCAGAGGGCACTGGGTTATACACACACCTGCCCCGCTGGACGTAGGAACATCACTGCATGCTTCCCTGTGGTCCCATCGGACCAGAGCCAGCAAGACTGGGCAGAAATGAATCCCCTACCTGTGCTGCCCTCACTCTGCCTGACTGCCACCACCTCCAAGCTTCCCAGGCTGAGGAGAGGGGGCGTGACACAGGCGGAAGGAACCGAGGGATGGGTGGGGAGGGAGCTAGAAGAAGACATTTATGGCTGGGCCCTGCTGCCTGGGGAAGGTGCATTAACCCAGCAGAGGGAAAGGCGTGTGCAGGATTGGAGAGCCCCTCTCAGCTGCCCTGATTAACCCTTTCTTAGCTTCTGCTGGCCTGCACAATTCCGTTACTTTTCCTTTCCTACTTTTTTTTTATCCTCTCCTTTTCTGCTTAATGTCTGATTTCATGGAGATACCCTGTCCTTAGTGCAGATGGGACAGCTGTAGGGGAAGAAGGGAGAAGGAGCGAGAGCGTCTGTCCCTCCATTTAAAGGGCCAGTGTCACTAATTTGTATGCAACATATGGCCAGAATTCAGTTTAAAGTGTTGGCTAAATAAATTGTGAGCTCTTAAATCTATTCCTCTTATGCATTCATTAACTGCCACTACTTTCTATTTCATCATCACTTTTTTCTTCTCTCTCTCTCTTTTTTTTTTTTGGTTGAATCAGGACAGAGACAGATTTCTTGCTGACTAATTAAAGCCCTGCATGTTAATGAACTCCCAGCACTTTACTTCTTCAGAGTGTCTGTAGCCCCCCAGGAAATTAGTAAGAGCTTTAAACATGGAGAGACTTGAAAGGTCAGTGCCTGCTATGGATTTCCAAACACAGAAGGCAACAGAATCAGGTCCTATTTTAAAATCATCAGCATAATAAGAATCCACAGGGCTGAGGATATACGCATAATAGACAGGGAGACAAATTAGAGGCCCAGCTGCAGTCACAGGGCTGGGGGGAAACAGGAAAGTGTTGGTTGTAATTAAATGTTGTGGCCGTGTGTTCTATGTAATCCCTTCTACTTTTGTTATCCCATTTCCCCCCATGCCGGGCCTGGATGCACATGGTCTTTCTACCTACTAATGACCTCCAGCCCTGCCTACTAACCTGTCTACCTACCTACCTAGTGACCTCCTGCTCTATCTGCCCACCTACCTACCTCCTGCCATACCTACCTACCTAGTGACCTCCTGTCCAACGTACTTGCTTATGTACCTTCTGACCTACCTAGTGACTGCCTGTCCCACCTGCCTACCCATTTCTATGTGTTTATCTACAGTATTTAAAGATATCCTAGGTATGTAGACAGGCATTGTAGATATAATTCTGTAATGTTTCTGTCTATGATATCTATTTACATACCGACATTACCTAGCTAGCTACAGTATCTGCCACATTTCCTATTCATTTATGAATGGGTATATTTATAGACCACTCCTCCCAGTAGTATCTAACCCCTGAGTTGCAGACTGAGGCTTCATGGGATATTCCTGCTCAAGTTGGGTGAACTTCAAAAGGTTCAGGGGCTTCAATCAGAGAAGACCGATTCTACTTTTAGAGTCTTAAAGCTAAGCTCTTTGATCTCAAAATCAGGCCAGACATTCCACGAGAATAGAATCTCTTGAGACATTTAGAATTTCTCTTTCTGGCCCTGGCAGGCATCAGGAAGCAAGAATTCATCAAGTTTTCTTCACACTCAAAAGAATTTGTGAGGCAGGCCGCTTTATGGTATTGATGGTGGGATTTTCAAATAGGCCTGACTGGGCTCCTCCTGAAGTCATTGGGACTTCAGGGCAGCCCTGAGGCCTGTGTCATGCAGGAGGTCAGACTAGATGATGGGCCTTAGAATCGATGAATGGGAGTTTTACTCTTGTCTACAGTGAAAGCCCACTCCATTTCTAGGTCACCGGTTTGAAGCCAGACCCGGCCACTACAGAGCGGAAGGCAGCGTGTTCTAATGGTTAAAGCAAAGGGCTAGCACTCAGGAAATCCAGGATCTATTCCTGGCTGCCTCTGTCTCACTGTGCCCTTGAGCCAGATAAAGGTACTTCTGCTTAGCCATTTTGGTGAACTGCTTTGAGATCCTCAGTGGAAAGAAAATAGCATTGCCAACTGTCTAATCACACAAACCCAAACACCCTTGCCCCACCCCTTCTCCGAGACCCCACCCTGCTCCCTCCGTCCAGAGCTGGCTCCAGGCACCAGCCTGGCAAGCAGGTGCTTGGGGCGGCCGCTCCGGAGAGAGGCGGCAGGTCCAGCCATTCGGCGGCAATTTGGCGGACGGTCCCTCACTCACGCTCGGAGTGAAGGACCTCCCGCTGAATTGCCGCCGCAGATCGCGATTGCGGCTTTTTTTTTTTTATTTGGCTGCTTGGGGTGGCCAAACCCCTGGAGCCGGCCCTGCCGCCGTCGTTCGCTTTCCCCCACTCTCACTCACTTTCACCAGGCTGGGGCAGGGGGTTGGGGCGTGGGAGGGGGTGTGGGCTCTGGGCTGGAGCTGAGGAGTTCAGAATATGGGAGGGGGCTCCGGGCTGAGCCTGGGCGGGGGCTGGGGTGCAGGAGGGGGGGTGGGGTACAAGCTCTGGGAGGGAGTTTGGGTGCTGGAGGGGCTCAGGGCTGGGGCAGAGGATTGGGGTGCAGGAGGGGGTGAGAGGTGTGTGCTCTGGGAGGGAGTTTGGGTGTGGGAGCTGGGCTCCAAGCTAGGGTAGGGGTGCAGGAAGGGGTGCGGCGTGCAGGTTCTGGTCGGGAGGCGCTTATCTTGGGCAGCTCCAGTTGGCGGCGCAGTGGGGCTAAGGCTTCCTGCCTGTCCTGGCCCCACATCACTCCCAGAAGCGGCTGGTTTGTCTCTGCAGCCCCTGGGGAGGGGACAGGGGGCTCCACACTGCCCACCCCCATAGTTCCCATTGGACAATGGGAGCTGCGGAGTCGGTGCTGGGGGTGGGGGCAGCATGTGGAGCCACCTGCCCCTCCCCCAGGAGCCGCAGGGATGAACCAGCCGCTTCTGGGAGCTGTGTGGGGCCACGGCGGACAGGAAGCCTGCCTTAGCCCCACTGCACTGCCAGACTTTCAGCGACTAAAATCTCCCGGTTTGGCTGCAGCAGCCACCGGGAAATAAGGCGTGATTCCGGGAGCCCCTCGTGGCAAAACCAGGAGGGTTGGCAACCCTAGAAAAGAGCTGTGTGAGTGCAAAGCATTGTGGTGAGGGAACAGAGGGGCCTCTGTGAAGTGACTTTGGAGGGTCTCAGCCCAGTTCCTAGTGGTTGGGTGTTTACAGCACACGCACCCCACTGCCACAGTCAGTGCTAACTGTCCCCCCCAGGGCAGGCAGTCTCAGCAGAGAGGCCCTGGATTGAATGAGCCCACATAGGCCAAACTCCCCTCTCACTCCTAGAGGAGGCCCCTCCAGATGAAGGCTGTGGTGAGCATGCACAGGAAGCTTCCCAGGTTCTTCCTGTGCTGAACCAGTGCGGTAGGCAGAGGCTCTCAGGCTCCGGGGGTGTTAAATCCACACACATATCTGGCTCAGGTCCACTGAAGATTTGGGCCTTATTTCTTTTGATGTGGCCCAGTACCCACCTCTCCAATTTCTTCTCATTCTACCCACCTTTTCCACAGGTCGCGCTTCCGTTACCAAAACCATCCTCCCAGGCACCCCTGCCCTACCCCGCTCAGGCTCCTCCTTTCCTTGGCCTTTGAGTCTCCACCATGCTGTTTCCTACATGACACTGGAAAAGCTTCAGCCGGTCAGCCGCCCTGTAGGCTCCTGTCCACCTTCAGACGCCTCTATCCCTTTAACTCCTTACTGGCCACGCTCCTCACTCTCCCTGGGAGCGGTCTCCATGGTGGGCTTTGGGAGAATGGCGGGGAATAATCTTGTGAGGATGTGCAATTGCCTGCTCCTTTGCCCCTCCACATACCTTTCTCCCCTCCAGCCAAGTCCCCCTGCCTGCCTGGCTCTTGCTTTAAACAAGAGTCTTCATTGCCCCCCTTTGTTTCCCTCTAAGTGACCAACCACAGCTGTCTAAAGGGTCCGAACACCAAGAAGGGAGCAGACTAGAAACAGGTCCAAATCAACACTACGCACTCCTGGACGTCGCTGAGGTTTGGAATCTGGATATGGATCAAAACGTCACCACTGGTCCCTGTGTCAGCATTGGGCCAAACCAGAACCCCAGCTCACATCATGCCCAGATGCTGACGGGGTTGGGAACCAGCATCTCGACCGGGAGGTGGCATCTCGGGTCCATCTCCAGAGAGTCTTTAAAGAGCTCGACACTTAGCCGGCCATTTCTATCTCGACAGGCCAAATCCTAAGCAGGGATGAGCCCTGTGCAACTGCCACTGAAGTTCAAGTGAGCCGTTGGCATCAGATAGACACTAAGAAGATCCACAACTACACTGCCCGGGACACAACTGTACACTGCCCCCTGCTTCAAGGCATAAAGCAACCACTAAGTGCCTGGAGTGAACACTGTGCGGTTTCCTGCGCCTTACTCTGAAGCATCCACCTCTGTCAGAGACGGGATATTGGACTGGAGGGCTGTCGGTCTGATCCTCTATGGCAATTCCTGTGTTTCATTTTGCATTACGGCTGCCTCATCACCCCTGGGGATTTGGCCCAATCTGCAGAGGTAATTGGAAACGCACCCTCTGCCACCTCCTCCTGACAGGAGCCAGCTGTCTGCTGCTTTAAAAACAATCACATTGTTTTCATCCCGGCTCCCGGCTAAAGCCTCATCCAAGATCCTGGTGAGATGAGCACCGGGGGAGCCGGGGAGTGGGGGTGCTGCTTCGTTCCCAGGCTCCATACCACTCCAGACCTGGCTAAGCTTCCCCTTTAATATTCAGAGTCAGATTCCCTGAGAGCTCTTCAGGGGGTGTTAGAAGAAGTGGTAATAATAATACAATTAAAGTCTCTCAACAGTCGTAAAAGAAGAACCAATAATTACACCTGCTGCCGGTTCCACAGGCACCGGCCCTATCCTGGTCCACCCTCTTCTCCTCCGACGAGGAGTCTGCGGCCACCTCGGCGACTCCAGTGTGACAGGGAGTTTGTCGCCTCTCTCTGAGGCACTGGACCGGTTGATAGTAATGGCTGTAGGAGGAGGGGAGCGCGCCTCAGTTCACTTCACCTCACCCGAGAGCACCGAGCAAGGCAGGAGTGACCAGAACAATTGTACATGTCTACAGCTTCCCTGAAGGGTCGGGCTGCCTCCGACCCATCATCACGAGAGGCCTGGCTGAGGTGAAAGTGCCCCAGCTACTCTGGAAAGTGGCTAATGTTCAGAGTGTAGTGGGAACTGCAAAAGATGACAAGAGAAAGAGCCTCAGGGACCAGAGGCAGAGGTGTCATCAGCCCAGGGATGTCATATGCCTTAGGGACTGGATAAGGCAGAAGATGTCACCACTTCTTGCGCAGTTCTCTCTCGGTCTCTGGTTTTCCTGCTGTCTCTGCCTTGCATTTCTCCTAAAGGGTTCCCACTCTTGTGCGTGCACATGCTGCTAGCTGCCCTGTGCCCCCATTTTTAAGTCCCCTCTCTTTTCATCTGGCCTTTATTCCTATCCCTGCTGCACTGGACAAAGACATCTGAGAGAACTCACCTGGGAACCTTCGTCTGTTGGGGACACAAAGCTGAAGACATTTCATCCTCTGCCAAAAACCCCAATCTCTGTGATTGACAGAGGGGATCTCTGTAACACAGCTCCCACAATCTATCTCGGGGGTCACCTCTCCATTACCTCTCAGCCTGGGACATGGGACTCCTTGGACCTTCTCAAACAGCTCTCGGAGTGTGTGTATGGGTGTGTGTGTGTCGGTGGGTGTGTGCAAACCTGTCCTTCCGAACCTGGGGAAACATGGGGACAGCTCTTCAGCCCAGGATGCAATGAGATCACTTGGCCACTTCTCCACACAGCGGGGGATACAGTGAACCTAAAGGCCTAGGGCAGAACAGAAGGGAGGTCTGGAGAACAAACCTGCCAAGCTGGGACTGGAAGAACTTCACACTCCCAGCAATGCTGAGAGGCAAACGCTTCCTGCGGGTACAGCACCGCTGTGCATCAGATGGCGAGATCTTTGGCTGGCTAAGGATATGGGATATATATATATATATATATATATATATAAATATATAAAGAAGAACGACACATTTAATGATCTCTGATACCCTCCCTGTAAAGAGAGGGAAATTATCTGAGAGTCTAGGAATATCTTCATTAAAAATGCATTTAGCTGTGGAGCTCTATGAAGGAGAGACCTGTAATACATGAAAGATTAGCCCCAGATTGCTGATTGGACTATTTCACATCATTATGGTAATTAGGCTCGCAAGGCTGTAGTGCTGACGCTGACACTTTGCTGCACTTGCCTTTGTCTCAGATTTAAAGTGGGTTTTTTTCTTCTCCCCTTCCCCACCCCCAAACTCTCCATTGAAGACCTATCCCTCCACACTCCCTCCCTCCCTCCTTTCGAGGAGTCCTGAACTAGCTCCACTTCATGCATATGCATTCTCCTCCACTGATTCCCTCGCACTCCCCGGGCTGCCTCTGCCAACCTCAGCCTGACTTGCATGGGAAGAAATTAACGATAATTACAAGGTGCGAGGGGATATTACAGCTCTCAATCTGATTGCCGCTGAAACCAAATAAAAATGGAACTTAATCAGCCAATTATTAAAACAGGGAATAAACAATCCAAGATGCCTGTGCTCCCTCCCTGCCATGTCACGGCTCGCGTACTCATGCCTGGTCATGGGTGCCCTGCTCCACCACCAAAGGGAAAGCCTATGAGGTTCTACCTAGATGGGCAAATTCACTCCTGAGCCTTGCACTCCTGAGGTCTTGCACAGAGGTTAATTTCACCTAGAACTGTGCAGTAGTCACACGACTCTTATTTCTCATTTGCCACTCGCCCTTCTTGCAACAACAAGCTACAAACTTCAGTCCTGGTTATCCTCTCTCTCCCCCACTGAACTAACTCCTTTAACTTCAGTGCAGTGCTTAATTTGTGCTGGGGCTTCTCAACTTGGCAGTTCACAGTCCCGGCACCTCTGGACTTGCTGCATCAGTTATGAATGTAAAAGAATTGCTTGAGTCCCGGCACCTCTTTCATTACAAATGAAGCACTGCTTCAGTGGAGTTACTCCTGGTTTACACCAGTGCAAGTCAGAGATGTATCAGGACTCTTGGGCTAAATCTTCATTTGAGCAAAACTCCAGTGACTTTATTTGGAATTTTGCCTGAGTAGAGAGTGAGTTAAAACTGAAAGGGAAACTTTGAGATTTGGCCCCCTATGTATACCGTAATCATTCACTCAATCCACCATGAAAATGCAGCTGCCTCTGGGGTGGAACATAATGACTATGTAATAGTGCATGGGAACACCACAGACAAATTTGGGCCAGGAAGTAAAGGAGGATCCCATATCTAAACAGAATATTATCAGAATGGGTCAGAATATTGGGGAGATAGGAATGCACACTACAATTCTCTTACCCAATTTTTTCAGTTAAATTTCAGAATGTTGTACCTGCTACAGAGCAGAGCGTAAGATTTATATTACACACACTTAAAGGAGGTTGGATGGGTTTTTCCAAAGCACTCAGCATTGGTCTAGATGCTCCCTCTAAAGTCAATGGTAAAACTCCCACTGACTTAAACAGAAGCAAAGTTAAGTCAATATTGAGTGCTGTTGCAAATTCCAACCTTTCTGTTTTGCAATTAATTTTAAAAATGTGCTGACCAGCCCTGGCAATTACCCAAAATGATCTTCAACAGGACACCAGGGTTCAAATCCTTTTACTTGGGAAAATGTCATGGGATCTTTGATGACTACAAGTGATGAGGACCTTAGTTTTATACCTCATCCAAAAGAATAATTTGTTAGGCCTACTCCTTTGTGTTGCCATTTGCAACTTTGTCCCACAATGCCTTTCACCACCGAGCTAGCCAATCCCGCCCTACCAATCAACCCAATCTGACTCCAAAGCCAGAAGCTTCAGCTCTCTACACCATATTAGCTTTCCACATTGTACTATCTGAAACAGGCCTATCTGGAGCTGGTTTCTTGAGATCAATTTATGCTATCCCGGATGTGACACAGATAAGGAGCTATCTGGTCACATGAGGTTTATACAGTTAATTTGGAGCTCCACACCTGGGGGACATCATGTTGGTTTGTGAGATGTCCCAGGAAATTTGAGGAGGAGGGGGTGCTTGTTGTGCCATACACCAAAGAAAAGATCACAATGAGGAATAAAGACAGCATTTTAGGAAAATAGACTCTTGCTCCAATACCGTTTTTTGCCCCCCATATCATTCAAAAAGGAAATCAATGCTATTTTGCTCAGCCAAGCAGCCCGGAAAGCCTAACTGATCAAGGTGTGCTTCAAATGGAGGAAAAGCATTTGGAGAAGGTCAGTTTCTGCTGACGATTGTCATTAACAACTAGATTTTCAAACATGTCTCATGGCTTAACCCTTCTGGGACATGCTGCTTCAGTTTTTTCTTGAGTGGCTGAAGCTGCGAGGTTGAGCAAAGTGGCCTTACATCTCCTTTGAACTGCATCAGAGCCACCAGGTGGGAGAGGACAGCTGGCTGCAAATGGCGTGTACAAAATGAGGGGGGGGCGGTGGCATGTTGTGGCATGCAGCCTGCATCTCAGTGAAGCAGAGGGCATGCCAAATGCCAGCCAGAGCCTAGGCATCCAGCCAATGCCCCAAAGACTGTCCTGCCTTCCTGTCGGCTTCCAGGGGCTGCCATTCAAAGTGCTGGCACTGTTGTCTAAAGGAGACGCCTGAGCCGCGACGACCACAGCAAAGCCAATGCATTGCAGTTATGGATTCTCTTCCCCGGCCATGTAGCTAGACAGCCTTACAGGGTACATGTGTCTGTGAAACTGACATTGGTCAATGATGGCTCAATCGGCAGCATTGTTGTAAAGGCTCCTCTTTATATGCATCCAGGCAGCAGCTGAGTTCCAGACCCACCGTCCCGGTGGCAGAGCCTGGTAATTGAGGGCTGGGAGCCCACCTGGAAAATAAGGACCGGGACTCATGCCCGCTTGGGCAACAAACAGAATGGGTGTGTCTACACTGCAATAAAAGACCAACGGCACAACCGGCCTGGGTCGGCTGACTCAGGCTTATGGGGCTCAGGTTGCAGAGCTATAAAATCTGCAGTGTAGTCATTCAGGCTCGGGCTGAAGACTGACCTCTGAAGCCCCACGATGCGGGGAGGGGAGAGGGCTCAGATCCTGGGCTCCAGCCCAAGCCCGCACGTCTATACTGCTATTTTTAGCCCCGCAGCCCAAGCTAGCTGACCCAGGCTCTGAGACTTGGTGCTGGGGAGGGGGGAGGGTTTGATTAGCCCTTCTCCCACAGAAAACGCATCCACTCCTCAGCCGCTCCACCCTGTATTCACAGCACACTCTGATGCCCTCAAGCTGGTGTCAACCAGGGTGATGCACTTGCCAATCCCAGCCACGCCGTCCTCTAATTCCACTCTTCAACCTTTTCTCTCTCAGCCCTGAATCTTCTCCGCCTTAAATTTCACCGGGTGTGTTTCTAATCTGGATCATGGCCCAGAGGATCTCAGAACAGTGAGTGATCCTCTATTAACCTCATGGCACCATTGCAATTTTGGAGACTTTCCAGATGTGCTCAGAATATCTGACTCGGAATAACAGACAGGGACACTCATAAATTAATCTTCTCTTCCATCTAGCCCCTCCTCGCATGTGTATTGATGTGTTTCTATAGCTCTTCTGCATCCTACCTTCTCCCTATTAATCCATCTATCCCCTGGCATGTTCTTTAATTACTTGCCCATTAGGTTTTCTGTTCCCTAGTCGGCACATTTTTTCCCTTTTCTGATTACTGTGGGGAATAAGCTTAAACCCTGCAATAGCCCACAGGAGAAGAGTTCATGGAGTTATCCAAGCAAGGAGGAAGGACTCTGCCCCAGAATCCTTAGGGAATCTTCTGCAAACTTCCTCTAGTGGGAGAGAACCAATTTGATTACTACAGCACTTGCTCCCAGGGATATAACTGGCCACCTACCCACAGAGACATAGCTGTGATAGGCCAGAGTGCCCGGCTTCAGGGATGCTGTTGTGATAAACTAGTGTATCTGCTACAAGGGATGTGACTATCCCAACCACCACTGTCAGAGACAGGAATGCAATGATGGTACAACAATGCAAACTCTGCCTCTGCTCCTGTAACAGGTGAGAATATATAGGCCTGTTTGTTAGCCCAAGATAGAATTTTGGGTTTGATTTTTGATACTCAGATCCTTATAGGTGTGAATAAAGAACAAAGACACAGTGTGTTGCTTCTGCCCGGCCAGATGAGTTTATTAGCATAATGAGAAAAGATAAGGGATAGGGCTAAAGTGTTACAGGGTATGGGGAGGGTGTAATACATGAGCATACACTGGAAGGCCGCCTGGCTCCTGTCTCAAGTCAAGGTCAAGCAACCAGTCAGGAGTGACAAGAGGGGATGAGGGGGAGGCGTAAGACACATTAAAAGCTGAAGAAAAGCCTGGCCTTGGCAAGTACACAACCTCACTCTTTACCCCTCCCATGGGATACAAGAGAGGTGGTACCAAGACCCCAGACTTGACCCTCCAAAACAGAACATGACCATAAGTTGTAAGGGGTGGACCAGGGGTGTGCACGGCAGGTATATTTGGGCCTGCTAAGAAGGAGGTAGGACTAGGGAACGAGAACACGGGTAAAGGCTCTGCAGCGTCAGAGCTATGGATACGCTAGCTTGAAACTAATCCCAATAAATATTGCATTGTCTACATGTCAGACTTCCAGCCTGCTTTCTGTCTGCGTGACAAGAACCAGGGGAAGGGAAAGCCCCCTAGCAACAGGGCATGCCCTCTGCTCCTGTTTTCCTCTATGCACACAGACCACATGGAGACCCTCTGCTTGTAAACACCACATGTGGTTTATATACCGGGCTCCCCTGCCACCTTCACAGCATTGTTCAGTGCATTATCTACACTAGCACATAAACCTCAGCCTCTTAGACCACGGACTCTAGCTCTCTTGCCCTCTTCTCCCCTTGGCACTTCCTTCCTGTGCCTTTTCCACTTTCCGGGCTCATGGGTTAATTAGCCTTGGAGCTCTCTCCCACCCATCCTCAATCTATCAATTAGGCACCACTCTGATTGTCAGGTTTACTTCCAGCCAGCTATTAGGTGATACAGCTGCTGTTGCCCAGTGCTCTGTCACTTCTACTCCTCATTCACAAAAAGTCCATCCTGGCCACATTCAAATCCTTTCTTTCATGAGGCCTTTCAACAATACCCTCACTAATCAGTACAGTAAAATACACTGAACAGAGCTGCTCTATTGCGTGTCATGCGCCCTGTACTGCTAGCAACAATGGAGACTCTCCTTTAGCTTGGGTAGTAAGCGCTTGTGCTAATGGAGCAAGAGGACTTCAGTTCTATCCCTACGGTAGCAGTTCCGAATGGTTGTGTTGCGTGCAGCAGGTTGCCCCAGATTTGTTATAACAGTAGCATTCGGAGTGTATGAGACTAATTCAGATTCAAGCCTTTTGGGGCAGTGTCCATCTCCAGAGATCACACCATCGGCCCTCAATTAACACCACCATCACAAATAAACCCTGTGGACTAGCAAGATGGCAGTTGTAATACACCAACGCACACGTCCCACTCTAACTTCACAGGAACCGTTCCATGTACCCAAGCTGCTGATGACATTTGGGTTTTAGCGATACAGTCTGACCAGGAAATCTGAGGGTCATTCCAGGCTCTCTCTCTCACCTCCCTCTCGCCCCCTTTAGGAATTGCTTAATGACCATCATATTTTAACGTACCAGCTCTTTGTGGGCATGTGCTTATGACGGACCACAATCACACTTTGTCTTTCATAGCATCTGTCACTCCAAAGAGGAAAGGCAGCATTACTCCCACTTAACTCATAGACTCATAGACTCATAGACATTAAGGTCAGAAGGGACCATTATGATCATCTGGTCTGACCCCCTGCATGCTGCAGGCCGCAAGACCCTTCCCTGGACTCTACCGTTGAAGTCCCCAATCCTGTGTTTTAGTGACTTCAATCGGCTGAGACCCTCCTGCTAGTGATCCCTGCCCCATGCTGCGGAGGAAGGCGAAAAACCTCCAGAGGCTCAGCCAATCTACCCTGGAGGAAAATTCCTTCCCGACCCCAAATATGGCGATCAGTAATACCCCGAGCATATAGGCAAGAGTCTCTAGCCTGACCCTTGTTGGCCATTATGCTGTTCATGTACCATTGCTTGGTTTTCCTTGGCTACTATGTTTTATCATTAAACCATTCCCTCCATAAACTCATCCAACTTAATCTTAAAACCAGACAGGTCCGTCGCCCCCACCGTTTCCCTCGGAAGGCCGTTCCAATATTTCACCCCTCTGATGGTCAGAAACCTTCGTCTAATTTCAAGCCTAAACTTCCCCCCGGCCAGTTTGTATCCATTCGTTCTCGTGTCCACATTAGTACTAAACTGGAATAATTCCTCTCCCTCCCTTGTATTAACCCCTCTGATATATTTAAACATAGCAATCATATCCCCCCTCAGCCTTCGCTTTGTCAGACTAAACAACCCAAGCTCCTCTAATCTCTTTTCATACGACAGGTTTTCCATTCCTCTGATCATCTTAGTCACCCTTCTCTGCACCCGTTCCAGTTTGAGTTCATCTTTTTTAAACATGGGAGACCAGAACTGCACACAGTACTCCAAATGAGGTCTCACCAGCGCCTTATACAATGGAAGCAGGACCTCCCTATCTCTACTAGATATACCTCGCCTAATACATCCCAAGACCGCATTGGCTTTTTTCACCGCCACGTCACATTGCCGACTCATAGTCATCCTGCGGTCCACAAGGACCCCTAGGTCCTTCTCCTCTTCCGTTACTTCTAACCAATGCGTCCCCATCTTGTAACTAAAATTGTTATTATTCGTCCCCAAGTGCATCACCTTACACTTTTTACTATTAAATTTCATCCTATTTCTGATACTCCAATTCACAAGCTCATTCAAGTCTCCCTGCAGAGTATCCCTATCCTCCTCCGAGTTTGCAACGCCTCCCACCTTCGTATCATCCGCAAACTTTATCAGCCCACTCTTGCAATCGGTCCCGAGGTCAGTTATAAATAGATTAAATAAGATGGGTCCCAAAACCGAACGTTGAGGCACTCCACTAGTAACCTCCCTCCAACCCGACAATTCACCCTTTAATACGACCCGCTGCATTCTCCCCATTAACCAATTCCCTATCCACCTCTGGATTTTCATATCGATCCCCATGTTTTTCATTTTAACCAATAGTTCCTCATGGGGTACTGTATCAAACGCTTTACTGAAATCCAGGTATATTAGGTCCACCGCATTTCCCTTATCTAATAAGTCCGTTACTTTCTCAAAGAAGGAGATCAGATTCGTTTGGCACGATCTGCCCTTCGTAAAACCATGCTGTAATTTATCGCATTTGCCATTAACTTCAAGGTCCTCAACTAGTTTCTCTTTCAGAATCTTCTCCAGCACCTTGCACACTACTGATGTTAAACTAACAGGCCTATAGTTACCCGGGTCACTTTTTTTCCCTTTCTTGAAAATAGGAACCACATTGGCTATTCTCCAGTCTAACGGGACTACCCCCGAGTTTACAGATTCATTAAATATAGTCGCTAATGGGCCTGCTATTTCCCGCGCCAATTCCTTCAATATTCTCGGATGAAGATCGTCCGGTCCACCCGACTTAGTCCCATTAAGGCGTTCTAGTTTTGTTTCTACCTCGGATGCGGTAATCCCCCATCCCGTATGCCCCTCTGTAACGGTGCTAGTATCCCTAATACCTTCATTGGCCTCATTAAACACCGATGCAAAATATTCATTGAGATATTGCGCCATGCCTAGATTATCTTTAATCTCCTCTCCGGCTATAGTCTTCAGCGGTCCCACTTCTTCTTTCTTTGCTTTCTTCCTATTTATATGGCTGTAAAACCTCTTGCTATTACTTTTAATTCCCCTCGCTAAGTCCAACTCTTCCTGGCCTTTGGCCTTTCTCACTCTATCTCTACATTCTCTGACTTCGCTAAGGTAAGTTTCCTTACTGATCCCTCCCCTCTTCCACTCTTTGTACGCTTTCTGTTTTTTCCTAATCGCCCCTTTCAGCCGGTCGCTCATCCAGCTCGGTCTAAGTCTCTTGCTTAGTAATCTTTTTCCCTTTTTGGGGATACAGGCCTCTGACAGCTCTTGCATCTTTAACTTAAAGTAATCCCAGGCTTCTTCTGCCTTTAGGTCCCTTAATACGTTTGCCCAATCCACTTCCCTTACCAGTCCCCTTAATTTGTTAAAATTGGCCTTTTTAAAATTATAAACCCTAGTCTTTGACTTAATTCTGGTACTCTTTCCATTTAGTTTAAAGCGAATTAGCTCATGATCACTGGAGCCCAAGTTGTCCCCCACTACCACTTCCTCAACAAGGTCCTCACTACTTACCAGAATCAAATCTAAAATGGCCTCCCCCCTCGTCGGCTCAGCTACCACTTGATAAAGGAATTGATCCGCAAGCACATCTAGAAACATCTGAGCCCTATTATTGCTACTAGTGTTTGTTCCCCAGTCTATATCCGGGAAGTTAAAGTCCCCCATAATTACACAGTTTCTATTAGTATTTACCTCCCTTAATACATTAAACAATTCCTTATCCATATCCTGGGTTGATCCCGGCGGTCTATAGCAGATGGGGAAAACCAAGACACAGAGAGGTGAGGTGATCCCTGCTCAGAGACAATGGCCGACCGAGTCGGGACTAGAACGCAGGCTGTCTGAATCCCACCTCTGTGCTCGAACCACCAGACAAGCAGGGCTGTTCTTTTGTGGCTAGCCCAAAGATGGATAAGGGACCTAGTGCTACTCACAGCGACGGGAGGTCAATTCTACCTCAAATAGTAGAGGCCTATATTTCTGGAGCTGAAGGTTCTACCACATGGTGGACGGTGGTGATTGTGGAAAAAGCTTAGGAGACGGACTAGAGCCTACGATCAAAACCACCCAGGTGGAATAAATAAGGAGGCTATTTAAAGAGGAAAAAGCACCTGAATCAGAGACACTGCAGCCCATAGTTTATTGTCTGGCCTATAATCCTCCATCTTATGCCCAGCTGCCTTTCCCTCTTTAAATAGCCAAGGGCCTCCTGGATTAAACTCCATGCTGTTTTGGTCTTAGGCTCCAGCCTGTCCCTTTAAGGAATGGCACACTCCTTCACAGTGACGTATGCGCCTGCTGTCTGCAGCGGCTGAATTCGTTACAATATGCGGGCACCGCATGCCCATTTACTTTTTGCGCCTACTCCTGAAGGGTGCCAGGCACCCGCAGTCAACAGGACTCCCAAGCTGGCTGCAAATTGCCGATTCCAGGGATGATCTCTGCCCAAGCAGAGACCAATCGTTCGGCCGTGTCACAATCCAGCGTCTGTGTCATCACCGTTCAGTACCCTGGAGGCGACTGTAATGTCAAAACAAGACCGAACAGCTCAGCTGGGTGCAAGCAGAGCACGGCTATTTATACCCCAACGTCCTGATGAGCACCAACAGCAGGAGAAAGTGTAACTGCTGCTTGATGGGAGTTTGGCTAGACAGGGGTATATTTTAGAATGCACCTGACTTGTGATGGGAACCTATGAATTCCCATCACCCACCTGTAGCATTTTCTTTCCCCCCGCCCCCACCTCCATAACATGCTCTGCAGACAGAATGCCGGCTAATGAAACCTTAATTCTGCTCAGTGACTCCTGTGCATATCCAGTATCATAAAACTGTCTGGCTAACATGGAGCCATGAGCAATTGGGCAAATCACTGCGATTCTACATGGTGGAGGTTTGCTCCCCGCCCCCCCCCATCCCCCCTGAAATACAAAATGTGAGAAGAAATTAAAAAAAGCTTGGGGTTAATGTACCTCGCTGTTGACTGGCTCACTGGGGAGCCTGAGACAAGACAACAAATTGGAACTTAATGCTCTTTTAGCCAACAGTGGGAGTCAGAGGTTCATCGCGCATGGGAACCCAGGGAGAAATGATCTCCAGTCAAGGGGGAATCATCTGTATCTATAAACCCACAGGTGATGGGCCGGCCTTCCGTCGCGGCTTAATCACAGGCAGACAGGAGCTGCTATTTTCAGCCACATTAACACAGCTGTGTCAATTTCTAGGGGAATCAGCTTTGCTTCATCAGACACATCAACAGACTCAGCACTGCCTTCTTCTCTCCTGCTTAGATTTATTTTAACCACAAGCTGTAAGTATCATTTTCTCTCATTTCCCGAACCACATCCATCTGTGAATACCTCTTGGATCTCCCAGATCTTTGGTCTTCCCCACCCTTTGCATGACTCCTCTCTCTGTCCCTTCCTCAGCTCACCATGCTCCACTCGAACTCACTTACCCACGGAAGTTACTCTTCCAAATCCTGGACTCTGATTTTCTGAAAGGACCCGATTTTAGGTTCTCAACTTGAGACACCTTAAAGGGGCCTTCAGATGGCCGGTGCTCAGTACTTTCTCAGTAGCAAGACCCTTTTTAAAGCCTCTTCAGTTGAGGCACCCAAAATCATTAGATTAAAATCCTGGCCTTGAAGTCGAATGCTAGTCTAGTCTCCCAAGGCCGGCATTTCCCTAGGGACTTAGGTGCCCAACTCACACAGAATTCCAATGAGATTTGAGTGCCTAACTCCCATAGGTTCTGCGAACAATTCAGTTAGGCACCTAAATAAGTGGCCTGATTTTCAGAGATACTGAGCTCCCATTGGTTGGGAATTGTGGTTGTCTAGCACCTCTGAAAAACAAGCCACTTACGTAGGTGACTAACTATTAATTGAGATACCTAATTTAAGCACACAAAGTTGGCATAAGGACACTTGGGCTCTAAGCCAATAGCCACGGCCGTCTCATTCTGGGAGCCCCTTTCTCTGTCCTGGTATAATCAGCATTGTTCAAATGATCTGACTGAGCTGTCATGTCATGGCCATATCAGCAAAGGAGTGTGCCCCCACTGAACCCGCCAATGCAGCTATTTTTTAATTCCCTTTGAGACACAATCACTGTTTTCCTCATCAGATATTTAAGACAAGTAATTTGAGCATTCATCCAATTAATTGGCAATTGAAGTACTCCAACTTCCACTCCCATTTACATGGGATGAATGTTAGTCAGTGGAGTGACTCCAGATTTACATGGCTGAAACTGACAACTGAGTAGGGCTCAGTGCTCATCCAAAGCTGAAAGAGAAGCCAGGCAGAGCCGTGAATGGCACAGGCGCCTGTAGTGTATTTGAATGGCCAGTGCAGGATGTTAGTAGTAAAAAAACAAAATAGCAATGGTTAGTCACGCTCCTAGCCTCAGCAAAACGAATAGAATAGTTAGATAGAGATTTTCCCACTATATTCCGTTAATAACTTGCCATTCTCATCGTACCGCATCATGAGGAAAGCACGGCGAGCAAAATATCTATGGCCGATGAAAGAGGTGTCCTGGAATCTCCACACGGAAACCCTAATCATAATTGAAGGCTGTTATTCCCATTACCTAGAAAGGCAGCTCAGTATGCAAAGAATTACTTTTTTCTTTTATAAAATGATTTTTTTTAAAACAATGTGTTCAAAATATGAACTGGCTTTGCTCTTTTGTCTTTGCTATCGGCCTAGCACTTAACAGACCAGATTCTCACCTGTGATCTGGCTCCTTGCACTTCCCAGGCAGAGCAACAGAGCTGAATTCTGGCTTTAGGTCGTCAGCTGAGAATTCTTTTGGGGCAAGGGAAATTTCAGCGGGTATAAAGATGGTGGAACCATCCTCTCCAACGCTGGCATAGAAGGCATGTGGAGGGAGGGAGGGAGGGAGGTGGTGGATTGGGGCAGAGAGAGAAGGGGATGGGTCAGTGTGAAGCTCTGCTCTGTTGAGTCTCCATGTGGTGTATGGTTCCTTAGATTGCTCTAAGTGACACCAGCATGGGTGGCCTCACAAACCAGGGAACCCAAACCCAGTTCTCCTGGTGCCTCTGAACCACCCCAATATGTTGAATGCAGGAGAGAATCTAGCCAGATATTAATACAAGGCCCAATCCTGCCACTTTTATGCACTTTGAATAGTACCATATCCCAGTTTCAGTGAAGAAAATGGGAATACTCATGGAGTAAGGTATATATAAGGGTGGCAGAACTGAGTCCAGGGTCCAGCAAGACCTGATTCTGCAAGGCGCAGAGCTGGAATCCAGGACAGTTGAGCGTGTTCAGCACCCAGCAGGATCGGGCCCTGAGTCTGCACATGGTGATATTTGTATCTTTCAAGCAACATTTCTGACAGTGTAGAAATGAGAGCTGGAAAATGCAGATGGTAAGAGTGAGGAACAAGGCCAGGTGCAAACCAGCTCTGTGCCAAGGCTCCTGATTTCACTCCAGTATGGGAGGAGGGTCTGATTCCAGGGAAGAGGGTGGGAAGGAAATGAAAGTAAGATGGAGCAGGACACACAAGGATCTGTATCCCTGGGTGGAGCTGCCTGGTGGAAGATCGCACATGAATTGTCCAGGAGGAGAGGAGAAGGACCAATGTGATAAAGTGGGATCAGAAAGGATCAGAGACTCTCCTTATAACTCTCTCCTACTAGGCCACCATCAGAAATGGCCATAGGAATTGAGCAAGCATGTCTTCTTAACTATTGTAGCTATCTAAAAATCCTTCAGCTACAGTGATACACCCACATGTTGGCTGCAGTCTGGTGTGATACCTAGCTGATTTCAGTTCCGACCTGGGTTCTCCGGAGCATACCTGTCCATCCAGACAAAGGAGACCAACCAAGGAACATGCAGGCGATCAACATGGCAGCAGAAATGCCACTCTGGGAAATACAGGCCTGCAGTTCACACATCATAGAATTTACAGGCAGAAAGGACCTATTAAAACTATTGAGTGCACCCCCTATAAATGCAGATATTTAACTGGCCCTAATCCGGTTTGGAGCCAAACACGGGACGTTAACGGCACAAAGGCTTTTTAGAGAACCAAATTCAGACCCAGTCTAAGATAGCGCAACTGCATTGAAATCAAGGGAGTTCCACCAGTTTGGTCCAGGTCTGAATCTGGCCCAGCGTGGCCTGCTTCTATAGAAAATACACATTGCCTGCTCCCTGTAGACTAATAGAACCAGCCTGCCATGGCTGCCTTTAATAACTTTGCAATCAAGTTTAAATTGCCGTTGCAAAAGGTTTATAAAAGTTTGTGTTGCCTGCTAATTAAATCCATGTGAACGCTGGCTTGGCATTAATTTACTGTAAAATTAGTGTGAGGCTGCAGTGGGGTATTTGCAAGAAACATGCCCATGACGAACTGCAGCGTGGAGCCGCTGACCTCAGGAATTATCTCCTCAAACCCTCCCCACTGCAGATCAGATGCATCTATTCTTGGGAATGCCACATTGCAAATATTGTTGCTTTTCAATTAGTCGGCGACTGATCTGATGGCTTGGAGACAGCAGCTAATTAAAATCTAATTGAAATAAAATCATTTCCAATTCTGTCTCCTTTCATTGCCTCCCAGAGCAAAAGGTTCCTCACTTTGCACACTGTCTTTCTTCAGTCCCATTTATTCCTTTGGTTTGCAAACGGCCCACATGTCATCACTGTCTCTGTTCTGAGTTGGCTTCCTGGCATGTTAAGAGGGGCTAAGCTGGATGGTAGGCAAGGAGAGTTTCTGGGAGGGTGAAGGGAGGAGGCAGTGGGGAAGGAAGGATGGGGAAAGCCCTGGAGTTGGGGAGGGAAAATGAGATGGAGTGTGGAGGGATAGGCCAGGAAAGGAAGGAGAGGTGTGGAAATGGAGGGAGGCGAGGGGGTGAAGAAAGGAGATGGAGAAAAGACAGGGGGGAGCAGAGGAGGAGAGTGTGGGCAGGGCAGAGAAAGAGGCGAAGGAGACCAAGGAGAGGAGGAGGAAAATAGGGGATGCCAACTGGTACAATTAATCCTATGCTCACCAGCTCTCTGATGAAATAAATAACATGCAAACAGATGCCTTCAAGCAAGGAAGGGGAGTGAGATAGGAACGTAGCCTTTCTCAATGCAGACATCAATAAGCTGCCTACTCTGCCGTCCCCAAACCTCCCACTAAACGGTGCCAAGATGGACTGCCTGCTCAACGCAGATGACCCAGCTGTGCTCACACCCACACAATGGAGAGTTTGCACGCTAGCAAGAGGCTACTGCATGGGAAAGCCCGGAGCCCACTGCAACCACCGCATGCCCCACTGCCTTTTAACGGGGGAACCTGCCACCTCTCACCATACATGTACTTTGGCATCAGGGAAAACGCAGAATCAACAGGACAAGAGAAAGCTCTGTGGGCCTTGCACACTATCCGAAAACCAAGCCCCCTACCACCTGGGCTGCACTGAGGAAGTCACGTACTGCTGACAATGGGAGCGGCCGGCCTGGAGCGAAGAATGGCTGAACTGCAGGGAGAGCCAATGCGCCGCACCACGGCTGAGCCTTGCAAAGCATTTTCAGCCCTGCTTCAGCCTCCATTGTCAGCAGTGTGTAAATGTCCTAGGGGAGAAGTGACCTAGAAGCCTCAAATTGGGCACCTTCCAAAATTAGCCACCCTCCACCCCCCAAAATTAACAGACACATTTGAAAAATTGGGCCTAAGCATCTTGCCCAAGGTCACAGACTGTGTTCATCAGAGAGTTTGCAATAGGACCCAGGAGTCTTGCTTCCCTGCTTATGGTAGCAAAGATTAGGGCTTAACTGCATTATAACCTTATCACTCTATAGAGAAAGGGATCAAGCACAATTAGAAAGCCTGCAGCTGCGCTTTTCCACGTACACAGGATCTCTCCTCACAATGGCTGCAGGGCAAAACTAGGACAATTCCCTCTGCTCATCATTATACATATCCGAGCACTCGGCTTCTGGTGCCGTCGCAGTAAAAACAACAGGGGCCCCAAACCCCTGCCACAAAGCACTAGGAGCTCAATGCAACTGCCACTTTAATTACTGCAACGATTCCCATTGACTTCAAGAGCCTGATCTAAGTCCCACTGGCAACTGGAGATGGATGTTTGGCCAACGCACGTCGCTACGACATAGCCCAGGCCTGGGGGCTCATCGTTGTCTTCTCCAGACCTGCCATGCCGACCACCCCAATGCTCAACATTAGACAAGGCTCCAGGGAGACAGGAGAGTGCCACTTGCAGAGGGCAGAGCAAAGATCACAACCTTGTGCGATAGTGAACTGTGCATAGAATCTTCAGGGTGGCATATGCAAAACTCCAGGCAGACACTTTACCAAGTACAAAGCCAGCTACTCCAGACACATGGGAAAAAGAAACGGGGTGAGAGAATGCGGAATGGAAATCCACGGAGGAACAGTTCTGTAATTGACATGACAGGGGACAGATTGAAACCGAGAGATGTTCTGTCCTTTGAGATACAGAGGGGTTTTTACCTCAGGCATTAAGAAATAATTGGGGAGGGGCCTATCCATTTCTCATTCAAAAGCGAGGACGAAAAGCTGTGCCTAACTTGAGCAGTGATGGCTGAAATACCCTCCCAATATACACCTACCTGAGCCATCAAATCAAGAAGTAGACACACTATATAAACCCCAATTACCGCTGTGAAACTCTCTCCTAGACACACACACTTGAGACAGTATTAACTCCAGCAAGACTGGCACATCTTGTCATGCCCATAAAGTTCTTGACATTGAAATTGAAAAAGAGAGAGAGAGAGAGAGCGTGCTAAGGGGGGAAGGGACTGAGGAAAGACAGAGAAGGTAGAAGGGTGAAAATCCCAAGAAGCAGGTTCAATTTGCCTGAAACATTTGCTCTGGTATATTTTTTCCCAATGACTTGACAGCTCAGCAGGACTAACAAAGACCACAAAAGGGGGACAAAAAGAAAAAAGGAAAGGAAAGAAAGAGAAATAAACACACACGGTGCTTTCAGGCAGCTAAGCTTCCACACCAAGGTCTTTGGAGATAAGTCCCTCCGTGCTCCCTCTTGGCAAATATTTTCCTACATTTATCCATTTGTAGCCGACTTGCCTTTTAAACTATGTCAGCTGAATGTGGCCCCTGCTGTGATTCGGGCCAGACGGTCTATCTTGAATCAGCCAGTTGACTGCGTGGGTTGCATCCAACCAGGAGAAAGTAAAAGCCAACTGAGAACGCCCCGCTGGGAAGTCTGAAGCAAACAAGGACAGCTAAGAGCTGGGAATACAGCTCCTCCCCTACTCCAGCCCCTCACCAGTTCAGGGTAGGGTGGAAGAGATATGGAGACAGGCTGTGGAAAGGAGGCACTGTGAGGACAGCAGTACAGAGATGGGATGGGATGGGACAGAGGGAGCTCTGGGAGGCTACAGGCATAAAGACAACACCTTCATGGAGCGGACAGAGGAGGCTCTGGAGGACAAGTGTGGAGATTGGCCTCTGAAGGAATGATGAGACACATAAAGCTCTGTGGGGATAGAACCCCATTACTGAATGGAACAGAAGGTGCTTGGTTGGGGGCTAATGGTATGGAGACATCCCCCTGATGGAGTGCCATGTAGGGGGCTCTGGAGATGGGGGAGATATCAGTACAGAGACGGATCCCTTCCTGAAGTGGAAGCAACAGCATCAGAACACTTTTCACTTCCCCAAGGCTTTGCTTTTGCTCCATCCCTCCCACCCCCCATGAGGTGCCTCGTGGATGAAAGCTTCCCCAGAGCTATTTCTCTTCTCCGGTGATGCCCCCGCGTGACCAGCCCAAGGTCCCATCTGAAGCACTGGGGCACTGGAAACTTTTGACACTGTACTGTGTTTCACTCGAGCAAATTACTCCCCATTATTAATCCTCACAAGAGGTTGCAGGGGATCGCATTGATCAAATGATATCTGCATTAGCCGGCATGTGGCAGAGTCATCACTGCCTAACTCAGCTCTTTCTCTCTCTCAATATTCACAGCAGCTTAAGGGCTAAACAAACTTGGTTTGAGGAAGAAAGAATGGAAGACTTTTTGCCTCTGCGATATTAACAGCAACGGGCTTTAGGAAGCAGCAGCAGCAGTAGCAACACTGGAGGCAGAAGAAACTGTGCTGAGCCCAGGATATAAGGCGAAACCTTTTAAAGGGGGCCACTGGGAGGCTAATGGGATCCGGAGCTTTCTCTGAGTGCTGGGCCAGGTCAGGTGGAAACGGAACTTGTCTCTCTCTAGCTGCAGCTCAGTGCCTCTGCGAATTGAGTGTGGTAGATCTCAGGCCAGCTCCCAGCTGCCTACAACAGCACCCCACCATGGCAATTGGCCCCCTTTTTGGCCCTCCTACCCAGGAGGCCCCAGAGGGAAGGGTTCATGGAGACTGAACTCCTCTCTTGCCCCAGAGGGAGTGCCAGCACGTCAGGGGTTGAGAGAGATACTGTCCCTGCAGCATGTGGGAGAAGCCTGCCCTTGCACTGCCTGTGCTGCCTCTCTCTTATAGACCCAGAGCTCAGTGAGCTTTCCAAAGCCGCCTAAGGGATTCGGATGCCATCCCATTGCCATCAATGGGGATTGGGGCTCCAAATGCCTTAGGCAGCATTGGTGGAGCTCAGCTTCGGTCTCGGGGGGCTTTTCATCCAGCAGAATCAAGCCTCCAGCTCTCCCTTGGTGCCTCACAGACTGGGAGCAGCAGGAATACGCAGTATGGGAACGTCTCCTTGCCCCATGGTGAGTAAGAAGGTCTAGATACTACCAGCACCTACACATACTCTGCCTTTATTACTATGAGACTACCCAGAGAGATACGGATCAAAAGACAGACAGATTAGATAGAGAGGATGAGGGGAAGCAGAACAGGAAGTTATTATCCAGCAATATTCCTTAGACAATAATTCCATCAACGTCATTAGGAAAACTAACATTAAAAAAAAAACATTTGTGAGAACCCTCAGATTTGATTCAAGGGGAGAAGGGATGGGAAAAGTCACTTCCCACTCCGGATTGTTGGAAAAAATGTCCCCGTCAGTAACGATGCCAATGTCTCTTCATATTAATGATGAGTCTGAGTGTATCAATTCCGTGCTTCCAGAGAGCTGAGACAAAACACGTGCCAAGGTCAGGGCTACATGGCTTAAATGTATCAATTGTCATCCACATAATGTACTGTCATCCTCATAATAGCAAATGAGATCTCTTTTCTCCTCTTTTCTTCTTTAATAAACCTATACAAGGGATGTAATCCTTTATTAATAAATTATATAGAATGAGTCAATAAAAATAGGTGTGTGCCTTTTTTTAATTAATATCAATGTGCAAAGAAAATCTGAAAGGTAAAGTTTGGGGTGTTCACTGCTCATTTCTGACCAAAAGGTGTTTTGTTTGTTTGTTTCTCCTTTTTTTTTTTTTTTTAATGACCTTACAAATACCAGGAATATCCAATTGTGTCTGTCTGAAGAAGTTATTAGAGGTCCCAGAAATGCAGATTTGGGCCTTTCTGAGCCCTTGTTTGAAGGGTAAGGGACCTCATCTCTTCAACAAAGACATCTTTTCTCCCATGTGTTCTCCCCAGACCTCAGATGTAAATAAAGATGATGATAAAAACAAATCCTGCCTCCAAACAGTGGGTTTGAATCACTCTGACACCCCTTTCCCTTTGAATGAATCAGGTTCTCTGATAATGGTAATTCTACCAAGTTCTCCAGTTGTCCTCAGAGTCTCCCAGGAAACAAAGAGTAGACAAGACCTGAATGTCTAATGTACACAACAACCAGTAAACAAACAGAAACAACTACAAAACTAACAGAATGAAGCTTTTTAGTCATTCCCACGTAAATCACTGTGATACATTTTCTCCTCTGGAATCAAGAGCCCTTTTCTGCCCCATTTCAATTCTCAGCAGCTATTGTAAGAAAAACTACAGCAAACAACCATGCAATCATCAAGTCTGAGAGGATGAGCCCACTCGCTACAACCTGAGCTACATACACTCACAAGCACATATGTGTGTGCATACATGGAAAGACAAATGCCCACTAATTCACTCCTTGACCTCAAGGCCTTGCCACCCAATGGGAGATGGGCTTTGTTTGTTGTTTGGAGAAGAGGAATGACCCTTCCAATGAAAGGCAGAGCCCGAACGTGCTTTACCGATGCTGGCTTCTGACTGCCAGAGCTGATGATTGCTTAGCAGGTTCCTGTTGTGCAGGACAATTTAACATTTTCTTCCACTTTTCAGAGGCTGGCGGGAAATAAGTTGGAGGCTCTCAGTCTACTTCCCAGCATCCACAACATGAAAGTGACCATCAAGATCAGCCTCTTGATTGGCAGTTTCAGTAGAGGCCAAAAAATAAATGGGCCAATGGAGGCTGCACAACCTTCTTGTCCCTGTTGTAGATGTAATTCTTCTAGGTGAGGCACATTAATGGGGCAGCATGAGGGGAAGCTGGCACCATCACTGGTGTTGTTCCGTGAATGAACAGAAGGATTCCCATGTTCTACCCATGCTCTAAGCTGCTTGTGGTGGAACACGGGGATGCTTCTTCCACTTGTTCTGCTCTGAGCCCCATCACCTAGACTGTAGGTGGCATTTCTTCTAGTGCCACTAAGGATAAGCCAACCCAATCGGCATGTGGTGCTGGGCTTCATAGTTCCTGGCTGAGCCTGTCATCTTTTATTAAGAGCTTGGCTTCCTGCCAGTCACTGGCACCAAGCAGCCTTTCACCTGCCAGCTACACTAGACTGCAGTGGTGAAAGGCAGCTCTAGGGTTTATTATTGTCTTAAGCCAGGCACTGACAGCTAAAAATGTCTCCCACTGGCTGGAGGGCAGATTAGAGCTGGGAGAAGGGACGAAGGCACCGTCTATGAGAGACGAAGGCATCGTCTATGCAGGGATTTCAGCCACCAGTACAGCTGCATCCGTGCATGCACCTAGGAGACATTATTTCCACTGGTGCAACACGATTTGTACTAGTGGGTTGAATCATGCGGTGTCAGTGTCCATTGTGTCTGAACTAGGAGTTTTCACTGAAATCCCGGTGCATGCAAGGCCTAAATTATGAGTAAGGTTGCCAACTGTGTAATCACACAAACCCAAACACCTTTGCCCCGCCGCAGCTTCACCCCTACTCTGAGGCCCCGCCCACTCACACCATCCCCCTCTATCTGTCGCTTGCTCTCCCCCACGCTCACTCACTTTCAGCGGGCTGGGGCAGGTGGTTCGGCGTGTGGGAGAGGACTTTGGGCTGAGCCTGGGGCAGGGAGTTGGGGTGCACGAGGTGGTGTGGGGTGCAAGCTGTGGGAGGGATTTGGGGTGTGGGAGGGGGCTCAGAGCTGGTGCGGGGGTTGGGGTGTGGGAAGGGTTGAGGGGTGTGGGTTCTGGGATGGACTTTGGGTACAGGAGGGTGCTCGGGGTTGGGGTAGGGGGTTGGAGTACAGAAGGGAGTTTGGGGTGCAGGCTCCGGCTGGGAGGCACTTACCTGGGGCGGCTCCCAGTCAACGGCACAGTGGGGCAAAGGCAGGCTCCCTGCCTGGCCCCGCGCTGCTCCTGGAAGCAGCCTACAGCTGCTGGGGGGATTAGGGGGCTCGGTCTGCTGCCCGCACCGCAAGCGTTGTCCCCGCAGCTCCCATTGGCAGCAGTTCCGGGCCAATGGGAGCTGCGGAGTTGGTGCTCAGGGCAGAGGCAGCATGCAGAGATTCCCCTGCTCCCCGCCAGGGGCCACAGAGATGTCCTGGCCACTTCCATGAGCAGAACAGAGCCAGGGCAGGTAGGGAGCCTGCCTTAGCCCTGCTGCGCCACCGGACTTTTAGCGCCTAAAATCTCCCGGTTTGGCATCAGTAGCCTCTGGGAGATAGGGCCTGATTCCAGGAGACTTCTAGCCAAACTGGGAGTGTTGGCAACCCTAGTTATGAGGAGAAAGGCAGTGCCCTCAGAGAAGGGATAGCTAAGGGAGAACGATGGCCCACATCGTTCTAAGCCCCAAAGGCCTGCTTGCACTTACTTCTGCGGGTCCTGTGCTATTTCCATCAGACTGGAGTGTTTGGATGAGCGACGGGGCCCTCGCTCACACCCCTTGTACCAACAGGCCACAAGCACCCAGAAAACACCAGTAATTTAGCACTGCAAGAAAACAAGAGATCCTTCTGGTCATAGCATAGCTTGGAAAGAACAACCTGCTATTCTGATTCAACACATCCTCAGGTACACACCCCTCAAAGTTGTGCTGTGCACAGCTGGGGCTGGGGCGGAGGAACCAGTGCACACAAAAAAAACCAGACTCGGCCCCAACAACTGCCCAAACCACGCAGGGAACTCCAGGGCCAGCCTGTGAGCTCGTTTAGCAGCCGGCCCCCACATGAGCAAGCCCGCTGAAGCCTATGGGGCCAGTAACTACTCACCCATGTGAGTACAGGCCTCATAATCTGCTCCTAAATGTGGCAACTCCTTATCCCAAGTCCGGCCTTGTGGGACTCCCAGTGCAAACAAGAACCAGGATGCCGAGCTATGTGAGAAAAAAAAAGAACCCTCCCCCCAACACACACATATTTTCAAACCTCAGAAAACTTTGTCCCAGTTCCTTTGATTTCTGCATTCGCTGGCCCTGTCCCTGCTATGTAATGAACATCCTCCAGAGTTACCCTCACTCCTGAGCTATCTCGAGATGGGAAATGGATCTCATTCTCACATTAAATGCCATATCAGCGCTCACCATGTAGAATTAGTGCTGGTAGATTTCTCTGACTAGAACATGTTAGAAATCGCAGATGGGTTACAAGAATGAGTTGAGGCCAGATGGCGGGGTGTGGAACTTAAACAATGCGCTTTACGGTAGGACTGCACATGCTGGCAAAAGGTTCTTTCCATTTTCATTTAGATTTAAAATCACTCAAGTGTACACTCTGTGTAATTCAGTCCGGGAATGGAGAGGAAACTACCCCAGAAAGGTGTGAAATGTATTGTTCTTCTCTGATAGATACAAGTAGAAATGAAGGACCAGAGGACAGATCCCCTGCTGCTGTAAATCAGCATAGATCCATAGAAGTCAATGATTTACAATGAAACTACACCAATTTATGCCAGATGAGGATTGGCTCGGACTCTGAACCTAATTCTGCATTGACTTCTTCAGAGCTGTGGGTGCTCACTATCTTGCAGGAGCCGATATACGGTAGCTTAGGTTAAAATTCGTTTCACACCCTCCCCAGACAGAATAGCATGCTCGTCACCTTCATAACCAGCAGAACTAAACCCCAAACAGTGATTCTTAAGAGAGCTGGAGGCTGGTAATGAGACCCAGCCAAGGTTAGTCAGGGGGAAAAAAACCCAACAAAAAAAGAACCACACGCTTGCTAATACGCAGAACACCTCCACTGCTGCAATAAAGACAAGATTGAATTGCAGAAAGTGGCTGCAGGTCTTGTTTCTATACGTTTCAATGTTGTGCTCCAACAGGTCGGAATATTGTTAGCAATTCCGTCTGCAGAGGAGACATTGCTGAGCTGGGTAAAACATGTGGTAAATTTCCTTCTGCATTCATCTTAGATCAGGTGAAGGCATTTGATTATAAAGACTTGGGGCTTATTTGCATTATGGGATTCCCAATACACTTCCTGAAATGGTCAGGAGCATTATTCAAATTAGCTAGAGGGGAAGAGGCTATAAATGTCTCAGTTGACCGAACAACTTTAATCTCAAAACTGGCTACTTTTCCAATTACCTTGTATGTCTTTTGCCACTGACTGCTTCATAAAGCAAACCCAGCCTAGCCTAACCCGGCTCTTAAAGGGGATCCCTGAGTTGTCACGTTAGAAGTAAGGAAATCCTATTCCATTTTCCACCCTTGTGCATGGGCTAATATAGCACTTTCTTGAGAGACGAGGAAAAGTTAAATATACCCCTTATCCTCTGATTCCAGTTCCAAGACTGAGTCTGATGAGAGTGAAGCCAGGAGGTTTACAGCTTGGATTTTCAAAGCTGACTAAGAGAATTAGGCCCCCAACTCCAATTGACATTCAATGGAATGTGGCTACCAGAAATCTGATGAGGTTCAACAAGGCCAAGTGCAGAGTCCTGCACTTAGGACGGAAGAACCCCATGCACTGCTACAGGCTGGGGACCAACTGGCTAAGCAGCAGTTCTGCAGAAAAGGACCTGGGGATTACAGTGGACGAGAAGCTGGATATGAGTCAGCAGTGTGCCCTTGTTGCCAAGAAGGCCAAAGGCATATTGGGCTATATTAGTAGGAGCATTGCCCCAGTCCCCGGGCCCTGCAGGGGCCCCCACGAGAGATTTTCAGGGCCCCTGGAGCGGAGTCCTTCACTCACTCTGGGGGCCCCGGAAAACTCTTGTGGGGCCCGGGTCCTCGGAGCTTCTTCCGCTCCAGGTCTTCGGCGGCGGGGAGTCCTTCCGCCCTGGGACCTGCTGCCGAAGCACTGGGTCTTCAACGGAAATTCGGCGGCGGGGGCACCCGCCGCCAAAGACCCCAGGCCCCCTGAATCCTCTGGGCGGCCCTGCACTAGGAGGGTGGTGAAGCACTGGAATGGGTTACCTAGGGAGGTGGTGGAATCTCCATCCGTAGAGGTTTTAAGGCCCGACTTGACAAAGCCCTGGCTGGGATGATTTAGTTGGGGTTGGTCCTGCTTTAAACAGGGGATTGGACTAGATGACCTTCTGAGGTCTGTTCCAACTCTTCCTAATATTCTATGTTTCTATGAAATCCCTTGTGCTCTTGAAAATTCCAGCCTAAAGATCCATTGGATTAAAAAAGAGAGAGAACTTTAGGGCTGGGGAGTGCTGAATCAGCAAACACAAACCAAAACAAAAATGCCATTTTAGGGGTACAGAACAGGAACGGGGAGAATGGGAATGGCCTGGAGAAAAGAACCATTCTTAGCCATTTCAAAGTTCTAGAACAAGAAGGAGATAAGCTGGTTGGAAAAGTATATAAATCCTTTCCTCCCCTATCCCAGACCTTTGCTCCCATCCAGAACCAAGCTTGAAGCTGCACCAAACCTTTCTTAAGGTACCCAAGCATCGAGCCGTATCACATCTTCCTCCCGACTCTTATCTTGTCTGCTTCTAGTTGCCAGCCAGGGTTGAGATATCACCAGTGAATGCCTGTTCCGTGATGTTTTCCACCGGGCCTGGAAAGGCAGGGGTGGGGAATCTCAAGAAAGCCCAGCATTGCAGAGTGGAGGGACACCCTACAGCTGGATCTGAATGTATGGCTTAGGCTCATTACTCTAGGAAACAGACAAGACACACAGACAATTTAAATATCTTGTGTTTCTGGTCAGGCCAGGAAATAGGCAGACAGCCTCACCCGCCCCTCCCATCTGAACCAGTGTCTCTGTTCCTAAGCAGAACCTCATGTTCCTCAGATTTACGCCCCAGCTGGGTTTCTGGAGTTTTCACCCTAGCGGTTAAAGGACGGAACTCTGCTTCCATCAAGACTGTGGCTAAGTTGCACGCTGGAAAAGCGAGAAAGCATTTGACGCTCTCTAGGGGAGAGCCTTCTAAATACGAAGCGGCTGATCATTTAACAGGAGCTCTCTAAACAAATGACTCTCGTTAAGGAATAGGGAACACTATCCAGAGAACCTCTCAATTTGGTTATTGGAAATTACTTCATTGTTGTTGCCCGTTGACAGTTGCTGAGATGCTTCCGAGTTTACTAGATTAGAATGTCCATATCTCCCTTCAGAGATACCTTGATTTATTTTACTCCATTCATTATTTAAGCTGGATACCTTGGTGTAATATTGAAGACTGACTCATTCTTTATTATAAATTGCCACCATATATCCTAGGAGGCTCTGTGATCTAACTAGCCTTCGATCCAGTGGGAAGAGAAGAAACCCATCTTGATCCCTTTGTAAGTATGAGGAATGTCTGAACTCCTTTTTCTATTGCCTGTGTTCCTGGAAGTGCCTTACCACAGAAAGAATTCTTACAACCTCATTTACTTTTTCAACATCTGTGCTATTTGTTTGCTGCTACTGCTGCCCTTTTTGCTCCAGCAAATTAGCTGAGGAGCTGCCCTGCTGTTGTTCTCTGAGTTCCTGGCACTGCAGGGGGCTATTGAAATTCCTGCCCTCCAAAATGTTTGACTGGAAATTGTAGAGGGAGAGAAAAAAAAACCATGAAAACATTTATGGTTATGTTAGATTGTCATGCTTCTGTTTTTTAAACCCCATTTATCCCCTTTTAGGGCCTGTTGTTCAGCAATTGCGATCATCATTGGGAGTTGAAGGGACTCAGGAGCTCTCAGGATGGATCATCTTTAAACGGCAAGATTTTTCACCCGCCCCCATCTCTTTCAGTGGTGTATGAGTGTCATATGGGATGCTTATTCCTGTGTCCACCGAGGATTTCCCAGTCTTTAACAGAGTTCACCCCTAGTGCACAGCATGTTCTCCAGCTCCCATTAAAATAGAGGGAGCCAGCTCAGACCACTGGATCTAGAACTCCCCAAACTTTGGGGGAAATTGGGGTCTGGATATGAAATTCATAGCTTGGGTCCATCTCTACAATGGGATGAGCAGAAACCCTGAATATAAGAACAGCTCCCTACCACGGACATGGATCTTCATCCTGATAAGAACTTTACGGCTCAGACCCATCTCTACTTTCAAGTAAAATATGGAACCAAGGAGGAAGGGAGGGCACTGTACTGTGTGCTTTTCATTTCAATTGATCCCACAGCACTTTGCAGCCTTAATAAGTTGCTGTAAGTTGCTCTAGGTAAGGATCACTTCAAACACCACTGGAGAGAAATGTGGTAGCTGATTGACAGTGAACAGCAACAGTACGCAACAGTTTAGGAAAGGAAGAAAAGCTAGCACAGCGTATCCAACTGAAACCGAAGTAGGGGGAATATTAGAGAATTAAAACACACCTACTTGAGCTGGAATTCAGCACAAATACCAGGGTTCACATCCCTAATTCTTACCAAAAGCTGGATCTTTAATGACTAAAAGTGGTGAGGACCTCTGTTTACATCTCGTCTGAAGCAGACTGTATCTTTGAGCACAGCATTCCCCAACCATACCTAGCTAACGTCAAGCTTTTGGTGCAGTGGCTGGGAGATAATATGTCTAGAGGGAAAGTGACACTGAAATATACTAGCAGTGCAAAAGGGATATAAAGAACAGATATTCCCTGAATGGTTAATAACTATTAATTCCGCTTGGCACACAAAAATTAGAAAAGCTATCCACCCGTTTATCTCAAAATAGGACCCAGCTAGGAAGTAAAAACAGTAAGAAAATGACTCATATTATGTGAGACACTAAGGACCCACAGATCAGTTAAGGTTATGAGTTCCACTCCTCAAGAATGGAAACTAAAATGAATACATGAGACTATTGTTAATGGCTTAAGCAAGAACCTCTCTCAATCGGCATATGAATAAAATCTCTTTTTTCCCTCCCAACCTAGCTAAAAAGAACTCCAAAAAGCTACCAAAGCAAAGTGGCCCACTGCACATGATGAATGGATTAAGAGACAGATGGGGAAGCTGTGAGTTAAACTAGAGATGATTTGCTGTAAGACTGAAGGTAAAATGGGACAAACTGCATGTTATCCCCAAGAAATCCAAACCACGTTTTCACCCCAAATTAGAAGCTGCTCTTTTGTTTGCCTTTGAGTCAGATCTACATCTTTCTATACATTCACAGCATCTCTTGTTCTCTTGCAAACCCAAAAGAACATGAAATGTTTATGTACAATAAAGTGATGTATGAAGTGTAGATTTAGAAGATACGGGGTTTGCTTGGTTTTAACTATAAATAATTGTTGCATTCTAGAAGTAATTGTATTGTATGGCAGAAGGAAGACAGAATGTTGAAAGATATAAATCAGCTTATAACTTTGAATTACTAAAAGAAATTGCTTAAAGAGGGGAAAATGCCAACTAATAACATGGGCTAATACTGAAATACAACCCTTAAAATGAATCAAACATAAAAAGCCTCCAATAAGAAAAGGACTGAAGAAATTTGTTATATACCATCACCATCTACTGGATGCCAATGGAAGCAGCAGTGAAACTGAGAGAGCTGAAGTCTGAGCACTCAGTTGGCAAACGGCCAATAGAAATCAGAGGGTGGCCCCCTCCAAGGAGCCCTGGAATCATCAAGGTATTTAAAATTGAGGTCACCATGTGGGACCCTAGAGCTACCAGAAACCCATGCCGTGGAGAGCCTCTCCCTTCATCCAGGGTCACAGAAGTGACTGAGCCCCTAAAGAAGCTGCAGAATCCCTAGTGCGACTGACACCCGGACCAACCGTGTAGAAAGGAAGAATTCTTCCATCAAACTAGCTGCATCTACAATAGGCTTAGGTCAACCTAACAATATCCCAGAGTTTGAAATTTTTCACAGTGCTGAGCAATGTTGATTGGTCAGTCTAATTTTTAGGTGTAGACAAGGCCTGAAGATGATCTTACTGAGTTTACACACTTTTATGAGACCTCAAGTAATCATATTTTAGATTTAACTAATGGTATCTGTATGTTCTCCTTTATAAGTGCAAGCAAATTGACCTAAGAGAGATCTGAACTGTAACTTTAAGCAATTGCTTTAGATAGTCTAACTTGTCCCTTTCCCATCAAACCATTCAAATAGCAGCGACCACGCTCTTGAAAGTGCTTTAAAGACAAGAGCATCCTTGCTCCTTGGAGGAATACTGGAAGTGCGCTAAATGTGTTAGGTGCTAAAGAATTGATGACAGATGTCACAAGTAAATGTAATAAAAAAACCTTGGTGACTTGCATTGTTCCTTGATTTTACTACTGAGCCTACCCATACTACATGACAATTGCTTGAAGGACTCTATTGGTGCATTCAGTACAGGCCTAGAATATCAGTTGTATCTGCACCTGATTAATGAACAGTTGATCGTATACTGATGTGATTCTGAGTTAATTCATACATTGTTGATTGGTTAAGAATAACCAAGTGTCCAGATTTGAAAAAAATACTGTTCAAATTAAAAGCTGACCAAAACAGAACCTAGCGTTAAATTACTAAGCTAACACTCCCTGAACTCAGTACAAAGGGGTTATTCTATTAGATTCCATTCGAATGTTTGCTATAATGTTATCCATTTAGCAAATATATTTTGTTAGATTTTAGCTTTAAAATTTAACCGGCGCTTTGACCATAACATTAATAAAATTAATAAAATAGAGCCCCTTTCATTCTTACAGTCCCGTCCACAAGCAGAGACAACACAGACATTGATTTCAGGTTATTGCAAGTAGCATGAGCTATTGAAATGGTCATCTCAGTCTGTTAAACTCACACCCTTTTCTTTTTTAATAAATGTATTTGATGTATCATCTCCATTTTTAAACATCAGAGAGAAACCCAGGTATAGCGGTGGCGATGGAAAATCCCAGGCTTTTCAACTCCCCATAGCAGGCACCTTAAGTGAGTCAAACCGGAACCGAACCTGAACCATAATGTTGTCCTGTCTAGCAACCCTGAATTGGAATTGAGTTGGGGGTGGGGAGGAGAAGTGTTACTGGTTAAAATAAAGGTTCAGCGTTTTTTAAGCTCAATCGCTTTTTACAAAGTTACAGTGATCTTATTTTCATTACAAAAGAAGACAACAAAATAACTAATAAGTATGTGATTGCTACCAAAAAAGGGTTCCCCCAGTAATGAGAAGAGACTGACATGAGAATGAGAATAGGAGACTATCCCACACAAGTGGGGAGGGAGAGGGGGAAGCTGCCTGCATGCCACATGAGGCAGCAGGGACCCCAGAGATAGAAGAACCATTTCTCAGGCTCCTGCCTGGGGAGAAAAGAGGTGGAATTCTCCCTGGACCCAGAAGTTAACAATAACTCTTCAAGCCCAAGGAAAAAGGAAATGGGTCCCCAACCTTCTCTCAGACAGTCAGGCTTCCCCCCACCCAGCCCCAACCCCTGGAGCAGCTCCTTCCTCCAACTGCACCACTTCAGTCATGGCCCATGCCCCAAACTCACTTCCACATTGAAGGAAGCCTCACAACCTCTCCCAAACCCTGTCCTCCTCCCTCTGGGGTGCCAAATCTGAAATCTCATGACATCTCCAAAAAGGAAGAGGTATCTGGACAAAGGAAACCCCCCAAAAGGACTGGGCCAATTCTTGATTCATTTTCAGATGAGCCATGTCTCAATAAGAAAGAAAACACATTTAACTATTGGGAGCATTATAAATATGTCATGCCCAAGCTGTATCAACTGGCAAAAAATTGTACGGGCAGTTCTAGCAACAATAATGAGTGCTGAGAGAATGTTTTCAAGTCTCAAATTTATCTTGTGATCACAGAGGTCCAACACGGCAGAACAAATATTAGATGATGTTATTTTAGTTCACTCACACAAATTGGTCATAAAAAAAATGGTGTTGATTTGACAACACACGAACAGTAGGAAAACTCTTGTAAAGTTAAAAAATAAATAAATGGTCAAAAATCAAAACCGTTTTGATTTTAAGTTTCAACTCTGTTTTTTGAATTCACGTCCACTCAGATTGAAATTTTATTTGAACCGTTTCAAACTGTGACCAAACCGTGGGTTGTTTTGTTTTGTTGGCGGCTACACCGGAACTGAGCCCAAATACACAGAATACAACTGAACCCAAACCTGAACCAAGCCAGATAAATACTGTTTCGACTCCCTGCCCACTCATTAACACCATAATGGGGCAATGATTCTTCATAGATAGAGTGCCACCTGCTGCCTCATCAGCACCATTATATCAACACATGGCAAGGCCCACCTGTGATCATCTCGCTGAGTCAGTTCCACATTTGGATTCAGCCAGCACAGATCTATCCAGCTAGGAGAATTCAGTATTGACTATTCAGTACTTTCTTAACCAACAAATACATGCTCATACACACGTCTCTTATTTTATTTTATTTTCCCCATAACCTACCATTTTCCCTAGGCTTTAGTGAACATCCCCGTGGGAGACAAGTCTCACAGTTGGAGTCCAGCTGCATTAAATATGACTTCATACGAAATCCGATAAAGAGTAAATTACCCATTTGTAAATATCAAACGCGGGTTGTTTTGTGAAAAGTTCAGCATCTTGGGTTGGGCTTCTTATTATTATTATTTTCATTTTAAGCTTTGTCAATACTGAATGTGCTTTTCTTCCTGGAAACTGTATAGTAATGAGAGAAACTGTTTATTTTTCTCCTTAAAGGGATGAAGTATTTTTTGCCGATATTTTGCATGTGCATAAAAACGATTTACGGGATTGAGTGGACGCCGAGGCTGAATCTCTTTGGCGGCTCAGGGGAAGGGAGAAGGTTGCTCCAGGGCAAGATTTCAAGGCAGTTGTTTCTAGCAATGAGGACAAAGGCCTTTATGTGAAACAGCATGGGAGCATAGAAACACAGGATTGAATGGACAGCGAAGATAATTCCCTTCAAAGGCTGGAAAAGAACAGCCTTTGAATGTCTTGACTATTTACATTGTAAGCTCTTCAAGGGACAGATTTGTACTCACTATGTGCCTGTACAGCACCTGGCACAACGGAGTCTTGAGCTCAGCTGGTGCCTCTACCCAATACTGTAATGCAAATGAATAAGAACAGCAGCCAGCCTATTAATGGTGTAGGTTACACCTGGAAACTCAAACACGGATGGAATTTTCACTCCACCTAGTTGTTTAATTGGGTTTTATCCATTAGGAACAAGTCACCACCTGACACAGAACTGGGGGTGGAACAGCAGTCCCATGTGTCTTTTCAGACCATTCACAGATGTGGGGATGGGCTTTTCCTATTAATCATAGAATCATAGAATATTAGGGTTGGAAGAGATCTCAGGAGGTCATTTAGTCCAATCCCTTGCTCAAAGCAGGTCCAACACCAACTAAATCATCCCAGCCAGGGCTTTGTCAAGCCGGGCCTTAAAAACCTCTAAGGATAGAGATTCCACCACCTCCCTAGGGAACCCATTCCAGTGTTTCACCACCCTCCTAGTGAAATAGTGTTTCCTAATATCCAACCAAGACCTCCCCCATTGCAACTTGAAACCATTGCTCCTTGTTCGGTCATCTGCCACCACTGAGAACAGCCGAGCTCCATCCTCTTTGGAACCCTCCTTCAGGTAGTTGGAAGGCTGCTATCAAATCCCCCCTCACTCTTCTCTTCTGCAGACTAAACAACCCCAGTTCCCTCAGCCGCTCCTCGTAAGTCATGTGACTCAGCCCCCTAATCATTTTCATTGCCTTCCGCTGGACTCTCTCCAATTTGTCCACATTATCATTTTGATAATGATCAAAATCTAATTAAATATTGAAAGATGTGGAGTCAACATTCAATCTATAAATCAGTTTCTGTGTATAGTAGGCTGTAAGGCTGGATGGACAGACAGAATGCACCATAGCTTTTTCCCCAGGAGACCCCCATTCGCAGCCCCTTGCAAAGCCAGTTAGTCAGGCTTTGCACAGAAAGATGCATATCTGGGCATAGATTTCAAAGTATACGGATGGTAAATTTGTGCCAAACACAAACCAAGAAAGCTTTGCCTTTAAGTGGAAAAACCCTGAGTAGAAAGAAACAGAGCAAAGACGTGGGGTAGGAGACTCATTCCTTCAGTAACAGCAGATATGATAGTTTTGAAAGGAACAACAAGGGCTTCAAATAGAAATGAGAGATGGAAAAAAAATCCTCTAATGTCACCTCGTACACCTCACTCCCAAAGTGCAGGAATGCTCCCTGCAGCATTTTTTGTTAAAAACATCACACACAAGCAACAGAGCTTTGTCCAGTTTCTGCCCAGCAGGAGAAAGGGTGGTAAGAGGAGAATTAAAAATTTGCCTTTTCAAAACAAAACAAAAACACTTTCCCTGACCGAGTTTTTTTACGGAGTAAAGTGGGAGAATAATGAGACCACCAAGAAATACCTTATAAGGCCTTATGCCCACTACTAAAGAAGATGAGTTTTTTTACCTCAGGGTAACTAACACACGAGTTATCCTGAGATAAAATCAGAGTGAAGTCCAGGCATTTTAGTTTTACTGCAAGATAATTCCCTAAGATCAACACCTGGAGTAGGTATAGGACTGTTTACCTCATGGTAAAACTAACAGGCCTGGTCTTCACTGTGTTTTTACCTTAGCAGAGTTGGTGTGTGTTATCACCCTGAGGTGAAACATGCACCTTTCAAAGCAATGAACACAGGGCGTAAGTGTATTTGCAGTGCACAGAAAGGGTTAGTATGGACCAGGCTGAAGAAGAGAGGATACATGCGGCAGGATTTGGGAAAATTCAGAGCCACTGTGTGAGATTGTGTGTGTGTGTAGAGCATGGCAAATTCAGAATAATTGTGTGTGGGTGGTGGATTGGTGTGTAAAATGACAAATTAAGAATCACTGGGTTTATGTGTGGGTGTGGGTGTAGACCATGGCAAATTCAGAATCAGTGTGTGGTGTGAGAGAGAGAGAGAGAGAGAGAGAGATTGTGTGTGGCATGGCAAATTCAGAATCTGCGGGGGGTAAATTCAGAATCAGTGTCTGTGTGTGTGTGTGTGTGTGTGTGTGTGTGTGTCAGGGGGGTACCCAGTGCATTCAAAGGAACTTGGGTATCAGCATGGCCAGATGGAGGCGTTCTGAGTGTAATGTTCTAAGAACTCTCCAGTCAGTAGAGATTAAAATAACTTCTATTGTTAACAAAGGAGCTAAGCAAGAGATTTGCTGCCTCTCAGCTGTAGGACCCAGCTGGTTCTGTTCAGTTCCAAGAGAGGAGCATGTCACAGGACGCTTACAGAGCACAGTGCATCATCTAGGCTGTTCGATATAGGTTTAGACTGCCCTCATGACTCAACATTTTGACAAAAGAGGCAATTTTTCATCCAGACCAAGTGAAAAATGCAAATTGCTTCATGCTTTTGAGGCAAAATAATTTTTGCTTAGAAACGAGACTATTTCTGCTTGGAAATGGGTCTGGTTTTGCAGGAAAAAAAAGTCACATCATTTTTTTGGGGGGGAGGGGGGGAGTTCACTTTTGTACTGCTAATGAAATACCACGAGCAAACAAACCCACCCTGTAGCCATTTCAATATATTTGGATTTTAAACAACATTGCATTTTGCTAAGGCTACTTCAGACACCTCTAAACCCAATATTTAGAGAAGAAAAAGAAGAAAGAAAACTAGGATGAATAGAGGCAACTGGAGTCCAGCTAGTGTTAGGTCCTTGCCAAGGAAAACCGCTAGAAACATAACGATACTAAGGACATTCATTAGAGATGAAATGAGTACTGGCGGAACTCTTATGTATTTCTCTGTTTGTTTTGTTGATGTTGCTGGCTTTTTGGCAGGGGGAAAGAGAATGAGAATCTAAGCACTTGTCAGCATGGGTTCATCACGTAAGGAAAAAAAAAAGACGGCGTAAGACAAATATAATTGATTTTGTTAAGGGAGTGACTAAGAAAAGCAGACAGAAGGCAAGCAGCGGATGCAGTTTACTTAGATGTCAGCCAGTCCTTTGATATGCACCACCCAGCGGGAGAGTGCTCAACCAAGCAGCACAGCAAAGAAAATCAACAGGGCGCTGGGGTGCACTAACAAATATACTAATGATGCCCCTGGTGAATCATTACAATTAAAAATCAAGGGTGGTAGCAGGCTCCCTAAATAAGTCGCCTCAGAAAGAGTATCACGTACAATATCGTTCACCTACTTCAAGACAGGCCAAGCAAGTCTTGGAAGGAATCCAGGCAAGGCAAGAAGCCTCATGTGGGGAATGGAAGGATTGCTTTAGGAGGAAAGGCTCTTTAGCAAGTTAATCCAAGAATAAAAAGGAAAGCCCCAAATTAACAAAGCACTTAACCACAGGCTTAAGTCCCACAGGCCAGATGGTGCCACCTTTGCTCGTGCTAAGCAGTGCATTTCTCTGTAAGCAGCCCCGTTGGCTATTACCTGGGTCGCCTGGCACGGTCAGGTAGTGTTCAACACAAGCAAAGGTGGCAGAGACCGCTCGTAAGACAGGGCTCATTCACGCTACAGGCAAAGGGTATAATGTGCATCACAGAGAAAGGTAAATTAGTAAATGCTATCAGGAGAGGGTCCCTGTTCCAGAGGGGCACTAGCCTAAGAAACAGTGTAAGCAGCACACACGCATAAGCTGAAGGGAGAAGGATAAGAGGAAAATCAATGCTACATCTGGGCAAGGGGTGCATCTCTCTGGCTCTTCCTCCATCTGTTGATCGTCTGTTTCACTTTCTGTCCCCCTAAAAGAAACCACCCTCTCTTTAAGCCGCACTGAGCCGTCAGGGGGCCAGAGACTTTGCGGAAGTTGGGAAGAACGGGTTTTATTTTCTCCTCGCCATTCTTTTTTCTCTTTTGGGATTTATGACAAAGAGTTGAAAACCAGGAGCTTCTGTTCCTGGAAGAGCAGCATTGGCTGGGAAGCCCTGCGGCTGGCAGATGCACGAGGCAATTAACCCCCGTGCATACAGAAGTGAAAGGAAAAGGAACGTCTGCAAACCACAAAGGCAAGGGAAGGGGAGCGGAGATATCCGAGCTTGAGCATCTCCTCACTGCCATGTGGGCACAGCTGGGACGTGAGCTGTGCCACCAGCCAGAGTACACGTTCTTCAGCACATGGTGGGTGAGAGCATCTGCTATGGGCTAAGGCCCAGATCCTCCACTGAAATCAATGGGAGTTACAGCAGCTGAAGGTGAAGATGCTCAGTGCCTTGCAGGATCTGGCCCTAATGCAATCATTCCCTCAACAGCTCTGTGAGCTAGTTATGGATCACTATCCCCATTTAGCTGATGGGGAAAACTGAGGCTCAGAGAGACTGAAGGACTTGCCCCAAGATCCTACCTAGGTGGAATCCATGACACAGGCATGGTTAGAGCTCACCAATTCCTACCACAGCTCCCAAGTCCCATGCTCAGAGCTCTGATGGCAACACCTCCTTCCTATTGTCTGTATTTATTAAGTGCTAACCATGTGCTAAGTGCCTGGCAAGAGACAAAACAGGGAAGCCCCCTGCTGTGAGGAGCTTGCAATCTAAAGGAGAGGTATAAAAGGATGGGGCGTACTGGGAAGCCCAGGGGAGAAATAACTTAATGCCTGGCTCTCTAAAGGCACTGCCTGCAGGGCAGGTGCTGCGCCCACACTACAGCACTTGACAGCGTTGTTTAAAATAAAGCTGGTGCGTTTGTTCTTTTCAAACCTGAGAAAAATCAGAGCTTTTGTCTCCTTTTAATTTCCTGAGGTTGTTCTCTCCCCCGCCCTTCCTCCCTCCCTGCAGCCAGGCTGTGCATTTGCAGAGTCTAGCTATACCTCCTGGCCCCTGAGACAATGTCCCCCCCACCCTACCCTCTCCCGACTGCCAGCAGCATCTTGGAGAAGCCAAAAACATCAACAATTTTCTTCAACTGAGCCGGAAAGAGCAATAAATCAGCTCCAGCAATGGCAAATGAAACGGATTGCTCCACTGCAATTAATGCCTTTCCCTGCACTGCACCCACCAGCAGAGGGATCTGCTCATTAGAATTCTGGCTGGAGAGCTGAGTGACAAGAGATGGAGAGAGATGGGGAGAGGGAGAGGTGGGAAGTCGGAGAGGATCAGAATGAGAAAAAGAGAGAGATGAAGAAGCAGAGAGGGCAGGAGGAGGATTCAGAAAAGAGGGAGAGGAAGAGATGGAGAAGAGAGAGACGGAAGCAAGCAAATCACATGAAAAAGAAAGAAAGAATGAAAGAAAGAATGAAAGAACGAAAGAAAGAAGCAGGATAAAAAGAGGGAAAAAAGCAGAAGGAGGTGAAGGAGAGCTAGAGAGGAGGAGGGCCAGAAAGAGATAAAATAGTAACAAAGGAATTTAACAACAGAGCTTTATCTTTCAGCTAAAAATAAAATAACCCCCTGCTTAACTAAGGTGAATTTATCACTCCCACTGTCCCTGTGGCACTTGCAGTCAGCAGCTGAAGGAGTAAATAATTACACTGTCAGGCTGGACCAGGCCCTTGCTTTCACACCAACGGTGGTTTAAGTTTCTTGTTATTCTCCATTAAAGACCGGATATTGCTTCCTCCGGTGAGTGCCCCCCCCCATTCCCCTTTCTTGTTTAATGGCCACAATGGATTATATCCTCATTTCCCCCTCAACAGTGGTTTGCCAATCATCATTTGGTTATTATTCTGGATGACAAACTATTGCAGCTAAAGCTCCCCTGACAGAAATCCCTGCCCTGTCACAGTCAGATTTCTGAATGCTGCAGCATGACTAGGAGAGAGGGATGGGAGGAAATGAAAGCAAATAATGGGGGCGAATAACTCAAGAACACAACAGATTTCCCGCCCCTCTGTGGCAGAAGGCAGAAAGCATCATTCCACTGAAGGATGGAAGTGTTTTAGCAGACTGAGCCAGGAAGCACCATGATCTCGGTTTGCAATGCTGCCTCTCAAACTGCTTTTTGCTATGTATCGCCTCTTTGCCCTCTGCAACTGAGCCCTCCTCACCAGTGATCGGAACTGACAGGTGCAACCGCCAATAAGAGGTCTCTAGTCAGGCGTTAACCGAGCAAGGGGAAGGAGGGGGGTGGAGAAACTTTCTGAAGACATTCTTTTAAATTATATATGGTAGAGATGGGTCCTCGGCTGTTGTACATCGATGTTAACATCACAGACTTCAACGGATTTATGTTGGAGCACAGAGAGTGCAAAAATATCATTCCACCCTAAGTTTTTTTTGCTGTAGTTGGTCGTGGCAAGATTTTGAAAGACCAAAAGGGATTTGTAGCAATGACAGCAGTGCTGAACTCACAGGGAAAGAGGAAGAGCCTGGGAGACAGGACTCCTGGGTCCTACGTGTCTCTGCCAGAATTTGCCGCGTGACCTCAGGCAAGCCACTTACCCTCCAATTTTCCAAAAGCGGGCACTGATTCACATGCCCAGCTAGATCCACCTTGGATGTGATTTTCAGAAGTGCCGAGCTGAAGTCAGGGGGAGGCATTCAGCAGCACCTCTGAAAATCGGGCTCACCGTGTCTCAAGTTGGGCACCCAAAAACCAAGGCACTGAGAATCATTCGGGCCTGGCCCTCTCTGTGCCCTCAATACCCTCACCAGTGAATAGGAACAATGGCCTGAAACTCCCCTCCCGCTCTGGATCTGTACCTCAGTGCAATCCCTCTGACTTCAGTGTCTCCGGGCTTACCTTGGTGTAAGTAAAAGAAGAAGCAGGGGAGATGGGGAGCCTTACATTTCCATCTGCCCTGAAGGGTGAATTCCATTGAAAATCACTGAGTTCCTGTGAAATCTGACTTTCCTTTCTCAGAGAAGAGGTGGACCTTTAAGGCTTCAGCACAGTACCTCACAGAAGGGCAGTGAAGTGTACTGTGTTATAGTTTCAGAGAAAAGCACATTGTGACCCTCAGTCAAAGATGCTATTGAAAGGCAAGGGTAGGATTATTTATGTTCTGAGCTCAGCTAGATTCACTGGTGATGTGTCTGGTGCTCCAGCAAGCCCCTGATGACAAGAAGATTACAATACTTAGCAGTGCAACTGCCAGGGAGAAAGGCCTGAAGGCTGACGTTGCACATTGGGGTACACTGTGAATGTCCCATAGTGCTTAAGAGTTCCAGCTTGCTCTGGGCGAATGCTCAAGGGGATAGATTCTTAGCTGAGACTGACAGGGCACTGCTGTGAGGGAGCTCACAACCCCAGACAGTAACAGGGCACTGCTCTGATGGAGCTCACACAAATGTTGCCCAAGCCGACACTGACAGAATGCTGCTGTGATGTCATGAAGAAGCTAACGCTGTCAGAAGCCATGATGGCACTGCCGTGAAGGGGCTCACCTGGTCCGAGCTGAGTGTGTCACTGCTGTGGAGCCAGGGGAAAAGATGTCTAGTTCAGAAAAGATGGGATCGATATCTCCTGACAAGGGCTTCCTTCCTACAAACCTGAAACCTGGCGGGGAAGTGTCTCGCCGCACAGGCCAAGAGAGGCATTCTGAGGGCAGACATATTGTCTTTCAAGCCTTGACCTCACAAGTATCCTGGCAGCTCCACAGAGCAAAAAAAAAAAACACAAAAAACCTCTTCAGAGATCCAAGTTCAGGGGCATCCAGTTCGTCTCTTTAACGGTGTCAGGCAGGGCTTGTGCTGGGAGCATTGTTACTCAGAGCTTCACCTTGCAAATAAATAGCTCTGAACTACAGCCAGAAGCACTGGGATCTTTCAAAGACATTATCTGGAAACACTCAGTAGAAAGCACCTAAAGTCCCATTAATCATCCCACCGCTTACAGTACTTTTTAATGGCTTTTATGGCTTATCCTTTGAATGCCAACAAAGAGTGTGATTTCTCCTGGCTTATTCTATTAAACAGAAATCAATATCTAATACAAATGTGCCGATGGTGGGATATTTGGAAAGGCCAAGGGGATGCTGGTGCCTTTTCTTCTCTCTCTCTCTCTCTCTCTCTCTTTGAGCAGCGGGCCATGGTGCAAGGATTTGCTAATCCCAACAATGACACCTGATATAGACCCTGCTCAGAAAGGAGCCTTTGATTCTCAACCCCCAGACCAGGGTTTTGAGTCAAGGAAAAGGCTCTGAAGCCAGCAAAGCCAGCAGCCGATGTACTGCATCCTTTTTCCAGTGCTCAGAAATGAGGAAGTGAGTGGTGGGGAAGGCCCAGGGGCCTCTGGCCTCCCAATAGAAGAGAAAAGCCAGATGGAAATGCAACCTGGCGCTGGCCAGAATCCCAGACACCCCATGACTCTAGACCAGATGCCCAGCTGGGTCACACCACTGTCGACTGCAGTCTCTGGTCCAAAGCTGATTTACGCTGCCTATGTAGCCCTTCAGCAAGTGTTTAACTCTAGGGTGGGTGAACAGTCCCATTGTCAACAATGTAAGTACTCGCGTGCTTAAAGTTAAGCATGTGCTTTAGTGCTTTGAGAGATTCAGGCCTTCGGCCCACAAGTCCATAACTAACATGCCTGTGGTTCAAGGCAGGATTTGGAGAGTAGCTCAAAGCTGATTTAGAGCAAGGATTTCAGCTCAGATTTGACAGTGCTGGTTCCTATGTACAAGGGCTGCATTAACCAATAACTAACTAAATAAAATGATTAAGTGATCTTGAATTACTGATATCAATTGGAATCTGTGTTTGCTAAGAGCTACTTACCCGGCATACACATTTGGGGCTTTCTTTCTGTACATTACTTATAACTATTTGTTGCTGTTGTTCAGTAATTTGCTATTTACCAAGTACAAAGGCTTCGCACAAATACCCAAAAGGAAACACAACACTTGGAAAATGAACTCACTGGCCTAGATTTTTCTCCCTGCCTCTGTCCCCTCCTCCCCCCCGAAACCATGCAGAGATCTCCCCCATCACACTGGCAATGGGGCTGAGCAACCACCTTTGTCCTCATCTGTATATTCTGAATGCTCCGGTGGATGTTCCACAGGCCTGGGACCCAGGCTGGAGCAGAGAGGAGCGTGGGTGGGCACACACATCATCCCCTCCTGTAGAGATAACCTCATTAAAATAATCTGACCTGGAGAATAGCTATTCTAGGGACTACGCCCCAAGATCAAGGGGCCGTTGGTGCCAGGGATCCAGCTGGTAGCCTGGTAGTCTAGCTCAAATGGAGTCAGGGGGTGACCCACCAGGGCCCAGAGCCAAAGTGGAGGCAGAGGGCCTCCTTGTGGATGTCACTGCTGTCCCAGGACACAGTTATTATGGCCTAAAAAAATGCTTTCCGCCCATCTGAGTCCATGGAATCTCTGCACTTTGGTGATCTGCAAGCTTCCTTCAGCATTCGAGGGGTTAACAACATCTCATTCGGATTCCACCGAGCACTCTGGCTATCAAAAACACAAGGGTGCAATGCGCCAGAGGTCCGGGCTTAGGACAAGAACAGCAGAGTTTGCGAAGTACACAGAGCTACCAATTCATTGTGCACAGACAGTGCTAGGAGGATGCATTAGAAATGGGAGATGATTGGATGGACGGACAGGTGAGTCGGCTGTCTTGTGAATACCGCAGAGGGAAATAGCTGAACTGCAGAATTAATGCCAATAGATAGCCCTGGGAAGAGAGTGGATGAGAAAATGGATACGAGATGGCAATGCAGCAAAACCAAAATCTATGTTGATTTGTAGCTGCATATGGAGAGGCGCTGCGGATTAGAGGTGGGAATATCTCTATCCATCTAGGTTCCTCCATGTCCCTCCCATAGCATCTAAAGTGTGTTCTCTATTGATTCAATCGGACCAGGTGCTGAGCAGTCTGGCCTTGAACCAGTCAAGCAGGTGCTGAAGTGCTTTGCTAGATCGGGGCTAGCGCTCTCAGCAGCTTGTAGCAGCAAGCCTTTTATGGCTCCCGCGCATAATACCCTGAGCTCCAGACACCAGAAAGCCATCAACCAATAGAAGGGAATTCAGAGCAGTTCAGATATGGGGCTGGCAGGACTGACTTCAGGAAAAAGGTTCAAAGAACGGAATAGGTAGAGATTGGCCAAACCATAACCAGGGAAAGAAGGGTATGAACAGCATAAAGATTCCCTAGGGTCAGTAGGAGCCAATCAGCACACTGAACCAGCAGCCCTGCAGGCTGGTGTATCCATGGCACCCCCACGCACCACGCTGGGGTACTATTTAACGTGGTTGATTGTACTTGCTTCCTTGCTCCCGTTATGAAAATGTCTCTTTAGGGAGAGAGCGCAAGGAGTGGAAAAGTTACAGATGCTCCAGGCACTTAGCTACACTTAGCAACCTGAAGCCTGCCAGAAACATCCGAGCACAAGTGATGCTCCCAGATCTCAGCGTGCATGAGAATGGAAAGCAAGATGCCGGCTTGCTCAGCAGTGGTTAACGCTTGGCTGTTAAGGCAGCCACTCTCCAAAATGAGAGAACAACCGAACCCCTAATACAAAATGCTGCACACTCAGCCAGTTCTATTTCCAATGCATGTCACCTCTCATAAACTTCTGCTACAGGCAGCTTAGGAGGTTTACACACGGGGTGAGAACCTTCGTGTGTGTACATGTGTCTATGCGCCCCGTGTCGGTCCTGTGACCCTAGATGCCCCTGTATTCACACGCTACATGCTACTGCAGTAAGATCTGCACTGATTATGCCTTGTGAGATATCATATGAAAGCTAACACCATTCTGGGTAGTCATATGCATGTGGTAACAGTGAAGTTATGAATTCCCCCTGTATGATGTTACTAAAACATGTTTAAGACCAGACAGCCTAGCCTAGGTGTAGGAGATAAGGAATGTGGGTTTACCTCAGTTTACATGTTAGCAGTAAACAAAGCCATGGAGCTAAACCAGCAGGAGTTACCCTGCTTCTGAGCTCCAGAGACAGGGAATTAACATGACTCCTGCACACCAGTGAGACAGGAGAACGAATCCCCAGACTCCATCCTTATCCTTCACCTTACAAGACAAAGGAACCAAGCGATTTGATCTTGGGAACAGGTCCTGGCCACACCGGCCAATAAAGGCTGGAAAGGAGACTGGGGGTGAGAGAAACCAGCTTGAACAAAGATTGTATCTTACTAGATTTAAGTTCTAGACTTTCACATGTATTTTCACTTCTATTGGCTTGTAACTCTACCTTTATCTCTTACTTGGTATCACTTAATCCTTGCTCTTTTGTTAATAAACTTGTTTTGCTTTCATTATAAATCATCAGTGCTGTGTCAGTTCAGTGGAGTGTGGGCTTCTAGGAAGCTGACAGCCTGGAGTGTTTGACTGTCTCTGTGAAGGTATTGAATCTAACACATTCTCTGGGCAGGCCTTCCATCAGGATGATTTGGGGGCAAATTCAGGGCTGGTACGAGTCCTCAGGTCAGCCTGCAAGGAGCAACCAGGTTGGACAAAGGCAGGGCGAGGCTTGTGCGCTGCTGGCACTGGCAGCCTGTTGGGGACAGCGTTCTGAACCAAAGCTGAATGCACAGCCACAAGACACCCAGGGTTACAAGGCAGATAGTGACCAAATCCCTGACTGGCCTGTCTGAACCCCCAAAACATCACAAGTGCATATGTGGGGTTGTGTGTGTGCTGGCATGTGTGTGCGAAGCCTGGGACTGTTACCGAAGTGATTGTGGACACCAGGGGCAGCTCCCTGGCAGGTGGGAGCAGTGCGGCTGCAGACGGCAGTGGAGCAGGGCAGCAGGGAGAGGAGGGGCACCCCTGCTCCGGAGAAGTTACCTGGCTGCTCCAGCTGCCCACCTGCCACTCGGATCTGTCCGCCTTCTCCAGACGCTGCTGCTCGCTTGCCTGGCTGCTTCTGTAAGCCCAGCTGGCTCTTGTCAGGTCAGGTGGGAGATTCCATGCGGTACTCACATCAGCACGGCCACGGCACCCCCCGAGCACAGCACCCTGGGCAGTGGCCCCCACTCAATCACCCTTAAGGCCGGCTCTGGTGGACACAGGCATACAGGAGTGTATGGGCACAGGCCTGGATGGGGATCACAGGTCTGCATCTGTGTATGTGGGAGGGCAGAAGCAAGGTATGGGAGGCAGGGGTGGAGAGGAGAGGAAAGCACAGGCATGCACTTGTGTGCCAGAGTGTTTGTGTGCATGGACAGGCAGGTATATGGGCATGTGTGAGCAAACGGGTGGGCATGACCCACGCTGTGTGAGTGGGCACAGATATGGGGACATGCCCCCCTATGTAGTGGGCAGGTGTGCAGGCCCAAACCTCTGGCTGATGAGTGTGCAGGTGCATACCAGGCATGTATGCGGGCACCTCCATATCCCCAAGTGTGAGAGGGTGTGTGCAGGGATGGTGGGGGTACCATGTCCCTGCCGTCTTGGGGAAAGGAAGTTACAAAGAAGAAGAAACGTGGCTACTCATCTGCCTCCAAGTGAATAAGAGGTTGTTTAAAAAAACAAGAGAGAGATAGAAAATGTCATTTCTCTGGAGATGCCACAAAAGGTCATTTTTTTTTCCTGGGGAAAGGCATCTCCAGTTTAAATAATGAAAGTTCTCTGTATTGTTCCTCTGCCAATCTGCATTTATTTATTTATTTGACTCCATCCCCACCAGCCCATAAATCATGGACAGTCTTTGAAGAGCATTCAGAGTCCATTCAGAGCCACTCATTTCCCTCTGTTCCTGCCCCCCGCCCCATAGCAAAGCAGCCGAATGAGCCAAGGCAAACATCTCTAATGTCTCCTTTCAAGCTCAAAATGTATTTTAATAATTTAAAGCTGCGCGCGCCTTTCAGCTGCTTGATGAATTATTTACAAATTCTACAACAACACACGGGCGCTCCCACACACAGAAAAAGTGCCGCCCTCTACAATTTCTGGGGCGTTAAATCATGTCGGAGCCGACGAGCAGATGAAAGCAGGGGGGGGAAGTCAGCCCTTAAATTCTTTACAAATCGCTGCCTTCTTTATTGCTCTGGATGAATGTTCCACAAGAACTTCCTGGGACGTGTGACGACAGGAGACAGCTCTGTCCTGCACCCAAGCATGAAAGAGGGAGACAGAAGGAGAGGATAAAAATTGCTAAAGCTTAATTTGGACAGAGAAATCAGAGGCAGGGCTTCCTCGGGAGTACAGGGCTCTTCTGAACTGGAGTGGAAGGGGAGTTCTCAAAGAGCCAGGGGGCTCCTGTCGTGCCACCTTCAGTCACTTTGTCCATACAACATGGCGAAGATCAAATGCCAGTGAACCCCAGCAATGTAATATGGAGAAAGGAAGCACTCCATTATGGAAAGATGCTGTCTGAACAAACACCTGGATCCACAAATTGCATCCCTTACCTAAGTCTGAGCAAAACCTGATCAGTCCAGTAGAATGGAGTCCACCCTGAGATGCCTTGGAAATCAAAGGGATTGTAATGGATTTGGTTTGGTCTAGTACGAACTACAAAGTTTGGATCCATCACCAAACTTTTCTAAACTTTGTGGGTGTTTGGCTCTGCTTCAGGTCTGTCTCTGACCTCCGCCAACTCACACACACAGAAAAATCTCCAGTGTTGCACACGATGGATGTAAAACCAGGTGAAACACGGCTATTCTATTGTGGTATTATTTTGAGTTCAGGGACCAAACTCTCCTACTACGGGATATGAGCAACACCCATTGAGGTTAACGGCATTACTCTGAATTGACAACAGCATAGAATATGGGGCCATTCATTTCAATAGGAGTTACTTGTTTGGTGCATGCAGCTACCTGCTGGCACATATATTTTGAGAGGATCAATTTGGACTGTGTACATTTTTATGTTGCCCACCGGCTCAGATTTTCAAGTTCTCCGCATCATCTGGGACTAGAATTTCTAAAGAGTTCAGAACCCAGCAGCTCCCACTGTGACCCTTCTGTCCAGGATCTCAGAAGAGCTCAATGCCCAACTCAAATGGGTATTCAAAAAACTATTTTAAAAAATCCAACAAAAAACCCATACAAATTCAGGGCTTTTTCCTCGTTTGTTGCCACTAAACACAGAACAACCCCCTGACCAAAGCAGCTCTAACATCCATTTGCCAGGTACTTTATCTAACCTAATCTAGCTACACTTGGATCTATCTAATATATTTCTAAGGCACCTATCGTCCTTGTATGGAAGCCTCCAGTGAGCAGGTCTAGTTCCAGGAGGTGGTTTCCAGGGGCAATGTTAAGTCAATACTGTGATTCCATTAGGGGGCGTTTAGCTATACTCCAGGGACCAGTCCTCTCCTCTTCCCTAAGTCATGCCCAGGGCAATCCATGTGGGCTACTCAGCAGGAGCAAGACATGAGCTGAAGCCTGCCTACAAAGTGACAGCTTGTGGCCTCTGACCTCGGGAAACAAAGCCAGTTCACATTCAGCTGAGCAGAAAGGTTTTGCTGCTGCCCGAGCATGCGAGGGACGTGACCTTTCCGAAAACTCTGGTTATTTATTTTTATAATCCTTCTGTTGGAATAAACGCTCTGCTCTCCCCAGCACCGGGAGGTCACAGGAGTTAATGAGTGGAGGAGAAAGGCCAAGTGCATGGGATTTTTTCCGTGTGACTGAATGCTAGAGAAGGAAATAAGAAACGGAGGGGTTTGGAGTTTTTTGTTTTGTGCTTTTTACAGTTGTGATGTCTCTCTCTCTTCCTTTATACCTAACAGAATGTTGAGACTCATTAAGAAAGGGATAGATAATAAGACAGAAAATATCATATGGCCTCTATATAAATCCATGGTACGCCCACAGCTTGAATACTGCGTGCAGATGTGGTCGCCCCATCTAAAAAAAGATATACTGGAATTGGAAAAGGTTCAGAAAAGGGCAACAACAATGATTTAGGGGTATGGAACGGCTTCCGTATGAGGAGAGATTAATAAGAATGAGACTCTTCAGCTTGGAAAACAGATGACTAAGGGGGAATATGATTGAGGTCTATAAAATCATGACGGGTGTGGGGAAAGTAAAAAAGGAAGTGTTATTTACTCCCTCTCATAATACAAGAACTAGGGGTCACCAAATGAAATTAATAGGCAGCAGGTTTAAAACAAACAAAAGGAAATATTTCTTCACACAACACATAACCTGTGGAACTTTATGCCAAAAGACACTGTGAAGGCCAAGACTATAACAGGGTTCAAAAAAGAACTAGATAAGTTCATGGATAGGTCCATCAATGGCTATTAGCCAGGATGGGCAGGGATGGTGTCCCTAGCCTCTGTCTTCCAGAAGCTGGGAATGGGTGACAGGGGATGGATCACTTGATGATTACCTGTTCTGTTCATTCCCTCTGGGGCACCTGGCATTAGCCACCGTTGGAAGACAGGATACTGGGCTAGATGTACCTTTGTTCTGACCCATTACGGCCGCTCTTATGTTCTTATGCCTGTTTCATATTCCCGTTTTCCTACCTTTTCCCTGTATCTTTCCCACCATTCTCTCTTCCTCCCCTCTCTCACTCTACCCTGTTCCCCTATTCCCCCACCCATTTCTATATCTTTTCCCCCCATTCACTCTATCTCAGTGCTCCATAGGCAGGGTTAAGATTCATAGACCACAATGACAGACAATCATCCACAACATGCTTTCGGATTGGGAAAGGAGAATTAGTAAATATCTGCCCATTGAGTTTGAATGTCTCACACTGCACATACACAAGGCGGTAAGAATCCCTTGTCCTTTTCATCTGAGAACCTCAGACCACTGCACAGACGTTGATTAACTATTAAACCTCACTATGTCCCACCGAGTTAGGTTAAGAGATGGAAAGGAATCAATTCACCCACCACTAAAATGCAGCCACCTCTGGGGCAACCGGTTAACTGTCACCTACACAACAGGTTAAAGAAGAATGCAATATACAACTGTAATTAGTGGGGGAACGGGGGAGGCAGGATGTCCATGCTGGAATTTAGCTAGAAAAAAATTGTTTTCAGCCGACCTGAAAATGATTTTTTAAAATTGTGGGTGAATTAAAAAGAAAAACGTTTGCTTTGGGTCAGATGAAACATTGCATTTGATGCGACACAAGGTGTTTCCTTTCGGTTTGGAGCATTTTTAAAGTTTTTAATTAAACAAAAAATAAAGGAAATTTCAAAGGGAAAAGCTGTTTTGAATAAAAAAAACATTTCGTTTTGAAAATATCACAACAAAATGTTTTGATGTTTTTCTGACATTTGGTGGATTGCCACTTTATAGTCCCACAGCCTGAATCAGCTGCCCTGGATGAGGCCCGGGTCCTATATTGCAGTGTAGCCATGCCCTTACTCTCTCCCTCCAAATACTGTCTAGTCCTACCCTGCTCGGCTTGTGAGATACGAAAGGCTCATATGATAAAGTGACACAGCTGCGGGCAGGAAAAAGAAACAGAGCGAGAGAACTGCGGTAACAAATGCATCTGCTCCAGTTGCATCAGGGAGTAAATCAGTGAAGTGTACCAAGCAGGAGACACTTGAATCAGTACGTTGCTGTGATAAGTCCTTTTAAAGGGGTTGGTAGAATAGGCTGCCCAATAAAAAGAATACACCCCAGCTGGTAGGGAAAGATCAATGAAACTTCTCATATTGCCTCTCAAGGCACAGCCATCCCTGATGTTTGCAGCCACTTCCAGTCCCCCAGTCCTAGGAAAACTTCAATGTTTGATTTTCCTGCACTATATTTTCAAAGAGGTGGCCACGGTGAGGGAACAGGGGGGCCAGTGCTGGTTCAACAGGGAAGGCTTGATGGCAGAGGAAGAAAGAGATGCTCCAAAGCTCTTAGGTTATCCAGGCTAACGGCAGAGCTGTTTCTTCACTATGTTTCTTAGTGCTTTATCGCGTCAACTTTTCAATGGCTGAAATGACGGAGCTTACAGTGTGTCCTCCGGGAAGATGATCCCACCGTGTAAGGCCTCACTGGTAGGAATTCTTTAATGCCGTGTGTATCCATTATAAACATTCCAATGCTCAATTTCATCTCATCTTGGGTCCCTCTAAATAGCTCCTCCCCTTTCCTGGTTTGTAGATTCCCCCACAACCTTAATTGTTATTTGTATTACAGTAGCACCTAGAAGCCGCAATTAAGGTCAGGGCACTGCACGTACACAAAACTTCCAACCTAACAAGACAAAGTGTGGGAGGAAGGCGGCCTCTCATCATCCCCATTGGACAGCTGGGGAGCTGAGTCCCAGAGAGATGAAGTGACTTGTGCAAGTTTACCCAGGGAATCTGCGGGAGAGTTGGGATCTGAAACCATATCTCCCAAGTCCCAGCTCAGCGCCTTGTGACAAGGATACCCTGCTTGTCTATACACATGGGTTCTTTTAATCGCTTCCTGCCTTCGGTCAAGTTGCTCCTGATACATGACTGTCTTCAGGCCCTTGAACATGTGAGCTGCACCAATTTAGGGAGCATCTACACTGCAATTGGAGACGATTCCCGAGCTAGCTGGGATCTAGCAAGGTCCAGTAGCAATACCTGTGAACCCATGGCCGCATGGGCTGCATACCCTAGGTGTGTACTCAAGTAGCTAGCCCGTGCTGTCACAGCTTCTCTGCTATTGTTATTGGAGTTTGCTAGATCAAAGCTAGCTCAAGTATATCTATACATGCTGCAGTCACATCACTGGTTGCAGTGTAGACAGATCCTTAGACTCTATCTCTCAGTCTCAAGGAGCCAAGGTGATATGTAAGCGGGTATTAATCACACATTAGTGAGTGGATGTAACCACCTAATTCCTGCATAATCTCTCTCTCTCTGTATGTATTTATACCATGCTCATCACTGTGACCCTGATTCAGCAATGAATTTAACCATGTACTTAACTTTATGCACATACTGAAATCCCATTAATGCTAATGGGCTTTAAGCATGTGTTAAAATGTGTTGCTGAATTGGGCCATAGAGGACTCAAACATTTTGCTTGGTGTAAGAGGGGGACCAAAAGTAGGTGTTAGTTACCTTGATTTAGCTCTGCCTCTCAGTTCAGCCCAAGCCTGCCCAAACGCATTTGCTTGTCTTGTACCTTCAGCCTAAAAATAGCTTTCCCAGCCCTTCTCAGCACTAGCCACTTGCATCTTCCACGCAGGAAATGCTCTGGTCCCACTTAACTATTAACAAGGCACTCAAATGCAAAGTAGAGGAGGATGTATTAATATCTAATAGGAGTGATGGACAGGTGGAGAGCCTAGGTGCTCTTGCTCGCACATGCAGCTCAAACACGAGAGCTGATTTAAAATAGTAATACCAAGACATACATAAGAGAGACATACATTTTCCAAGCCAATTGATTCCTCAGCAGGAATCCTTGACAGATCTATTTTGATCGAATTGTCTAATTGACTACAGTTCTCTTTTCCCTTCAATTCACAACCTTCCATGCCCACGGAATAAATGCAATTTGGAGAACTCCTCCTCAGTAGCAAACTGCAGCTCCTCTGGGGACGGACAGCAGCTCTGCCGATTTTAAATTGTAAACGAGACACCCATCAACCAAGCCTGTCAGAATCTGGCATCTGGTCCTGGGTCCCTAATATTTCTCTCCCTATCGATTGCAAAGTTAAACAGAATTAAATGAAGAAGACGAAATATGAGCAGTTTGCAAGAAGCCAAAGCCAGCTGCATGAGCTGATGACTGCAGCTGGGAGAGTGCCGCCCTGGAGACAGACATGGGCTAGCTCTGTTCGATATTCAGCTTATGTTTCCCCATGCCTTACTTCATCCCACAACTCCTCATCCCATCTTCCTCACCCCTCCATCCCCTTCTCTGTGCTCTTCAGATACCAGCAGAGAGCTATGAATCCTTTCCCCATCTTTGCCTTGGCTCTCAGCTCTTTCACCATTGCTTCCTTCCCGGTCGCTTGTCCCCCACTCTCTGGCGGCGATTCGGCATGCCAGGGGAGAGGCGGCACCTTCCATACATTTCACAAGAGACAGCTTCAAGGATGAAAGACAACAAAGCCACGTCCCTAGCAGACGACACGCCGTCCATGCACCGGGAGGGATGCCGAGGAGAAGAGCCGCAGCTGAATCTTTTATAATAATATCAATCGATATTAAAAATGGATGGAGGCTGCTCAATTTTTAAAGCATCTTAAATTAATCTTTAAATACAACTATTTTGCTTAAGCCAAAGGCTTTTGGGTAGCCTGACAACGGTGTCTCCTTCTTTCCCCGCCACCCCCAAATTGCCCCAAGCTCAGATCAGTTATTTCAGGAGCTTAAGTAACCAATATACACCAAGCAGAATTCCCCAGAACCTAGGGGTGTAAAGTGGAATCCTACATGAAATCCACTCTTGATTTAACTGGGCAATCTAATTTGCCTGTGTAGTGCGATGGGCACTATAGGAAATATTAAAATAGCTAATATTAGGCTAGATGGGGCAGGAAACACGGTTCCACAGGTAAGCCCCACAGTACCAGGCCAGAAAGGTGCAGAGTGGAGGGGATTTAACAGAAGGTACTGACGCTTACTCACAGAGCTGCAGCAAACCCAGGACTGGCCTAGCAGGAATTGTCAAGATCCTGAAGGAGATTAAAACTGTGTGAGATTTAGGAGCGGGTGGTGCTGCAGGTCAAGGCTGAGCCGTGTTTGTGGGACTAGAACTGGAGTAGCTGGGAGATCTGTAGGGTGCACTAGCAGAGCTGTATTATTATCCAAGCATGGAATTTCTATCCATAGAGATTCTATGGTACAGTTTGATTCATTTAAGATTTTTACTATATTTGACTCTATGTTTTCTTTCACATACAGTACCACGCCCCCACCAGTGCGACTTCCTCTGTCATTCCTATGTATTTTGTACCCTGGTATTCCTGTGTCCCATTCATTATTATCCTCATTCCACCAAGCTTCTGTGATGCCTATTATATAAATATCCTCATTTAATACCAGGCACTCAAGTTCACTCATCTTAGTATTTAGACTTCTTCCATTTGTAAACAAGCACTTACCCAATGTGTTAAATATTTAGTTGTCTGCCTTCACGTGATGTAATTGAATGGCACTCTCCTTCCTCTGACTGATTCTCCCACCTGTACTTTACCAACTTCAATCATCTCCTCTTTACTAGGATATAGAGTATCCCCTTTAACAAATCCTGCCCTAAGGCAGTGGCTTCCAAACTGTGGGTTTTGACCCAATACTGGGTCGCGGAATGTAGGGCATTGGGTTGCGGTGGCTCTGGTCAGCACGACCGACCAGGCTGTTAAAAGTCCCATCAGTGGTGCTGCCCGGCTAAGGGAGACTAGTCCCTACCTGTTCTGACACCACACTCTGCCCCAGAAGTGGCCAGCAGCAGGTCCAGCTCCTAGGCGGGGTGACCACAGGGCTCCGCGCGCTGCCCCCACCCTGAGCACCAGCTCCACATTCCCATTGGCCGGGTGGCGGTGCCTGTAGGCGAGAGACACATGGAGCCGCTTGCATGCCTGCACCTAGCAGCCAGACCTATGCTGCTGTTCATTTCCGGGGCGCAGCGCGGTCCATGGTGCCAGGACAGGCGGGAAGCCTGCCTCTGCACTCTGGCTGCGCCGCTGACTGGGAGCCACCGGAGGTAAGTCCGCACCCCAACCCTGTGCCCCAACCCCCTGCCCCAGCCCTGAGCCCCCCTAAACCTGGAACCCCTTCCTGCACCCCAAACCCCTCATCCCCAGCCCCACCCCAGAGCCTGCACTCCCAGCCCAGAGCCCTGACCCCCTTCTGCACCCTAACCCCCTGCCCCAGCCCAGAGCTCCCCCCCCACACTCTGAACCCTCATTCCCGGCCCCACCCCGCAGCCCTCACCCCTGCTGTCCTACCCCTGAGTCCCTCCCACACCCCAAACCCCTCATCCCCAGCTCCGTTGGGTCGCGGGCATCAACAATTTTCTTCAACTGGGTCGCCAGAAAAAAAGTTTGAAAACCACAGCCCTAAGGGATGCATCTGTCTGAACCACATGCTCCTCCACACCTGTCGGCTTTCCCTCAGCCCTTAGTTTAATTACAGATGTGTGCTGATTATTTTGGGTGGTGAACCGGTGAGCCCCTTGACTTAGCACCCTTGCAGATACAGCTTACAATCTTCTGAGGCACAGGCTGTATCTACTGTGGATGCTACCGTCGCAAAGCTCCTGTGCTGCTGTAGTATAGATGCTTCCTGCAGTGACAGAAGGGTTCCCACCGATGTAGGTAATCCACCTCCCCCAGCAGTCGTAGCTGGGTCAACAGAATAATTCTCCCATCAACCTAGTTGCTCCTACCCCTGGTGTTAAGTCAGGTGGATTTTTCACACCCCTGAGCACCACAGCTACGTCAACCTAACTTTTGAGTGTAGACCAGGCCTCGGGCACAACACTAGGTGATCAGGCCAAAACCTATTGCTGTCGCAAACGTCCAGCCTTACACAGGAACAGAGTTCTGCTCAGCCCAGTTGTCGTCCCCAGACTACAGTCTCATCTCACTTCTCACTTCCGTGGGAGCCATACAGGGGATCCTGCCCCCTGATAATTACAACATCCTGCAGGACAGACAGAGATAGAGGTGCCTGGGAATTCTAATGCCACAGGAGGCTGGCTCAAGGCTCAGTGGCCACGCATGAACGCAACACGTACTTAAGAGGTTCATCCTAAGTGTAGAAGAAAACTACCCACCTGCAACTGCAGCGGGGACTGAGAGAGGAATGACAAAATGACCTCCACTGGGATATGGCCAACGCGCTGAGCCCTAAGTTTTAGCACAGTGTGCGATGGGCTCTTCTGTGACCACTAATGACGCTCAGCAGGGCTGAGATTCAAAAGTCTGCACCAACAACAGCACGCTGACCCCTAGCAGCACATCAGGACACTGCCCGCTGGCTCCCTTTCCCTTTCTTGGGGTCCCCAAGAGCTGCACCCAGAAATCTCCTGTGACAGAAATTACAGCTCCTTTGAAGCCTGCCATCCTGGTGCTGCCGGATATCTCAGCTCACCTTGTGAGCTGCGACAGGATCGTGGGAAAAAACGGGGTAGAGCTGCAGGCTTTTCCTAATTTGCTGCCTCCCTTCATGCGCTGCAGCTCCCAGCTCATATCTGAGCAGAGTCCAGAGCTTGCCAGTGGTCCTGGTGTCACTGTTACTGGTGACAGCTGCTCCTGAACGTGAGAGCTTCCTGAGCGCGAGAAATGCCAAAGAAATGGCATTGAGCAGGGCAGGGCACTTCCCAGCCACAGTGCCTCTCATAATATATTCAAGGGATGTGGCATTTCTGACTGCATCGCTTCTGCCTCACTTGCCATTTAATGTTAAGAGGCTTGTATAGTCAGCAGCGTTTAAAGTGTAATGACTGTTTTCATGCTAAATGCTCTTTTAAATAACCCTGAATTATTGTGTTGGGTTATTGCATTTATAAAATGGCATTTCAAAAAAATAATAATTGTTTTAGAGCTAATTGATGTTTTTAACGGGCTCTGTGCATGGAAGCTGCATTCAGCAGAGGGATGGGTTTCTGTCCGGGAGACAGCAATAAAGGGAGAGAGGTTTTGACCTGGGCAGCAGGGATGTGGGATCTTCCTCCTCCTCATCTCATTAGGGGGGTGCTTTTATAGGAGCCCTTTTTTACAGCCATTAGAGCTGATACAAGCAAAATAAAATGCAACCCATTTGCTTCAAAATGCTGCAGCCAGTTTAAATATCACATTGTAGCAAATCTGCAGGCACATCCAACTTTACAGCTGTCACTCTGCTGTGCATCATAGACACTAAAAACTTCACTGTGACAGGACTAGAACTGAGATCCCACTGCTCCAAAAGCAGAGGTATGTTCCACTTGAGCAAAGGGGGGAGTCTCATTAGCACTATATGGCCTATGACACACAGTACAGCCGTTCTGATTGTATTCGCTAGAGGGCAGTGGTGACACATACATATAGAGGGTTGGTACATTAAGCTCTCACTTAGTCAATGCATTGTCTGGGGAAGACTTCAAAACCCATTTCTAACACAATGTAACTATAATTTGTAGCCACATAGGCCTTTACAAAGGTCACAATGCTGCACATTGTGTGGACACTCACAGCTTCGCAATGATAGCAAGGATGGAACACAGATCCACCTGCTTCAAAAGCACAGGCCGCTACCACTTTCAGTAAAGGAGAATCACCGCTAGCTGTTACCAGTACAGGGTTTATGACACACTAGTGAGCAATATAAATTTTATCCAGCAGGGGAAAAGGGTGCACACACTAGTACTTTATTAACAATGAAAGGATTTTAGAACTCCAATTTACTTCTGACCATTCGTGCTGTTTACTTTTTGCATTTCATTCAGCACAGACAATGGAGCTATGATAGCCATTTCTGGATGCATAGAGTTTAAATCCCAAAGGGAACATTATGATCATCTAGTCTGACCTCCTGCATAACTCAGACCCAAAGAATTTCATCCAATAATTTCTGCATCTACTAGCACAATGCCACACTGCTCAGGTTGCATATGATGCAGGGAATGTATGCATGAAAACAACAATTTCATTAAAACATTTGTATTAATGACAAGTTTGAGTTTTCTATATATAAATAAAAGAGCAAAACCTACACACTGTGCCTAAACTACCTGACAGTGTTGTTTTAAGCCTGCAGATACTGTATTTGAACCTGTGACCAAGGTAAGAAGAAAGTACTTGCTGACAATGAACCTAGAATCTTCAAGCTAAAGCCTGAAAATGTAACCCATGTTCACCCTACAGACTCAGAAACTTGAAAGCAAATAAACGGAACCTCAAAAAACAAAAAACAACACTGGTGATTTTTAAGCCAATTGCATGAATGTTTGGGGCCTGACACATGACTTTTGAAGCCATGTACATCACCATTACCTTACACATGATAAAGTCATTTACACAAGTGCAAAGAGAGTGTGAAATGTGGATTCTGATTGGGGAGTGTTTCACACTCACATTGCACTGGTGTAAATGACTGCACAACAGGCACTGGAGAACTGGGGCTTTTAGTCATGGGTAAAGCACTTATAGGAACACACTGTGGGGACTACAGACTATAATAACAATCATGGAAGAGCACTTTTGGCCAGGGACCATCTCTTTTGACATCCAATATATCTGTACAGTGCTTACTCTGGCCTCTAGGAGCTACAACAGGGCAAATAATAGTTCCCGACTCTCTGGTGCAATGTGACACTTGTTCTATATGAAGAATTACTTAAAATTCACACCTACACTGGGAAATTATTTAGCAAACTTTAATTACTTAACAAAAGCAGCAACGATATTTCTAAGCGGAGAGAGCACCCATAAATATGGTGCCATAAATAAACTGCTCCTCAGTAACATGAATTAATTTGTATTTAATTACGAGAAATTGCTATCAATTACTAAACATTCCTTGCAGAATAGGCAAATTCTTTTAAGAACAATATCGCTTTCTAATTGAAAGTAATTTCCCCTCTCTCTAGCTCCGGATCATGTGAGGTGCTGAGCTGTAGTGGATGTCTCTGAGAGATACGGGGGCTCAGGATTTTGCAGCATGAAGCCTTGTGACGAACGCGCACACAAAGTGACTTACGGGTATTTGTTTAGGTATGGATGCCCTTAGTCATTTTCAGTAGCGCCTTGAAGTCAATGAGACAACTCGTATGCAAGGATCATGAGAACCCGACCCCTGGATTTCACACGCAATAACCCCAGGGAGGCTGATGAAAATCCAGGGCATGATTTTAAAAGGAGCTGAGCGGCTGCAGCTCTCCCCAACATGGATGGCAATAGATCACTTAGGCTATGATTCGGGGAAGCATTTGATTTAGTCCATCCATACTCAGGATAACACTTAAAGAATATATTTAACTTTAGACATGTGCTTAAGTCCTATTGGTATAAATAAGATCTAGGCACATGCTCAAGTGCTGTCCTCACTGGGGGCTCTCTAGCGCTGGGGCTGTCGTCTTCTGTGTTTTTTAAGAACAGGTCAGAGATGGTCTAGGTCTGCTTGGTCCTGCCTCAGCGCAGTGGGCTTCTTGAAGTCCCTTCTAGCCCTGCCTTTTTATGATCCTATGATTCTTCGCTGCTTGTCTGTGCAGCATCTAGCACCATGGGGCCCTGATCCTGGTCTGGAGTTCCTACGTACTATTGTAATGAAAATATATAGCAGCCACATCAGCACCTCTGAAAATCAGGTCACACTAGCCACAACAAAACCAAATCAATGCATTAGCAAACCAGTGACGGATCCCATCCAACAGAAGGCATGGGATGGCAGAAGCCCCACCCTCCCACCCCCACCACCTAAAAACTGAAATTAAATCTAACCATGGGGGTGTAGCCAGGGCCGGCGCAACCCATTAGGCGACCTAGGCGGTCGCCTCGGGCACCAACATTTGGGGGGCGGCGACCGCGGCGGCTGGATCTTCGGCCGCCCCGGTTATTGGCGATATTTCGGGGACGGGACCTTCCACCACCTCTGTCGGGGGCGGCATTTCAGGGGTGGGACCTTCCGCCGCCTAGTGCGGCAAAAAAGCTGGCGGCGCTCCTGGGTGTAGCAACATACCTCAGTCCCTACTGCAGATCCATCAATGAGCTCTACCCACCCCACTCCCCATGCCACACCATTCAACTTATTCCTCCTCTCTGGAAGGGATAAAGCCATTTCACAACCCCTCCCCCATTAGATGGGGGCGGGAGCTGAACTGATGTCAGTGCATATGTCCCTGCTGCAGGAGGTTGGCTGCGTGGCGCAGTGGGCTGCTTCCCCCTCTGTGCCTCCTCTCCCAACAACCCCGTGCAGTTTCCGACTCATTTTCTGCTGTTTTCTGCTTTGCTGTCAGCATACCATCCTCTCGGTGCAATTAATTACATCCACGCTGAGTGTGAAGGACAAGCTGATTCTCAGAAGAGCCAGAGGCCATCCAGTCCAGCCCACTGCTCTTGCAAAACAACTTCCACATTGTGCTGGCGTACTGCAGCTGAGGCTGTTTTCCCCCCAGCATGCTGGAGCCGTAGGGCCCATGGGGGTTTCTCTGCCGCATGCCACCACCCCAACATGCTCTCACCTCCCAAACTGCCCGGCGAGGCCATCTGACTGCTGCATCCATGTCACGATGCCCGAACATGGGCTGCAAATACCCCTCAGCTGGTGCTATTTCTCCTTTCTTCTCCTCAAAGCCCAGCTCTTCAAGAAATGCTTCCTCATTTCTCTTTCTAATTATTAGATTACAGTAGCACCTACAGGCCCCAGCTGGGATCAGTGCCCCCTTGCACTGGGCTCCGTAAAAGCACACAGTAAGTCTCAGTCCCTGCCCTGAAGAGCTTGTGACCTAAACAGACAAGACAGAGGAGAGTAGGAGGAGGGAAGGATTATAATCCCCGTTTCAAAGATGTGGAACAGAGGCATGTTGGGAGTCAGTGACAAAACCAGAAATTGAACCCAGCTCTCCTCACTCCCCATTCAGTCAGGGGCCTTGGATTAGCCTTCCTCCCATCATCAGCACCCTCCCACTTCTGAACCCGTGTCTCATGTTTGCTTTGTTATGTAAACGGCGGGATTATGCCGCTGAGAGCCAACCCAACTGTGTTACATTCCTACGGCATCTTCCATCCTGGATTGTCTCACAAACTATAGGCCCAACCCTCGGCGGACATAGATCGGCATAGCTACATTGACGTCAACAGACCTACCTTGAGCTACACCAGCTGAGGATCTAGCCCTGGAGACAGGCCAGGTGGCTTTGCTACTGAAATTCAGCCACCTCTGGGGTGGCAGCTAGCACACAAGTAGGGAAACTTTAACTAATGACTGTGGGGTGAACCTGGGCTTTACACAAAGCAAGGGGTTCTCTAGAGCCCAGACCCAGTCAACAGAACCATGGCTGTTATCATTTCATCTGAAAAACCAACACACTGAAGTACCACAAACAACGTGCCTTGGACTGAAAAAGGGGCGAGTTACCCCTTGCGGGAGTGTTAACCTGTGATTCCCTCCCCACCCTCCTCCTCAATCGCACATCGTTTTAGGTGTCTTGCAAGGCTACATTTTCTAAGTCTCTACCCTGCAGTTTCACTGGAGGCCTGAGCTAGCTGAATGGTCTGGGGATCTCGCCGCAGGCAGCAAAAACGCGCAGATCCCCCCTGTGATGTTTCACTCCATATTCTTTATGAAAATATGCTTATGATCTGAATATGAAATAACTGAGCTCTACTTTACGCAAGATGGCTCATGTAAGATATCATTGGAAAGGTTATGATTTACTGTTATCCAATATGTATGCCTGTATCATTTCTGTATCTGAAGTTAGGAATATTAACTATTTATCTGTATCTCAAATGTGTTACTTTGAGTGTCACCCCCAACCAGCCCTTCAGGTAAAACAATGGAAAAGCCAGCCAGGGCTAATGGCCCATCAGCAAAGACAATGGACTGTGAAAGGGCTTAGTCTTCCTGTGTCAAGTATCAGGGGGTAGCCGTGTTAGTCTGTATCTACAAAAACAACAAGGAGTCTGGTGGCACCTTAAAGACTAACAGATTTATTTGGGCATAAGCTTTTGTGAGTAAAAACCTCACTTCTTCGGATCACTCTATGCATCTGAAGAAGTGAGGTTTTTACTCACAAAAGCTTATGCCCAAATAAATCTGTTAGTCTTTAAGGTGCCACCAGACTCCTTGTTGTTTTTGTAGTCTTCCTGTGGACACCTAGGAGTAATGGGGAGACATGGGGCTGAGTCACCTGGTACTGGACCCCCCCTTGGAATTCCAGTGTTCTCCCACTGGGAGACAAAGGGTTCCTGCCATACACAAGAGCTATATAAGGCAGGGGAGTGACATGATCATGGTTCTCCTCTGCCTCCCCACCCAAAGAGACATTGAAAAACAGCTGGAAGCAAGAACTGAACTGGGGGGAGCAGGGTTGAGCCCAAACTGGAAGGGCATCTAGCTTGTGAGTAGCAATACCTGAGGTCTCAAGTTGGAGACGAGTGCAGCTGCCTTTCAAGACTTTCTGTAATCTGCCTGCAACAATATCACTATTTGTAACCAGTTTCTTTAGTGAAACAAGCTTAGTTTGCGTGTTTGGTTTTATTTGCTTAGTAATCTGCTTTGTTCTGTTTGCTACTTCTTTAACCACTTAAAATCCACCTTTTGTCGTTAATAAACTTATTTTTTGTTTATTATTAAACCCAGTTTATGTAATTTCTAACTGTGGGGGGCAAGAAGTCCTGCACATCTCTCTTCACATTGAGGAAGAGAGCGAATTGTTATGAGCTTGCGCTGTGCAAGACACAGTGCAAGACAGTATTATTTTGGGTTTATCTCCCAAAAGGGTGAGTGCTGGGGGGCGGGGGGGTCCTCTCACACAGAGCTGACTTCAGTCTGTGTCTGCAGCGGGGTGTGGCCCAGGCTGGTTGAGCAGGAGAGGCTCGGTGAAATCCCAGTACATCGGGTGGCATCCCAGAAGGGGGGGTCCAAGCCATCACACCCTGCTCTTCCACATGGAGCTCAGGGCTGGGCTACACTAGAAAATAAGATTGATCCAGCCACCTCGTTCAGGGGTGAGAAGAACTGACACTCTTGGGTGACATAGTTAAGCCGACCGAAGTCCCTGTGTAGACAGCACTAGGTCAACAGAAAGATTCTTCCATCAATCTAGCTAACACTTTGCTATTGGATTAACCCCTCCCGTCAGCGTAGGTAGTGTCTACACTGATGCACTACAGCTGCACTGATGTAGCATTTCAAGTATAGACAAGCCCTGGGGCCCTGTGCCAGCCGTCACTATCAGACTGCGCTGGGAATGCCAGCCAACGGCTGCCCCCGTGGCCACACCTGAAAGCTCAGCTGTAGCAGAATGCGCTGTCACACATAGCCACACACCGGGGGATCCTTGCTTGTCACCCAGCTGGCTCTGGTTCAGCACCCGTTGAATAGCAGCAATCCTGCCCCTAGCGTGACAGCGTCATTCCCACTCCAGGAGGAAGAAGGAGGGGACGTTTTCTGCACCAGACTTGTTAGACTTGCTGCTTTCGAAGGACCAGCCAGGCCTTGATTAGAAGAGACGTTTCACAGTACTTGTCTACACGTGGAATGCTACCGCGGCACAGCTGGGCTGCTGTAGGGCTTCAGTGTAGACACTCATCGGGGAGCATGTAGGGGGAGCAGAGGGGAACTGCCCATGCTATATGTGCTCTGTGGTCAAAGAGAGCCCGTTGCTCTCCAGGAACGTCAATCCAGCACCAAGACATTATTCAGTCCTCCCCTGTTGGACAAGCCTGATGCAACAAGGGAGACAAGCATCATCTACGGCAGGCACAGCAGATGACACGCACATCTCCAACGAACAATAACGGACCTTCTGTGTCTAATCCGTCATACTTGATGCAGATCTCTTACCCCGAAGTGTTGTCAATGAGGTTTTAATTTAGAGTTAATTAGACAAATATTGCATGTTAAACACCCATTGATTATTAAGACACAGTAAACGCCTCTGCAGTGCATAATGGACACGCTGTATTATAACTAGGACGAGACGGGAAAATGTCTATAGCTGTTTCTAATCATCAGCTGGTAATTAACATCCAATAACTTGCAACTTGGTTTATCGTTATAGATCCAGGAAGGCAGCAATTGTACTGTATGCTCATTAAATAAAAATGGATTATTTAAGACACATAAAGCTTTAACAACTATGTAACAGATATACACAGTTGTGGAACTTTAATAACTACCATGCAGCTTTCCTGTGCATCATTTGGTAAAACTGGTCTTCTCTTAAATATAACGTTGTGAGTGAGATTTTCAAAAGCAAACAGCATTGGAATAAAGGCCAGATTTTTAAAGGTATTTAGGCGCCTAACTCCCATTGACTTCAAAAACTGGCCCTATTGAACAAACTGTGCTCCCATTGAAGTGAATGGCATAGCTCCCAATGAGTTCTGTGAAATGAGAATGGAGTTGGGCCAGCATTGAAAGCCCCATCTGATAAGCAAGGGACAAATTTTGCAAATGTGAGGACCTAAAGTTGGGCACCTAAAATCGATATGTCGCTACTCACATACAAATGGCCTGATATTCAGAGGTGCTGTCAACGGGAGCCAAGGGGGGACACGGTATCTTTAAAAAAAAATCAGGCCACTTTGATTGAGGTGGGTTTAGGCGCCTGTCTTTGCAGATTGTGGTCAACCTTTATTTGGGGACCAGCGTGAAATGGGCCTGGTGGGAATCAGACTATTCCTATTGGCCAGGTGTCTGCATCAGAAAGCCATAGGCACAAATGGCAGAAGGTAAAGAAATGACTAGAAAGCATGGGCGGCGGGTATCATAGGCTGGGGGAGGCTGTGCCACCCCAAACAGCCAGATGTGGCCCCACCCACGGTCCGCCCCCAGGCCCTCCCTCCTGCATCCTGCTTGGCGCGGCTCCAGTCTCCCTGTGGGGTGGCCCCAGCTCAGGCCATGTCACCTGCCTTCCAGGCGCTACGGGACTGGGGCCACGCCAACTGCCCTCCAGCACTCCGGAACTGGTGTGAGGGGGTTGGGGTTGCTCCGGGGCTGTGAGGCACTAGCCGGCGGTGGGGAGGTCTCTGGCACTGGGTGCAGAAGGGGCGGGGCCTCGGTTGGAAGGGGCGGGGCTGGTGGGTTAGCCTCCCCCAGCCAACGGTTCACACACCGCCCATGCTGAAAAGTGAACTCTCCCCTCTCCTTCCGAAAGTTGTTCTTGCAGAAGAGGTCAGGCACATTGGGGGAGGGGTTCACACTGATGCTTCCTGCGCTGTACCTATTCTGTGACTAACTAGATGAGTCTCCAGGTCAGTCATCCGGCACCTGTCAGCAGCACTATGCTGGCTTCAAGGTTCAAATGAGCCAGCAGGAAATTGGCACTCACCTCCTCACTGCATTTCAGTGGGATTCCTTCAGGCTTCTTTGAAAATCCTGCCCTACATGTCTAAAAATAATGAAACATCAAATCAGATCAATATGCTTTTCAACCAAAGATCTCAAAGCACTGTGCAAGTGTAGCATTCTCGCCCTTTTACAGAGGTGGAAACTGAGGCAGAGAGAGCAGAAGTGACTTGCACACCTTCACATAGAGTCAGTGGCAAAGATGGGGCGAGAAGCTAGGTCTCCTGATTCCCAGCCCTGTGCCTCTACAGGGATCTCTCTTGATCTGTGTAGACCCTCCCACCCAGCAAGATATACTAAGCAGAGCTGCCAGGTCTTTAAATTAACACTGATACCTATGGCAGTAATCCAAGGCTGCCAGTGAGTTGAGACGCAGCAGCTGCCGTGGGTTTAAAAGACAGTTACGTACAATGAAACCCAGAATCATGAAAAAAATGTGTCTAATTTCAGGCTGAATCTCAGTTTCACACTATGTTCCTCAAAGACCTGCTAACATTTGCAAACCTTTAGAGTAGCCCTGGCCTGATTTATGGTTTCACCCAGAAATCATTGTTAATCCACCGGTTTGTTGCACTTTCAATGCACTTGCAAATTTTGATTGAGATTTTGGTTTAGTCTGACACTCATAAGGTTCAAACTCTGTGGGAACTGACACCAGACCTAATGTTTCTTGTAGGCACTAGAGACAGGACTGAGCTAAGAAGACAGTACTGAATTTTCCTAAACGTCAAGGAAATCTAGGTCCCGTGTTCTGGTTTAGATCATATGCCTTCCAGTGATGGCTCCAAGACATGGAACTCTCCTCCAGATCAGAACTTCTCCAAAAACCTGTGGGGTTCAGATCCATGTTCAAGTTCCATACTCAATACCGCTAACCCCCTCGAGTGAAAGTGCTTGGCATTCCCCACAGCTCGGGTGTTTCTCCGCACACCTGAGGTACGTTTCAAACGACAGAAAAGGGCTCCTCGACGTCCCAACTTTCGAAATGCTGCCATTCCCCCACATCTCCTGCCACATGTTTCAGGCTAAAAGGGGCTGTTTAATCATCCCCAGCAGCCTCTGCTGGGATTCTGATGGCCCCACAGGGCAGCTTAACTGTAACAAGCCAGCTGATCAGAAAAGACATGCACAAGCTCCAGTCTGAAGTGATTTACCACTAAATAATAAACAAAGGGAATCAATAAGTGTCACACGACATTACAGAACCAAACTGGGTCCCGTCAGCCCTTCAGCAGAGAGGCAGGAAGCGCGATGCCTGCTCACAGCTCAGGTCTCCTGCGTGCTGCTGGGTTTCCTCCTCCTCTTCAATATCGCACCATATTGCAGACAGCCCCTGATTCTGTGTGGCGCAGGGGCCTGGCAGGGAGGTGCTGGGCACCCAACGCAAGAGTTGGGAGCGCTCAGTGCCTCGCGGGACCAGCCCCCACTGTTTGCAAAAAGAAGCAGCAGCAGCGGGCTGGAGTCTGAGGCTGAAGGGGAAATGGTTTCTGAATGGAAACAGTGTGCTGGGAAGCACCCTGTTAAGTGCAAAAGTGCCACCGTAAGGACTGCGATAGGAGGGGACTTTGCAAGGGCAGGGCAGGATTGAGATGCATTGGCAGAGCAGCGTGACAGGGACAGGCCTGGAGCGAGAGGATGTGCATCGGGTCAGCACCAAGGTGTATCTGAAGAACTAAGCTGGGGGTCAGCACTAAGACGGCTGGCAAAGGCGCAAGACATGACTGAGGTTATTGGCAGAGCTGTGCTGGGGAGAACATAGAACAGCTGGGGGTGCTGCAGGTGAGGACGGGGGGAATGGGCAGAACTTGGGGGCAAAGAGGGCAGAGATTGGAACAACGGGGGGGGGGGGGGGTGCTGCAAATGACAATGAAGAATCTTCTCCCCTGCCTGCTCCAAGACCGACACAACTTCAGCAGAATCCTAATTTCTGGAATGCTGCTTCTGATCAGGACACCAGGGGAGCAGCAGAAAGTGGATGAGGACAGAGAAACAGAATGCTGTCCCAGTACATCAATCAAGGCATAGCTGGGGAAGTTAATGTACCACTTAGAAGGTGGAACAACTTGTTTTCTTTTTAAAGGGAGGAGATTTCTGCAGACAGGCTGGCCCAGTAATTGATTTACCAAGGCAATAAAAGAAAAAAAAATCAAGGCAAAATGCTCGGACTACATCTCTGGGCGTCTGCAAGTGATGTTTGCAGAGTCTGGGCGGTCCCTCGCTCTCCTTTGAAATCTGTTGTGGTGCTGTTGGGGCTGACCGCAAGTTACCTTGGGCTGTTGGGGGGAGCTAGTAGTGAACTGGCTTTGACCAGACAGGCTGGCTTGCAGCCACTCGACTGAATAAACAAGTAAAGAGATAAGGGAGGCCTCGGACTGTGAAGTGTGGAAACAGGAAGCAATAGTGTTTCCTGCCAGAGCCTGCTTGTGGGTCAATACGCGCCCCTAAGAAAGAGATGGTGATAAAAACGGTTGTGCGAATTGCTTTAGATGAACAATCTCACCTGCGGACCCTGGCCTTGTGGGTGCCCAGGAATCCCGCACGCTGGAGCAGCGCCTGCTACAAGCCCTCAAGGACAAGGCTGGAGGGTCCGGGACTGTCCGTAGCAGAAGGGGGTGTAAGCATTGATTCTTGCTTGCTTGCTTGCTGGAAAGCACGTATTTAGTAACGTGTGAAGGCTGGAAAGTTTATTATATCTTGGCAATAAAACCAGTTATACTTATGTACCTGGTGTGGCTTAATTGAGTGTATCCGAGGCGCCTCTCCCCCCCCCCCCAATTTGGCTCAGCAGGTGCTTAATTAATCTGCAGGACAGTTTGGAGGTGTTAGCAAGTTCCACAGGATGGTGGCTGGCTCTGTGATAGGTTCCAGAACCCCAACGGCAATTAAATGGAATATAATTGTTGCCCTTTCCGGTCACAAACCTGCTCCCATAACTCTGTAACAGACCTGTCCTTTATGAGACTCTCCTACAGAATGCAAGGAGGTGAAGCTAATAAACAGGCTTTGAGAGAAATTACTCTAAACATAGTTTGGACTTTAATAGAGAACGAGATCATTTCGACAGGTTGTTAAGACCATCCTATAGAATTCTACAGCCAGCGTGGGAGTCTCTATTAAATTCTATAGGGTGATTCAAAAGCCCTACAGAAAGGTGAACGCTCTATTAAATCCCACAGAACTGTCAGCGTCAGACCTTTGCCATCAGGAAACATTTTACGGACCTGGGTGACATTCCAGAGTGTGGACCTAGCAGCTGTTTGAGCCAGAAGAACAGATGTGACAAAGCTAGGTCCAGTCACAAACCTGACCGTGTCTAAAGCACACACAGGGATGGATACGTTATGCGGGGGATGGCACAGCGAGTCAGTAAAGCTCTGGCTCCGGCTTCGTGGGGTCCTGGTGACAGGTGGGATGCCCCCAAATCTTCTGTGTATTTGACTCTTGTGCATATCCACAACACAGATCCCTGGAATCTTTCACCTTGGAATCCCATGGTGGGGCTGATCCACAGACAAGGAAGAGAGACTGGGATGCTAGAGATACAGGATGCAGGATGGCTGGCAGGCTGGGCACACAGCAAGGCCCTTGGATGGGTGAAGCCCTAAGCAATACAGAGTTACCACAGGCCTAAAGGGGGCCTATTTATGTTACTAATCCACAAAGAGAGTTTCTATTGGGAACTAGGGCTGGAGAATGGCTGCCAGTGGGTGAACCTCGGAAGGTCATCGGGCCAGAAAAGCACAGAGAAACCTGGGTTATCTGAACTGTACCTGCACTAGAGATGAGATCAAGTGGCTACATTCAGGTTCAAGGCAATGTAGTAGGACGAGCTGATCTGAGGGAGCAGGGGTAGGCTGAGCTCATTTGCAAACTCCCAAAACCAAGATCCAAGTTTGTATTTTGCACACCCTTGATATCTGGGGCCTGGTTTCAGGTGTATCTCTAAGCCAAACCTCTCGAGACTGAGACGTCTGACCAGGAACCGCCTTAGAATACTAAGCAGTTGACGTAACACTCAGCAGACACTCAGATCTTACGATGGGGAGTATGGAATAAATACCAAGAGCAGGTGAGACTGGATGGGAAGTGGTGAGAGAGGGAGAGCATGAGCAGGCCAAAGGTTTCCAGTCATGTGAGGCATTTACAGGGGTGCCGGAACAATTTGTATAGTGGGGGTGCTAAAGCCACTGAACCAAACTGTAAACCCTGTCTATGATGGAAGCCACTTCAAGCCAGGGGGTGCAGGAGCACCCCCAGCACCCATAGTTCCTGCACCTATGGGCGTTTACCTGCACGCTGAAGCAAGCAACGAAGAGTGGTGAGCCGAGCCAGGGGAGGCGTCACAACAGATCAAGGATTCTCCAGGTACAAGACAAAACCGGTTCTAGAAGCCTAGCAGAAGTGCGTTTAAAGCCTCCAGAGGATATCAATTGAGAGCCTGTCACTTGGTGTCAGGATAACTTTCCGGGCAGCTCTCGGGGCTTGTTAAGTCTCTCTTGCTTGGGCTGCATTGCAGCACCAGTGGCAGGGCTGCCTGAAAGCAGAAGCACTGAAATTGGAGATGAAAAAGACGGATGATTCCTCAGTGCCTCATCCGTTCCCCTCCCCCACCCCCAGCCAGCAATACCCATTCCCCTGCGCTATATTCCCAACTCTCGTGCTCTATCCAGCATGGTTTTCATTGCGATTTGAACAATCAAGCCATTGTCTGTTCCCGTACCTCTTGGGAACAGACAATGGCTTGATTTCATTGTACAGATTCCTCCACCACTTCCCATGGGGCAGGGCTGTTTGGTTTGGAAATATGACCAGAATTGTCTCCATCTGGCAAATCAGGCATCAATTTGGGGGTGGGGAGAGGTGCATCTATTAATTGAACGCTACTGGTTTCCAGGTTGCTCAAAACATGCAGTTAATCCTCTAAAATTCACTGTGAGGGCAAATTATTAGTGACTTTATTGAGTACATCCATTCAGGCTTGAATCTGCAGAACACTCCTGCAGTAACCCTCCCACCACTGGGTCTTCTGCAAAGCCTGGCATGGATTCCTTAGACTGTCTATCCAATTTACTTTGTTTTTAACCAAGAATTTTTGGCAATGTGCAGAATCTTTCTAGGGCATTGGCTCCACTGGTCATTAGCCCCAACTTCAGCCATCAGTGGCCAGCCATTGGCATAGGTGCACCATGGCACACCCATGAGGAAAACCACAATTTACAACAGTTGGTCTTGCTTGATACTTGGGTTGGCTCCATTAGTACAAATCACTCTTGTCTACACTAGGGGTCAGCAACGATGCAGTTGTGCTGGCCACTGATAGCTGGAGTCATGGCTATTCCCTACTGGAAATGAGACCTAGGACACCCAAAACAAAACCACTTTTAAGATAGCATGCCCCGTTTCCACGTCAGACACTCTCCTACGCGCTCGAGTATATGGCATTGGTGACGCCTTTGCTGCAATACCATGTCCAGTTCTGGTGACGCACTTTGAAAAGCATGCTGAAAAACTGGAGAGGGTTCTAGAGAAGAACCACAAGAACGGTTCAAGGTCTGGGAAACGTGCCGTACGGGGGGAGGCTTCAGGAGCGCCATCTATTTAATATAAAGATTAAGACGTGATTTAATCGTTGTCGATAAGTACTTACACGGAGAGAGGATTTCTGATAGTAGAAGCTGAAACTGGACAAATGCAAACGAGAAACAAGATGCAAATGTTTAACACTGCGGATAATTAAGCATTGGAACAATTGATGGATTCTCCAGCTAGAAGTTACGGGCTTGATGCTGGAATTACCAGATGACGCTCTTTGGCCTGTGTTATGCAGGAGATTAGACTAGATGATCATAGCAATCCCGCCAACCTTAAAATCTATGACTGACTAAACAGCTCCTTCCTCCAGAACGATAACCATTCCAGTTACCTTACACATCCACCAAAGCCGCTCCGCTCCCCCGGCACCCTAACTTCAATGAAGTCTGAATATTCCTCCCGCAGATGTGAGGGAAGCAAGGCTGTTTCAGACAGTGCCAGGATCAGCCGGTATAATAATTACACAGTTAAACATAGTAATTAAAACAAAGCAAAAAAAAAAAACTAATCAATTTCACTTAATGGAATATATGTGAACAAGGAGCAAGGCGAGGGAGGGCAGGGTGAGGGAAAGAGAGATCTTATGCGACATGCATACTAACTGCTTCCAAATGAAGCCACTGCTGCAATGAGGTCCAGACCTGGCTGCTTCCCACAGTAACTTCAAGTCTCCCTGGAAATGGTTCAGGGTACGTCTACACTGCAAAAAAAAATAAAATAATAAAGACCTGGAGCAGGAAGTCTCAGAGCCTGGGTCAACTAACCAGGGCTCATGCTACGGGACTAAAAATAGCAGTGGAAACATTCAGGCTCTGGCTGGAGCTTGGGCTCTGAAAACCTCCCTCCCTCGCCGAGTTTTAGAGACAAGCTCCAGCCCCAGCCCGAATGTCTACACAGCTATTTCGAGCCCGCTGGCAAGAGCCTGAGTCTGTAGACCCACGATCTGAGACTCGCTGCAGTGTGGACGCAACCTCAGTCCTTTTCCCTCGGAGACCTGTCACTGCATCAGGGCAACCCTTGTGATAGCACAAAAGACTTTAAATCCGGGCTTTAACAGCCCGGATTGAATTAAATGCATCGTAAAGCAGCCTCACTGTTTAAGAGGTAGGTATGGGAGCTTGCTTTCTCCTCTCTGCTAAAGGCTCTCTCTCTATTTATGGAATGATGAGTTGGCTGTGGGCTACGCACTTCCTTTTTTTTTTTATGTCATCTGATCAAGAGGGTTATAAAACGCGCTGCGGTAATAAACGCGGCGCGAGGAGCCCGCTGCAGAGCATGGCAGAAAAAGGAGATACTGTTGTGAGGATGCGTTATTAATAAATGAAGTAGGGTGATTACAGGGAAGCAGAGCGGGATTCCACAAGCTGGGGCAAAGCAGTGATTTAGGAGGGGCAAAGGTTAGAAACACATTTAAGATGCCGAAGCCGGGCTTTAGGGGTCCTGGGGAGTGGGAGGTCGATTGGGGGTCACTGAAATAGCAAAGCCAAGGTTTGTGTTTCTTATCTCTGAAGCTTTATACAGTGACACCATCTTGATTGCACGGAGCGTATGGGTCTGTGTTCGCAGCAAAGTTAGCTTGGGGTCCTGCTAGGGTGTTGCCCCAAACCTCTTTCCCCTCCACTCATCAAAATCACACACATTTGATGGTGCTTTTAACCAGAGCTAGCTGGGTCATTTGGAGCTCCAAGCTAAAGCCTGAGTGAGGCTTTCACATGGGCTGGTAACCCATCCCCTTTGCAGTGAGGCTGCAGGCTAAACCTCTCAAACACTGATAGTCCTCCAAAGCCTTCCCACAATTCCCTCCTGAGTGCCCAGAAGAACAGACAAGTTCTCACACAATTCATGGGAAAGAATCATAGAGCAGCACCGCTTATTGTGGCACAAAGAACCACAGACGGTGGCCCCCGAAGTCCTAACCGACACACATGGCGGAGCGGGGCACCAGTGAGGATGCAGTAACTGGGGTAGGGCTTTGCCGGGTGGCTGCTCAGGCCCGGTTGTGAGTTAATTCTGCAGTGAAGATGTACCTTACACGGCCGGGTTTGTCCTCGGGTGGGGAGGGCAAGGAACCTGGGAAGGGACAGGAGAAGAACTTGGCATGGAAACATGATACAAACACGGGGCTGAGTTGGAGATGAGTTGCAGAATAGACCAATGCCAGAGATGCGAGCTCCTCTGCACAGATAGAGCCTCCGGAGGGTAACTGGTAGTTAGACCAGGAGACTGGCACTTTGAACTGTTGGGTTCTGCTCCTGAGCTTGCCATAAACTTCTTGAGTGACCTTGAGCCCAGTCAAGCCAAGCCCGATTTGCAAGAGTAAGGCACACGTGCAACTCCTGCTGACTTCAGCGAGAGTGGAGGACCCTTTGCACGTCTGCAAAACAGGTCCTCAGCTGCTTTTGTGACTCTGTTTCCTCATCTGGAAAATGGGGACAACCATACCAGACTCACAGGGCCGTCATGGGGCTTCCTCACTTAACGTCTGCGAGGCACTTCAAGGTCCCTGAATGGAAGACGCTGTAGGAGCTCAATGCATTTATTATCCCACACTGAAGCCTTCCCTTTCAGGATAAACTGCTCAAGGGTCCAGAAAGCACCTGGCTCTTCCCTGCCCCCCTGTGGGGAGGACGGGGCCCTGGCACATGCACATGGCAAGTGGCAAAGGCCCATGAGAATTATGGCCGAGTTCCCAGGCATGGACTAGGCCGTTGGCTCCTTTTTACAAGCCTTCATGATTATTACCACCTATTTCTTTTTACATTCCTGCCAAAATCCCAACATTAATCTCCCTCGCTCCCGCAAGGCAAAACATGGGTAATTGGATTTATATGGCTTAGAAATTTGTTAGATTTAAAAAAAAAAAAAATGTATATACACACTAAATATATAAACAAATAAATAAATAATGACGGGAGGGAAGGCACTGCCCTGCTGTGACGTATCCTGGGGGATGGGTAACAGCAGGCTGGCTTAAACCGAAACCCCATTAATCTTAGCTATCTCCAGCCACCACCTTTCCCTCCTGTCCTCCGGCTAGTTGTGTTGATTACTTGGGTCTGATTTAAGAACTCTCGCCTTCTCGGAGCACTGAACTTTACAAGCTTCCCGTTGTGCACTGCCATTCAAGCTTCAAGCCCTCCTTTCTACTCTCTTTTCCTTTCTTTCTCTTCCACTCTTCCCTCTACTTTCCTGCCTCTCTCTCCTTCCAATCCTCCCCTTCTCTTTCTTGCTTGGTCCCTTTCTCCATTTCCCCAGCTCCCTCACTGGGACACAAAGGAAGCCCCTCCACCACACACAATCCCTTTTTAGATCCTTGCTGTATAAACAGCAGGAAAAGAGAAACCTGGATTTCCTCATAGGGAGGGAGAAACCATGAAAGATCCTTCTCCTGCTTAGCTGGAGTCTCCACCCTTCATGGGGCAATTCAAAGGGTCTTAGGGCTTTGTCTAAGTGGGGAAATTGACTAGACTGAGGCATAAGGATTGTTGAGGAATAAGCAATAAGGGTTGAGGAAGTATTCCAGAACAGCTCCCTGCATTGACCCGCTGTCCCAGAATAAAAGTGATTTTATTCCAGAATAAATTACTGTACTCTAGAAGTACACTGATGATTCTGGAATAAAGGCACTTTTACTAACAGAGTGTCAACCCAGTGAGCTATTCCAGAATATTTTATTCAACAATGGCTATGCTAGTCAATTTCTCCATGTAAACAAGCCATTACCCAGGGCTCCTTCCAGCACAAACTGGAAGCAAGCAGCACCCTATTCTGCAATGGACATTTAGCTGCAGGTAATCCACAACATGTTTAGGCAATGGCCATTTTGCACCTTGTTAATCCGATCCCTGCTTCAAGGTATGAGCTGTATCCTGCAAAGGGCAGAACTAAAACTCCGTCCTTCTTCTATATGCAGCACTGCCCAGATGAGGAGAGGACTAGAAAGAGAACCTCATTTCATCAGACAGTCCAGACTAACAGCTGTACTCCTCTTCAGCGGGTATAACGCAGAGCGGGATGGCTATTGCAAAAAATGATTTCCACCACCATTTGTCCAACTACTTAAACAAATTTATTTTCATGGGACTCAATGCCCGTTTGTGTTTGCTTTCCTCACATATTCTAACGAACAAGTTGGCTGGGGGGAATGTTCATGTAATCAGCCAGTTTTAAGCAAATATTATTATATTAGCATTACTCATGCACCAGAGCCCTGTTTCGCTAGGTGCTGTATGAACGCAGAACCCAAAGATGGTCCTTGCCTCAAGGAGTTTACAGTCTACAGGAGAATATGAATGGAAAACAAATATACAATTAGTATTTGTGAGTATTGGCACTGGAGATCTAACCATTGAGAGTTATGGCTTATCCCACCAGGGAACAGAAAACATGAGATTTACGTGTCCTATTAAATCAGCTTGAACGTCAAATATCCCACAACAAACTGCTCACAACAGACAAAGAATTATTGGCAGGAATTATTTGGTGAATTGTTTTGCATGAATAAAATTGGAGAAAAACTGCACTCCACCCACAGATAACTGGCAAAAAGGGTGGGGGGGGGAGAGGTGAAATTCACTGAATTAGTTATTCCTTATGAATTGTCTCCTTGACTATAGTATCTAGATTATCATTTAAAATAATACATGTGGCTGTTGTATGAGGTATCCTTACTTCAGGGTTGAGGGAAAACCAAATAAATTCAGGAAATGGAAAAAAAATCGAGATTCAAAAGACAAACTATGAAAGAAGGTAGTGGAACCAAGAAAGGCTTCAGAAGATGGAAATTGGAACAGCAAGGGTTCTGTTGGGCCCCGATTTCCTTTTGTGGCGTTAACTCCTAAGCCCTTTCCAGAAACAAAGACTAGAGCTCTAGGAACCATGCATATGTCCAGACAAACGCAGCTATTACCATCTTCAGTCCAGGGGAGTTTATTGTGCCTGCAGAAGATTTAGTGTATTCCACAGCAAAGGGATTACAAAAAATCTATTCTGAACCTCTGTAACTGAATATTGCTGCTTCCAACTATTTCAGATGAATAAAGCTCAAGTGTCAAGTGTTTGGAGCTGTGTGTGGCTGCTGGCTTTTCACTAGCAAGAAATACAGGAACCTTGCTAGAACTTAAATCGTATTCCTCGTAGAACAGCAAACAACTCTTGCTCTTTCTTTTCTATGAAGCCAGAAGAGATCTGCTGCATTATGCAAAGCAGATTTTAACGCAAAGACTGTTGTTCCAGTTTTCTGGTTGCAATTTCACTGACTCCAGGTCTCCACTCACCCACTTCCTCCTCCTGTCTATTGTATTCTACCCAACCCCCTGGACAATGTTCAGACAAAGAGAGCAGGTCTGATCTGGTATCCAGGGCAGCCAGTGGGAAAGCACCCCTTGTCTTCATGGTGCAGCATTAGGCCCAGAGAGGGGTGTTGGCAGAATCAGTGGCTAAACTTTATTGAGGAATATGTTCCAAAGGCCTGAACTAAAGCTGAATTCATTGGGGCCCAGATGCTCAAAGGTACTTAGGTGCCTAAATTGGGACCTAAGGGTCTTGCCATTGACTGCAATAGATGTTGGATCAGATCCCGAGTGAATTAGAGCCACTGACTTCAGTGGGAAGTTTTCCCGAGTGTAAAACCAGAGCGCCTGATTCTGGATTAAGATGTGAGTAAGGATGGCAGAGCCTGGCCCCCAGTGAGGACTTTGGGATTTTGCCCACAGTGTGTAAGACTCTTTAGCATCTGTCAGGAGCCATAGAAACATTAGACATTCCTCTCATTGCTACCTCTCGCGCTTCCTCCCCTAACATTAGAGATGGAACCTAGCTGCAAAGTGTGAATGAGAATTTCAAACACTCCACAGTGCATGAGTCCAGGGGGCTGGGTACGGGCAGTACCTTTCAGCTGCAGTTCTGTAATAGCACTTGTCTCGATGCAACAGGTTGGCACAGAGGGGAACTCTCCTTCACCCCCATGCCCTTTCTCCAACACCCAGACAATGGCTCTGATATTACAGTTAAATTAGTGGGCACTGTAATTATACCTATCACGAACAGATAAGACAAGTTAAATACCAGCTACCTAGGGGGAAATTATTATGCCAACGAGGAGGAACCAAATGCCAGAACCCATGGCTGTAATTTCATTGACTCGCCAATTACAGCTCCTACATGCAGGGAGCTCTACCTTGGAAATGGCAGGTATATATTTAGCTGCTTTGGGAAACTTTTTGGGGGAGTAAGAGGGGCAGAGACAGAGCAGGGCCTCGTTAATCTGGCCTTCATTAATCCCCATGCTTTTCGCATTGGCACACAAAAAGCAGCAGGCAGCACAGATTTAATAGCAGTGACGTTGCTGCTGTGCAAATTTTTTGCTCTATCTAGGACTTTTCATCCATATAGCCCAGTGGTGGCGAGTGTCATTAGCCCCATTTTACAGCTGGGGAAACTGAGGCACAGAGGCGGACAGTAGTTTGCCTAAGATTAATGGCAGAACCAGGAATAAATCCCAGGTCACCCGCCCCCCAGACCAGTGCCCAAATCCATTGGTCCATATTGCCTGTTTGAAGTAGTCTTATATTACCAAACCTCATCATGTGCTAGGAAATAGGCTTCAGTAGTGTATTGTACAAAACAATGAAGCACTGTCAGAAATAATGAAAACTATAATAGCAAAAAATAAACAAAGGAACCGTGTCTCATGATGTTTTATCCTGGTGTTTGCTTTTTAACTGGGTTCATTCAGATACTCACTAAGTTGTGAAATTCAGTGAATCACAAAGTCTTCCGTGTGAATTGGCAAGGATCTATTGTTTCTTTAGTTTTCAAATGACGAAGGGTTGTGGAGGCAAAGGTTTCACTGGGAGTGAATGGGGCAGAAATCTGACTTTTAAACTTTCCTTTAAATATGGGAACAATTCAGCATTGTGCGTCTGTATTTTTTGTTAAATAAAAATGCTTGGTGCTTATGTGTCGTGCATTTCATCCAAGGATCTCAGAGCATTTTATAACTGTTAAGGAATTACTTTGCATAACCTCCTCTAGGAACTAGGTGCTGTGAGCCCCATTTTACAGATGGGGAAACTGATGCATGGAGAGGTAAAGGAACCTTCCCAATCTCATAGCACAGCAAGTCAGTGGCAGAGACAGAAACAGAACTCAAGCATTCTGTCTCTCCGCTGTTACAGTGCTTACTAGAGCACACTTTCTTTGCCTTCATAAATGGGCTATTATTTCTTAATAATAATAATAAGAAATATTATTTCTTTATTCCTATAAAGCCTTGAATATTCTGCTGTTGCTTTATGTCTTTATGTGACGAGACTTGACCCAGCTCAGTTAGATGGGACTTTTGAGGTAGCACCACTGCAGGACCTCAGTTTCTGTGCGGTCTGTGCGTGGTCAGAGTGCATGTCATTACTTTGGAGAGAACTTCTTTGTCACTAAGGGCTGCCAATACCAGAGCGGTGCAGGGACGGACTGCTAAAGTCAATAAGCTAGATAAATTGCCATTATTGTGGTAAATGTTAAAGTCAAATAAGAATGGGAATCTACCATAAACCACACTGCATTGCTTATCTTGCCAGCAAACCAGCCTTTTATAATAGACACCAGTACAGTTCAATCGGTATTTGGATGGGATAACTCCAGGGAGTACCTGGGTACTACAGGTAGAAATGTTGGTAATTCAGTAGGTGGCACTCGCTCCAGCATGGGGGTGGGATACACTGTGTGACTGGAAATGGGGTTTCAGATGAGATATACAACTGCGGCCCTGAGCACATGGTTATTCAAGATTCCACAGCACTTTCCACAAGAATGGGAACATTACCCCTTGCGTCCTGACCAAATTCCAACTAGGTAATAAAATTCTTACTTTTAGTTTCAAGCAAATTTGTGGATTTTCCTTTCCTGTTCTCACTGCTATGTGGTGATCATTTCTGTGGGCTACTAAACAGCTACTGTGCTTCACACCAGAAGTGGCTGCATTTCAGCAGTTGGTAACGCATTGGCTGTTTGTTTGATTTTATCCATAGTGTATAGACCGACTGCAAACCACTTGGAGTTTCTTTGAGATGCAAAGTGTTTAAATGTACTAAGGGAATTGTTTGTTCTTAAAACAAAACAGCAAGTTATCCATTAAAATATGAGAATGGTTTTACAGACATGATCTAAAGTGACACTGGAAGCTGCCAGTAGATGGAGCCATAGATTATGCAAGGGATCTCTAGGAAGAAAAAGCAGAGAGAGAGATTCAGGAGCAGGGGAGCACTAAGCTATTGCTTGTCTGTATGGAATCTTCATTTGCCCCCCCAGAAAAGCCAGAAGTCCTGCTCTCCATTGTAGATCTCATTTCTTCTATTACCCTGGTCGCTTTTTCAGCACTGTATGCATTTAAAGGACTGATCCAGAGTGGTGATGAGCTTCCATAAGTCCATTAAAGCCAACAGGGAGTTGCAGGTGCTCTGCACCTCTCAGCATCAGGCCTTTCTGCATTATCATTTTAAAAGGGACCTTCTGGGTGAAAACTAAAAAGTGCATTTTCAGGGCTTACAGGAATACATGAGCTGGCATCTCTGGACCCTGGTTTGTGAAACTGCTGGAAGGCCCTACAAGTCCTCTCGTTACTGGAAAAAGAAACCTCTCACTTCTCTTTTAAAGCATCAGTCTCCTAACTGGATAGCTGTCAATGCCACCTCCCTCCACAATCTGGGTGTGGACTCTGCATATCATGCCAGGATCACATCAGAGACTGTGCACGCTGGAGGACTACTGCAAGTTGGCATCAATACCTAATGCAGTGAGTCTCCGAAGTCTGTTTTAAGGGCATCACTGCTTTCCTGTCCCATGGGGGAAGGACGTTCTAAAATCTGAATGGCATGCATCCCACTGCACTGTCTTCTGGGATACTGCAGCCTGTTGCATGGTGAAGCCACAAATCAATGTCAGATGCATCCCAATGCACCCCCTCCCTGAAACTGCATCTCAGTATCACATGCATCCCTGATACCCTGTCTCCAGCAAGATATTGCGGTCTGCTGTTCAGGGCTGCTGCAAATCAGCACCAGCTGCATCCTTGATATATCGTCTCCCGCAGGATATTGCAGCCTGCTCAGTGCTGATGCAAATCATTTCCCACTACATCCCTGATACACCATATCCCTGCAAAACGCCGCAGCCCGCTGCACGGCTGCCGGTGCCACATCTCAGGTAAGGACCAACGCCATGCCACATTATCTGAGGGAAGCGGAAGGTTCACTTTAAAGATGAATTGCACGTGTCTGTCTCAGAGAGCCGGATTGAGCTGCAATAGCTGCTTTCAGCAATGAAGGCCCTGGCAGTCTAGGATTGTTCCTACCGTCAGTGGCGTTCTCCCGTGTGATGGCAATAACCCAGCTCCAGAGAGCGCTAAGGCTGTGCTTTCCAACACACGTACTGATCATTCTGCGCAGTGGAGCCCTGGGAAGGGAAGTGGCACCATGGTGGAGCACAGCAGGGAGCCCTGGCTTTGATAGCCTCCCAGGGCCCCCGTTAGACAAACCATTCCCTGAGAGGTCCACTGGGTTAAGCTGATTAATGAAGAGCCGGTGGGCACGATGGGCTAGCATAGACACTGCTAGGGGGTCCTGAATCTTCATTAGCTCACTGAGCAGCTAATTGTCTTCTAGGGGCTGGCACCCAGGCGACAGGGAAAACATTCAAAAGGGAGCCTGGCAAGGCCAGCTGGAAGTGGGGCTGGCAGGAGCCTGGCAAGCAGTTATCATGGAAAGGCATGAGGAGAGCGGCACACAATTCCTGTGGCTGGGCTCCCAGCGATACCACCACCAAAGCAAGTGCAAGGGGCTGACAGGGAAGTGGCTCACTGCAACGAGAGTGGCTGGGGATAGAAGGGTGGAAAGGGCAGAGTGTGGAAATGGGGAAAGTGGAGAAGAGGCATGCGGTGACAAAGAGACAGGGGATAAAGAGGGGGAGGTTGAAGAGACGGAGAGACAGAGGGCAAAAAAAAAAAAAGATGAAAAGAGCGAGAGACTGATAAAGGCTGAAAAGCCCAACAGCTATGGGGCTGGATTCTTCCCAACCATTCCCGTTCCCAAGGCCAGCTGCCGCAAGTGCCAGCCTCACAGCAGGCAACCAGGCCAGAGCCTCAAAAAGTAGATCAAAGTTGGCCCTCTGGTGGTGGAAATCATTGACTGCATCCGAGACAGCATCAAATCATATGGATCCCTAAAATTTAAGTTATTAGACCAAGAGGTATGTTCCCAGTGGTTTAAAACCAAGAACCCTAAAAGAAAATGGCTTTACATTTTGAACATATGATCCTCTCCCTGTTAGATTTGCAGCCCTAACATCACAGCACTTTGCTAGGGCATGAGAACCTGAAAGTTTACTAACTAGTCTGCCTCCGTTTTCCAGGCTGGGAGAAATTCAGAAAACCACCAAGCAGCATCCAGGGTGAAAGGACAATGAGATTTTTAACCATCTTAGGTTAATTATCTCAGAGGCTATATTATTGGGAGCAAAACGGAAATTGTGCCTTTTGCTTTTTAACCTGCGTCCCTTTAATCACAAATTGTAAACCATCCTGGCTTGGGCTGGGCAGACCTCAGGGAGAATCTGACCCTGAAGATGATAGAGCATAAAAGGGAGCTGTGGTGGTGGACTCTAACTGGCCTGCAGAAAGTATGTTTATTTCAGAGCCAGAGGGTTGAGCACTGGAGTCTTGAGTTCTAACCCAGGTCCTAACTCCAATTCCCCTATGTATGACTGTATGGGTGGCACTTTGCCTCTGGATTTCTGTTCTGTTTGTTCTTTCTTCTCAGAAGAGTATGTGCGGGCTCATTAGCTAATTTTGGGAATGAGCTTTTGGAAAGGGGCAGTGGTGTTGCGGGTCCTGTTTTAACAAGGCCACTGTCTGAATGGCAGGGTGTGATATGTCCATCTCCCTCCGGGGGCCCCTCTGCCCATGAAGCAGGGAGATGACAGACCAGGAAGCAGATAGGTAAATGGGGCAAAGCCCCCATTAAACGGGCAGGGCTTATCAGTCACTCTTCTCGGAAACTCAGCCCCACCACCCCATTATGCTCTGAACTCAGCATCCTTTTGGTAATGACCCCCCAGCATGGGGCATCAGCTGGGATAGAACCCTAGGCCCTTCAGCATCTCTGCTGCCTAAACTTAAAGGCGGAAATGCCAGCTGGCAATCGTAGTAGGCTCTTATCCCCTATGTGGGTCAGCTGCTAGAGGAGGATATGATGACACACTTAGCCTGCATGTTGCTCCCCCTTGTGCCAGTTTGGGAGGAAGAATTGCTTACTGGAGCCCTGCCGTTCTTGGTGTATGGAAGGAAGCAGGCGGGCTAGTGTGGTGGAGCGGTATCACAGACTATTTGGCATTCGAGACGGGGCAGGAGAATACAAAGTTCTTAGGACCTGTTTGTTTAAGATCCATACGCAAAATCCACACCCCACCACGGACACTTCATGCCGCACGGAAAAACACTGGACCTGTCTATCTGACCACAGATAGCATTTACTGAACTGGCTGTCTCTGCTGTGCCGAAACCACGCGCCCACAGCACACCGGGCACACCTGTAACTCGCCGAGGAAAGGCAAAGGGATGCTCTACTGTACTGCCTCGTGTAGAAGCGGCCCATCTGCATATAAGTTGCCTGCATTTCTTTTGCAGCAAACAGCGTAAGGTAAAACATCCATCAGAATTCATAAGATGCACCCCCGGAGTAAAAGATTGATTTGATATTAACAGATGTGTGCAGAGAATATAAAGTGATCAAGGCAAAATACTGACATCTCCGGAGGCATCACAGCCCTGGAAACCGGTTAGGAATGCAGACTGGCATAGATACACAGGCAATACAGAGCCCTGATACTCACCCCACCTCGCCTCCCACACACATACACACAACTTTAGGAAGAGAACTGGAGTGTCAGCCAGCGCAAGCTCACTGTCTGCCACCTAAACCCAATTGCCAGCTCACTGTCTGGCACCAGCGTTCTCCTGCCAGCTCCACTGTGACACCGCCCAGCACCCACGTTTCACTGCAACCCCCCCACCTGGCACCCACGCCCCAGTGCCGAAGAAACAACAGAACGTCCCCTCTTCGTTCCTTTAGATGCCCTGGCACTCTATGCAGAGACACCCCCGTCACCGTGTCAGCAACCCCCACTCCCAGCTCACGGGGCCCCAGCTCCGAAGCCCCTGACTCAGCATCGTATGTTCTTCCCTGACTCGGGGGTCTCACCCCACCCCATTCACGACAAACCCTCTCAACCTGTTTTTACAGGAGAAACAGTCAGAGCCAAGGCTTAGCCCGGTTGCCATGTGGCATCGAAAGCCCCTGGCTCCGCAGACTGGTTCCACTCCAACACGGCCCCTCCTGGCATGCACCTGGGGCCGGAGCACCCACAGAGCGACGCCCCTGTAAATACCCAGAGAAAAAAAACATCTGCTCCTACCTGAGGGTGGCACTCTCCCCTTGTCTGACGGTCACGTTGTCCATAGCTTTGGGGAAGGTGGCATCTCCGCTGCGCACGGGCACTCCTGCGGGCACAAGGAAGAGCAGCCTGAGACAGAGGACGACGAGGCACCTCCAGGGCACGACTAAGCACCCGCCGACCCCCATCCTGGGCAGCAGGGACTTTCCAAAAGGCCAGAAACACACCCGACAAGGCAACCAGGAGAAACGGGGGGGAAACCAGGCAAACAGGGTGGGAGCGCAGGGCAGGCACGGAGCTCCTCGGAGATTAGCAGCGCCCCTGGCAATCCAGCCTCGGAGAACCGAGCATCCGGAGGGAGTCCCCAGTATTCCTTGGGCGAGGGAGGAGGAAGGGAGCACCGGGGGGGCGGAGGAAGAGGAGGAGGGAAGGTGCCGAGCGAGAGATGAAGGTCACGGATCTCTCTCTGCTCCAGACGCTACTTTAAGATTCAGCTGGGCACGCGCTGCGGAGATCTGGCCTCAAAAGTTTATCACCCGAGGAGGACGCGTGAGGCTCTCCGGCAAGACAGGGAGGGGTGGCTGTCAAAACCGGGCTGGTGCCGGGCAGGAGCGGGCCCGGGGGGGTGGGAAGAAAAGGGAGGAGGAGGAAAAAATAAAGAAAAGCCACCAAAAAACTGCTTCTGTCGCAAGATCAAAACTTCCCTGCGGAGCAGCGGAGTCTGGTGCCAGCGGCTGTCGCACAGCGCAAGGCAAAGCCAGGCTGGCGCGCTCCAGCCGCCCGGGCTCGGCTGCGATCTCCGGCGGGCGCGGGGCGCGGGGAAGGAGCCCGGCTGGCCCCGGCTCTGCTCAGCGAGGGCAGGACGCAGCGGCCGGCGGGAGGCGAGAGGCGCGCAGGAGAGGCGCGCAGGAGCCGGCGGCTGCCCCCACTTTCAGCAGCCCAGCTGCGCGCTCCCTCCCGGCCGGGAGCATCGCCTCGGAGCTCGCCCGCCCGGGCGCTGCCTTCCCGGGGTTGTCATGGCAGCGACTCCATCACTGACCAGCGCCCGGGCTCCGGCCCCGCCACACTGAGCCGCGCGCGCGGAGCTGCTGCGGGGCTCTCCCACTTTAACCCTGCCCGCGCCGGGCTGCCTGGTGCGGTGCAAGCGCTAGGCGCCGGCTGGCTCTGGGCTCCCGCAGAGGCGGCATCACTGAGCCAGGGGACCACCAGCCTCTTCCACCCCCGTTAACCATCGCAGCGCCAGGCATAGCAGCTGGGAGGGGGGGGGCGAGGGGGGGTGAGAGAGAGAGAGTGTGTGTAATTAAACCATTCCTGCAGCTGCAGCAGGGACCCCCCTGAGACGAATAAATCTCCCACCCTGCAGGCATCAGCGCTGGCTGCTGGGTTTACAGTAGGGCACCACACAACTATGAGACCCAGGCTGTCCCCGCTCCTACATAAGTCACCCCAGTTTAGGCAGCTGGTGGGCTGGGACCACGCCCGTGCTGTATTGTCTCGCGGTTTCCTTGTGCTCTGTCAGGATCCATCTGTTGTCTCTAGTTTTCTATTTTGATTGCACAGGGACCGGCTTTTCTTTCTGTTTGTACAGCGCCTAGCACCATGGGGTCCTGGTCCATGTCTGAAGCTGCTAGGTGCAACCACAATACAAATAAATAATAGCCTGTTACCAAGCGCCTGCTCGGCTTCTCCCACACCCCTGGTATCTTCTGCTTCCTCCCTCTCCATGGCCCCAGGTGGCCTCCAGCATCCCTCCTGCATACCCTGCCTGTGCCCCAAGCACCCCATTTCCTCTCTGCCTCCCCCAGGCATACAGCCCCCAGCCCTGGCCCCCCTGGCCTCGCCTACCCCACACATACGGTGCACCTGAATGCAGATCCCCCTAGCCCCCCCTGTCATGTAAGCACAGGGCTCCCCTTGCCATGCCTTCCCCTTCGCCATCCAAGCAAGTTCTTCCCTTTGTGCTGCCAGGCACTGACCCAAAGCTCAGGGCTTTTCATCCACCCCTCGTGGCCCACTACAGAGTGCCCTCTGCCATTATCATCAACCAGCCTGTGCCAAAGATCACCCAGCATGCACACAGGGCTCAGAGAGCCCCCTGCATGGCACCTGTTCCACAAGGCCCAAGATAGCTCAGCTCAGACCCCCTGCCAACAGGCTGCTGACCAGGTGATGTTTTAATTGCCTGCCTGCAAAATTAACCCCTGCCGAGCAGACTCTCCTGTGGCAAGCTCTCTGTTAACACCTGTTAGATTTCTCCCTCTGATGGAACCCACTGGGTCAGCGGTCAGATGGCGCATCTGAGGATGTGTTACCTACCCCACGAGATGTGGGGTATACTGATGCGGGATGATCTGGCCAGTGAAGGGAGTTCTAGCTGTTTTACTATGCCTCTGTGTGGCTTCCCTAGACTGTGGGTGTGACGGGAATGAGTCAAGTTCCAAATTTAGTGGTTACAATTTCCTGACTATGGCTAGAGACTTGGGAGCTTTTAGAGTCCTTAAAGGTCCCCTAAAGTCTGGGGGGGTGGGAAGGGGCGGGTGCTAAGGTTTGAGGAGCTTTGAAATGGAAAGGACCCTAGAAGTATGTGTACGTGTGAGAGAGGATCCCTGGCATCGCTCAGGTCTTTCGGAATAATCTGGCCAGCAAGATCAATTTCTATCTTGCATTGAAATGTCACGACCCTAAAGACACAGCACTAGCCAAGGGCTTAACGCTGCAGGGACTCACACTGGCTCAAAGCAAGAGCTATGGCTGAGAGATGCTGACTACGTCATATGGATAACTAGGGCAGCCGGGCCTCATGAAACTAGGCAGAGGCTGGGCTTTCCATCCAAAGGTGGCATAGCTCTTAAAAATATGTTTGCTTCACCTCAAACGTTCAAGTTGGCTTAAGTCCACTTAAGCAGGGGCACTGATGGCTCAAGGTAACTGAGAGACTGGCCTGCTGTCCCTGCCAGATCACCCCAGGCATCAACACAGGGGAAATGCATATGGAGCTGCTGAGAGGAAGGAATAAACCACAAACCAGCTGCACCTCGGCCCTACGTATGGAGATGGAGTCCATCGAGCACGTACCAGTGCAAGGACTGGGTTGACTGGAGTGATTGCTGCTGCAGGGGCTTTCCGGTCTGTTGGGTAAATTGGTGTTTACCCCTTGGGATAGGAAGCTGTTGACACACAGTGCATGTTTCTGAAATAACGCTGAAATGGGTGTAATGCATACAAGGGGAAGATTGAACTGAGATCCTGCCTCAGTACATGTCTACCTTCGAAAGGGCTGAGCCAGCCTCCAGAGATAAGAATACGCATGACTGGATGGATGGCCACAGACAGGGAGGAATGGATAGATAGACAGATAACTCCCTTCTATCTATAGCTGGGCATGTGTGTGAGGGACGGGGGAGGAGAGAGAGAGAATGTTATACATATTTATGTAACAAAAACCTGCCTAACTGGGTATTTACCCAATGGAGTGGAACGACTGTGAAGGAGACTGTGCAGCTTATTCGCCTAAACCAGACTCACCCCAGGGGCTGTTTTGGACACAGAAGAGCAGGAAGCACAAGCAGATTAAATGTGGAATGGTGGATCCATGTGATATTAGAGTTGGGGGTTGAGCCAAGTGATTGAGGGGAGATAAAAAGTTGACCTAACCTCTATTCTTTTCCAAACATGCAGAGTTTAGACAAGAGGATAACCTTTCTCCACTCTGGCTAACCAACCTTCAGTGCCTTTTTGCCCCACTAACTTTCATGCGCCTTCTACCATCCTTCATATTTCCAGCTGCCACATTATGCCCCAGAGGTGGCTGCATTTCGGTGGTGGGTGACGCAGTCACTGTAACTTTTCTGGCGTACATTTGAATCACACTTCTAATGCATTTGGGACCCCCAATATAATTAATAATGAGTGAACATGCTGATCTCAACAGAAAGGAATAGGAACGGGGAGGGAAGACAGAGAACTTTACAAAAGAGTGGGTGGGTGGGTTTGTGCTAAGGGCACAAAATTTGCATCTGAATTGATGGCTGGGGTTGACGGGAAGTGGAGCTTTGGGTCCGCCATTATAAAGGGAAAATGAGAGGAAGGAGGGTTTGTTATTAAGACACTGGCTTGGGTCTCAAGAAACTCAAGTTCAATTCCCAGCTCTGCCACAGAATTCCTGTCTGATCTTGGGCCAGACTTGGAAAGGTATTTAGGCACCTAACTCCCATAGAAATGAATGGGGGAGTTAGGCTCCTCAATAACTTTTAAAATCTGGCCCTTAGTCTCTCTATGCCTCATTCCCTGTCAGAAAAATGGGGATAATACTGCTCTCTCTCCTGCCCTTTGTCTGTCTAGTCTATTTAGGCTGCAGGTTCTTCACTGCAGAGATTGCCTCTTACTATGTGTATGTACAGCATCCAGCACAATTGGGCCCTGAGCTTAGATGGGCCCTCTAAGAATAATAATTGTTATGAAGATGGGGCCATCTGCAAACTCCATGCCTGGATTTCAAACACCCACAGCCCATGTGGGTGCCCAGCTCCATGGCTTTGCCTCAGACCAATCTCTAATACAATCACAGAACCGAGAAGTACTTGGAGCTCAGCGGGATCTCCTGGGGGCACCCAGGGTTCAGCAGTGGTGGATTGTCACTCGTGAGGGTAACAAGCTCTGATCGGCTCTCAGCATACCACAGGCTCAGAAAGAAACTGAGCCTGTGAGGATGAGTCCCTTCTCCCCCCTGTCCCCTTCTTTCCTTCCTTCTGATTGTCAATCTCGGGTTTTATTAGTGGCGGAGGTCAGCCACAATCGCCCTTGGAGATTTCTCCCTCCTTGCTCTAATCAGCAGCTTGCAAAGGTCAGGAGTACAGGCCTGGAAGTAATTAGTGAGGGATGGGAAGACTGGAGGCTGGGGAGTGAGTCAGGCAGTGGGGCCAGAGGCTCACGGTGAGCAGCCAGCAAAACCCCTGGGAATGAAGGACTGAGGTGTTTGATCAGCTTGTTCTCCAACCTCGCTGCTGCTACTGGATTTTCGCTCCATCTCCCCAGAGCTATAGGAAGCTGCAGTCAGAGAGGCAGAGACAGCTAGCATCCCTTCCAGCTCCAAGCCAGAGACCCAGCCACGCTCTTCTTTCCTCCCCCTCAGCTCGGGGAGAATTTAAGAAAACCCTGACAGAGTCTATTAGTATGGATCCCTACATTCCTATTGAAAGGCGCTCGCCAACTTGGCGTTGTCTGTGTTACCCAGCATGCTAGCGCTCCAGATTCCAACAAGACCTGGCTCTAAGGCCCTGCCCGCAGTTCACTTGAGACTCTGCTAACAAGCAAGATGTTTATCCACAGTGCTGGCTAACAGCCTTCCAGGACACTGCCTCTGATCAGCATGCACGGGGAAGGGTTTCTGGGCCGAGGAGCCATGTTTCGGCGCTAGCAAACCATGCAGCAGCGTAAGGTCCCATCTGAACCATCCATCCTACATGTTGCTATTTGTCTTCCAGGAGCACAGAGAGGCTCTAAGCAAGACCGGAGCCATGTTGCAGGATTGTACCGAGCACAAACAAAGAGGCGGCTCCTACCCTAAAGAGGTTGTAATTTAAGAACACAGTAGAAAATAGCATTCACCCTTTTCACAGGTGGGGAACTCAGACGGAGAGAGATATTGGGCCAGATCCTAAGCTGGAATAAGGCAGCATCGTGCCACATCCAGCCCTAAGTGATCTAGCTAAGATCACACAGGGAGTCCATGGTAGAGCCAGGTGTTGAATCCGCATCTTTGGTAGGACCACAAGACTATCCTTTCCCTCCGCAATACAGTTAACACACAGATTGGTCATGCGGCAGAGGGGTGACCAAATAATGTTTTAAAACTGTTTCCGATCTGTCCCTTAAGAAAATGATCAGTCAGTTTTTTGGATCATCTATAGAATTTAATAGAAAAATTATAACCCTGCAATAGAATTCTATAAAATGGTTAAAACCTTTTTTTAAAGCTACAGAAAGCTTAGAATTCTCTATGACCTTCTTCGGTCTTATAGTAATTCCTGTAGAACCCAACTGGTTGAATCCCAATCAAATTCAACAGGACTCTTCCATGAGAGAGACAGTTTTGTTTTAGCCTAGCCAAACAGCTACCTGGTTGTTAATGGGTTCTCCTAACAGTTAGGATGTTCAGAGCAGAGAGGAAACACACAATGGATTTATTTTATTGCATGGTTTTGCTAGCCTGATTGATAAGGAAAAAACCATGTCCACATGGGTGAAGGGGAAACAGTATTAAAACATGGCTCTGGCATGGTCACTCACAGCTGTAGGATCTAGAAGCCCATAAAGTTGGGGAAAAGGAGATCACAAAACAGCAGGGAGGAATAGAACTCAGGGGGTGAGCTGGAAAAAAACACGTGCAGTGCATCACAAGGTGGACCTTCAAATCATATCTGTCCCGGAGAAAGGGAGGGTCTTTTGGTTTGTTGTTTAATTAAACAAGGACTCCATGTTCCTTAATGGAATTCAACCCAGGGGCTGATGGGACCTGAATTTCCCCAGGACAAGTTGATTAGTGATTTCCAGGGTCTCAACTTTTGGGTGCCCTGGTTGAGAGGCACCTGATTGGTGGCGGGCCAGCTGCACAATGGTTTTTGGCCCCCCTTCTACTCCTCCCCCTTTACCAATCCTAGCCACGTAACTATCCGAGACAACACAGTATTCGTTACAACAGTCAGCTTTTGTTTGGAGAAATGTTACACAGCCACCTAATCATGGAGCTCTTTATTTAGCAGGGTGTTACCATCTTTACACTAGCCATGACCTGTTGTTTCCAGTGGAAAATGAGGCCCCTTTAAGATCTCTCATAATCACTAGTTCCCCTTTTTGAAAACCTGGCCTAAGTATCTGGCTCATATGTATATAGTATGTACCTGGCACGTGTCTATACCTGTGTGGTACTGGTAGATGCAGATGGTGTCTGTATATATAAGATCTTTAAACTAGTTTCTGCGCCATTCTCTCCTCTTCTCTCCCTCCTCCTCTCCATCTGTCCCTAGCCCCTCTTTCTCTCCACCTTCTCGTCTCTCACACATTTTCAGCTGCTATTTTTTACCCAACACGTTTGTGAATTAATTCCAACCCTTTCCCTCCCTCATCCCTGTTTGCCTAACTACTCCCTGTTGCTGTCAACTCTTCTTATTTAGTTCAGATTCCGCAGTGCAACCGGCTCTTGACCTCTGTATTAGGACTACCAATAAGGTGTTCTGTTGTGGACATCTGAGGCTTGGCAACTGAACAGACCACCAAATGTGTGTCCCATCGGTCATCAGAGAGAGAATAAAAACTTTCAGTTGTTACCAGCATGGACTGGATTTGAAGTGGTGGTCCAGAGGAGAAAGTCTGTCCTTCCTCTATCATGGAACCAACCAGTGACACAGAGAACACTGCAGGATTGTTTGCCTTCCTCTTGCCTTCTTCCTGTTAGGTACTGGCCAGTGTCAGACATCAAAGTAACTGGACTGTGTTGCCACTGTTTCCAGGCATGACCCTGGATAAGTCACTTAACCTCTCTGTGCCTCAATTTTCCTCACCTTCAAAATGGGGTTAATAATACTGTAATCAACTAGCTAGCATGTATGTGCATCTCTGTCTCTGCTGGATAAAACCAGCTCAGACGTGTGTGAGGCTCTGTACCATTGACAACTAATTGAGATGCATTTGTAGCCTGTAGCGGGGTGGACACCGGCTCCTGCCCTGAAGGGCTTGAAACCAGCCCTGAAAGAGGGCTGTAGGGGTTAAAAACAGCCCTGCAGAGGGCTGCAGATCTAAAAGCTCGGCTGATTGGGGAAGCGACTGCAGCTGGGCCACGCCCCACTCAGGCCACAGCTGGCCTGTATATAAAGGCTCGGGGCCAGGAGCTCAGAAGTCTCAGGGCCTAGCTGCAGGGAGCTAGAGACAGGGTACCTGAGTGGAGGAGGGCTGAGGAAAGGCAGGGGAGCTCCAGCCTGGAAGCCCCAGGCTGTGGCCTAGCAGAAGGCCTAGGGGTTGCAGAGGGCAGCCCAGGGGTAGGCCAAGGCAGCAGGTCCAAACCCAACCTTGCCAGTGATGAGTAGGCTGATACTGCAGTCTGCCCCAGGGCGTGGGGGCTAGATGGTGACTGGCAGTAGCCTTATACTGAGGCAAGGTGGGAATAGTGGGTGGGGGTTCCCGGGGAGGGGAGACCCTAAGACTGAGGGGTTACTGCTAGGGGGCAGCACCCCAGAGACAGGGGCACTGGGGTCCTGGGAGGGACACGGGGCCAGAGGACAGGTGGATCACCGGGCTGCTGAGGGCGCTCCAGAGCTGGAACGAGCTAATTCCTGGAAGTCACCAGCAGGGGGCGCTGCAGGGGTGAGTCCGCTCCTCTACATAGCCCAAGACCAAGAGATTGAGTCTTTAAAAATGTGGGATGGGGGAGGGGTGTATCTAAGTTCTAGCTCTGCTGTTGCCATGGTGACCATTAAGTCCTAGATGTTGCAATAGTTGCCCATCTCTGAGTGCTTTGAGATCTGTGGATGAAGGGTGCAATGTAACTACAAAATATTAGTTTTGTGTTGCAAGTGTGGGCTTGGATGGTGACATCCCTGCAAGACAAATCAGAGACAGAAGCTGAGTGGGAGAAGGAAAAAGCCTTGATTAGAACAAAAAAAAAAGCGTTTAAGAACCACAAAGGGAACAGCGAAAAATACCAGCCAAGTAAGTCCATTGCTCCCTGTGTAAAAGTTCTTTCCAGGGTGAAAGTCTCTCTAAAGCTGTTCACACTTAGCTGGATTTACTGCTGCCTGGTATATTCCACATTAACAGCTCACCTCAGTAAAAAATGTTCCCCTCAGTTCTTTTCTTGGCTGGCCCTTCTGAAAATTAAGACTGTCAGATTCGGCCGCTTGAAGATCTATTGGGCAGAATTTACGTACTCTACCTAATTTCTTAGTTGTTTTATCTTTTTATATTTGCACTAAATCAGGATCTCTCTGCAACCTCAGCTTTTATTTTCTGTATGTCTGCATTTAATGTATTTTACTGTCCAAATTTTAGTAAAAACGACCGGGGTTATTGTCAGAAAATGTAATCTCCTCTTCAAATGGGTAACATTCCTTCGATTGGCCCTGCAGACACAGCTCTGGTGGAAGGAAAAGAGAGGAAGTATCTTGCACTGTTCTACAGCGGTCCCTACTGGCCAACATTAGCATTACCTTAAAAGTTACATTTACACCAGATGCCGAATTTAGTTATTTTTGAGATTGGGCTCCAGTGTGATGGGTGATGTACACAGTTTAGGCTAGAAGGAACCACCAGATCACCCACTCTGATCTCCTTTACGTCACAGACCCACCAACACCTGCACACCAAACCTGACAACCAAAATTAGACAACACTACAGCCCACAGGAGACGCGATTATTACGTGTCATGGGGAGAGAACAGGAACTGATGTCCATCAAATCCAGAGGCCTCTGCAATAGTAGGGAACTGATTAAGTGACCCACACAGGCACTTCACTTTATTTACACAGACATACGCACATTTTGGAGGTCCCAGTACAACTGTCTCCCCCTTGTCATCCATAGACTTTCAGCCCATGCTGCAGAGGAAGGCCAAAATAAAAACCAAACCCCAAGGTCACTGCCAATCTAACCTCCGGAATACATACACCTAGTAAAACATAGTCCCTGCCCCAAAGATCTTATAATCTAGATAGACATGACAGACAATGGGTGGAGAAAGGAAATAGTCTCTCCATTTTAGAGACAGACAGAGGCACAGACAGACCAAGCGATTTACCCCAAGGCTGGCAGGGAGTCTGTGACTGATTCAGGAACTAAATACAGATATAAATACCAGGCCAGTGCCTTGACTACAAGACCCCCCTTCTTTTCTTTCAGAGGGTCCGTAACAGGCATCAAAACCCTACCTTTGATTACAATGGCCCTGTAGAACCTATAGCCATGATTCAACAAAGTACTTAAGCTTTATACCCAAGTCCTGACTCCCTGGGTTCTCTCCCTGGATTTTATACCGACCCTGTTCGGGTGACTTTTTTCTCATTACATTGATGCTCACTGCTACACGACCCCTTTCCAGCCAGGAGCAGAAGCAAATGTATCAAAACACCATCAGAGTGGCGGTTTGTTTTTTTAAAGCCCATGCACATCTCCTGTGAGGTTCACAGCCCTGGGAGATTCAGAGAAGCAGCGCCCATTTGGAGTGATTGTCCCCCAAACCTTTTGGGGGTCACCTACCGCTACAAAGGTATGGAGGTGATGTGAGGGGGAAGAGTCCATCTAGAAATCCTTCCCCATGCATATTTTCTATAACCAGTCAACAATTACAGCTGTGAGCTAATTAAAAATAATAACCAAAGGGGAGGAAAAAAGAGCAGACTCTAGGGAGTGAGAATGGCACTTGCAGTTGTTCGTTTGGTCAGCTAATATTTACTGCAAAGTGGAATCCGGCATGCACAGGAGGGAGAGTAATAGTCTGGGGGAGGCGAGCATGCTCGATGGCAGAGGATGTGTAAATCTTATGGAGCCAGCCAACGGGGCTGAGAGAGGAGGCTGGGGAGAGGCCACAGTCCATGCGGGAGACGGAGAGAGGCAGAGTGACAAAGGAGCAGAGGGGGGTTGAGTGAGGGAGTAAAGAAAGAGAGTGCGGAGACAAGGGGACATTTGGGGCAGCATCCAGGTGCCAGGGTAAAGGTGCTGGGTACCGGGACCCCCAAGCCTGTGCTGCAGAGATGTTGCATGTCCTAGCAGGAGGAGAGAAGGCGGAGAACTGAGGCCAGGATAAGTGCCTTTTTGGCATGATGAGGATCGTGGCTATGCCAGCATCTTCTCTGACATGCCTGTTCTCCAGCCCTGTTACCCAGCATAGGCCCACAGGTGGCTTGTGATTCACGGTCGCTCAGTGCAGAGGGGGACGCCTGGCGATGAACCTGACTTGGGCACACACCAGCTCTCGCAGGCTCCAGTCCCATGCCCAAACCGGTGTGTTCGTGTGCGCAAAGGAAAAGAGAGAGGCTCAGAATATCCCAGGCTTTGCCCGGGTGCTATGCATTCAGGACATGCCAAAACACCCTTGGAAAGAGAACACAAATGGCCAATTAAAAGCCTGTCTGATTCAATATCGCCCCAAAGAACGTTTCTTTTCATAAAGGAACCGCTCAGTGGAAATATATCGTCCCTGCAATTTTCAACCAGATGCCATTGCTCTAGGGCTGCTGGCGACAGGACTTCGGAGGGGGCCAGGGCAGTGCTGCTGCTGCAGTGGGCTCACCTTGTTGGTGTGAATCCCTGGGGTGGAGCAGGTTGGAGAAGGTAGGCTCTGAGTTTGCATAAAGCCCCTCCTCCTTGCTCCATGCCTGCTCTGGACTCTGAGGCTGCACGGGCTGATCAATCCCTATATGGCCCAGTCTCCTGTTTAAAGGCAGCGTGTAGTGCAAAGAGGTTACTGCACAGCCAGGTTGATGAGCTTTTGCATACAGCACATCAGCGTTCAGAATTCCCACGGGTTCCCATCTGCCCAGGGGAGTGGGACAAAACACTGTGATGTGGTGTCCCACTTTCCCACTGGAGAGGAAAAGTGGCATGACAGGGGATGGGTGAGAGGGGGTTTCACGGGAAATATGAGGGGTAGGGCAGGACTGACTAAACCTCAGCAGCTCTGAGGTCTGGTTTTTACAGGCCGAAGTCTCAGAACTCTACAGCATGGAGAAGAACGTATTATTCTCTGCCTTGCAGTGCTCATGGGCTGTGAGGCAAAAAATGGGGAGACCATATCCTGTGAGGGTTCAGAGGGTCCCTCCGCACAGACCTTGTAAGGATCCCTCATCCAGTTAGTAACAACAGGCTCCAGCAGTGCCCTGGCGGACAGTTAGTGCCCAGATACATTCACCGAGCGACACAACAGAAGTTAGGGTGTTTGATAAAACAAAACCGTACCAGCAGGTACTGTGTGCTGCTTCCCCCGATCTACTCCATGCCAGGGACCCCTTCCCTTCCCCCTCCATACCAGGGGCTCCTTCACTTCCCCCTCCATACCTAGAGCACTTCCCCCCCATATCTCCCCCATGCCAGGGGCTTCTTCCCCTACATCTCCCTCCATGCTAGGGGCACTTCCCCAGGGGTTCAGTGTCTCCTCAACCACCCTGTGTCTCACCGTGCCAGGGGCTCTGTGCCCCCTGCCCCTGCTTCCAAAGGTACCTTCTCTCCTCCCCCTCCACTGGGACCTGAGCCTCTTCTCCCCAACATGGTGCCTTCTCCTCTACCCCTGGGTTCTCCCTGCTGGCTGAGAGTGACGCTGCTGAGCCTAGGCCAATGCTCCACTGATGTTCAGCGGTTCGGCAGCTCTCAGGGCAGTGATTCTGGCTCTCGGACCGAGGTCCCCCCAGCCCTTTCCAAGCCAGGCTGAGGGCGGCAGGGAGTAGGGCAGGAAAGCACTGTTGCTTCCCTCGGCTGAAGCTGGGTGGAAGGGTGGGGGGTCCTCTTCCATCTCCCCTTCCCCCCAAAACCTATGACCAGGGATGTCTGTGCTGCTCAAAGGCCAGATCCCCTGGAAGTGCGGGAAAAGTCTCCTATTGGCAGAAGTGGGCACTGGATCAAGCCTGAGCAGCTGGCACTCGTATCCCTGAGGCTTTCACAGGTAAACTAACCCAGGCACAAGCAGCGCAGCGTGCACACCCCACCCTGCAGGGGCTGTCAGCCCCACCGGGCGGGTTGGTTCAGGCAATCCCATTCCTTACGGATACTTTACATAGCCCATTCCTAACAGATGCCTGCTCCTTGCATTAGTCACGCCCCTGCCACTAAGAAGATGAATGGGATTTGCCATCCTGGATCAAACCTCAGGCCCATCCAGGCTGTTCTCCTGCTTCTGGCGCCATGGCCAATAGCTAATGGTTTACAGGGAAGGGGGAAAGTATCCCTCATAATACACGTAGCTAATTGAGCAGTGATAGAAGTGAGCAGAAACCAAACCAAAGAAAACAAGAAGAAACTTCCTAGCCCCTGAAGCCAATCAGCTTATACCCTGAAGCATGAGAGTGGACACGTGTTATTTTGTACTCCATTCTGTAATCCTGCCCATTTCATTTTCTTTTCAAACCTTCCATTGCTCTTGGACACAATGAGCAACTGAGCCTGGCTATAATCCCATGGGGCTTCAATGCTATTTCACTGGAGAGGAATATGACTCTAGAGAAGGCTAAAATCACATAAGAAGAAGCCTGGATTCCTGCTTCTGGGTGCGCATAGGCTTATTTTCTCTCTCTCTCTCTCACACGCACAGAGCGGTCCCTTGGCTAGGGCGAATCAGGGCGACCGTTCTGGGCCCCGCGCTTTGGGGAGCTCCGCAGGCCGGTGCGATTGGCCGGTGCAGTTGGTCCCAGAAGAGATGAATCCATCACTTCTACCCTGGGCCCCACGCTCCCGGCCCCCGCAATCGGCCGGCATGGTCGGTCCTAGAAGAGACAAATCTGTCACTTCTGCCCCGGGCTCCGCACCTTCTAGGGATGGCCCTTTGCAAAACACACACTCTCTCTCTCTCTCTCTCTCTCTCTCTCTCTCTCGGAGAGACACAAGGAACCCAACACACACAGACACAAACCTTTCAAATGTCTCTCCGACTCGACCGCAGTTTGAATTGCAGGACTGCTCTGCATGAGCATAAGCCTGCTGTTTGAACAGCTAGAGCGCAGGAAGGCCTGAGAACTGAGGGAAGCTGATGTGCTTGATTTCAGGCCTCTAGAGGGTGGCAAGAGGAAATACATAAATTCTCCTTCCTGTCTGCTTTGAATTGTCTGTACTCAAACTGTGATGGGTGAAACACAGAGAGTTTGGTGGTTGTTGAGATAAGCCGACAAATATATAGGAGGAGTGGTTCCTCTGTAGTATTTCAGGTCTATTCTCTTTATGATCAGGAGAGAAGAGTTTTTGTATCTTGCAAAATTTCATCTGGTCTGCTTTGGACAGGAGAGGAAAAGACATGAACAATGGTGGGTGAGGGAGGGAGGGAAGAAAACTAGTTCACACCCTCAGAAAGGTTCAGTTGCATTTGTACTCTGGGTAAATCGTCACTACAGGTCTCATCTTGTCCAGACTAGTTTATCTGTTCCCTCCTTATGTGCTCGTTCATTTAGTCCAACTGGTGCTCGTCAAATAGAGGTGACCCCAAATCGCCAAGTCTGGTTTTGAATGTGAACTTCTCCATCATTCCTGGTTTGTTCTAAGCCACATTTTAGATTCAGCCTGTTACGGAGATGGGGCTGAGTGCCCAGTTCAGATCTGGATCCAGAGACCCTCGCCATTCAGGTTTGTTTGGATTCAAGGCTTTGAATCTGGGCTCATCTGTATCGCAAAATTACACTCAATGTGCTAGAGACAGGCCCTCAGAGCAGGGTTTACCCACGATTTCAAAAGGGTGCAGAACAAGCTTTGGTCTGATCTGTGTGTGTAGCACCAGTTCAGTTGCATCCATTGCCAGTTATCTATGGCCCCTAATATGGTCCATGTTGCTATAGTACCCGAGTGCCTCATAATCTGAAATCCTCACAATATAGTTTTTCAATTCACAGATGGGGAACTGAGACCCAGCGTGACTGAGGCCTGACCCTCAAAGGGATGGATGTTAGAAGCCGAAATGCCTTTAGGATCTCAGGCTAAGTGACTTGTCCAAGGTCACACAGGGAATCAGTGTCAGAGCAAGGTATGGCACTCAAGTCTCCCAAGTGCCATCTAGTGCCCTAACCAATGGGACATCCTGCCACTGAGCGACAGGTAAAATTCCCAGTGCAGACAAAACCATGCACAAGCAAACACTATGTTCAATGTACCATATGTTAATGACAGCTCTTCGACCAGAGAGGCATCTGCACTTGGAACCGCTTTGGGAAGCCCACCAAAACATAGCTCCCAAATCCATTGGGCCTGATGGACAGGGTCGTTTTCCAAATGATCTCCCCAGAGCTTGGTGCGGCATTTGTGGGAAGCACAAGCAGATGCTGTCACAGCGGCTGGGGCTGTTCATCGCTGGGCGAACATGTCACACAACACGTCGGGTTAGAGAGCTCCATTATTCACTTCCCGGTCCTGCATCTCCTCGCGTGCATTTCTATTAAAGCCAGCATTTGTCATGTTAAGCAGCTGCCGCAGCATAGAGCAGCACTGTCAAAAAATATGAGTATTCCAAACTGGTGACATTTGCCATTTAATGTGTTTTATTGTTTCCCTCCCCTTCCCCTTAAAACTATTTTTCTTGCTGGACTGGGTGTGCAGAGGTGCTTGTCCAACATTGGCCAGGAAACTAGCTGCTTTAATAATTGAACGTGAATATGGAATACTCTTTTTTTGTCTGTCTTTGTTGTCAATACTTGGCATTTCCTGAATGACTTTCAGCAGAGGATGTCAAAGCACAAATACTAGCCCTACTCCCTGAGAACTATTATCCCTGCTTCTCAGAGGGACAAACTGAGGCTTGGAATTGACTGGGCTAAAATCGTACAGCAAAGTCAACCCAGGAAGGGAACCCAGGAGTCCTGACACACATTTCCTTGCTTTAACCTAGATCCTCTTCCCACCCACCTGCCAAAACCAGAGCTCATCAATCCTGACTCTGACTCTATTGCTCTAATCAGTAAATTTACAATCCCTTCAAGAAGTATGACTAGAACCCAAGGATTCTGACCCCGCCCAAAACTACAACCAGAATCTAGGAGTTCTAACCACGACTTGCGTCAGCTGGGAATGCCCCATCCAATTCCCTTTAGAAAACATTTGTAGCCTTTTTCCCCCCCTCAACAACTACAGGCTGATAGAAATAAAGTGACCTACAAGCCCTATTTATTTCCTCTTAATAGGAATCCCGGCGGTTGAGATGTGAAACAAAACAACCCAGGGCTCCACTACTGACCCCAGGCTCAGGCTGGCTTGCAGAAGGCTGGTTGATTATTTTATAATAGTTGGTAGCATCTGTGATTTAATGCAGCTGTTAGAAATTAGCAAGGACTCCATCGAAAGCGTCCCAGTCACTCACAATAACAGGCTAATAAATCATCCCCTCCCATGCTCCATGGCATTTATGGTTCTATTTTAGAGATGCAGCACAAAACAGATTTGGCTGCTCTCCTGGATTTATTTTTATTTGTGGTTTTTTTTAATAATGCAAATAAATAAATAAATGTAGGATGCTGTGACTCTGTTGCCAAAAACAGCACGGACGGAAGCTTCCCCTGTGTGAAAGTCCCTCTTTATTCCCTTCACCCCCCCGCCAGCCAATTAAACAGAAAACAAACAGCTCTGAGATGCCAACAAAGGAATTCTTCTGAACGCATGGGGTGAAATCCTGACATCAGTAGGAGTTATGCCACGTGGGGCTTGGAGTTCACCCAGAGTATTTATGTAGGGTGTGGTGTTGTGGGTTTTTTTTTTTTTTTTTTTTTTTGCTATTTGATCAATTAAAAGATCCCCCTATACTTAGCAGCCACTCATAGCTAGCTGCTATTTCACACACTAATCTACCACGCAATATGGCTAAAAAACCCAGCGTCATTAATAGCCGCATATCACTCACATTCTTCAAAACATGAGGAGAAACTTCCCCCTAGATCTAATCACTCTGTTTAGCAAGCAGAGCCACTTTAATAGAGCTGAATATATAACTGGGTTTTTGGTTCAGTGACCAAACCAAAAACTAAATAAATAGAGATGTTTTGGGTTGACCCCAAATGGACTTTTTGTTGTCGTTTTTTTTTTCTCAACAAAACGAAACCCTGAAAAAATGTCCCTTCAGGGACCCAAAACAATTTTTTTTGTTTGCCAATTCATTTTCCGGTGTGTTTTTGTTTTGTTTTTTGTTGTTGCTGTTGCTATTGTTTTAGCCAAACTTCAAAACAAAAAAGTTGTTTAGAAACCGAGTCAAAAAGGTTCATTTCGATAGAGTCAAAATGAAACAGTTCAACTTTTTTGAAAAACGTTTTCCTTTTTTTGGCCGAAATGATTTTCTGAATTTGGTCTGAATTCACAAATCGCTTTTGTTGTGAAACTGCGTTTTTTGGTGGATAAACTATTTGCCCCCCAAAATCTGCCCAGCTCTATTCTAACTCTTCCAGTGAACACAGGGGCAGCATGCAATACTCAGGAAGAACCCGAATAGCTTCCAACCAAGCCAACTAATGCACACGTACCACTAATTCAGCACACACCCCGAGTCCTCTGCAGGTTCTCTCAATTCCGCTAGGCAGGTTTGTCTAGCAAATCCCACTATTTACTGGTGCTTTATATAATCTAATCATAATGGATCCCTGCTCCTTACATTTTTAGGTCCCTGTTACAAAGAAAGAAAATGGGATTTGCCATCCCAGACCGTGGGTTCATCTAGGCTAGTATCCTGCTTCAGGTAGCTTTAGAGGGAGGGAGGAAGGAAATATCTAACACAATATACTCAGCTAACGGAGCAGTGAAGGATGTGAACAAAAAACCCCAAACTTCCTAGCCCCTAAACACCTTCAGTTTGTGCCCTGAAACATGAGAGTGGAAGCAAGTTATTTTGTACTCCGTTCTGCTACCCTGCACAATACATTCTCTTTTAAAACCTTCCATTGTTCTTGGACACAAAGGCCCAACTGAGCCATGGTGCAACCTTTCATAGAGTTATATCAAGGAAGAATAGGACTCTAGAGAAAAATAAGACCCCCAAAAGGAAGCCTGGATTCCTACTTCTGGCTTGGCATGGGCTTATTTTCTCTCCTACACACATACACACAGAGTCTCTAGAGAGAAACAAGGAAACTAGCTAACAAACACAAGCCTTTCAAACATCTCACTGACTCGAGGGCAGTTTAAATTCCAGGAGTGCTCGGCCCAAGTGTAAGTTTGCTGTTTGAACAGCTAGCGCGCAGGAATGCCTGAGAACTGAGGGAAGCTGACGGCCTTGATTTCCGGTCTCTAGAGGATGGAAAGAGAAAATCCATACATTTTCCTTCCTGATGGTCTGCTTTGAGTTGTCTGCATTCAAACTGTGATGGGTGAAGCACACAGAAATTTTGGTGGTTGTGCTGATATAAGCAATCACACATCCAGGCTGCATCTCCCAACCTTCTCTCTACTAAACAAACCCATGTGTGTTAGAAATACAAGCAGCAGATGCATAGGGTGATCAGATGTCCTGTTTTTAAAGGGACAGTCCCGTTTTTGGGGACTTTTTCTTATATAGGCTATTTCCCTCCTTCCGATTTTTTCACAGTTGCTATCTGGTAAGCCTACAGATGCACAACTTGTAGTTTATGGTGAAGTTGAAAGAGTCTTTCTTGCATGATTTCAGTACATCTGCCTCTGATGCCAGTTGGTAGAGCAGAGATGCACAAAACACAGCAAAAAAAAAAAAAAAGGGGGGGGGGGGGAGGGAGGATTTAACTTGTTTTTTACCCTGAGAAAGATTCATTTAGGGTTAGACTTGAGTTTTGGTGGGTCTGTTTTGTTTTATTGAAACCTTGTCTGTCCCTCGTTCATATAGTCATTTAGCTTCCCCCAAAGGTGTCTGACAAACAGAGATGACCCTCCGCTAATTTCCATATCAATCTGAGCTATGTTTTTGATGCAGCCTGTTGCAGAGATGGCCTGATCCACTGAGTTCCACTTTGGTTCAAACTTCCTACAAGTTCATGGATCCAAGGCTTTGGAATCAGGCTCCTTTCTAATGCAGGATAAATCTCTTTAGCCTCCTTCACTAAAACTGACCCTCCGAAACAAAGGCGCAAAGAGAGGGCAGAGGCTCTAACTTGTTCTAAGTAATAAAAAAAGCTGGAATAACAGATGTATTCCTGAATAATATTTTATATTCAAGTACTAGTACCTAATATCCAGTCCAACTAGCAGATACTTCAATGCAAATTGGATCATGTCCTAAGTGCTGTGTCCATGTAACATGCTTTAAGCATTGTCAACATATTCTAGCTTTTGAGTAGAGTTACAGTCTGAAAAGTTATTTTGCCCGGAAATGCCAGTTGTGATTCTGGGGGGACCCCTTGCTCCCCTGGCTCATGAAGCCACACACTGGCCACCTTGACAGCAGGTGCAATATGACAGCTGAATGTGCTTTCGGTGGATTGAAGGGACGTTGGCGGTGCTTACTCACTAGATTGGATCTGGTATAGAAAAAAAATATTCCAATGGTTATAGCTGCCTTGTGTGTCCTGCTTAATATCGGTGAGTGTCAGGGCAAAAGTGGAGCGCCTGTCTGCTGCCTTTGAGACACAAGGGCCATTACAAGAGCTCTGCCATTATGTCAACCTAACTTGGTAATGTAGACCAGGCCAAAGACTCGCCAGGAATAGACACACCAAGAGGTGAAGGGTTATTTTTAAATAGTCACTATTCAGATCACAGGCTACACTTTAGCAGAAAATCACTACGTCTAACCCATTATTACATTCTTTAAAAGCCCTTTCTTTTAGGAAACAAGGAGAGTTTCTGCTAACTGCGCTATATAATGGATCCTACGAGCAGAAGCATGGATTCAACTGCCCTGGAAGTTTTATTTTTAAATTAAAAAATAATAATAAATAGGGGATTACATGGCTCAAGGAATTGGTATCATGGCACAGAGCCATGCATCTCTAACTCACCAGTCTGAACACACTTATGCTGGTACTGACTGAGAGCTACTAAGAAGCTTGTTCCTAGTTTGGTGACTTGTGAGCAATGAATAAGACATCCACATGGCTAAACGGCGGTATGGTCTAGTGGACAGGGCATAAGACAATCAGCCAAGAAACCTGGGTTTTAATCCTAGCTCTACCGCTGACTTGCCGTGACACTTTAGACTAGTCAAATCCCCTCATTGTGCATCTCTTTCCCTTCCCACCCTTCATTTATACAATGTAACAAAGAGACCTGTGGCACCTTATAGACTAACAGATGTTTTGGAGCCTAAGCTTTCATACAGTAAGCCTTTCAGGGCAGGGACTACATTGTACTCTGTACCTTGTATCAGCTGAGATCTGTAGGTGCTACAGGAATCCAAAAAGAGAGAGCTGGTTGAAAAACAGGAAAATAGTTTCATGAGTATTTCTAAAGTTGAAGTTGTCACAAGGTTTGAAATGGCCCCATGTTCCATTTTTGGTGACATTTTCTATGCTACTTTTAACCCAAACTTTTACTGAAGTGGTTTCAGATTTGTGTGTGTGCAAAAAGCCTATTTTCATGAAGAAAACCTGGTATTTGGTAATCACAAGATTTTAGAAAAATGGTTTCAATAACACTTTTGGTTGAATAGATCACAGAAATCTTCACAAAGAAAAAGGAAAATGTTGATCATGTAGGTGATTGCTGTAAGTTTCATATTTTTAAAGGCCTTCTTAAAACCAACTCACCCCCTTCTTTGGATGAAATGTTTCCACCAGCTCTACAAGTAAATAATAACAAACAAACAACCACTGGCCAAGCACTAACCGGAATCCTTGACGGCAGCCACAACAGAGCCCAGAGCTGGATGGACCCTAGCGGCCGAACTTCTGGTGGGTGGTATCCGGGGTCAGAGTGGAAGCTGACAGACTGGACAGCTTTGAAGAAGCCTGCGCTGATGCTATTCATTCTCAATGCAGTAAGAAACGGATAAAAGGTGAGCTCTTCACTCAAGCTAGCTAATATAAGGTAAAATCCTAGAGAAGGAAAGCTGGTTTGTAATGTTCGTGAGTTAGCAGGGTGAGTTAAAGATTGGGGAGAGCCTGGGGTTTACCTTGACCTGCTAACTCGAGTTAAGAACACACTTTTTCCCCCCGCGAGTGAAGACAAGGCCTTGCAAAGCTTTCACCGGCAACAACAATGCTTATTTTAGAACACAGATCTCTATAATATCCCTGTGCTTGCGGGCTCGATGAGCCGCTGGGAAGATGCAGCCACCATCACTGGGAAAGGGGAGGTTAGTTGCCCGTATGGCAGCTCGTGTGGAAGCAAGGGGAAAGTCGAGCCTTCTGCAAGCAGCTACGGCTGCGATGAAGTCGGCAGAATGGCACCTGTCCCTGGCACTAATCCAGGCTCTGGAACGATCCTTGAACCAAAAAGCAGACCTAGGCCCTGGGAGACATCTCAGCTAAGTGTCATGGGCTGGAAGGGCCAGGAGCAGCAGCAGCATCCTGGTCTAGCAAAAATAAGGTGTTGGGGCTATTTGTGTAACACTGACGTGCATTAGGAAGACTACAAATGTGGAGCACTCAATGCCAAATTAGGATGGCTTTGGAATGAAGCTGTCTTTACAGTCTTTACAGCTTCTGGCAGGCCACGGCCCTCCTCAATCACCACGCAAAGTCAAATGCAGGCTGCCACATTAGCTATCCCCAGCCGGATGCAGAGCACCCCCAATTGTCACTCCAGCCTGCTTTGCCGCCCAATCAGCAACGGTCAGGGAAACCACAAGAGCACTTCCCTACACAACCAGGTTTAAGCACTGCTTTCCAGGGTTAACATGAGGCCTGGTCCTGTGCCTATTGAAGTCAATGGCAACGTTCCCATCGCTTTCAATGGAAACAGGATTGGGACCACTGTAAATTCCCCAACCTATGCGGATAGAGGGCCAGATTGAGATCTCAGCTGCACCCGCGTAATTCCAGCCTCGCTCCAGTGAAGTCAATGGCACAACTGCCAACTTTCACGCGGCAAATAAGCACCCCGACTTTCATAATAAGCCAAAAATCAAATTAATCCCATTTCAAAACAAGCCAATCCCTAAGAACCCAACACTCTATGTGACTAGATCCCGCGGCGTGCAGTCTGGGACTGTGGTGGGCCCGCTGTGCACCCCGACTCTCTCCCTACCTTGCCCTTGCTTGCCCCCCCTTGCCCCTGCTTGCTGGGAGCTGATCAAAAAAAAGAAGCAACAAGCTACAACAAGCAACACGATACAAGCCAAAAACTAGCCAACAAGCAACTCACAAGCCAATTAAGGCTCAATTTACACCATATCAAAATCTGGCCCAGGGCCTAGTTCGTAGCCTCCCAGCCAATGCACATTCTGACGACAGGGCCATTTACTGAGTCCCTGGTTCTCCGCTCTGACTGTCCAGGAGAATTCATCAGCTTAAGGGAAACTGTTTTTATTGTATCAACTTTTCAATAAATGATGCACTTTAAAAAGCGGGGGCAGAGGGAGGGTTAATTTTTAAATGCCTAACTAGGATTCCCAGGCTTTGTCACCTACTCAGCCATCATTGGCTCACCACAGCCAGCGCTTCCATAGGAGCTCGCCATATTGATTCTGTGTTGCTCTGGGAAATGCATGCAGCTAAATTGGGCACAAAGAAGTAGGAACCAGGAGCCACCAGTCCCTGAACTGAGAACCAGGATATGTGAAAAGCCGATGTCAGACCTAGGAACTGGGAACCAGCCAATCTCAAACAGGGTGAAAAGAAACAGTAACATCAACAACAACAACAGATTTTGGTTCTTTGGCATTTTTTTTTTTTTTTTACTGAGCCCGTGGCACTTTGCAAATGGTTTTTAATGAATTCTGTCAATAAGCTTGAGTCAGATGGAGCAGAGAGGCGAAATGACTTGCCCCTGGCCACTTAGAAAGTCAACACGAGACGCATGGATAGAATCCGTAAATCCTGTCTCTCAATCCTGTGCTTTAACCAGCAAAGTAAGACATGAGAGCTGTAAATGAGATGAGAAACCTGAGGTGAGGTCTACGGGCAGAACTGGGAACCACTGAGCCCTGAACTGGGAGTGAGGAATTATTATTATCATTACATACACAGTAGATCAAAAGCAAGGAGAAACCATGCTTCGGAGCCAGGACTTACAAGATGTTCATGTACATCTACCATACCCCAGAGGTTCAGCACAGATCGGATAAGCATCCTGTCTTTTGTGTGCCTAAGCAAGCCGCAGAGCTGAAACTATTGAGGTTCACCCGACAGTAGGGTGGATGAGATATGAATTGGAAACAAAAAACTTTCCATGCTCTACACACGGCAGTCTTTTCTCAAGATACCTTAGGAGGGAAAGAGAGAATTCTGCCTCTCAAGGGAAGCACATGTCATTCATTGATCAGTGGCTGGGCTATGCTGATAGTTACTAGCTGGGCAGGGCATTTGTGTTTCTGTTTTTACTTTATTATTCTTTTTTAACTGTGGAGTGATTTTATTAATATTAATAAACCTGCAGATAGTGCTAATTTCCTCCATCGTTTTACTAATTAGCGCGATTGAATTGTGAGGATCATCTGCATGAGTAATGGCTCCCTATGCACTCAGTTCACGGTTCTGCTTCTGCTCGGAAAAGGAAGCAGAGAGAACTGAATCTTGCATTGCCGCCCAGATGTCAGAAGCAGAAGGAAGTTCTCAAATCACCGGATTCCCCCACTTCTGTCACGAGAGCTGGAAGATTCTCCCCCAATCTCTGAAAGCCATCTCATTGAAAGGGCGTGGAGAAAGACCAGGCGGGGTGCAGATGTTGCAAGATCATATCAGACAATGGACAAAGCATGCCCAGTGTTCGCCTGAGACGTGCACGTTACAGATAAAGATTCCTTTCATCTCCGATCACTGGGAGCATGGAATTAAGACACAGAGGGTATAATCCTGGCCACCCTCGCAGTTTTGCCATTGGCTTCAACAGAGCCAGAATTTCCCCTTGCACCTCAGTTACAACAGCAGCACCCCCACGTTACACAGAACAGTCTGAATGTCTACTGGCCTATTGGGTCTGGTGTAAAAGCTCACTCAGGGGTGACTGCTAGTTGCACAGCCCAGGCCAGGGATGTGGAAGAAGGCGGCTCACCTATACCACATATGTGGTGCCGTGAACTAGGAGTGCCCATTCTACACTTAGCTTCTTAGGGTAAGCCCCAGAAAGGGGCACGGGTACATTCTGGTCTCTAGGATGGCCCTGGTGAGAAATGCTGCACGTGGTACTGCTTGGTAGAGACTCATAATCCTTTAAAAGATTTATGATATCCTTGGAGTTGATCCATTCCTCTGCAGCTACAGCACACTGATGGACTCACACGAATGAAGCTTTCTGCCATCTAACGACAAGTCGCGCATGAGTAGGATTATATCACTTGCCCTCTCGCCCTTGCACTTCCTCCAAATCCCTCTCCTTCTGGTAGATGCTCTCACACATCAAGGGCCCCTGCTCCCCTACCGCAGGATATCAGCAGCTACCACTGCACCCACATACCTCTGAGCTCTAGCTGCCTGCAGGAGAAAACCAGGATAAGGAGGAAGGCCTCTGTGATTTTCACTGTTTTTGCACTAATATAGAAGAATCGCCACCATATCAGCCACTCAGCCAACTGCAGGGTAAAGGCCTTTTCACAGCTACCTCCATCCGTTTTATGCTCATCTATCCTAACCCCGGAAAGTCCCTTTCTGGTAGTGGAATAGGACATCAATTATTTTTCTTCTTCAGATGTAAAGCGGAGGGGAGAGAGGTTAGGTTATCAGAGGCTCTCATTCTCTGAAGAGATGGTCTGGATCATATTTGTATTCATTTTCATGAACTCAATGTACAAGTCACTAATAGAACACAATCTGCTAATTAAATTTCACTCAATACGGCAATTTTCACCTTAGATCAGCTGTGTCCTTGCACATTTTTGCCACTAAGGTACTAATAGCATCTTATTTACCTTATAATGAATTCCGCCAGGCTTATCATTCAATTCAAGATATTAATGAGCATAAATGAGAGCAACATGAGGGGAGGGGGGAGAATTCCAAAGAGATGGAAACCGCAATTCCATTTTCTTTCCTTTATAGTGCTGGCACAAGGTTGCTCCAGGGAACGAAGTCCTTGATTTCACCACAGAAGAATCACATACAAGGGCAGCAAGCTCCTCCCATGCATCAGCCCTAACTTGGAGGGAACCACACCTTGGTGTATGAGAAGAGGCCAATTTGCATCCTCCACTCAGCTTCTTCTGAGAAAACTGGACTGCCGTGTTTGCCGGTGGGTAACAGTGCCTCTAGTGGATGGAATCAGAACTGCTTAACTGAGTATGTCAGGCCCCATGCTGCAAACAAACTAACACTTTCTTTTAGTTTGCCTGGCAGGGGCCTGAGCTCTTGAAGCAGTAGGAGCTGAGTTCTATCCCTGCTCTCATTGGGAAGTCCTAAGTTTCATTACAATATAGGTTTATTTAAAAAATAAAGTAATATGTTTTTTTGCATCGAAATTCAGGGTCTCAAGTTTCAAATGCGTTTGCACTGGGTGGGCTAGAATACACCCCTCTGGACATGCAGATTGGCAGGTGCAGCTTTCCAGGAGCCTGGCCACGGCCTGCATTAGAAAATGGGGATCGCATTTAAACTATTTTTCAAAGGCAGGCGGGAGGTGGGAGAGGCATTCATCTCTATTATGGCTCTCGGCAGGTTGTAGCTGTTGCCTGTGGTTCCCGGTGAATGGTTCTAGGGATGGGTCCAAGCTGCAAATTTTAAATTCAGATCTCACTGGCGTGCCCCTATTCTCTCTCTTGTCGGAGTCAGTGCTTTCTGGAACCCCCCCATTGCTCTCCCTTTCTAAGGGCTTGTGCTCCAATCATCCTTTCTCAAGCCTCGGAACCTTGGATTTGATCTTTGTGGTACACAAGACGGTCTTACTGAGCATTAGTCAAGGGTAGGTCACTAAAGAGCAACTCAATGTGCTCCCACCCAGAAGAGGCTGGGCATGGTCTCTCAGCACAAACGTGTCCAGCTTTTCATGGAACGGAAGCTCAACCTTTCTCTGTCCCATATCAGGGTCAAGTTCAGTAGACACATGGGATCAAATCCAGCCTTGGATGACCTGACCTCAATGGGAATTCCACCTACTTCTGACCAGGGCTGCATCCAGTCCATGGTATACTAATGGCCAACCACCAGGAGGGAAAAAAAACCCAATCAACCACCCAACCCTGCTATTCTGCAGAGTGGCTTTTCCTTGTCTTTGCAAGTTACATGGATTTTCACAACTATAATTGGCTGAAGCAACATTGACATCCAGTGGCCGATTAGATTAATCGCAGAGTATCTACACCGTATTTTCTCGGGGGATGGAGAAAGGAATTAGCTCTTTGACAAGGACGGAAGTCCAATATGGAACTGAACAGGAATGCCCCTGGCATTCACCCAGCATTACCCCTATGCTGTGCCTAGTTCAATGGCTATGACAGCAGGACTGCATTTGTGTCACTGCTGTGTTGGGGAATCACGTCTTAATGTTGTGTTATTCATAAAACCCTCTTAGAAACTGGAAACTATTGAGAACTGGATCTTCAACTGGAGTAAAGCCGTACGGCTCCACAGAGTGGAGTTCTAACGATTTACTAGCCCCATGGCTTTGCCTCACAATTTTCCCTTTCCATTGGGTTGACAGCTGCTGAAAACTATGGAATGACACTGTTTTATACCAGCTGAGGGTCTGAATCATGGTGTTTCTCGCCCCCCCACCCCCCTCTGGTGTTTCTAAACAAATCAGAAACCAGCACAGCTGCCTTTCAACGAGTTCCTTATCTATATGCCGGCATCATGCAGGACATCAACGGCTCTGGCAGCTGTGCTGGTCTGTAAACAGTGGATGCAGCCTACAAAAAACAGCAGGCACATATTAGATTTTACATGGGGTGCTGAAAAGTGCAGGTGCCACATGTTGAATGGTAAATGCAACTCCACTAGTACAATGGCCTAGGGCAGGGGTCAGCAACCTATGGCACACATGCCAAAGGCGGCACGCGAGCTGATTTTCAGTGGCACTCTGCTGCCAGCCTGGGGTTCTGTCCGCTGGCCCCGCTCAGCCTGGTCTGCCTGGATGGACAGAACCCCGGGCTGGCAGCAGGCTGAGCAGGGCTGGTGGCGGGGACCCCAGCTGGCAGGGGCTGGTGGACGGAACCCCACACCAGCAGTGGGCTGACCGGCTCAGCCTGCTGCTGGCCTGGGGTCCCGGCCACCAGCCCTGCTCAGCCCGTTGCCAGTCTGAGGTTCCATCTGCCGGCCCGTGTAAATGTAAAATGTATGACTGGCACGCGAAACCTTAAATTAGAGTGAATAAATGAAGACTTGGCACACCACTTCTGAAAGGTTGCCGATCCCTGGTCTAGGGTGTGCGCGCCACTGCCTCTGCTGGACAGGATCAGAACTGTTCGGCTCTGTGACAGACCCAATGCTACTTGAGAATTAATGGAGATTCTCGGTTAGCTCAAGTGATAGGGGGCTACTCTGATCTATAGCTCAGTCAGCAGAATATCAAATTTTTAATCTGAGAGTTTAGGGTTCATGCCCTGTTCAGATTACTCCTGCTCTATGCCTACAAAAAGTAGTCAATGGTTAGTCAGCTGGTAAGCTGTGACTACCTCTCATCATGCTGGATCATAGCTGACTTTGTGCTACCCGTCCGGTTGTTGTCTCCTCTTGTTGCCTATAGTCTTATCCTTGACTGTGAAGTAAGGGGGCAGGGACCCCTTGGTGATATGTTTGTACATTCCCTACCACAAGAAGGCCTCTAGGTACTACCTCAAGACAAATAACAACATATCCCTGAGATTGCCAGGAAGTTCTGAGTGGACCGTGGTGTGAGGCATCATGACAGCTGTGACGTCTTGCTGGCCACCGATACCTTCACAATCATAGGCGCTGACTCTGTGGGTGCTCCAAGGCTGGAGCACCCACAGAAAAAATTTAGTGGGTGCTTAGCACCACAGGCAGCCAGCTCCTCCCCTGCCCCCCAGCACCTCCCATTCAACTCCTCCCCGTCCCTCCCAGGGCTTCCCGCCCACCGCGATCAGTTGTTTCGTGGTGTGCAGGAGGCGCTGGTGGAGGGGGAGGTAGATGAGCAGGGATGGGGCACACTTGGGGGAGGGGGCGAAATGGGCGGGAAAAAGCGCTGCAGAGTGGTGGCGGGGACTTGGGGGGAAGGGGTCTGGTGCGGGCTGAGTCTGTGGTGGAGCTCGGAGGTTGAGCATCCCCCGAGCCTGGAGGAAGCTGTCGCCTATGTACACAATACTCAGTACTTATATGCCACTTTTCATCTTTAAACACTGTTCAGACATTAACTAAAACCAGACAACTCCCCTGCTGGGGGGTTATCATTATCCCAATTTTACAGATGTGGAAACTGAGGCACAGAGGGGAAACATGAAGAATTCAGTGGCAGGAGTGGAAATCGGCACTGAATCGGTTCTTAATCCCGTTTAGACCGTGCTGTAGTATATTAAGAACTGTCATTTCTAGATTTAAATGGGGCATTTAGAATCCAGATGCCGTCTCCTCTCCTGAGGGTTAAATCCGGCACTTAGGCCACTCATTACATCCATTTTTAATGTTCTCCCATTCCCCCGCCCCTCCTCTCTTTTAAAGAAGGCTAAAGAATTTATTGCACCGCACAATTAAATATTGATTGGAAATTCTCCCCAAGTATATTTCCCCTCCATCTCTCCACCTTCATGGGGAGAACGTCAAGTTCTGTATCCTAAGCTGTCCCCATCCAGTGATTACTTTCATTAGGACACCAGCCTTGTGGTTCAAGTATTTTCCTTGCTCCTGTACGTTTAATTAGATAATTCTTCCCTAGAAATTATTTATAGCCGAGCTCGGGAGCTATTGTTAGTCCGAATGTAAATAAGACTCAAAGAGGAATTCCCAGAGTCCCCCTGTGACTGGTGAGCCGCTCACTTCATTCCATTAGCGCCAGTCCCAGCACTCCTGCTTAACACAGACTTCCAGGGGTTTTATGGCTGGAGCTCCTGCTATTAAAAATAAAAAAAGTCCAGGCGTGAGTTCCTAATTAAACTTTTGATACAGGACCACAAAAAGGATGAGTTCCACAAGGTCAGAGCCGGGGACCCACTGGCGTGTGACAGGAAACTGATTTTTCTAGGGAGGGAATTAAAAAATTAGTTTCACACATACAGAATGGGAAGAGACTGTCTAGGAAGGAGTACGGCAGAAAGGGATCTAGGGGTTATAGTGGACCACAAGCTAAATATGAGTCAACAGTGTGATGCTGTTGCAAAAAAAGCAAACATGATTCTGGGATGTATTAACAGGTGTGTTGTGAGCAAGACACGAGAAGTCATTCTTCCGCTCTACTCTGCTCTGGTTAGGCCTCAGCTGGAGTATTGTGTCCAGTTCTGGGCACCGCATTTTAAGAAAGATGTGGAGAAATTGGAAAGGGTACAGAGAAGAGCAACAAGAATGATTAAAGGTCTTGAGAACATGACCTATGAAGGAAGGCTGAAGGAATTGGGTTTGTTTAGTTTGGAAAAGAGAAGACTGAGAGGGGACATGATAGCAGTTTTCAGGTATCTAAAAGGGTGTCATAAGGAGGAGGGAGAAAACTTGTTCACCTTAGCCTCTAAGGATAGAACAAGAAGCAATGGGCTTAAACTGCAACAAGGGAGGTCTAGTTTGGACATTAGGAAAAAGTTCCTAACTGTCAGGGTGGTGAAACACTGGAATAAATTGCCTAGGGAGGTTGTGGAATCTCCATCTCTGGAGATATTTAAGAGTAGGTTAGATAAATGTCTATCAGGGATGGTCTAGACAGTATTTGGTCCTGCCATGAGGGCAGGGTACTGGACTCAATGACCTCTCGAGGTCCCTTCCAGTCCTAGAATCTATGAATCTATAAAGCAGAAGGCATGAATGGAGAGAGAGAGGGGAATGGGAGTGGTGAATGACAAAACCCTCCTGAAATATGGGGCAGGTGTGTCGAGTCTATACAATGAGTGTCTGGTTATCCGGAACAGTTTAGAAAGAGCCCAGCTTCATAAATAATTCGATGACTCAGTCATGGGGCTACTCTTTATTCTTGAATATTCAGATGGCCGCCTGGTATTTGCGAAAATGTGCTCCAGTGTTAGCACTGACGCTTATTCAGTGGAAGAGCCGTACTGGAAAAGAGCATCATTCCCTATCCTTTATTCACCTGTTCATGAAGGTTCCGTCATGCAATCGGGGAAGGGGAACAGCGGCACATGCCTGCAGTGGCCAGTCACATAACACAAATCTTTAAAGTTAGTGGTTGGGTAGTGAAGCCATTCAGTACGAACAACAGACAAAAAGCATGAAGACCAGGATCGGTTTTCAAATGAGTCTGTCGCCAAAAAAACAAGCCAAGTTTACAACAAATCCTGGGCCTGATTCACCCCCCACATCTGTTTTACACCATCGATTTCCAGGGATTTATGGCCGATTTACATCAGCGAATGGGGACTATTTGTTGCAAAGAACCGCGCTAGCACTGTCCGATTGGTTTAGCTTTCATTACTCGAAGGATACGTCTATACTGCATTTGAGAGTTGGTGGGAGTGTACCACCTCTGGGCCAACAGATTCGGGCTAGCGCTCTAAAAATGGCTGTGCAGATGGCACTTTGCAGTTGCGGCTTGGGTGGAGCTCGGGCTTTGAAGCTTAGGGAGGGGGAGGGGGCATCAGAGGGGAAATAAGACACGGAGATGACGTGATGTGCCCATGGTCACAGAGGGAGCCTGGAAGTGAACCCAGCTCTCTTCAGCCCCAAGCCAGTGCCTTAACCAAAAGACCATCCATCCCCCGACTAGCAGCTCAACCCTCCCTCCATCTCCACATGTGCGCTACACGTCTTTACCCACCTGCGATTACAGTTCTCTGTGCCACACATGTCCCAGGGGCTGGGCACACTCTGGCTGCATGCATATGTTAGCGGCATGCACGCCACGTGTGTCTGGTGGGAGGACATGCCAGCTAAAAAACACCGGTTCCGCTGCCAGTTTTGATTTCTGTTGGCTCCCTGAACTCCCTGCTCTGCGACCCTGCCTGTGCGAGGCTTCCTGGCCCAGCCAGCTCAGGCGACAAGGGTGCCAGCCAGCCAGCCCCTTCTCAAAGCTGCCGATCCTCGTCAGGAGCCATCACGCTTCTGGAAGGGGAACGCCAGGGGGATGTCTATTATTTTAAACATATAATTGATTCTAATTCATCACTTATCGCACGGTGACAGATTTTTATATAGTTTATTATCTCAGTCACAGCACAGGGGTCCGCCGGGGCCAGCTCCTATGGTTCTGCATTTCCTACGACTTGCTCCTGTTATCTGTCAGATTAAGTTAGGGATTCTGGTGTCTCAGGGTCCCCAGGTAACCGTCAGCGTTCTCTTCCTCCTCCCACCGCAGGCTTGAAGCAGCCTTCTTACCCCGCTCCTCCTTGACTTGCCTGCCACATTTAGTCTCCTAGTTAGCTGATTAATTGGGGACTGTGGATCCCCGCGACCTGCAGAGACAGCGATTACTCCTTGCCTTCTCCACACAAACACACCCCAACATGCGGGAGTCTCTGAAAGAGCCACAGACCCCAGCACATTCCTGTCTTTGTAACTCGTAGGCAGATGGGCTAGCGGGGTAGAGTGATTCCTAGACCCCTCTCCCAGCAGGAGGGGACAATCTCTTTCTCCTCCCCCATTCTCCAGTGCTGCTTCTCCCTCTGGAGAGCCTTGGCTGTCGCAGGGACATTTGCAAAGTTGGCCTCTGATTATGGGTGCCCAATGCCACCAGGAGGACTGGCACAGGCTGTGGCATGCTACTACCCTCACTACCAGGCTCTGGAATGGCCCACTGGAGATTGCAATGGGCTAGGCTGTGACTTTACCAAGTGCTCTGAGGACGTGGGGGTTGGGGAGTGCATGGCTACATTGCCCCAGGAACAGGCCAGAGAAGGAACTGTGACTCAGAGAGGTGTGATTTCCTCACTTGCTGCCTGCCTGCTGTGGCTGGGGAGTAAGTATTATATCTTTTTTTATGGAGCAGACGACTCTTTCGTGCATGCCCAGCCACCTATCCCAGCCTATGATGGGCGGGGTAGAACCGAGGTCCTCTTGCTCCCACCCACTTGCTGGGCTGGGACAGTCTAGACCCATCACTCTCCTTTCATCCCCAAACAGACCTAAGTAGGGTTTGCATGGGACAATAGTCAGAGTCATAGAGTTTAAGGCCGGAAGGGACCCCCAGATCATCTAGCCGGACCGCCTGTAATCACAAGCCCGCCCACAAACCCTCTCCAGTTTCTCCTGTATTGAGCCCAATACCCAGGTTAACCTAAGGTATTACAGCCCTCCAGAGATCAAATTATTGTGTGCCACAGGCAGAGAGCAGCAGGGACCAAGGAGCGCCAAGGCCCGAGGCCCTGCAATGGAAGGGAATTGATTTGATGAGACAGACCCAGAGGATCCTAGCAAGAAACCCATGCCCCAAGCTGCAGAGGAAAAAAACAAAAATGAACAACCTCCTGGCCCCGCACCATCACCACCACTACCCCAGGTCCCTGTCAGATGAAATGAGAGGCCTACCTACCCCTTCGGACTCTTGCCAAGATGTCCTGCAAACAAAACAGTGGAATTTGCTTGCTTGTTCTAGCAAAGGAGCTCTCTCACAGGAACGTTCCCGGATATGGTGAATTTTTAATCAAACCGCAGGGAACGTTAATGAAAAAGTAACGTTGAACAAGAATATTCACCTCCAATTCCAAACACTAAAGAGTTTGCGCTCAGCTGGCACAGCTAGATGGAACAGACCAAAGCCATGGGAATGGGGCACCAAAACAGAGCTGTCTAGAACAGCTAGAATGCTGTGAAGTACCAAATACATGCAGCAAACTGCTCACCAATGGTCCACAGAGCAAGAATCATTCGCAGACAGGTCAGGCAAAGCAACTCCGAAGAGCAAATGCAACTGAAAAAATCAGGAACCTCTGGTGGACAATTAGTCAAACGGAAGGAAGAGACTAAATTATTGTCTCACCTCTGATTTGGCCTAGCCACGGGGTCGGTGTCTCATGCAATGTGGGGGGTCTGATGTTCATTCAAAATCTAGATACTGCAGTGACTGGTATTTCATGAATAAATGAAATAAACTGAATAGATTTAGATTCAATTAGATTAAGTTAAAAAGGTCGAATCATAGACGCGTCAGGCTGGAAGGGACCTCACAAATCAGCTAGTCCAGCTCCTGCGTTAAGGCAGGACCAAGCAAACCTGGACCACGCCTGGCAGATCTTTGCTCAATGTGTTCTTTAAATCCTCCAATGTTGGGAATTCCAAACCTCCCTTGGAAGCCTGTTCCAGAACTTAATTATCCCTATAGTTAGACAGTCTTTGCCTAATATCTAACTTAAATCTCCCTGGCTGCAGAGTAAACCGATTACTACTTGTCTTACTTGCAGGGGACACAGAGAACAATCGATCACCATCCTCTTTATAATGCCCTTAACACATCTGAAAACTTATCAGGTCCCCCCTTCAATCTTCTTTTATCAAGGCTAAACATGCCCAGTTCTTTTAACCTTTCCTCAGAGGTCAAATTTTCTAAACCTTTTATCATTTTTGTTGCTCTCCTCTGGACTCTCTCCAATTTCTCCACATCTTTCCTAAAGTCTGGCACCCAGAACTGGCCACTCCATACTCCAGCTGAGGCCTCCCCAGTGACAAGTAGAGTGGGACAATTACCTCCTATGTCTTGCGACACTCCTGTTCGTACACAGTAGAATGATATTTGCCTTCTTTGCAACTGTTTCACATTGTTGACTCATTCAATTTCTGATCCACTGTAATGCCCAGAGGCTTTTTTGCATTACCACTGCCTAGCCAGTTATACCCCTTTTTTGTAGTTAGTTATGTGTTTGTTTTTTCCTTCCTAAGTGTAGTACTTTGCACTCGTCTTTACTGAATTTCATCTTGTTGATTTCAGACCAATTCTTCAATATGTCAAGGTTGTTTTGAATTCTAATCCTGACCTCCAAAGTGCTTGTAACCCCTCCCAGGTTGGGGTCATCTGAAAATTTTATAAGCATACTCTTCACTCCAGTATCCAAGTCATTAATGAAAATATTGACTAGTACCAGATCCAGGACTGACTCCTGTGGGATCCCATTCGATATGTTCCCCATTTGACGGTGAACCATTGATAACTACTTTTTGAGTACAGTCTTTCAACCAGTTTTGGCCCCCCTTTATAGTAATTGTGAAAATGTTATGTGGGCAGTGTCAACAGTCTTACTAAAAATCAAGATATATCATGTCTAACACTTCCGCACTATCCACGAGGCCAGTAACCCTGTCAACGAAGGAAATTAGGTTGGTGGGGCATGATTTGTTCTTGACAACTCCATGTTGGCCATTACTTATAACCCTATTATACTCTAGGTGCTTACAAACTTATAGTTCAATAATTCGTTCCACTATTTGTCCAGTTATCAAAGTTACGCTGACTCATCTATAATTTCCAAGGTTCTTGCTCCCACTGTTAAAGATAGAGGCTGTGTTTGCCCTTCTCTAGTCCTCTGGGACCTCACCGATCCTCCAGGAGTTCTCTAAAATAATTGCTATCGGTTCCGAGATTGCTTCAGCTAGTTCCTTAAATACGCTAGGACGAATTTCATCAGCTCTGCCGACTTCAGACCATCTACATATTCTTTAACCTGTTCTTTCCCTCTTTTGGCTTGTTCCTCTCCCTTTGTTGTCAATATTAATTGTGTTAAGTATCTGGTCACAACTGATCTTTTCAGTGAAGACTGAAGCACAATAGGCATTTAACATCTCCGCCTTCTTGATGTCATCCACTATTGGCTCTGTTTTCCTGCTGAGTAGAGGGCCTACAATTTCCTTCATCTTTCTCATGCTCCTGAGGTATTTATAGAACCTCTTCATATTGCCTTTTATGTCCCTTGCTAAGAGTAACTCATTTTGTTCTTTAGCCTCTGACCCGTTTGTGCTTTTTTTTTTGCACTCCTCCTTAGCAATTTGTTCATCTTTCCATTTTTTGTAGGATTCCCTCCTAATTTCCAGGTCACTAAAGAGCTCCTCCATATTGGCCTCTTCCTATTCTTATCTGTCCTTCACATGGGGATAGTTTGCTGTTGCACCTTTAATATTGTCTCTCTGAGAAACTGCCCGCTCTGCTGAACTTCATTTTCACTTTGATGTGTATAGAGAGATAGATTAGACAGACTAGGTAGATAGATTACTTTAGATTGCAAACTCTTCATTTACAGTGTGTTTGTACAGCACCTAGCACAATAGGGTACAGAGTGATTGGTCTTGCGGCACCACCACCACATGATAAATAGTAAATAAATAACAAGGAAAAATGAGATCAAACAGGTTTAGATTAAATAGATTGAGATTACATAATTATAGATGAGAGAATGGGGAATTAGATTACACTAGATTAGAAGAGACTGATTTAGATTAGCCAGAGGATTAGACTAGATTAGATGTGATGTGTGATCGAATATATTTAGATTAGATACGATGGAAGAAGATAAGGGAAAATAATTTTCTGTGCTTTAGGGTTTCTCCTTCCTAGCTGTCGAAGTGCTTTTCAAATGCAGGTACATACCATCCCTATGTTACAGACGAGAAAGCTGAGGCAGAGAGAGACAGGAAGCAACTTGTTTGGAGTCACACAATGAGTTAGTGACAGTGTGTAGAATAGGACCCAGATTGCCTGAGTCCTGGCTCCATGCTCAATCCCTGGCAATGCAAACCCTTGGCGCTTGAAAGAACTATCTGAAGGGGGCCCCATTGACTATGCCTCTTGCTGCTGAACAAGGATGACGTAGGCTGGGGTGGGCTTTGAATTGCTAAAGAAGACCAACTCCTTTCCCCACCAACTATTGCCTTTGCTGGTGACATTTCACTCGCTGCATTATGAGCTTCCTCCCCCACTTCCCCTAGGAATGACACTCCTGTTATCTCCACTGCATCTAAAGCACACACAGACTCAGTTTAGGGACAGTTAATTTCCAATTCTTTCCAGATGGGTTGGAATAATATCCCCAGGTGGTAAATACATTATTAAGAAGGCAGTTTGGTGTGAAATTGGCTATTAAAATATAGATAAAGTTTAATATATTGAGCTCCTTGTCAGAAAAATCACTTTAGAGGGAGCTTATTATTTGTTTGATATTAAAAGAGTCACAGCTCTGCTCCAAGTGACAAATGGGGGGGAAAAATGCCACTGGTAATGAATAAAAGCTTTTTAACATTTAAATTTAGGTTTCCGTGCAACGCCCCATGCTGCTCTGAGCATGCCCACGCGGCAGATCCATCCATGGTTACTAAAATGTCAGCAGCTCAGGGTCCCTGGGAGGCTGTCGGCCTGCACCAGCCGTTCGAGAAGCAGCTTCGCTGAAATCCGAGTGTCTGCAATGAGATGAGTTTGCAGCGCTCAGCTCTGTTGATCAGAACTCCCACCATGCCACGGTTGGGCTCTCTCTTTCCCTCTGCCGAGTTAGCCCCAAGATCTCTCGTGACCTTGCCTCCTGGTGGGTGTCCTACAAGGTTAGGGTGGCTGGAGCAGCAAATAAGGGAAGCTTAAACAGGCACGGAGATTGAATGCCTTTCAGATCCCAAAAGAAGGTGCTCTCCTCCTAGGCATGAGGAGTCATTTGCAAGGAATTATGGGTAACTTTACAGTTGTACCTACCCTAGGAACCAGTATTGATCAGACCTCACCCAAATCTTGAATGGGAATTCTTTTTGGACAAAGTGTGATCATTTTCCCCTCTGTAGGCTACTGGCCCATCTCCCCCAGCCCAGAAGGGCTAATGCCACACCCAGTCTGCTCAAGCCCTTCCTCCAGGGGGCAGTTTTTTCCCTCAAACATGACCCTCACAAGGTAACACCCAACCACAGCTATTCCCCTGACCAACACAGGCTGCAGCTCCCCAGGCTATGTCTACACTGGCAACTGAACGACAAAACTTTTGTCTTTCAGAGGTGTTAAAAAAAAAACCGCCTTGAAAGACAAACATTTTGCCGACGACAAGCACTGCCGTGAACAGCGCTTTGTCAGCAGGAGCGCTCTCCTGCCAACAGAGCTAGCGCTGCTCGTTGGGGTGGGACTTTTTTTGTTGGCAGAAAAACACTGTAGTGACATAGCCATGTTGCTAAAAGCTGCATAGTGTAGACATAGCCCCAGAGACATTTTCCCTTGAAACTCAGCCACAACTCCCCCTCAACAGAGCGCTCTTAGCCCTTCATAGGAGTCATCTGACCCCTTCCCAGCTGGGCCTGATAATCAAATGGGGTTGGCTGGCCTCCTCTGGCACTTAAATGGGAAAAAACCCTTAGAATCATAGAATATCAAGGTTGGAAGGGACCTCAGGAGATCATCTAGTCCAACCCCCTGCTCAAAGAGGGACCAATCTCCAGACAGATTTTTTCCCCAGATTCCTAAATGGCCCCATCAAGGATTGAACTTACAACCCTGGGTTTAGCAGGCCAATGCTCCAACCACTGAGCTATCCCTTTCCCCCTTGTTACATGCTCTTCCCTCCATTCTCCCTTTCTCATTCAACCTCTATATTTGAGATCAGCCCTGGGAAATCTGACCAAAAAAAGCCTTTAGCATCTGAGAAACCCCCCTGTGCAATTCTGCAGACCCAACAGGTTAGAAAGAAGCTCGAATAAGTAACTTCCAAATATACAGATGCTTATCTAGACCCAAACTCCCTGTCTTTGAAGGTCTTTCCCATCACTAGGTTCAAAGGATGAGTTGTTTTTCTAACCAACCTATAGCAGTTTCAACCGGACTAACGTTCTGGGTTCCAGTTCCTACTGGTGCCGTGTGAAAAATGGCACCATTGCAACCCAGATCCAATCTGTAATGAATAATTCAACAGAACTTCACAAAATCCATACCCATCTCTCCCCACTACTCAGCAGACGGCTCGAGGTAGGTCTCACATTACTAAGACTTCATTAGTTTTACAAAATATACTACAGCACATTTACTAGCAGGCTATGAAGTATCATAAATAATTAAAACCAAATTACACTTGTCAAGGGTACGAACGAAGTGCATTTCGCAATGCATTCTCCTTGCTTTTTTTAATTGTTTGCCTGTTTACAAATTCACAAGGGTTTTATGGGGTGGGTTAGAATTTGGCGATCTTTGGGCCAAAGATATCCTGAGCCTGATTCTTAGCCTGCTCACCAGTGATGTAAGTCACAAGTAAATTCAGTTTAAGTCAACAGAGTAATATCCCATTGCCACCAGTCTGAGATCAGCATCAGAAGCTAGAAGCATTATTAATCAGCATTATTATTATTACCTGGCAATTTGCAAAGTTCAGTAATTGGCATTTATTAGATCTTTCACTTGATGAGAATCTACAGTCATAATCCTTTGAGGGAAGGCACAATAGCAGTCCAAAGTGTTTTACAAACATTAATTAATCAATCTCAGGACTTTATAAAAAAATAGTACTATTGTATTCTAGATTCATGAGCCAAAACAATGCAGCAGGAGAGTACCTTGGGCTATTATTTTATAGACCTGCAGTAGTTTTCTATAGTAAGAGGAGGTAGGTTAGCATTATTATCCCCATTTTATAAACCAGTAAACTAAGGCACAGAGAGGTGAGACAGTGTCAGAGCTAGGGTCGCTGATTATCTGTCTTTTGCTATAACCGCTAGACGATGGGGCCCACTGCATTCCTGGAAGTGAGAACGTATTGCTTTTACTCAGAAACAGTCCCAGCATCTGGTTTCTCTGTTACTCTGTCTGTGTGTGTGCGGGCACAGACTCACAACCCTTCCTGCTCTCATTCATCCACCCACATGCAAAGTGAGTGTGAAACGTCACCATTCCGATCAGGTAGAGGTTCACGTTCACTTTCCACGGGTGTAAACGATGGCAGAGGGTGTAGGGTGGTGGAAAATCGAGCTCCAGAGCTCTCTCTCTCGCTCTCTCTCTGCAAAAGGAACTAATGGAGTGCCGAGAGAGACGTAACAGTCGATTCCCCAGCACTGTCCCAAATGTCCTGGCAACAGGGACCTGCTGATTCTAACGCACAGTGGGGTGTAGGCGTGCGGCAGGGTAGGGCAGGGGAGTTCATTGGCAAATGAAGGTTGTGCAGAGATTTGGGCATCTTCCACTGTGGGAGAGGAGGAGCACATGTTGCCTGTCTGTGTATAATGTGACTGCTTCACGCTACCTTGCCCTTGTAAAAATCCAGACTCTACTTCTATATCCCTGGGCCTCTTCTTTTTCTTTCTTTTTTCCCCCCCCCCCCCACAAGCGGCTCCTAAAAGTCACTTCCACAAGTTAATACACCTCCAGGGCACAAGCGTCTCTTTGGGGGACTCCAGGGAGCCCGAGTATGTGATCTCCTTTATCTCCCATTTCTGTTTGGCTCTTTAGATTCTAATGGTTTTGATGTTTTATTAATGGTCCCGTTCTCTTCCAGGCGGCTGGAGTCCTGCCTGTCATTGGGGATTGACAGCTAAACACCAGGAAAGGAGAGGGGGAGCAACATTTAGCAGTTGAAGCAAGGTAGTGGGACTCTGGGATTCTATTCCCAGGTCAGTCACTGACCTTGGGCAAAGCGCTATGTGCCTCAGTTTACCTATTTTGCAAAATGAATAATAATCCCTCGCCTGCCCTCGCAAGGGGCTTTCTCAGTTTTCATTAATATCTGTAAAGAGCTTTGAGATTCTTGGATGAAAGATGTGATAGAAGTGCAAAATATTAATTAGTTTATTAAGAATTAATTAATTCCTCCAACAACTGCAAAAGAGAAAAAAAAAAAGATTCATGAGTGGCTCAGAGGGTTGCATATGTCCTGTCCTGCTCTTGCTGCTGGACCCCACTGGAAGCCTTACCGTGAACATGACTTGTTTTAGTTTATTGCTCTTTCCCCTAAGACTAAGGGTATGTCTATGCGGAGGAGAGGGGGAAGGAGGAGGGAAGGTGTGTTGCTATCTTTGCTTAAAACAGCAGCAAAGACAGAAGAGAGTTGGCTTTCTTAGTTGTGTTTGTAGCTTGAGTTCAATCTAGAGTGACCAGATCATAAATATGAAAAATCGGGATGGGGGCGGGGGGGTAATAGATGCCTATATAAGACAAAGCCTCGAATATCAGGAGTGGGATTGTCCCTATAAAATCGGGACATCTGATCATCCTATTTCAACCCCCAGGCTGGTCTATAGGCTTTCATTCAAGTTGCTAACCTGAACTGTCATGTCTTCACAGCTTATTTAACCTGAGTAAGAGCCCTTTTTTCCCCCTTTCAGTGCAGCCTAAGACACAAGAGGCCCAGTTGTTAGGAGCTGGCTACCTGTAATTTGGGAGGAAAACCTCCCGTTAAACTATACTACAGCCTTCCCCAGTATTGCCCCCTCCATCAATGGATAGAGAACAAGGGCTTTGCACGCAAGTGTTCCCAGCTCTACCGTGATGTTGCCACCTGCCATTGTGCAAAACGAGAGGACAAAGCTATTTAAGTTCTATGTATATTATGATGTCACAGTGCTACAGCAGCCAATCAGATGAGATTTCAATGCTCAGGTATTTCTAACTCCATTATTATTATTTCTCTTACAGTAGTGCCTAGAGGCCCTAACCAAGATCGGAGCCTGATTGTGCAAGGTGCTGTACAACCACAGTGTAAGGTTATGTCTTTGCTGCCATAAAAGATGGTTCTGTTTAATTTTTTACAGCAAGAGAGCTAACTCGTGTTAATTATCTCACTGTAAAACCACAGCTTTTTCGGCAGGGAAGACATAGCCGACAAGGCGGACTCACAGACTTTTAAAGCAAGAAGGGACCATCGTGATCAATGGCCTTGAGAGCGCCTGCAATTAAAAGCCAGCTTTTGATCACCATTACTCAGGTCATGTAGCATCTTACTCTGCAAACAGCCTCATTGAAATAAATGGAACTACTTGCAAGGGATTTCAGCAAAGTGCTCTCTGGGACCCCGCCCCCAAAATGTTTACCTCGACTTGCTCACGTGTGTGAAAAATACAAACTGCCTGACCTCCGTGAGGGTTTTATCACATGCTCGTTCACACAGGGTAAGACCACACCTTTACACAGCGCACAGTCAACCTGTGGAACTCCTTGCCAGAGGATTTTGTGAAGGCCAGGACCACAACAGGGTTCTAAAAAGAACTAGATAAATTCATGGAGGATAGGTCCATCAATGGCTATTAGCCAGGATAGACAGGGATGATGTCCCTGGCCTCTGTTTGCCAGAAGCTGGGAATGAGTAACAGGGGGATGGATCACTTGACGATTACGTGTTCTGTTCATTCCCTCTGAAACACCTGGCACTGGCCACTGTCGGAAGACAGGATACTGGGCTAGATGGACCTTTGGTCTGACCTAGTAGGGCCATTCTTATGTTATGTTCTTTTTTTCCTAGTGAAGACAAGACCAATGTGAGTAAGGCTAAATAGGCAAGGGTTATCTTCATCTCTGAGTACCAGATGGGAAACTGAAGCACACATTGATGAAGTGACTTGCCAGAGGTACGCCTGTGGTACAGTCAGACTTTGAACCCCAGATCTCAAGTATCGAGGCAGTATTTTTACCACCCGCCCATCCTTCTTTTTAATACGGGAACATTTAGTCTCATTTGTAGTCTCCTCCACTAAGCTTGCCCCAGTCCTGGCCTGTAGCTGCACCTCCTAAGAAAACTTCCACTGCCTGCGACGTCTCCTCCTCACTTGTCTTCCCCTTCAGTCAGACTCGTGCAATTATCTGCCAAACCCGGTATCCTTGGCACTCCCACTCTGCCCGCTGCCTCCTCCCCTCGCTCCTCTCACCAGAGGAACTTGCAGTTAATACTGGGAGTGCGTTTGCTAGTGGAGGGGGCGGATCAAGGTGGTGGAGGCTCCTTTCAAAGGGAAGCTGAAGAGGTTTGGAGGAGAGGCGGGCCTGACTGTAGGTTTCCCCAGAACGTCTTAATAGAGTCACTTTCACACATCACTTGAAAGCAGCCTGACAACGTTCTCTCTTTAGCAAAGAAAATATTGTACAAGTTAATAGCCCTTCAGGCACAGACACATGCAGGCCCTTTGCACTCGAGCCCCGACGGTGTTTTTCTTCCGCTCGTTCTCAATGTCTTTTCAAAGCCTTACGGCCTGTACAGGAGCTGTGGTCCTCAAGACTGTGCCTTTGAGGGTCGATCTTCCCAAACAGGGAATCTAGAGTCATAAACTGAACCCAGATCACTGCTTTGCACTGGATTCCCCACCGGCAGCACCTGCTGCTATTCTCACACTGGGCTGCCCACCGATAACTCTTCCATCGTAGTTCAGTCCTGACCTGCAGCATCCTTTGGTGTGATGATACACTCCAGAACAAAACAGACAATACCTCAAAAGGTATTCAGGTGCCTAACTCCCACTGGAGTTAGGCACCTATACCAGTGGGACTTTGACGGAATCCCTTTGAGGATCTGGCTGGAGTGAACACTGAGCCCACAGGAATCATCACAGCAGAGCAATATGCAGGCCAGATGTTTTAGGGAGCCTTGAACTATGAGAAGTTCATGCCCAGCTTCCCACGTGTGCTTTGCTGGAGAGGCATGCCTGCCATGCTTTTCTCTCTGGACGGCAGCGGGCGAGGATGATGCACCATTTCATTTCCGTGGACTAGCGGCGAGAAGCAGGTACTCTCATGGTCAAGGACAGGGTATGGGGATAGGTGTCTGTGTTTTTAACAACAGAACTGTGCCAGCAAAAACCTTAGTTGCTTTTGCTAGTATAGTTTATTTTGCTCGATGAACCAGAATATGCTGTGCTGGCAAAAAAAGGTTATTTTGCTGCTGTAACTGTCTACACGAGGAGCGTTCTGTGGCATAGCTATCCTTGCAAGGCTTTTATATGCAGACAAGGCTTAAGGCACTGGACAGAGACTCCGGAGATCTGGGTTCAGTTCTGGCTCTGCCATAGACTTGCTGTGTGGCCTGGGGAAGGCCTTTAATCTCTCATTGCCTCAGTTCCTCCACTTGTGCGCAAGGGTCCGGTGCATTTGGAAGGGGTGCTGCAGATCAGGACTGAGCTAGTGTGAGCCCAGTGTGAGAAGAGCAGGAGGTACTGCTGGTTGGAAATCCAGGGCAATGTACAGATGGATGTGGGGAGCCCAGGACTAGACTAGCAGGAAGGTGCTGCAGCTCTGGATTGAAGTGCAAAGGCAGAAAGGGGTGCAGGCAGGTCAGGACTAAGAGCAGGAGTGGAAGGCCCATGCCAGTGATTCTGCAACTCCATAAAACTTCTCCCAGGTGCAGGCCATGGACAAAGTCCTGGTGGGCTTTGCATGGTAAAGCTAGAAATATCTATAGAGATGGGTTTTGTTTGCTTCCTTTCCTTTTATCATATTCAAAACCACCGTCCTCCATCCTCTGCCTCCCCAGAAAGCAGCTCCCTCAGCGAATGCCCTCACCAGAGCCCAGCAATTGATTTAACCTCTGTTATCTCTCCGATTAGCCCAGCCACGGTACAGATAGTTAGCTCTTATCAGCCCATTAAAGAGTCAAAGAATGCTGTTACCAGGTTTTTTTATCTCCAAAATGCACACAAAGCCCCGCTGATTATTCTATTAATTTGTTAATGAACCTGTCTTGCCAGACAGATTCTCTGCTCCCTTGCAAGGCAGGGATGGGGAATTCAATCTTTCTAGGGGCCCAGGCCCTTGGCTCAGAGAGTTTTTAGCTTAGAACTACTATAGGATCTGAAACAGAAGTTCTTCGCCCCCAGACATCTGCCAAACAGATGCATGCAGTGATTTGGGAACCGCTTCAGCATTGTGAGATAGTAAGTCTGGATGAGGACGTGGTAAATTGGTGACCAGACAGGTAGGAGAACAGACGCTATATGTTCTGGGGCCCAGTGTTTTGCATGACTCTATGGAAACCCCCCTAACATAAGTAAGGCCGGGTGTAGCTTTGTTGCTACCAACACAGGCATTACTTTTCTCAAGTGGCCAGAGATTTTGGATGCCTCCGATTTTGGGTGCCTAACAGGAGATGCCAAGGACCTGATTCTGAGAGGATCTTAGCATCTGGAATGCTAATTCAAGCCAACGGGAAAAGATGGGGCTCATAACCTCGGAAAATCAGGCCCACGGCTCCCAGAAATACAGGTGCCCAAAGTCGGAGGCCACAGTGACATCACAGAGGCTGTAGGAATTCCATGGCATTCTGAATCCTTGGGCACACTGATGGGGTATTGAGTCACAGGCTAAGTGACTTGCCCGAGGTCAAACAGAAAGTCTGTGTCGGAACGAGGACTTGAATCCAAGTCCTAGGCTAATCTGTCCTAACCACCATCCTTCCTCTCCACAGCTATTAAGGCTAGATTTTTTTTTTTTTTTTAATAACTAAAGCTGAGATTCTCATGAAACAACATGACTCTGGGAGCTTGTCTAAGGGGAAAAAAAGCTCAAACACTGTGAGATTTGGCACCACTTATATGAAACACAGAGCTGCCCCTTTCCTCCTCACAGCACTCACCTGCCTCCATTCTTTTCTCCTGTCAATTTTCTACTGCTTACAGCAGAGGGCTGGGTGACAGGGCTGCCGAGTTCTTTTCCCAGCTCTGCCACTGGGTTCACTGTGGTCTTGGGCATTGCCTTGACACCCCCCCCCCCCCGTCCTCAGTTCACCCATCTGTAACATTTTCAGTGCATCAGACAATACAGCAAATACTCTGCGGTCACTGAGGGTTGGTCGGTGCAGAGGACGAGGGCAGCTAGACAACCACTTACAGCTTCACACTAAACCCAGCCCGGGGGCTGCTGGACATGGGTTCCCCGAGGGGCCATCTCCCACTGGAGACAAGTCAGAGCACAGCATGCTACTGGCATGGCCTCTCTTCACCGGGGCTGCAGGGAGGCGGTATTAAACCTAGCTATCCTGCCTCTATGCCTTCTGGGATCTCCCCAGAACGGGGGAGGTGTGGATGGTTTTCACTCTGGAGGCTCAAAGAGAGCAGGGAAAGGCATAAATCTGCCCCAACATCTGTACCTCCAAAGAAAGGCACCAGGGAAATGCAGAATAATATTACTACAGTCAGAAAATACCATGGGAGTGGCCGTGGGCATTCTTGGGGCAATTTCTCCTGCCCCTCACGCAAGGGAGAAGTGGAAATCCTGTTTCAACAAAGAAGAGAGTGACAGGGATTCAAATTAGGGTGCTGCCGAAGAGTGGGAGGAGAGACAAAAATATCTAGCACCATATTAAGAAAGGTCTATCTATCATAAAGGCTCTATGCTTTCACTTATGGTGAGGACAATTAATTGCCTCCCTGCCAGCCCCCCGCCCCCCTCACCTCACTCCTTCCAGAAAACTGTTTCCTTTTCAAATTTATTTTTAGACAAAGATAGCTGGATGCTTAAGTATTTCTAAAGCTGCCAATTGCACAACAAATTAAATGCATAACCCCAGTGCACTCTGGGGAGGAATACATTATGGACAAAAGAAACCTGTCATCACACCCACACACAACATTGTTTACTTTGCACTCGTACACGACTCTGCTGTCACTGTGATCCGTGATTCCCGAAGGTGAAAGACAAAAGGCAGAGAAATTCCCAGCAGCTCAAAAAGTCCCCATCTGATGGCCACAAGTGTCACTCGTCCCCAAATCCTACAAGATTGCAGGGGGCTTGGATCGGGAAAGCAGCTGCAGACATGACCAAACCACCAAAGTCAAAACGCCCCAGGCTTCAAGGTGATCTATCTGAATCCAGTTCTGGATCCATATGTTGCAAACAGGCCGTATGTCTGACTCATCAGCTGAACCAAAACGCTGGATCCGAACTCCTTGGCTTTTGGGGTGCTAAAAATCTAGACCCAAATATTGTGATTTTGAACTGGTGCCTAGTAGAAATGAAAGGAGGCTTTCAAAATTCAAAATCCTGCAGCAGGGAGTTATTTGGAAAGTCTCTCTCTCATTCCAAGATGCCCCATTTACTGCTATTTTCTCTTCTCCATCTCAATCTGGGGCCCAAATTGTTCATCCTGTTTTCACGCTGAAAGTTCAATGGGTTTGTTCTAAAAACCAGAGCTGATCTTACATAGTAACCTTGTTGGGGCTTAAACCTACGTAACCCATGTTCGAAAAACGCCAAACCCTCCCCGTCAATTGTTGAGTATCACTTTGACTCCATTGCTCTGAACATTCTCATTTCCTCTTTACATTTTGACCCTCTACCCCAAGTCTTCTCCTGCACTTTTCTTGAATCCTCAGTGGACTTATTCAAGAAAGATTCTTTAAACATGGCATTAAAATAGGGTGAGAATATTTTCCCAAATGGAAAACGGGACACCCACGGGCCGGGCTGAGGGCCCCCTCTTCTTCCCCACTCAGCCAACCCAAGTGCTTCCTGCCTCCCACCCACGTGGAGACAGCTCAAGGACCCCTTCCCCCCCATGGGGCCGGTCCAAGCCCCCCAGCGTGGGGCCATCCCCTTGCCGCCCACCTCCCCAGCCCTCCCTCCTGCACAGGGCTGGCTTTGCCGCTTGCCCCCCCTCACCCTGCACGTTCCTCCACACTCCACTAGTGGTAGCACCCCCCTTTTTTGACAAAAAGTCGGGACAGCCAGGACAGGGCTTAAAATGGGACTGTCCAGGCCGAAACGAGACATATGGTCACCCTATATTAAAAACAAAAGCACTGGAGAACCAAGCTGAATCACCCGGGTGTGGGCTAGTTGGCCTCACAGGTCCAGTCCATCTGAAATTGGCTGTTATTCACCAAGTCACAATATGTTTCCATTGCACAAGGTCCCGCAATATTCTTGTATGTTCTCTGCAGTCAAGATGACGGGGTAAGTACTTTAAGGAGTATATAAAAAGTAAAATATGGGATTACAAAACTGAAAAGGGGAGCGGGTGTGAGAGAGACAAGGAGCACGACTTCTTTACTCATGAACAAGGGGTTAACTTGAGCTCAGCTGCCTCCTTCCCTGTCTTGCGGAGATGCTCAGAGGAAAGATTGTAAGTGTGTCTGCTTAGGAGACAACGTTTTGGGGAACATACCCAGTGCCAGAGCTCTAGGACCCAGAGCCGAGATGTTTTCTCTTTATTTTTCTTTTATTCTTGTGTTAATGAGGGATTTTGATCTCTATTTAGCCATGCTCTTCCCTGAGGGAAAGATCTTGGTGGCTGCTGTTGAATTTGTTTGTTTCTCTGTTTCTGCTGAGTCACTCCACCTGCTTAGCATACGGTTAAGCCTTTTTCTGGCCCACCTCTGGAGTCTGAATTGTTAGGGTGATGCCGTGGGATGCTGCGGTTGAGGGTCACATTTCCAGAGGAAATCAGGAAGGGGAGGTGTCCCAGATCAGGGCTAATCCTACAATCCAATTGTAGAACACCTAAAATCCCAGGGTGTATCGTTTAGGTACAAAAATACAAAGGTGGTTGTCTTTACAGGAACTCAGTATCATCCAATGGCATTCGTCCTGGCAGGACATGAGGCATGTTGAAACTCAGGCTCTACACGTTCTCGTCTCAATGGGGACCACTTCCCTCTTCCCTGCTTGCACCTTTCTGTCCAACCAGTGCTTGATATTTGAATCTAAAGGTTAGATACGTGTGGCCACGAGGATAAAAGGCCACAATCAATTACTGTGTCTGCTTGCCCATTGGAGTCAATTTTTAATTATGGTGATTTAGTATTTTGGGAGGTGTGGGGGTGAGGTGTAAGAAGGGAGAATTGTGTGTGTGTGTGTGTGTGGGGGGTGTGTTAAATTAGGATTTGTATTTTGCATAGACATTCCTCTAACTGCACGGTGTACAATGCATGGAAACGCTTGCTTTCCTTTTGCTGCCATGCGATGATTCAGCAGAGATGGTGACTGTAAAGACACAGCCAAAAGCTGCTGGCCAAAATGTTTCCAAACGGCAGCAACTCCGAAGGGAAAAATATTCCCACCACAGCTGCCAAAGAAATACACCCTCACGCCCAGTCTCCTTTGCAAGTTTGCTTATATTCCCCCTTTAAGCATTTGAAGGAGCTTCCAGCTCCCTGTCCCTGAGCCTCATCCCTGAGCCTCAGTCAGACCTGCACAGAGCACCTCCAGGCTCACTGACTCTTTATGCCCTTTGCCAAACCTGCCAGTGTGGAGTCCCATTAGTGTCTATCACCCATGGTGTGGGGCAGGACGTGCTTCCCGATGCAATTTTTAAACTACATGGAAATATTGTATTTCCCCCAGCATCACACAGGCAGACATTCAGTCACAGCACCGCCCACCCACGGCTTTGTACCGGGAACTCATGTTCAGCTGATTAACCACCGGGACTCCCAATCTTTTTCAGAGTCACGGCTTCCCAGGACAGAGTCCCCCATCCTGTAAGCACGACCTAGCTTCTTTGTTCTGAGATGCACACACTGATATTTAGCTGTATGGAAATGCAGAGTTTGCTTGCGACCAGTTTACCAGGCCATCCAGATCATTCGGTAGCAGTGACCTGTCCTCTTCGATATTTACCAATGCCCTGATTTGTGTGTTTTCTGCAAACATTTGCTTACAGCAACACGCCCCATGTACTCCAAACAGGAGTACCCCCGCCATGCTGCTCGGACACACACACAAACTCAGAGCAACACATACACACTGACCATCACATACACACCAGACACACACAACAACACTCCCAACAGCCCAGACTCACATCCACAGCTACCTCCTCTCTGCCTTTTGTAATAATTAACTATTTAAAATTCTAAGAGTGCTAATGGCAGCAGCACTGGGCTGGGTTCTCATTAGCCAGGATCAATTCTTGTTGACTATTCGCCTCCAGGGGCGGATGTGGACAGAATGAGCTGATGATTTCTCTCTTGCTATGCCAAAGCTAATGAGTGGCTGCCGCTATTGTGGTGCAGTCACTCTCCTGTAATCAGTCAAAATAACAAGCAACAGCACCTTCTAGGGACGCGAGGTATTCTACATAAATATACATAGACAGCCAGTCATGCCAATGGACTCACATCTCAATGAGCCATGGCGCAGTCCTCCCCTAACTGTGGGCGGATGGAAAAACCCACAGCCCTGGAATTAGTTTAGAGTCTTTAAAGCACATCACAGCCACGCTGGGGAGACTCCATATATATGATATGTGATGCTATCTACCCGCACCGTCCCAGAGCCTTAAGAGTCCATCATCCCTGAAGAAGCACTTCCATTGAATAACACTGAGCGCCTCTAAAAACCAATAATTATATGCGTCCTTCGGGGGAGCTGGGATTTTGAGGCCTGTGCAAATTAGGGTGATCAGACAGCAAATGTGAAAAATCGGGACAGGGGTGGAGGGTAATAGGAGCCTATATAAGAAAAAGCCCCCAAAATCGGGACTGTCCCTATAAAATCGGGACATCTGGTCACCCTAGTGCAAATACAGCTGGTTGAGGAATGATTTTATTTTTCCTGGGGATTTTTTCCCTCTCATTTTTGTTGACATTTTTCTTCTAAAAATTTCAGGAGGAGAAGAGGGTGTTTGACAGACTTACTCCTCCAAGGCAATCCATCCAAACAAACAAACCAAACTGATAGTGCCATCAATTCCTAGCTTCCAGAGCGAGAAACTACAACACAGTCAACTCAACTGTCATCTCCCTGGCAATGTTAGAACCCGTCCCCTCTGTACCAGCTCAACCGCTCAGAGCCTAAGGATCCGGTTACATGTAGCCAGCTGGCAGGAGTTTAAGAGAACTCTCCTTTTGTCGCTGGGGCATAGCATCCCAGCTACGATCAACTCTGACCAGAAACCTGCCCTCACCCCTGTACTTAACTCCATCAGCCTCATTCAAAGATGGTACCCAAGAAGGACATTCAAAACCATTTATCCCTAAGAGGCATCACAAGTGAGATTAAGCACCAGACAGTCTGAGCAGGGCATGCGGGGGAGAGGGGAAACCTTTTTGATATTGACAAAGTACGGCGCATAAGTCAGAGATCTTTAGAGTGAAGCGATCCATGTTAAATTACCTTGCTCAGGAACTCCCGGTATTGGAGATCTCCATGCCTGGAGCCATAAACAACAGAGAGGGCAGTAACTGTCCTAACTCATTGGGAAATGTAGCTAAATTAGGATGCAAAATACAGGCTCTAATTAAAGAGCTCACTCTGTGAGACAGAGAGAGGAGAGCCCGGACAGGGAAAGAGGAGCTTTATGCAATTAGGGGGGACAGTGTTTTTCCAGTGAGTCAATGAGCAGGTAGCCATGGAGTTGGAAGCATGTCACCCCGGAGATGCTGGAGGATGGCTCACCCATGTGAAGATGCAAGCAGCATGTCATCTAGGGACAGAGGGGGAGAAGCGAATGTCATTTCCAATCAGGCCTCACACGGGCAGGTCACAGGACAGCAGGAAAATGAGAATTGGCAGGCGCCTTCGCCGAATGACCAAGCAAACCTATTTTTGCTCCTTATCAGCAATTAGGCGAAGAAATTAAACTGGCATCTTCTTAACGGCCTGCTGTCACCCAGGCGGATGAAAGAATCCTCCATCCTGAGCCTGGAGACAACAGCAGGACCAGACTCGTAAACAGCCAGGATCTGAAAGCACTTCACCGATATCAACGTAGTCCCAACACGGCTGCGAGGTGGGGAAGATCATCCCTGTTTCACAGGTGGGGAAACTGAGGCACGGAGCAGGGCCATGACTTGCCCAGAATCAGACAACAAAGCTGTGGCAGAGCCAGGAATGGAATGTAAGACCTAATTCTATTTGCCATGGGATATGAGTAACTCCCAGCTTTTTCATCTAAAAAAAAGAACAGGAGTACTTGTGGCACAAGTACTCCTGTTCTTCTTTTTGCGGATACAGACTAACACGGCTGCTACTCTGAAACCAGCTTTTTCATCTGGATCTATTGTTGTTGGTGGGTTTTTTTTAATACTAGGGACTGAGGAAGCTAGCAGAGTTTGAAGTTTTTTTGCAGGTTTGCGGTTTGTAGAAACTTTTCAAATTTGTGAATCTTCCCCTGGGCTCTTCTATGCTTTAAATCCATGAATTTGCGATCCCAGAAGGAATTCATCTTGGAACAAACCAATACAAAGTTGAGGTGTATGTAGGTAGTGTGTGTGTGTCAGTATATACGTGTGTGTATACAAACACACAACTTTAATAGGAGTTACTCAGATCTAACAGTGAGAAAATCAGGTCTTAGGCATCCTCTGCTCTAAACATTAACCACTGCAGTGTTGCAGTGTGTTATTAAACAGCTGCTCCATCCCATCCCAGTCCCAGGTGAATAAGAGAGGAGACAGTCGAGAAAGCTGTATTCTATTCAGTTCTATTCTGGTTCCCACAACACACCCACAGTACAATTTGAGGGCTTGGCTACTCCTGTGAGTTAATGTGCAATAAAGCAGCCCTGGGCGCACTAGCTCACTCCCCGTCCACATTGGGAAGGCACGCAGAGCGCTCTGACTCCGCGGCTACAGCACTGCTAGTACTCCATCTCGGCGAGTGGAATAACGTTTGCTGTGCCTTGGCTACAATGCACGGGCATCAGTGTGAACGAGGCGTTGGGTTACTGCGCTCTGATCGGCCTCCGGAAACATCCCATAACCTCCTTAAGTCAAGTGGCCACTCTTGTCATTGTTTTGAACTCCTGTAGGAATGCGGAAATGCCCGTTCCAAGCTCTGTTTCTGACAGCTGGCATGCAAACCATTAGTGTGGAATGCTGTGTGTGTGAGCGGGAGGGGGGGGAAGGGGGGATCTGCTACTGTCTGAACTTACAAGACAGCATGCTGACATGCTCTCAGCCCCCCAAAACCCCACTCTCTCTCCCCCCACATACACACAACACACTCCCTGTCACACTCCACCCCACCCACCCCCATTTGAAAAGCACGTTGCAGCCACTTGCATGCTGGGATAGCTACCACAATGCACTGCTCTCTGTGACCGTTGCAAGAGCTGCTAATGTGGCCAGCTGTCAGTGTGGACAGACTGCAGCGCTTTCCCAACTGCGCTCTCCGAAGGCTGGTTTAACTCACAGCGCTCTACATCTGCAAGTGTAGCCATGCCTAGGCCTGCACATGCTATATCAACGCAAGGCACTAGTAATAAAAATCCAAAGTGTGGGAACTCAGTTTGCCTAATTCTGAATCCACTCCAAAAATCATATGGTTGAATGTTCAGTTTCAATAGGAGTGTTAATGGTTTCACGTGCCCATCAAGAGACCCAGAAAAGAACAGCGGAGTGAGGAAGAGGGGAGAATCCTAAGAAAGAAAGAAGAAAAAAAAAAAGCCCCACAGCATATATGTGTTCGTATGTACACACAAACGGGGCCCAATGGAGGAAAACTAAAAGCCTGAAAGTTTCACCTTTGCTGCTCCCTGCATCCCTGTCTGCAAAGTCTCGTTAGCAGAAAAGGAGAGTACATACACACACACAAAGAAAATTATATAGTTCCTCATTGTCCGTGATTAGGGATAACAATAGGTCTCAGGCTCAGAAACAGCATGAACAGAAGCCATTTCTAGCATTCACCCTGTGCCATGTTACTTTTGCAACTGCAGGCTGAGAAAAACAAAGTTTGTGTCTCAAGACAAAAACCTAACCCGTAGGCAGGTCTGATGGCAACCCGACTTGTGTCAGCTGTGGCCCTATTACACAGCGTAGGCTTCCCCTGAGAGAGGAAAATAGGCTTTTTCATATAGCACGTTTAATCAGTAGATCTCAAAGTGCTTTACATACGATGATCAGTATCAACTCCGGATTACAGGGGGAGAAACTGAAGCACAGAAGCCTAGTCTTGAGTAGGGAAAAAAAAAGGGGTGTTCTTAACTAGCGATAAAAGCCTAATGGAGGCAAGGCAAGGCAGCGTGTAGTTTTCACATGAGTTAGCAGGACAAGGTGAAGCCTTGGCTCCTCTGTAGGGTTTAACTTGACCGGCCAACTTGTGGGAAAACTACAAACTACCTTGTTTTCTCTAATCAAGACCACCCTTCCCCCGGCTTCCAGCGAAGGCCCAGAGAGATGAAGTGACTTGCCCAAGGTCACCCATTAGACTACTGGCAGACATGGGAACAGAACCCCGGATAGAGAGACATCCCGGTGCTGTACTCATTAGATCAGACTGCCTCCCCAATCACTCTTGACATCACTGCTTATTAAAGGGAGTGGGGAAGGAAAAGATTGATGAATTGGAACTGATTCTGCAAACTCCTCAAGGTAATTTGAGAGATTTGCAGAACTCCACTAGTTTGTCCATCTTGAACAAAGGGGAAATCTAGCAGTCAAGACGGTCCGTCACTTCACCAAGAGGGGAGGAGGGAAACAAACAGACGCCTCAAGGCAGCCTGCTTGCTGAAAATCAATAATTAGTATTAAAAAATGGATCTATTTCCCATTGGAACAGACAGCTCAGGGCTTTGCCATAATTCTGAGGAACAGTCAATATTTACTGAGAGTGTCTCAAGTAAAGATTGAACTTCGATTTACTGAGCCCATTATTGTGCGTTAATAATATGCCAATTGATTATTAAACCATATTTACAGAGGTTATGAAAAATGGGCTGGGAAAAGCAAGGGTCTCTGCTGCAGGGTTATGATAACTAGGGAATGTAATTGCACAAGGCGGCATTAGCCAAACTAGCTTCATGTTGTTAAAACACATTTTATGAAGGCATTAAAACAATTCAGAGCGGGAGATTACCCGGGACGAGTCACAGCACTCGGGCAACAGGACACAGTTCAGCTCAGCGCCCCACAACGTGCAACTGTTTATTCATTTGGATGATGGCTGCGCCTCAGGGCTCCAACTTGGATCACAGCCCCATTGCGCTAGGTGCAGCCCATACACAGCACCCGACTGGCCCTGCCCTAAAGAGAGCACAGTCTAATGCACAAGACAGAAAAAGCATGGGAAGGGAAACTGAGGCACAGAGACGTGAACTGATGCACCCAAGGTCACAAAGAGAGTTTGGTGGCAGGACCAAGAATTAAACCCAGATTTCCAGAGTCCCAACCCCGACCTTAACCAGCCTTCTATGTATACTCCTGGGACTACATAGCTAGTGATGAGCAGCACCTGAAGGCTGTGTGCTTTCTCCAACTACTCAAACTCTCACGTGGGCCTCTGGGATAGATTTAAAATTCAATTTACAAACGGTTGTTGTTAGTTTGACACCAATAATTGTCCTGACAAAGTGTAAATTACCTGTGCACAGCAGCCTAAGCACTTTTACAGCAAGGCCTGTGTGAAATCGGCACCCTTTGTTCTGTGAATTTTCACTTGCAAGTTGCCAAACATGTCAGACTTGAGCGCTGCATCTTTTCGCAACAAAGCTAAACTAACCACAAGGACGTCTCTCCTATTGAAATAACTCGGGCACCGGTCCTGGTGACGCAGTCTGCACCATGCTGTGTTTTTTAGCAGCTGGGAGAGGCTGCTGCACAGCGTTCAGAACTGGCACGTTGCTGAAATTTGCATTGGGAATCGTTGCCATTTTAGATTTTCCACTATGTGTCCACAAATGTCACTTCTTGCGACACGTTCAGCAAAACCATCAATGCTCATATTGAAAAATACTGGAAAACATCAATTTGTGCAGGCTTTTTGTACGTTAAGTCATGCTCGTTTTACTGACAAACTAGTGAAGGGAATTGTTTTGTCCAACCTGTTCCGCCTCTTCCCCCCACCCCCAACTCTCGATCTGGAACTTTGAGCTTTGCATTCGTTGTTAACTTTGAACGCATCCCCCGAACAATTCGACCGAAGCCTCCTTTTGAAACGAAGCCCTCGCTGCTGAGGGGCAGGATACCAATTACTGTGCAATCCAATGCAATAGTTCATAACAGGTGACGGTTTCATAGTGATGGGAATGGCTTCAATTTGGAATGAGATACCCTACCACTGCTCTTCAGTGGATTGCTGCTCTCCAGGCATTGACACTTTGCTTGGCTTGTGGCACAGGCTACAAGGAGATTTTGAACCCTCCAAGATCTGGGCCATTGAAAAACAGGCTGTTGGTCTGGTCTATGCTGAAGACAGAGGTCACTCGCAAAATCCAGATCTGTGCATGGAGTTGGAACTTCCCCAAAGCCCAGCCTCATTTGGATCCCGGGATTCGGTTCAGGCCCACATCCTAACGAAAACGTTGCAAAGCTAAAGCATTGGGACCCCGCAGAGTTGCACTTTGTACTCTCTGCACAGACATTGCTTTGGTCACATACTAAGTAAACTTATTATGCCTGGTCTATTAGGTACATTTTAAATACTGCTGATAAAATATATATGGAGATCTAAAGCAGAGTTTAAAAAACCCAGGAAATTAAAATTAAATACAGACCCAGTCGGCATTATCACTTCCAAAGGGGAGTACCTGCAGGGAGAGTGGTTTTCTTGAATTATTTGAAGGTTGGTTTTAATTTTTCTCTGCCTCTGTGCCCCATGCCATTTCTGCTTGTATCTTATCCTGCACACCCCCATATGCAGTAGCAGAGCCATAGTTCTCTACTTATGAGTTTGATCCCACCCCCATAAGGAGAGGAAGGGGCTCATAATTCATGCCCCATGCTCTCCAAGGCAGTGGGGTTGAGCAGGCAGCAGGTGGCAAAGGTTGGAGAGATGTGGATTTCTTCAAGATGACATTTGGAAGAAGAAAAACTATCCCCCAGTCCTGTTGTGTTCCCACCTGATCCTGACACTGAAGGACTTTGTGCTGCCCCAGTGAAATCAATGGGAGTTTTCCATATGGCTCCAGTGGGAACAGAATTAAGCCCTGTCAGGGTTCCTTCCCCACTCTGAACTCTGGGGTACGGATGTGGGGACCCGCATGAAAGACCTCCTAAGCTTATTTTTACCAGCTTAGATTAAAAACTTTTCCAAGGCACAAGTTCCACCTTGTCCTTGAACAGTATGCTGCCACCACCAAGTGATTTAGACAAAGAATCAGGGAAAGGACCACTTGGAGTCCTATTCCCCCAAAATATTCCCCCAAGTCCTACACCCACTTTCCTGGGGAAGGCTTGAGAATAATATCCTCGACAATTGATACAGGTGAACACAGACCCAAACCCTTGGATTTTAAGAACAATGAAAAATCAATCAAGTTCTTAAAAGAAGTATTTATTTAAAGATAAAAGAATCACCTCTGTAAAATCAGGATGGACGATAACTTTACAGGGTAACAAAAGATTCAAAACACAGAGGATTTCCCCTCCAGTAAAAACTTTAAAGTTACAAAAAAACCCAACAGGAAAAACCTTCCTCTTAGCACAGGGAAAATTCACAAGCTAAAACAAAAAATATTCTAACACATTTCCTTGCTATTATTCACTATTTCTGTAATATTAGATGTATCATTTCAGTGGGAGCTGGATTACTTGCTTGGTCTCTCCCTTTGTCTCCAGAGAGAACACCCACACAGCACCAAACAAAGCCTTTCCCCCCACTCCCCAGATTTGAAAGTATCTTCTTTCCCCATCAGTCCTTCTGGTCAGGTGCCAACCAGGTTATCTGAGCTTCTTAACCCTTTACAGGTAAGGAGGGATTTTATGCTACCCCTAGCTGTATGTTTACAACAAACCCCTTGATGCTCCAAAGAAAGACAGAATTCCTCAAGGGTTCCGTCATTGTTTCCTGGACAAAAAGCAATTCTGAACCCCAAGCTTAGCCATCAGTTGAACCCTGGCACATGAGCAAGAATTGCTGCAGTGACATATCTAGTCCCACTGAGACTCCCAATGTCCTCTAGGCTTCCGAGTCATTGTCTATTTTTGTGCCTTGAATCCTGAAAACACTTTGCTCTTCCATCAGAGAATTTCAAAGCACTTTGCAAACAAACAGATTAAGCCTCACTTTTTATTAATCCCAGTTCAGGAAACTGAGGCTTGGAAAAGTTGAAGAGAACGTCAACGGGAGAAATTAAAATTGGTCCCAGGAGACCTGGTTCCCAGTCCTGCGCTCTGACTGTTATATCACATTTCCCTCCCAGAGCTGGGAATAGAACCCAGGAGTCCTGGCGCTCAGTCCCCAGCTGTAATCAGAACCTCTCATCACAACCATCATTATTTTCTCATCTCCAGCTGCATCCTGTCCCTAATGCCCTGGCCTTGTGCATGGAGGACGGACAGAGCCCGATCCAGGCCCAGTCCTCCTCCCAATACTGCCAGGAGGCTTCAGGAGGGAACTAGCCAGGATGAGCACTTGAGAGATACATGAACTTGTTTTCAGAATATGACTTTTTTTGCAGTGTTTGATGGAGTGGCAAAGCCTCCCTTGGAAGAGACTGGTCTGCAGCAGCAGCTGCTGGAGGGAAGGTGACAGATAGGGTACCGGAGAGCTTCCGTTTACCTCTCCTCTCTGGCTGACTGCAGCCGGAATGAAGATAATCTATGAGCGGTAATGTGCATCAGCATTGCTCTCTCCCCTGTATAAATCAGGAGGGCGAAGGCTTATTGAAAACAGTTCTTCTGGTGCTTGCCTCCTTCACGCCCACAGTATTATCCATCTGGCGCTGAAGGTCACACCAGCCTCACAGGAGGGGATAATCACCAGGTGAGGTGGAGGGGTTCGCTCTATCGTTTTCAGGGTGGAAGGAAAGCTTTTTCAGAACCAGATCAAGAGCTCTGGGGGTCCAACTTTTTGCACAGCTTTGCACAAGAGGTTGTGTGGTCCAATGGACAGAGCACTGGTCTGGGTCTCACAAGAGCTGGGTTCTCTTCCCAGCTCCATCACTAGCTTACTGTGTGACCTTGGTCAAGTCACTTCCTCACTCTGTGCATTAGCTTCTCTTCCCGTGCTGCCTGGCAAGCAGGGCTGACTCTTAGCATGACTATGTGCAGCACCTAGCACCACAGGGCTCCTAGAGAGTCAGGGCCAATGTAAACACAAATTCATAATACTATCCATGCCTCAGTTTCCCCATCTATAACATAAAGGCATTACTGAGCTATCTACGATGGAGGGGGGACTAAAGAGAGTTCATTAGTGTTTGCGCTTCTGAGTACCCCTGGAAACCAGGCCACTTTTATTTAGGTGTCTCGTTGGAATCAGCGGCCCATCTTGAGGCAATCACGTTTAAAAACGTTGTCCTTGGTGCCTACTCAGAGGCCACATCCTACCTTTGAGCTCTGTGTAACTCCCGTGCCCCGCCAACTGAGACTGGTGGGAGACCGCTGTGGAACAAGGGAGGCGTACTGCCGGGAGCATACATGCTGACCCATGGACCACCGGACCTGTGGAATTTGATCCTCGCACTCCACAGAACCAGTCTGCCCGGCTCAGGCATTACAGCAACTGCCAAGACAGCAGCACAGTGGGTTAGATAAAGGGGCTCAGACAGACGGATGCAGAGAGAGGAACGGGCAGACGGACGGCAGGCAGAGAGGCAACAGGATGGTCCTGGGCTGGAAGGCAGTGAGAGGAGCAAGCAGGTGGTGCCCTCTGTGCTGAGCTTTGATCACGCATCCCCCAGGCAGCCCGCCGAGGAGCTGAGTTTCAGAGGCTGTGATTTATCAGCCCCGGTGACACAGCCAATAATATCATCCCTCTTCCCGACACCGCGCTGGTGCAGCCGTGATGGAGCACCCAGTCAGAACACATTTAACAGGCCGTGAGGTGTGACTGATGGGAGCGGGGGCCTCGCGACTCTACAGCCTGGCGGCCCATCGAACAACCCCACCTTGCGAACGCATCTGTCCCCTCCTCTAACCAGACTGAGCTCCTCAGGTCCAGCGCTCTTCCCCCCCTCCTCTCCTTGGTTCCTGCTGCTCTCCCCTCCTCCTTAGCACCCATCTCAGGTTCCCTCCTGGCCCGACGGCTCTAATTTATCTGCTGCACAACTTAATTAAAGCCAACGCCAAGGAAGAACTGATCAAGTAATTGACCCAGCTCCGGATCGTTTTCCTCCCCCCGCCCCAGCCAAGGAACGACCCAACGCACCAGGCTTCTTTGCTTGCAGTGCATTCTGGGTTGGATTTGGCTTTTATTTCTACAGACATGGGTTATTTGTTTTTCCTACAGGACCCTGCATGCCACAGCCGCTCTTGTGGGGAGCCTCTTGGGTCTCCAGCTCATTGTTTCCAAGGGGAAAGGCTCACCCTTTCTACCCCTTCTCGCCCTTTCTCACGCCTCTCTGCTCACCTCCTTCTTCTCTCCTACACACATAAACAGGGGACGGGGTACAGGTTGGGATCAAACCAACAGGCTCAAACTTTGCCCATCGGTTTGAACCAAATCCTTGTTGGGGGGAGGGGGGCGTTGATAACGAAAATTGATTCAAACTTTTGTTCTTCTTCATTTCCATGCCGTTCTCCCCTTCCGAACCAAGGTCCATCTGGAATAGCCCTCCAGTGTTCTCATCCCCTGCCTCCCTGAAACCTCAACTAGTGAAAGCAAAGGGGAAGAAAAGGGGGGAAAGAAAGAGGGAGGAAGGAAAGAAAGAGTCGTGTAATAGCTAAAAATGAGATGACTAAGCCCTGTCTACACTACAGAGCTAGGCTGATGTAAGGCAGCTTATGTCGACGTAACCCTGTCAGCGTCTAGACAAAAATGTCACTCCCCCCGATATACCTCTCCCATGACACCAACTTAACTCAATTTCCACGAGCGGTGTAGCGCTTAGGTCGATGCAGTTAGGTTGACGCCACGTCAGTGTAGACGCTGCGTTGCTGACATCGACTGGTGCTGCCTTTCAGAAACCATCCCACAATGCCCCACACTGGCAGGTAAATCGGTGCCAGCAGTCCTTGCCAACACACGGCGCGTAGTGTGGACGTGTAAAACCGATTCAATTACTGCGGTGGCTGTCCGCTGACATAACCTACATCGACTTAATTTTGTAGTGTAGACTTGCCCTAAGTAATGTGCGGTGTGCTTCTTACATCCCCCAGCAAGCAGGGAGGTGTGATATGGTAGCAGTGTTGTAGATGAGGCGAAGAAAGCTTCAGTGAGGCTTCAAAGGCATGCAGGGAGACAGTGGGCAAAGCCGAGGAGGACTCCTTGCTACCAGCGTGAAAAGAGGTCACCATTCACAGAGGGCCAGCAGCGCCTGAACCTTCCAGAGACCCCTCCTTTATTCATTATTATTTATACTGCAGTAGCACCTACTTGCCCCAGCCGAGATGAAATCTGCGCCATGCTAGATGTTGTACATACACATAGTGAGAGACCGTCCCTGCCCTGATGAGCGTGCAGCCTAATTAGATAAGAGAGAAACGGTGGGTGGGGAACTGAGGCAGAGAGGGGTGAAGTGACTTGCCCAAGGTCACACAGCAGGTCAGTGGCAGAGCTGGGAACAGAATCTACCCACTAGACAACACTGCCTCTCCTTAGCTGTCCCAGTCTCCATAGATTTCCCTTGGGGCATCAAGCGCCCACATAACCAGTCAGGACATTAGCGCTCTTCCACGTATTGCTATGTAAACAAAACCTTCCCGTTGTTGGCTCCCTAATGGGTATCTGTGGCCCACTTTTGCTATAGGGACATGGTGAGTTTGTAGTGGCAACTTTATGCGAAACCTTCAGGTGGCTAAAAAACCCAGGCTTGGGTATTTCTGACATTTTGGCCCTGCCATTCAAAGCCATAATTGATACCTGCTTCAGGAAAAAACTCCTGAATCAATAAGCATTTGTCCTTGGTATCCATGGCACGTTGGTGCCTCTGGATTCTCCGAGCCTGCTGCAAACCTATTTTTCTCCTTCCTCCGGCATCATCACTAAGGCTAGGTGCTGAGATAAACCTCTGAACCCCCTTTTCTCAGCTCTCCCGATCGATAACCAGCCCTCTGCTAATGACCTTTCCATCCCCCTTGTGGAGTGGATCAGTCAGAGAGCAGGGCTGAGCCAGGAGCCTACTCATCCCTTCTTGGACACTGACTAATCACTGCCATTAGATGCAGAATTACAGACAAAGAAAGAAGACAGAGAAAGGACTGACCCGATGTTTAATGCAACTGATGACCAAGTGCCCATCGCAGCTGCAATGCTGAAGGAATTCTAATGTATCTCAGCATTTCAAAGCCTTTCACAGCTCCCTGTCTACACCTGCCTGCAGCCGATTAGAAATCCCCTCTTGAGTGGTGCTCAGGCAACAAAGCCTCCTCATTGGGTGGAGCAACGTGGGAGAAAGAGGTTGCAACGGCTCAGCAAAGCTGTCATTTCATGGATCAGCCCTACCTGTCTGGGCTGATCTCTGAGACCGGCTTATCAACACTCATGCCGCACCACTGAGCTCCTTCCCCCAGATTAATTTCAGAGCGTTCCATTACAATTCAAAGCATGACCACTCTTTTTTCATAGCTGACCTGTTCATTTAATTACCCGGGGACTAGGAGAATGAGGGGGAAATGCATGAAATTGCCACTATGGGTGAGAAAAGTCACTGCATAAGAACAGCCCTTTTTGCTCAACACATCACAGCCCTGCGTGTCTGAGCCCTACGGAACTACACGCTATAATGACAAAGTAAGTTTGGGGGCCTGTAGACTGCAGAACAAATGCATGAGGCAGTGAACTGGAGTCTAATATGGCTCATGCATCATCAACCCAGCTGCCCTGACTGTGGAATCTTTAGTGCGGGTCAGAGGTTGACAGAGATCTTGCTAGGTTTCCAGAGCCTAAGACATAATCGTGACGGGTGGAGAGATTGTTTTGGAGTAGTAAATGGAGCAGAGTGGCTCTGAAAGTCGCTGGGAGGAAACAGACACAGAACACCACCAGGTGGTTTTTACAGCCGGTTTTCTGATTACAGCAGCACTGTGGCTTTTGTTGTTGTGGGAGCTGCTGTTTTCCTCCCTCGTCAAACCCCAGGCCAGAGTATGTAAAGCAACCTGGTCAGGAAAATCTCCGCTGATCTCCGGCCAAGGCAGCAGATTCCCCTCTTTGCCGTGTCTTTCTCTGAGTTTGCAGATCTGGACTCCTGCCACTCACAACCTGCCTTATGCACCAACTCAGGTTTATATTTGCAGGGGGGCTTTGTGCCTCATTGCTGGGTTTCCAGTCTGAAAAAACTGTCCAACAGCATGAGACAGTCATTGCAGTTAGCATTATGAGCCAATCAACATCAATGGGAATCTTTCCATTGACTTCGAGGCGCTTTAGCTCAGTCCCTTAGTGAGGAATCAGTGTGCATTGTACACGACTATTCGGCTGTATAAACAGCTTAGTCGAAAAGGTTATGGCAAAGAAACGCAATACAACATGATTACACTGCACTTCTGCAGTTCCCATGGCACTTTGCAGGCATATTCAGATAATACACACTGACTCATCACCCACACAGTGCCACTGACTTTAGTGGGCTGGCTTGTGGGGTGAGGTGCTACCTACCAGGAGCCAAGGTATCAGAGCCTTGCCTAATAAATTAAACCTCATAATCCCCCTGTGAAATAAGTAAGTATCCATTGTCATGAGGGTTCATGCAATTGGCTCATTCCCCTCCTGATAAAGTAACACAGAGTATTAAAATGGCAGTGTTAAAAGCAGAGATGGGTACAAGCCAGGGAGTGGTCTCAGAGCTTAGGGGGCTGCCAGGGCATGGAGGTTTTGGATCCAAGATTCTGGTTTGATCTCATTGCCAGTGATCCAAACGACCAGTTCTTCTCCCTGTTCAGTTGAAGGCAGGCCAAAAACATTCAGCTCAAATAAGGATTGATCCAAACATTTGCCCCAGTCTTGAAATGATTTTCCCAAAGTCTGAACAAGTTTGAACAGTCTTTCTTCCCTTTCCTCCCTCCCTGCCCCATTATTTTCATAGTGTTGCCTGCCTGCCTCTCTATCAGCACTTGTCCCAGATGGGCTAAAATAGCACAAGCAAAGACATTCTGCTAAGATCTACAGATTCACTGTGAGCAGGAGGTATTTGGAATCCAGAAATAAAACTGTCCTGTAGGCCTTCCAGGCCAAGGTTGCAGATCCACAAGGTTCAGTGACGTTTTTGAAGTGAATCCCTGAGATTCCTGAGATTCTCCCATCACTACAAATGGGATGAGCTACAGATATGAGCTTGCACAGAGTTTTCAGACTGTTCAGATCCGGAGTGCTGGTTTGCATCCCTTCCTGCTCATCACTAGTTCAGTTCATGTCACTCAGGGTAAGAGTGAAGAACTCCCACTGAAATGTGCTTTGAAGATCAAGACTGAATGGGCAGCATGTCTCTGTCAGGCTGGGAAATGACTGATCATTGGTTTCAAAGGCAATTAAGCTGTACGATTACTGTAATATGCCACATCCTCCTTCCCTCTCTGGTAACCTTCTTCACCGCCTACCCTTCCCCTATCCACCCCCAGGCCTTCCTCCTGAACAGGGCCGGCTCCAGGGTTTTGGCTGCCCCAAGCAGCCAAACAAAACAAAAACAAAAAGCTGTGATCGCGATCTCCGGCGGCAATTCGGCGGGAGGTCCTTCGCTCCGAGCACGAGTGAGGGACCGACCACCGAATTGCCGCCGAACAGCTGGACGTGCCGCCCCTCTCCGAAGTGGCCACCCCAAGCACCTGACTTGGTAAGCTGGTGCCTGGAGCCGGCCTTCCTCCTGAAAGTTTCCAACGGGCTTCCCAAATTAACCTTAAATCCCACACAATTGTTTCCTTCCTATCACTGTGGAGGGAGGGATCCACACTTCTCCTGACTTTTCTCCGAATTTTTCAGGCAATAGCATTTCCAGGCCATGACAGGAGACTTACAGAATTAAAAACAATAACAATAAAAAAAATCTACTTCGCACCAAATCCTCTCTTTCGTCATGGTAAATATTCATCAGCACAGCAACTCTTCCACATCCAGCCCCCTCCACAAAGAGAAGAGCCAGCGATGTCACTCCTGCCTTAGGCATTGTACTAATAAGCTGGGAGTGGGGGAGTGAAGGGGGCTATTTTGTGGGAAGGAATGCGGGAGATATTTTCTAGAATAAAATATATATCTCAGGAGCAATGTCATAGGGGCTCAGGTAACAGAGGGATGAGTGAGGCACAATTGCCTAGACAGAGAGAGATTAGACAGCCAGACTGGATGAGAAAGAGAGAGACAGAGATTTGCAGGCTCTTTCATCTAGAAGGATCCTAAAGTGCTTTACAAACTATTGCATAGACAGGGATCACACTCAGAAATGCAGCCACCTCTGGGGGGGAGTGAGGGGGAGACATGCAGCTCTTTAACAGAGCACTGGGCAGCTGGAAAAAAATACAGTATCTGACAATAGCTACAGGGGAATTTAGGGAGGTAGAATTACCCCATATAGAAATAGCCAGGACATAACAGCTGCCTCCACAAACCTACCATGGCAGCTGCATAGCCAGGACCTCTGTCCTAGGTCTCACCTGTGCCTGGGTTGTACACCTCCCGCAGCCCAGCCCACTCATTTCTTTCTCTCCCAAACCTGAGCCAGGGCGTTGCTCCAGCATTGACTCAGAAGGGCAGAGTGAAAACCCAGCATGGCATCACCCACAGCACCCTGGGATTTCTTCAGTACTCTCTCATCCAAGTCTGTACCAACTCCAGACCTGCTTAGCTCAGGAGGGCCAAATGACAGCCCAAGGGGGTACAGCTGCAAGCCTCCATTGTAGAGCTCCGAGAAGCCCAAGCTCTAAGAGGTTTTTTTTGTTTTGTTTTGTTTTAAGTCCTAATAGCTCATCTACCATAGGCAGATCTGTAGGTCATGCCGGTCCATCATCTCATGGTGTCCTCCTATCCAGCAGTCCACTTATTTCGTATCCTAACACACCTGTGAACAGCTAGGACTTCACGGCAGCCACTCTGCTGCATGTCACAGTCGCTTGGAACTTCGCAGGCAGCGGGAACAGAACTGGGCTTCCCCTGCTCCGAAAACTCAGGGTCCTACCACTTGAGCCAAAGGAGAATCAACCTGAGGTGCCAGCAAACTAGGGCTTATGACACAATGTTGAGCAGTTCTGATTCCATCCAGCAGAGGGCAGTGCTGACTCTTACACGAACCTGGTCATCTTAGCACCGTACCCCACCACCCCTTATTTTGTGGTAGCGCCCAGAGGATTGAACAAGTTCAGGGCCCCGCTGTGCTAAGTGCAGTACAAACACCTAGGGAATTACAGTCCTGGGCCCAAAGAGCGTAGCACTGTCATGAACCACAGCTGCCGGTGACTTAATACCTTTAGGTGGAGTTTCAAAACCTGTAAAACTAACAGACAGACTTGGTGAGGGACGTTTTCCACACACAACCCAGGGACGGAGCAAACTCTCTTTAGCCCTAAGCTGGAGACAGCCCTTTTGAGGTACAAAACAGGAATGTCATCTCCAAGGCATACTCAATGTGTGGTCTTTTTGCAAAGAATGCCAGTAGGGAATGGCAAGTAGTGGCAATAGTCTATGGTTTCTGTGACATGGATGTCTATCTGCTAGGATCTGGACCAAGACCCACTGATGCTGTTCACACATCCCTGAGACGGCCATGCCTCTTTGTTACTTGTGACCCGAGAATATTTGAAACAGTAGAAGACAGGCAGTCAATATCCATTACTGGAACCCTGAGCGACTTCTCTCCCAGTAACCATTTGATAGTTGTTGACATAATATACAGAAGTGAGTTTATTCTCAACTTGATTGGGATGTACTTAATTAACATTAATGGGGCGCATGCATAGGGATTGAGACGCGAATACGAACTCCAAAGTATATTAAATCTAAAGAATTACTGCAGACTTCCTGGCCTAATTACAGTGCATTGTTGAAATACCACTTAAACATAGTGATTATTAAAAGCATATTATTGATTGAGGTTTAACTGCTATGCAAATAAGTCTAATAGAAGCAAACTGAGCTACAAATTCATTACCTAGCTGTAAATCCTTGATAAATATGTTTTCATGAATCAGTTTGTTGTTTATTATACAATAAAAGTTTATTAAGCCACAATTAATTGCATATTTGGGGAACCTTCACTGAAAGCTCTTCCGTTTGCTGCCAGTACAGGAACTATGCCAGGCATCCTTGATAGCCACTTTGCAGGCTCCTTTCCTCCCTCGTGAGTGGTTGAGAACAGGTGCTTCTCACAGCTTGCTCTAAATCAAACTCCACTCACTGTTCAGAGTCAAAAAGTCACCCCAGACTGGAGTCTGGCTTTATTAAGAAATTATCAATGAACAAAGTTCAGCTCATACTCTCTCTCCAGCCCTGGTTCATCCTCAAGTTCCTCTTTCAGCTCTGCTCTGCTCACACCCTAGATCTTCTCTTCCCAGCCAACCATTTCCACCTCCATCATTTCTGAGTGGGGTAATGAGCCACCTGCCCCAAAAGAGTCAGCAGAATCCATTTAGCCCTTTCCCAATTCAATAACGAGTGCTTGCGTAGCTTGCAGGTTGTGCCTAGTGTGAACCTTAGTGTAGACAGTGTTGAGAGAGGCATATGTTTGGTCACACTCGCTATTGAAAGTGACCGTGACTAGACCTATTTAGAGTGCTGTCTGCTATGTTTCATCTGCATAGACGTTTTAACCTTGGTGCACACGCCATGCAGGAATGTTATAATATATTTAATATGCCGCAAGGATGTGGAGTCATTACAGACTGCAGCACATACACGGTCCTGCATTCACATCCCAACTGGGGCTCACAGGCAAGTCACCAGAACTTGTCGACTCAGCCAGAGATCTGGTTAAGCTGTGTTTATGGGCACAACTCAAAAAAAAAAAAAAAAAAAAAAAAAAAAAGGTTCATGAGAGGGAGGAAGCATCTAAAATTTCCAGCCTCTGGATAATAACAAACGTCAACTACAGCGTATCCCTAAATGTCGAGGATCCCTCAACCTCTTTGATGTAATTCTGCGGGTGTCTCTGAAGGGATTACACTGGGATCCAAGAACAAGACAGGCCATTTCAACATGTACAAATGGACTCTAGCAAGGGGGGTGGGGCGAGCGAGTGTAATGCAGCAAGAGTCACAAAACCGTAGACTTCTACAAGAGACAGACTTATAAGTAACGATGGGTTCAAGCCACCAGATCTGGGCATGGATCTCAAGCAACCCAAAGATGTTCTAGGCGGTTCAGCTCCAGGGCCTGGGTTTTGGCCTATCCCCACTCAAAACAAAGCCATATAAAGAGAACAGGGTTACAAACCATAGAGTCACATGTGCACAGAGATCTCAGCTGGGAGAGACACGCCGGGGATGGGGATTCATGCCTCTAGGAATGAGACCCCTGGGATAGTAGGGTTGTCCATACACAGCCATTATTTGCTTCCCCACTGCCATGCTGCAGCCGCTGCATTTATTTATTAACAAATAAAACATTGTGCGCAGGATTTTTAATTTTTTTGGCGCAAAATGCCTTCAAGAGTAACTGGTAGATTAAGAGCAGATGAGACCACTCTCCCGCCCCTCCCCCCCCCCCCCCACACAGAGTTTCTCCACTAGAACCTTTCACTAGAAGGTCCAATAAGAAAAAAAGAAAAGAAAAAAAAAGTGACATTTTTCCAAGAAAAACATTAAATGTCTATGAACTTTCAATCTGTTAAAAAATTTCAACCAACTCAAGAATTCAGCCTCCGTGACTAGTTGACTTCCTCAGGTCCCATTAGCTAAAACAGCATCTGAATTCCTCCTAGGGAATGAACTATATTTATCGATAATAAGTAAAATAAGCAGCAGAAATATTTTGCGTTTTTCCAGAATTTTTCCTCCGTAGATCTCAAAGCACTGTACAACTGAAGGTCAGCGTCAGAACTCTTCGGAAAGCAGAATTTCCATCCTGATAAAATCACAATACTTCAATGTTCATTTTCATCCTGTTTTAGAATGAAAAATTGAAACATTGGACATTTTGGTGGAACAAAAAATTTCAAGGAAGCTCTGAAATATTGACATTTTAAATCAAACCATTTTGTTTCTAAGTACCAATATTTCCAATATTTCAAAGTGTCAACTCACAAAATATTCTGTTTTGAATTTTCCCTGCAAAAAATATCAATAAAATGGGCCCTTTCTCCTGTGTGACATTTAAATTTCAATGAAACTCTGTCTTTCACTGGGAAAATTTTGGGGGTTGAATAAAATTTGACCAACACTAGTCAATATTATTTACAGTATGTCCATTTTACAGATGGGCAAACTGAGGAACAGATAAAGTCATGACTTGCCCAAGAGTATACAATTCTCCCCACCTATTATGCATTTACTCTACCGACAGGAAGAAAGCCATGGAGTGATTTTATATAGTGCACTTTGTCCTGAATGACCAAGACTGATGGAGAGTTTAGTTTAGTTTGTGCAACAATATCAGGAAAGGAAATGCTGAATCAATCTATCGGAGAAAAATTAATGCTCTCATTAGAAAGCTTAATTATTAACATCAGCCTCTGGTTATTTCCCTTGACATTAATTTCATTTCTGACTTCAGAGCAATTGCTCTTCTCAAACCTGCACAGCTCACAACAGGTGTTGGCTGTCTCTGGAATGTTTACAGCTTTACACATGGCTAGTGCTGATCAAACAGCCTCCTTGGGAACCCCATCTCCTCCTCCCCCCACGCAAGACACTGTTGGTTCATTCGTGCAGAAGTACAGACCTTACTTTGAGAGAGCAAACCCTGCCCCATAGCCCTACGGACCCTTTCTCCTCACCTCCCCTAAGAGACACACTTGTACATTTACACACTCGTACTGCAGATCCTGCCTTCCTTGTCTCACACACTAAGCCTCATCTGCAAAGTACTCTTTCCCACCCACTGCACTGGCGTTTACATGCACCCCACAGAACTGCAGCCCCTGCTTCCTTCATCTCACATAGGCCTGTTCAGCCATTCACACAACCAGCACACAGTACAACAGTCCCCCGCTGTTTCTCTCTCTCTCTCTCTCTCTCTCACACACACACACACACCCCATTTTCTGTGTCCTCCCCTCCTACACACACCCACACACAGGTGCTGACTCCGTGGGTGCTTCGGGGCTGGAGCACCCACGGGAAAAAATAGTGGGTGCTCAGAACCCACTGGTGGCCCCCCAATCAACTCCTCTCCCTCCCTCCCTCCCTCCCAGTGCCTCCCGCCTGCCATGGATCAGCTGTTCAGCGGCATGCAGGAGGCTCTGGGGGGGGCAGGAGCAGGAAGCGGCAGAGTGAGGGTGAGGCGCACTCAGTGGAGGGGGCGGGACGGGAAGAGGTGGGGTGGGGGCAGGAAGAGGCGGGCTGGAGGTGGGACCTGGGACAGAGCGGGGGTTGAGCACCCCCTGGGAAATTAGAAAGTTGGTGCCTATGCACACACATAGGCCTGGTCTACACTACGGGGTTAGGTCGAAGTTAGCTGCGTTAGGTCGATTTAAAAATGAATGCGTACACACAACCAACCCTGTTCTGTCGACCTAAAAGGCTCTTAAAAACTTCTGTACTCCTCCCCGACGAGGGGAGTAGCGCTAAAATCGACCTTGCTGGATGAAAATCGATGGTATTGGCCTCCAGGAGCTATCCCAGAGTGCTCCATTGTGACCGCTCTGGACAGCACTTTGAACTCTGATGCACTAGCCAGGTACACAGGAAAAGCTCCGGGAACTTTTGAATTCCATTTCCTGTTTGATCAGCGTGCCAAACTCAGCAGCACTGTTAACCATGCAGTGCCCCCAGAATCGTAGAGCATAGAATGTTTCTACGCTCCCCCTATCATCTCCGTCCCTGAGGTTATCGCAGATTAGAAGGCAAAAAAACCGCACTTGCGATTACATGTTTTCCGAGCTCATGCAGTCCTCCAGTACTGATAGGGCACAGCTTAATGCATGGAGGCATTCAGTGGCAGAGGCCAGGAAAGAATTAAGTGTACGCAAAGAGCAGAGGCAGGACATGATGCTGAGGCTAAAGGGGGAGCAAACGGACATGATGAAGCGTCTGTTGGGGGAGCAAACGGACATGATGAAGCGTCTGTTGGAGCTGCAGGAAAGCCAACAATAGCACAGACCCCCGCTACATTTACTGTATAACCGCATGCCCTCCTCCCAAGTTCCATATCCACCTCACCCAGACGCCCAAGAATGCAGGGCAGGGGGAGGCTCCAGGCACCCAGCCACTACACTCCAGAAGATGGCCCAAGCAACAGAAGGCTGTCATTCAAACAGTTTGATTTTTAGTGTGGCTACAATAAACAATGTGGCCTTGTCCTTTCCTCCTCCCCCACCCCACCTGGGCTACCTTGTCCGTTATCTCATTTTTTTTAATTAATAAAGAAAAAATACATGGTTTCAAAACAATAGTTACTTTTTTTTGAAGGGGGGAGGGTGGTTGGCTTACAGGAAATTAAAATCAACAAAGGGGGCGGGTTTGCATCAAGGAGAAACACGCACAACTGTCACACCGAAGCCTGGCCAGTCATGAAACTGGTTTTCAAAGCCTCTCTGATGCGCAGCGCGCCTTGTTGTGCTCTTCTAATCGTCCTGGTATCTGGCTGCTCAAAATCGGATGCCAGGCGATTTGCCTCAACTTCCCACCCCGCCATAAACGTCTCCCCCTTACTCTCACAGATATTATGGAGCACACAGAAAGCAGCAATAACAATGGGAATGTTGGTTGCACTGAGGTATGACCAACAGCACCAGCGAGCTTTTAAACGTCCAAAGGCACATTCTACCACCATTCTGCACTTGCTCAGCCTATAGTTGAACTGCTCCTTACTACTGTCCAGACTTCATGAACAGATCCCCCGAGCAGGAGAGCAGAGTTGCAGCGGAAGCGGTAGATGAGGACTGTTAGCAGTCCTATTGCACCGTCTGCTGCCAGCAGCACCCAGGAGGACCAGAACGGATTTCCCGAGCTCATCGCTGGGGAGCAGGAGAGCAGAGTTGCAGCGGAAGGGGTGGAGCCGTACACCATGCCCTGGAGGTTGCTAGGAGCCAGGCAGGGAAGACGTTCCCAGAACCCCCGGCCAAGCTACATGTCCGACGAGGACGGTTAGCAATCCTACTGCACCGTCTGCTGCGAAGGCAAGGAGCTGCTCTGTGTAGCAATGCCAGCTGCTGCAGGTGCTTCTGTGTCGAATGCTTGGAGGTGCGGGTAGGGCAAGGTACCTCGGCCAAGGCAAAAGAGCAAGAGCCCTGGAGCTATTACATGTGTCAACCACAGATGTGCTATAGGGTGTTACAGCGCCGACCGGACTGGAATGTACGGCTGCAAGACTTCTTCACCAGCGACAAAGGACAGGAATATGATTCACCTAAAATCTAAAAAGGCCCGCACATTTCCCAGAGTCACTACCCTTGATAACAGAACGTCAATGATTGCAATGGCTACTTGGATCACAGCAGCTCCCACAGTAGACTTGTGGGTTCCATGCTTGCCGTGGTATGGCGTCTGCACGGGTAACCCAGGAAAAAAGGCGCGAAACGATTGTCTGCCATTGCTTTCATGGAGGGAGGGGCGACTGACGACATGTACCCCAAACCACCTGCGACAATGTTTTTACCCCATCAGGCATTGGGAGCTTAACCCAGAATTCCAATGGGCGGCGGAGACTGCGGGAACTGTGGGATAGCTACCCACAGTGCACTGCTCCGTAAGTTGATGCTAGCCACAGTAGTGAGGACGCACTCCGCCGACTTAATGCGCTTAGTGTGGACATACACAATTGACTGTATAAAATCGACCTAATTTTGTAGTGTAGACATACCTATCGTGCCAAATTCAGCTCTCAGATTGTGGCTTCTTATTTCAAGCCTGAGCAGTTCCGCCAGAACACGAGAGCAGAATTCGGTCTGTGTTAAAAGCTGCACAAAGGAAGCCATTTGGAAGGCCACAAGAAGAGGCTTTTATTGGTCCTACCAAACCCAGAGGCAATGCTGCGAATTCCTGAGCGCCACCTACTGCCACATTTTCTATTCGCTACATGCATACAGACAGACATAGAGCACTCTCCTAACAGCCTCTGCCTCACACACACTATTTGCACCACCTCCGGTATTACTGCTAGCCTCCTTTCCTTCCATACGCCCCACCCAGTGCACCCACACACGGGCGAGACAGGCTACCCTCCCCACCTCTTGCAAAGGTCATACAGCATTCCAAGTACCATGCTCACAAAGATACCCTAGATTCTGTTTCCTCTCATTACCAGGCCTGGATGTGCCAGTGCAACCTATTGGTAAACATGTGTTGTAGGTCCCTCTCTGTGCCTGATCCATACAGGGCCTGAGGTAATTACAGTCCTGTTGTAGCTCAGGATTTTAACTCTGGAGGTCCCTGGTTCAGTCCCCAGTGTGTCAGCCGAGAAGATGGCTATCATGCAGGTGCCATCAGAGTGTCAAGGAAGTGAAATGGAAACCTTCAGAACCGAATTAGGACCAGCCTCTAGTTGTTTTTTCCCTGAGCTGGCTTAATCTCACAGTTCTCACCAGCATCCTCCATCACCTTAACAGCCAAAGCAGTATGGGGGTGGCCCGTCAGCTCCTTCGCAACTAAATATATTACACAGGTTTCCTCTCTGCCAGGTCCTCCACCGCCGGAGAATCAATATCCTCTTGTTGCTAAAGCATGACTCTTCAAGACGTCGTGACCCCATTGTGGTTTATGAGACATAACAAAAGTATGTGCAAAGAGAAGGGGCTCTAGCAAAGGTGAGTGGGGGATCTGATACATATACACTTTGTGACAGACACGGCAATTTCCTGCCATGTCCTTGGGGGAACTTACTGAACTACGTTTAAATATCTTTGGGGTCCATTGTAATCAATGAACAGTTTATGTATTATTGTGGGCTGGGACTGTATGGAATCTCTCGAAGGGGGAGATGTTATAGATGTGAGACTGGGGATTCAGAGGACTATACTGAACAATGGGCCAAACAAGAATGAACTTTCGGAGTAAAGTGTGAAAGGGTTTTCCTGGGGAATATCTAGGGGGAGGTGAATGCAAAATGCCCAGCTCCAGTTATGCAAAACCCATCCTTTTGAAACTATGCCCTGAGGACTGGGCCATTGTCTGCTGATCCCCTGTTACATGAGGCCAAGATCTAAGGCCCAAGCTATATAAAGGAAAGTCTGAACTATTCAGAGTGTTCTGGTTCTGAATCTGAGGCAGTTATGAACTTGGAAGCATGGGGGAAAGCCAGTTATGGATTTTGACACCTACCAGAGCCCAAGGTTGGAATTGGGGGGAAGAGGGTGATGTCTGGAAAGCTTTTTAGCATACGTGTAGGTTCTGTTATTGTTTTTAATATGTTTTCCTCTGTAATACTTTCATCTTAAGAATAACTGTGCTTGCTTGGAAAAAGCTGTGTGGTGACTTGTAACTGATGGCCGTTACGCTGTTCATAACCTCTGGAGAGAAAGCAAAGTGCAGACGCTGGTCTTGGTTACTGGTCTATTACAGTGTAAGCAGGGAACTGTACGGCCTAGAAAAACTCAGGTCTTTACTGAAGAGGTGAGGGCTGGGAGCCAGGAGTCTGGAGTGAGTGCCCGGGGTGGACCACAGGGGAGGAATACAGGTACAGTTGTCCTGAACTTTAACATACATATATATATTTCCTAGATATATCATTTATTGGAAACACATCAGGGGCCATTCGAGAACGTCTGATAGAGAATTGATCGCTAGGTCATAAAACTAACTGGTGGCGCTAATAAGAAAAGCAAACAAGGGAGCCAAGGAAGGGAGGAGGGACACGCGTACAGGGTGATTAACAGTCTTACCAACTAACTCCATACCTGTTTAGATTCTTCAGGGAATCTGGAATCAATGGGACGAACCGGATCAGTGCTAAACCTCCCCTGGGATCCAGGAAATCTCTGAACAGAGCAAACAGCCCTTTCGACACCATTAAGAGGGAAATGGAGGAAATGTCTACAGACCGGGATCTATTGTCACTATGGTTTGCTCTACGCTTAAAACTCACAATAGCATCGTTATGCCGGCAAACCCCCCAGTTTAGATGCAGCTACACAACCCTGTCTGGGGAGGTGCTGTTCTTACACCAGCAGAAAAACTCCTTCTGTCGCTGTCCGCTGTGTCTACACTATGGGAGTACAGACTCTCTAGTGTAGACAGAGCCTTAGTCTGAGTAGAATGTTTTAAATATGACAGATTCACTAGATGGATCTTCAACTAGGAAATGGATGCCCTCAGACTGGAGACCCCCGCGAGCATTTTAATCAACAGCATCACTTTACCAGACCAAAGCTCCAGCAGCGTCTCCCCCATTTGGATTTACATGTCTCCTCCCCCCAATTCTAACCCACAATGGGTCACCATTTGCTTGAGAACCAGCTAATGCTCCATGGCTTTAGTCACTGTGCCAGTGACTGGGAGGCAGATGGCACTGATGATGCACCCAGGTCCAGGGTGGAAACATCATTGAGAAGCGTGTACTGCTTCCAGTGAAGTCAATGGAAATGTTACCATTTATTTTGAAGCAATCCGTATTGAGGAGGACGTCTATACTAGGGAAAAGTTAGGTGGAGTTGCAAATTCTGAAATACCAGTACTGACCAGCAGCTCATTGTTTGGGGCTTTTAGCCTAGAGAGAGTCGCTATTGGCAAATTTTATCCATTGTGCTCAGATACTATGGTGACGGGCGAAAGAAAGGAAGGGACTGTATCTTAGGCCATATGTACACTGAAGATTTGGTCAACACGAGTTCCATCAGCGGAGGGCTACTGCAGTTAGTATACAATTAGTGCATACTTGGCTGCTTGAGTCGGTGCTTCGTGTGCTCACCAGACGTGCTTGTGTCGATGCAAAGTGCGATGCACCATCGGTAGATATCCTGGTGTGCCAAGCACTGCCATATACCTTCTGGGAAGTTTTCACAATGTGCCGTTGTGTAGAAAAGGGTCACACCGGGAACTCCGGGAGATAGGGGTCAAGTTGGCAATCTCATAATACCATCCCCTCTAGAAACGTATTAAGCTTTTAAGACAATAGATAAAATCCCTTTCCTAATAAGGATGATCTAATATGAACGCGTAAAGCCAGAGGTTGCATCTTTATGTTTATTTTTGTGTAACTTGTATACATTTGCCTTCCTCTTTGAAGTGGTGGGTTGTTTTTTTTCCTATTAAATCAACTTTGTTTATTTTCATCCCAAGCAGATCTCTGGTGTGCCAACTGCATGCAGTGTAGTATGCCAATGTGGGCTGACAACTGGGCGGCTGGTTTCATGTTACGGGGTGACAAACTAGAGGGAAACGGTCCAAGTGTCTGGTAGCTAAGAACTCAGGGAGGACATATTTGGGAAAACCTGGGACTGGAAGGGCTGTTGATCATCACCCTGCAGAGAGTAATTGGGCTGGTAAGACCTTGTTCACGCTACTGGCCAGGGAATGGAACCACAGCTGCACAGCAAAAAGGTCCTAAAAGTTGTAGGGCAGGCGATGACAGAACTCCTTACTGGTCTGGGTGGAGCCCAACACATCACAGTAATGCAGACTGTAATTTCTTCAGGGCAAAGGCTGTCCTTGACTGTGTGTTTGCACAGAGCCCAGCACAATGGGGCTGTCCCACAAACAATAAAGGAATAAAATGGGTGGCTGACTTTCTGCTTTTCACTAGGGATTTGTGTCAATATGATGTGTGGGAAAGGAGGGAATTAATAGCAAGAGGGAGAGACACGTAGCGCATCAATGCTCCAAGCCCCTCTGTACTCGGCGCTGTACAAACTAAGATTGTAGAACCTACTTCAAAATGCATTGCAATGCTGACCTGCAACACCATATGGCTCTGCCAGTGCATCTTAGTTCTGATTTACAGCACCAATACTGTGTCACAACTGCCCCAGCACCACGTACTCCAGTTCCACCAATGCATCTCACTTCTGACCTCCACCTCTCCCATCAATGCCAGTCCTTGCCACTTCTCTCCCCTCTCCCACCAGAGTTCTGCCAATGCACCGACCCCAACCTGCAGCATTCCCGGCTAGTCATAAGAACGGCCATACTGGGTCCGATCAAAGAGCCATCTAGACCAGTATCCTGTCTTCCGACAGTGCCAATGCCAGGTGCCCCAGAGGGAATGAACAGAACAGGTAATCATCAAGTGATCCACCCCCTGTTACCCATTCCCAGCTTCTAGCAAACAGAAACTAGGGACACCTTCCCTGCCCATCCCGGCTAATAGCCATTGATGGACTTATCCTCCATGAACTTATCTAGTTCTTTTTTGAACCCTGTTATGGTCTTGGCCTTCGCAACATCCTCTGGCAAAGAGTTCCACAGGTTGACTGTGCGTTGTGAAGAAATACTTCCTTGTGTTTGTTTTAAACCTGCTGCCTATTCATTTCATTTGGTGACCCCTAGTTCTTGTGTTATGAAAAGGAGTAAATAACACTTCCTTATTTACTTTCTCACAGCAGTCATGATTTTATAGGCCTCTATCAGATCCCCCCTTAGTCATCTCTTTTCCACGCTGAAAAGTCCCAGTCTTATTAATCTCTCTTCATACGGAAGCTGTTCCATCCCCCTCATCATTTTTTGTTGCCCTTTGCCAAGTCCACTATTGGTCTCCTCATAGTTCTGCTGATGCTCCGCAATCCTAACCCACAACTTCTAAAATTATTCTACTCCGGGGCTCCCGCACACGTCTATCAATGGACCTTGATCCCGAGCTGCAGGCCCTTCTGCTGGGCCAGTACAGAGTCTCTCCCAGTGCTGCCCACACACCCTATTCCTGACCTGCACTCCCTACAGCCCTCTGCCAAATCCCAGCCATTGATTTACAATGCTGCAGCCCATCCCTTCCCCTCTCCCCACCTCTCTCTCCTCTCCCTTGATTTACGTCTAGTCAGCAAAGCTTCCAGTGTGAGGATGCAGGGGTACGGGATAAGTATTTCCTCCTCTCTTATCAAGGGCCTTGTTTCTGACAGATTTACAAGGCTGGGCCCTGAGATTTTAATTAGATTGATCATCTCCCTTCAGGGCTCTTATCTGTGAGACAGGGGTAATGCTTTATTTAGAGTCTCTGGCTGGAGCCACTACTCACCCATTGCATGGTGCCCCAGCTCACCTTGTCAATGGCTGTGGAAAGGGACAACTGAAAATGAGAATGGTTGTGGGAGAATGTTACTGACTGTGTTTTGTTTACAATGCACCGGCCACAGGCAATACACCAGCCATGGCTGGGATGTCCAGGCCATCTGGCGATGTACCACACCGCTGCAGATGTGCTGCCCAGGTAGAACATCTGTGAACAGGAGAGAGTTTTCCAAATCCCAACCATCTCAGGTTAGGTTTTACAACTCTGCCACTCCATGGGTATGCTTGTCAGCGATTACAGCAGGGAACTATGGGGCCTGGACTCCTGGGTTCCCTTCCCACGTTGACTCGCTGTGTGACCTAAGCCAAGATTCTAACTCACGCTTTGCCTCAGTTTACCTTGCTGCCAAAAGGGTATAACAAATTCTTTCTTCTCTCCTGCGGGCGTTGTGAAGTTTGTAAAGAGCTTTGGCCGACCTGCACTGGAGATTAACATAGGGAATTAATACCAATAAACAACCGCTACTGGTTTTGTGCGATCTACAAAATAGTGCTAAGCACTCTCATGGCTGGCTCTGCAACAAAGCTAACAGAGCAATGCTGAGCTCACCGAAGAACTGCGTTTTGACCGGGCAAGGCACAGATACGTTCAGTACCCCAGCCAGTTGGAAAACATCCTCCTGCTTAAAAGGGTGCTTTAATTTTTAAGCATCGCTCTTGGATTGTTACAAGAGAGCAACAGGTGGAAGGCAAACTAAAGGTTAGACAAAGACTCAGGTTGAGGTTTTCAGTTGCCTGAGAGACGGATGCCCTGTTTCTATTAAAATTAATGGGAATTGAGCATCTCAGTCTCCTAGGTGACTTTGAAAAGCTCCTTGTTTTTGTGTTTTCTGTCCAATGCCCCAATGACACTCCCTCCCACATCTCTCCCCCCCCCCCCCACACAAGTGCTGGCAGAAGAAACTGGTTTACGCAAAACAACTTTTTTTTTTTTTTGCAGTGAAATAAATGATTCTTTTTTAATATCAAACTCATCTCCTCGTCTCCCATTTGCCCTGTAATTTACATACATATAAATAATTACAAACTGGGAAACAAAGGGAGGGAAGGAGGAGGGTTTTGAGCTGAAATCTCTCACTGAGCAAAATCAGAAGAGCTCCAGTGCAGGACCAACCAAAGACACAGTCTGTGTCCTACAGACGAACCACCTCCCGCCCTGCCCTCTTTTGACAGGCTGTCCCTGCAGCCCGCTCCAGCACAGCAGGTGTGCGCTGCTGTTCTGCAAAACCTAATAACTCTGCAAAGGGTGTTCATTCTCGGCCTGCAAAGCAAATCACACTTCCTGTCAGTGACAGCTCGAGCCCTGGGGAATCGCAGCGAGTGCAAATCTGGGAAAGGTACACAGATTACAGCCAGCATTATTCAAGGGTGGGCAGGGCACCCACGCCATCTGGAACAGGTGAACGTATTGGAAATGCATCAGGCCGGGGGGTGGCTTCCTAAGCAAACCTCTGTCCTGGAAGAGGAGAACACAGAGATAAACAGACAACAAAAAAGGGATTGTGCGCCAGTGCTGTGCCACGCCACGCCATCCATCTACTCTGCACTGGACACGGAGAGCAGATAATACATCTGAGATGCTCTGCCCACTTCTGAGGGCATGCAATGCATCTAGGATGCAGTGCCCCCTACCTTGCATCAGAGACAAAGGGCATACCGCACATCTGGGGTGCACTGCTCCCCTACCTTGCATCAGACACAAAGGGCATACCACACATCTGGGATGCATTGCCCACCTATGAGGCAATGAGCATCTAGGGAATACCAGCCCTGTCTGGCTGGAACATCTGGGCATGGTGTGCACCCGTGAGATACACTGGTAGAGGTGCCTCAGCCACACCGGGAATGCACCATGCCTGTAAATTCCACTGTGTCTTTGGGATGGGCTGCACATCTGGACCATATAGCCTCCCCCCAGATATGACATACATTGGGGATGCCTGGCATACCTGGGGACGCCCTGCATCTGCAAGAGGCGTCACACACCGGGGTGCACGCCGTTCCTTGGAATGTACTGAAAGACACAGCCAGGGAGGAAGCTGTGACAAGGAAACATAACTGTTAACATGGGAGGGTTGGCTTGAGTCTTGGATCTACGGGGACGGTTTGTATTTCACCCAAGCCTGCTCGCCCAGCACTGAGAAAAGCCTATGAAATGCACCTGCCGTGATTGCAAACCTTACGAGCAGTTACAGCCCACTCAGGAGGCGCGTGGCCCCGGAAACTGCCTTTTTACATGTCCTCCCGGCCACATGGAGGCCCTTGGAGGATGCTCTATGCATCAGACATTGAGCTGTGTCCCTCCTTGGGCTGTGCAGCGTGGACACATGTAGGACCTTGCCTGGATCACCCTAGCATTAGCCAGGAATTGTGTTTTGCTTTTTTCAGTGGGATGGAGATGGAAAGGTTAACAGCAGCCCTTCCCCCCCACCCCAGGAGGGAACAAGTAGGGGATTCTTGTTAGAAGAGCTCATTCAAGGGGGAGGGACGGGAAACCTCCCGCCGACCCAGGCTATTCGGCTCTCCCGCTAAAGGCACCAGGTGCTGGGTATTGGAGCCGCCTCTGTTGGAGGGCTGCATCCTGCATTCGTACGGGGAAGGGCTTTCCCTTCGCCGATGGTAGAATATTACGTGGCGAGGAGCAGAGCTGAGACCGGCACAGGCATGTCATTCCACGCCCCTGACTGGTCCCCTCTTCCCAGGCTGATGCCCAGAATCACAGCCACAGGCAGCAAAGAGGGCTGAGGCTTATCACAGAGATGAGGGCAGGAGTTAATGCCCTTTGCCCACAGCCACTCTGGGTGTTAGTTTTGGCGTGTGCGCATGGGGTGCTAATTCTTCAGTGGGGAAGACCCACTGCTCATAAACTAGCTCTTCATTTCATCATTGTGATTTCCTCTGGCTGTGATTCCCTCCCCAACGTGGGGCCAGATCCTCCCCTGATGTAAATCGGCACCACTCCATTGAAATCGCCAGCTGGGGATCAGGCCTGCGATCTCTAAGAAACAGTGAACTTCTCCAAACTGGGTTATTACCTTCCTCTTCCCTTCCCAACCTTCAGTGAAAGAGAATGAATTATACACTGGGGATGTCAGCTCCCAGGTACCAAGATATGGAAGAAGGGGAGGAGGTGGTGGTGAGAAAGAGAGAGAGAGAGAGAGAGAGAGTGTCACAGACAGAAGAAACATCCTTGTGGGACTAAATTGCATTCAACATAATAAACTATCATCTTGAAACGAGTGTTCCAATTGAGTTTTGATGTAAACACTAATATTTCCTCCACTCTGCTATTCTCTTCTGGGGAGATCTCATGTATATTTCACTAGGTGTCCTACCTACTATTGCACTCATACATCAAAGGGTTCGAGGACAAGAAGCCTGATTTTGAAAACATTATTCTTTTAGAGATTTATTCTCTCGTCTTGACCACCTCCTCTGCCGAAAGAGAGCAGCTCTCCATAAATTATTTTAATGGCCTCTGTAAAACACAGCCACACAATCCTCGTCCTGCCTCCGAGCAAACTTTGCACTCCATGTAAAAGTCTCACTCCCCCACCCCTCCTATCTTAGGTATCTACATACCCCATTGCCATGGTATTCAGCACCTTTCCTGCCAGGCAGCAAGGTGGCTATTGGTATCCCCATTTTACAGATGGGAAACTGAGGCACTGCTCATAATTTGAAGGTATGACTGCAGCAGGTGGAGACATACCTGACCTAGATCAAAGCTGGCTTGAATAACAATAGCAGGAATCCACCGCAGCACAGGCTAGCCCTACAGGCCCATTGACCCTGGATACATCCTTGACTGCACTGCTCTTGTTACTCAGGTATGTCTACACATGCTACAATCACACCTGCCAGCTGCAGCACAGCAATACCCAAAGAGGCTAAGTGACAATCTCAAGGACACACAGGATCTATGTGGCAGAGCAGGGAATTGAACCTGGTCTCACAAATCACCAGCAGGTAGTTTAACCTTGGGGCCATCCTCTTCCTGTGCATCTAGGCCCCAGAGTTCCCACCTTGAGTTTTTTCCTACACTCTCTCATGGCTTCACTTTCACTGGCATTACCAGTTGTGGAAGCTCTAATATAGGCTCAGGTATAATCTAATCCTGCTCAGAACTTATTTGTCCCACAGTACTATCTAGTGGTCCTACCAAGATCAGGGCCCCATTGTGCTAGGCACTGTACAGACGGAGTAGGTGTTCCTACCATGATCTAAATAGACAAGACAGACATACGCTGCAAGCTGATACTTCTTATCAACCCATTTTACAGAAGGGGAACTCAGACACAAAGGGGCTGATGTGCCCAAAGTCATGCAGGGAGTCTATGGCAGATGTTAAAATCTAATTCATTCATCTGTAAAGTATACTATAAGCAAAGTTATCCAGGTGTTCCTACTGGTCTCTTTCTACAACTGAAGTAGGGGGAGAGGGCACTCAAGGAAGTAAACTTATTTAAAATTAAAAGGGAAACTATTTCTTGAATGCAAGAGCTCACTTACCTGTGGGACTCTCTGCCACAGGATATCGCTGAAGCAAAGAGCTTAATGAAAATTTCAGAAGTAATGAAGAATCTTTATATTAACCCTTACAGGAAAAGGATGACTCTGTGGTTTAGACACTGCCCTGGCACTCAGGAGATAACGTTCGATTCCTGGCCCCGGCAGTCATCCTGTAGGACCATGCGGAGGGTATGACTACACTCTAAGTGATGGTGTAGTTATAGCAGGGGAGGCCTACCCACGCTAACTTTAATCTAGCTAGCACATGTAACAATAGTAGTGACCGCAGGGTAGCAGAGCCTTCAGAAATCCCAGGAATATATTTGGGCAGCTAGCCAATACCGATGGGATTAAACTTGGGCTGCTAGCCTATGCCACCCCATCTTCGCTACTGTTGTTACCCGTGCTAGCTAGATAAAGTACCACACATGCCTTCCCGGGCTGTAATCGCATCTTCATTTACAGTACGCTTAAGTCTCCCTGGGCCAGATTTTTAAAGGTTCTCATACAGGTTGCAGCCATTTCACAGTGCATGCCCTTCCTGTCTGAGCATCTATCTGCATCTTTAGGCACCTAAATTCCTTTAAAATATTCTGGCTCTTTGTGCCTTAGTTCCCCCTTTGTCAAACAACACTCCCTGAGTCTTGTCCATTTTGATTGTTAGCTCTTCAGGGCAGGGACTGTCTCTTGTCTGTACAGAACCTAGCTCAATGGGGTCCTGATCTTGGTTGGGGTCTCTGCGCGCCTACTGTAATGTAGATGGTAAATAAATAAGGGTAAGAATAGAATCTGCACTGGTGTTCAGATAAAAATAAAAGGGATTATCTCTCCAGCCTCATGCTTCTGGGAATAAGATGGTCACCAGCTGGGGTCAGGAAGACGTCTCTCCTTGATTTAATATTGCACCATGAGGTACTGTGGAAGGGTGGGCGTTGGTCCCTGTTTGTGTGCCAGGATCTCAGACTCAACAGACCATGTGGCACACCCTGAGGCCCCACCCTTGAATCATAGAAGATCAGGGTTGGAAGGGACTTCAGGAGGTCATCTAGTCCAACCCCCTGCTCAAAGCAGGACCAATCCCCAACTAAACCATCCCAGCCAGGGCTTGCCTCCTACCCATGCAGCTAATGGGATCACAGCCAACATGTGACCGAGCTCCTCCCTGGGTTGCACCCACTGCCCAGACAAGCATGTTATGACAGCTGTTTTGAAGCTGATGGGCCCTTGCTGCATTCCCAGGCTGCCACTTGCACTACTTGGGCCGGAGCTCCCCACACAGACGATCTGAGCTTCTTCATAAAGACTCAGCACCATTTCCCACCCCTGCACGGTCCACTGAGCCATCCCAAAAGCTGCTCAACCTTGGAAGCCCTTGTTAGTTCGTTCCCTCTCCCGTAAGGCTGCTTGGGAGCCCGACGCACCCACGCCAGGGCCAGACCAGAGCCTGGACTCTAAATGGTTAGCACAGCACAGATGGTATTTGGTACTGCCATGCGGGCAGGGGACTGGACTCGATGACCTCTCGAGGTCCCTTCCAGTCCTAGAATCTATGAGTATCTATGAGTATCTATGAGCAAAAGGACCACAGAGCAAAGGATGAAGGGGAGACAAAATAAAACACAAGGCTCTGAGGAGATCCAAACCTTTCAACAGGCTCGGAGGGACCACAGTACATCCTGGCCCCAGGCTGTTCCACAGTCTCTCCTCAAAGCGAAAAAAGGGATGTGTATTGAGATGTATGGGGGAGAGGATGGGAAAAGAAATGCACTAAGCGAACTGGGATATAGAATCATAGAAGATTAAGGTTGGAAGAGACCTCAGGAGGTCATCTAGTCCAACCCCCTGATCAAAGCAGGACCAATCCCCAACTAAATCATCCCAGCCAGGGCTTTGCCAGGCCGGGCCTTAAAAACCTCTAAGAATGGACATCTCACCACCTTCCTCGGTAACCCATTCCAGTGCTTCACCACCCTCCTAGTGAAATAGTGTTTCCTAATATCCAACCTAGACCTTTACAAGAAGGGGGAACATCTGCACTGACACTGGGGAAGTGAGACAGTTGCTGGAGGAGCAGCTAAAAGGAGACGGTGAACACGGATTTTAGGGCTGACTGAGCCATGGAGTTGTGTCAGCACCGTGTGGACAAGTGGCAGCATTGCACACTGTCCTTTCTGACTCCCCGTTTAAAAGGAAAGCAGCTGGGGTAGGGGCCCTGCTCTATGCAGAGTAGCGCCAGGGGAGAAAGAGATTTCCTGTCTCACCAACATTGTCAAGATATCAAGTCTTCCCACCCTGAATTGGGACGAAAAGTCAACATCTCCAAAATGTTTGTGAGCCAGAAATCGGGGGGCGAGGGAGCAGCAGTTTGGGTCACTCAAAATGTTTCATTTCAATCATTTGGAAATGCTTCGTTGCATTTCTTTTTTACTATAATTAGCTTACATTTCTAAATAAACTCATTGCAAACTGAAAAACCAGCCTTTTTCATTTTGAAAATGTCGAAGCGACACATTTAAACAATGCCGAGTTGAAAAATTGGTCAGCACTGACCCTTTCTCCACCAAGTGTTTCGGACGCAACTAACAGAGACATTTTCGGAGAAAACCACAGTTTGCTGGACATTCTGGACTGGCTGAAATGCAGAAAGAGACGTTCTACAGCCCCCGCTCCTACAGGAACCCCTGCTTATTTCCCCTGACACGCCCGTGTGATGAGGTAAACTCACTGCGGATGGCGCCTCCTTGTGGCTGTTCCGGCAATCAGCTATCGCCTGGTTTGGAACCCTCTTGTCGGTTACTCAAGGCCTCTCTTTCTTCGCGACTTGGGGTGCTCCCTCTTTGTGACTAGGCCCTCTGGCCACATCACTGTAGAGTCCTTTCCTTCCAGCTGGCATTTCCAACACTCGTGTGCCACTTCCCAGTGGCTGGTAGGGGAGCCCAGGCTTGCCCTCTGCCCTGGGTTCCAGCCCAGGGACCCTAGAACAAGCAGCCAAGGTCTGCACAGTCCAACTCCTTGGTGCTTCTTCCTACCTAGCCCTCGCAGGCTGCCTTTCCCCACAATTCCTCTGGGGTTGACCCCTCTTTCACGGCAAGAACTGTGGGGCTTATTCTCCTCTCAGAGAGTCACTGCAGATTCTCTCCCTACAGCAAACTTCCTAGCTTTAGAATCCAGCCTACTCTTGCCTAGCTGGGCTTCTGTTCAATGAGGCCCAGCTCCCTCTCCAGGTGCATCCAAATACCATAAGTGGCTCCTCAGGATTATATTAACCCCTTCAGGGCTTGCCTGGGGGGTACACACTCCATCGCAGCACATCCTCTAAATGAACATGAAGGCTCACAAGGTCTGCTGTCTGCGTGGGGCAGAGCACTGTTCAGACTTGGGTGCACACGATGATATTTTGCATTGCTATAGAGCAGTGTTTTTTTTTCACGGACCACTTGAAAATTGCTGAGGGTCTCGGCGGACCACTTAATGATCTTTCCAAATGTTGTTTGTACCATTAGGTAACTATTGTAAAGTGCTTTGGATAAAAACGTTATATAAAAATAATAATAATTAATGTTTTTTTGTTCTACAAATAAAAGCACACAACTCATATTTTAATATCAGTAGTCTTACCTTTCTAATGAGATGGATGTGCCCTCTTGCCCCTGCTGTGGCAGCCCCCAAGCTGGGGCTGGGAAGGAGGGGGGTCTCTCCTTCTCTCCCCCACCGCAGCAGCCCCTGAGCTGGGGCTGGGAAGGAGCGGGGGTCTCTCCACCACCACAGCAGCCACAGAGCTGGGAAGGAGAGCCGTCTCTCCTTGGCAGCCACAGCCCTGGAGCTGGGGAAAGTCACCTCTTTCTCTGGCCGCTGCAGCCCCGCACATCCCAAATTTCCCCCACCCCCTCTTCTCACCCCCCCAACCTATCTCCTGTTTCCCGCACCTCACCCCACTGCCCCCTCCCACCTATCCCCTATTCTCCCCAAGGCCACCACCTCACCTCCACTAATGAGATGGGTGGCCCATCATTCTCTCATGTGTGGCTGCCCAGGCACCTTAGAGGGAACTACCCACGGACCACCACAGTTCGAGAACCTCTGTTATAGAGCTTCCCATCCAAGCATCTCAAAGCCCCAGCTGAACATGAAACAATTAAGTGGCATAATAACCCATGAGTTACACATTATTATTCCTCTTGTTACAGATGGAGAAACTGAGGCACAGAGAGGTGGAGTGATAGTCACTGAGTGATCTCAGGCACAACTGATGGGGCTGGGAACAGAACCTAGCCCTCTTGATTCCACAGTGTATGCCTATGATCATCACTCACTGTACCCAGAAGCCATGCATGCAGTATTCTGGCTCTGCATCTCTCTTATTAGTGACCCATAGATTTCTTTTAGGCCAGAAGGGAGAATTCTGATAATGTAGTCTGACCTCTAATAAAACAACCTCAAAAAGTTCACTGTTTTGGTTCAGAATAAGCACCCAGCTTTTCAGATCTCCCCCACATCTCCTGTAGTCAGGCCATCTTAGGGCTGCAAAATTAAGTCGAAGGACAGGGTCCCTTGAGAGATTTTTGGTATTGACTGCTCCTAGTCAGGCCAGAAATACCAGAGGAAAAGTCTTTCTCAAGATACTTAATGGTTGCAGGCCAGGCTGGATTTGGATGGTGCAGAGACCAGAGTGAAAATGGAAGCAAGGTTAAACCAATGTTCCAGAGCCTTCAAATCTCTCTGAGTGTTGGTTCTAGAAAGTCACAGAGACCAGGAAATGTCTGTGGTCAGACGGGTATTACATTCTTCCCCCTTTCTGTCCTGTTCCTTGCATTCTTTCCTCCTCCACATTATTATGGTGAATCACCTGCACCTTGGATGTATTCATTCAAATACGAGACAGTGGTGTTGCGTACTTGTCTGTTAGATTTGGAGTGGTGGGGAAAGGCAGAAGGTGTGCCTTAGGGGTTTCTAACCTGTTCCTCTCCTCCATACTCAGATCCAGAAAAAAAGTTCAGTTGGGTGACCCCAAGGATGTATCAACTTGGGTTGGGCAAAACAACAACCCCATATGCTCCTATCAGGAATAATGCCCATTCTTGAGAACCAAACTTGAAACAAAGTATTTATGGAGGTTCTAAAGTGTCCTGATAAATTTTCTTCATGTCCAATTTCCAGACAAGAATGGGAAGCAGCAAAATGCTATGAAAAAGGTTCACCTCACAGTATCTCCACTGCGACCATAAACAGGAAATCTTCGCCAAGACACCTCATCTTGTGAGATCTCCAAGGGATTCTGATAGACCTGAACCCAAACCCTGGATGTGAACCCATCTGGTCTTTGGGAACGCTTGGAGAGCATCAAATTGTAATGGTTCAGGCCTCTTTCTCTCTTTAAAGGGGTAAACCAAAACCAGGCATGCACCCCAGAAGGATGTGGAAGTTGGACCGACTGGGTCACAGGCCAGGATGGAATTCTCCAATCACAGGCCACAATGGACATGCATCATGCATAGTACACATAAACATCCTCCCACTCCTCTCGTCTCCTGGGGAGACGTCCTGAAATGGTCATTGCTTCTATTGACCCGGCAAAAATACACAAACCATTTACTGGCCGGACCAGGAAGCTACCAGCATCTCAACCATCCTATTGCGCCAGGTGCTGTATAAACCCAGAACTATCAAAATAAATGGTCCTTGCCCCTAAGAGCTTGGGCCAGTCTCCTGTGCAGAGAAACACCTGAGTTGTCAGGACATTCCTCTGAATCAGTTTCAAACCATGAGCCCTCGAGAGGTTCAGCCACCTCCATCTCTCCAGTGCCATCTGGACCTTGCCACCACTACCGTCCACTGCCAACCCCAAACTCATTGGCAAGGGTCTGTTTGTGAGGAGCTCCCCCTTTGAACCATTGGTTTGGAGCCTCAAAGCACGCCAGGGGCGGGCACAGAAAGAGAGAAAGATCAACTCCGCAAAGCCAAACTCAGCTGGATGCGATTTGAAAGCTGTCTGGCTGCATTTCTCTGCGAGGGTCTGGTCCAATTTGTAAATTATTTATCTCGCTCTTGAGAACGTGGAATCATTTAGGAATCGGTGTACAGGCTCGGGAACGAATCAAGAGACCGCAGTACTGGAGGAGACAGCTTGGTTTCCTTTGACAGAGATTGCTAACTACATCAGTCGTGCCGGGCGAGCAGCTGACAGGCAGGGCACTTGGGCCTGTGCAATCTCAAACACGCCTTCACCACTGGCGGGGTTGTTTTTTTTTAAATCAATTTATGAAAATCTATGCACTGTTATTTAAGGCGGAATGAGGAATGACATTTGGCAGAGGACTGGTAATGCCGGGGATGAAGAGAACAGGGGAATAGACACAAATCCCCCCTCGCCTCTAACGTTTGAGGAGACATGTCAGAAGCACTGGAGAAATTTCCCAGAGAAAAGTCTTATCTCAATGTTCGGCTCCTGGAACCTTGAACCTCTCCAAGGACAGGGTCCTCAAGGTCTGCTCAGAATCTGGGAGCTTCCTGGGACTAACCTGCTTTCCTTAATGACCAGGGGCCTGATTCTCATTTGCATTAAAGGCTCTCTGCACCACCCTGGCAAGGAAAATGGGCCTTAAAGGGAGTGGGATATAATTTATGCCCTCCGGAAGGTCCCATCACACTGCCAGAGTGGTACATATGGGCCTAAGAATAAATGAGACCCAGAGAACTAACTTGGTCTCATTACAGCATCTTGAATGGTGAAAAACAACCTTTTTTTTCCTAAATAAAATACATTTCCCCCAAGTTCTCCATTAAAAAAAAAATTAACCCCCTAAACTCCAGAAATAAAAGTTGTGAATTAATGGTCCATTAATGGCTATTAGCCAGGATGGGTAAGGAATGGTGTCCCTAGCCTCTGTTTGTCAGAGGGTGGATGGAGATGGATGGCAGGAGAGAGATCACTTGATTACTGCCTGTTAGGTTCACTCCCTCTGGGGCACCTGGCATTGGCCACTGTCGGTAGACAGGATACTGGGCTGGATGGACCTTTGGTGTGACCCAGTATGGCCGTTCTTATGTTCGTATGTTCTAATTTTTCGTTATTTATTTTTAAATCTCCTTTTTTTCTATTTTTTTGTTATTTATTTTTAAATCTCTTTTTTTCTAATTTTTCGTTATTTATTTTTAAATCTCTTTTTCATCATCCTCTCCCTTCCCCCAGCCATCCAGTTAGATACAAGGAAAACCTTCCTAACTCTAAGGGTGGTTAAGCTCTGGAACAGGCTTCCAAGGGGGAATCCGCATCACAGGTTGGACAAACGCCTGTCACGGATGGTCTAGGTATATTTGGTCCTGTCTCAGAGCAGGGGAATGGACTACATGACCTTGAGGTCTCTTCCAGCCCTGCACTTCTGTATCCCTTCCCCTCCCCGAATGAAAGCAAAGCTCCTTCTCTCAAGAGTACAGTAGGATTTCTCATTTCATCTCAAGCTAGACACTTTAGTGTCCACCCGTTTCCCCCACTTGCTGACTGTTCAGGGAGCTATATGAAATGAAGGGGGGAGGCTCCCTTTAGTTCCCAGGTGAGATTGAGCCCAAACCAGAATTGTGAGAGTTTGGATTCAAATCTCTGCAAAGAAATCTGTTCTCGCCTCTTTGGTCTGGGCCCCATGGAAAAGCAGATGGAGGCTTCTGCCCCCTGGATCGGAAGCCACCTCAAGACAGCTGAAATTTCAAGTACAGCTGATCTTGCAAGATTTTCCAGGGATGTCAGAAATTTGGGCCCAAATCTGTCTGGGACATCTCTACGGCGATGCCATCAAGCCTTAACCCCGATTCATCAGCTTCAGGTCTGAGTCCTAGTTCAGCCTGGCAATGAAGTTGGCTTCCTCCTGCCCCCCTGCACTGTAGAAGGAGTCACATCAAAAACCCAGCAGTCCCAGTAACCGGCTCTTTGTGGGGCAGCTTCGGCAGAGAGGTCTAAGACAGACTGTGCCACAGAAACGGTCCCAGTCTTTCCACTACAGAGGTGCCCGCTGAACCCACAGTGTAAAGCCCATTAATGGTAGAGGTCATTATGGGAGGAAGTCCGCAGAGCGCATGCCTGATCTGTGGATAACAGGACTTCTCTCTTTAAGGCCAGCAATCCGGCAGCACTAAATTCCCCCAGAATTCCTTATGCTCCAAAGTAATTCTCCTGCATGGGCTAGTTTCTCCAGCAGCACAGATTACCCTCTTCCACCGCTCTGGATCCCAGCAGCTGCGGCTGGCTGTTGCATGTGGGACAGGCAGGGGGTTATCATTTTCCTTGCTTGGGAGTGAGCCTTGCAGATGCAGGGGGTGACAGAGCCTATTAACTCTTTGAAGCGCCAGGGATAATTACCATCATCACGGCACTCTCATTTCCAAAGCTAATTTGAAAGCTGGCTCAGAGGAAGGGTGCTTGCGTGTGGTGGGGAAGTGGTTTGAATAACCCACAGTCACAGATGCAGCAGCGACGGTACCTTGCCAGCCAAATACTCACCATCACCTGCTCAACTATCACCAGTCCCCAAGAGACCAAGTGCCACTGGCCCCGGGGAGGAATGCAAAGGGGAGCTGTTTAGCTGGTGTCCTCGCTCTGTATCAACAATAAATACATCTGCAATAAATATGCAAGGCAGTACCTGGGTTGGGGGTGGGGGTGGAGAAGGAGGGAAATAGACTCTGTTATAGCGCAGAGTAATTTAGGATATTACCGCCGGCATCTGAATTACAAATCTACCTCTCATTACTGGTGTGTTAACGGGGAAAGGCAGCTTCTCAACCACATGCAAGGCAGAGTTTATTAGCATGCATTTGCATAATAATTAGCTCTGCAGCAAGCAAAGACCGGTGTGCCTTTCAAAAAGCCAACTTTCAATGTCAATTTCCAGTGCTTCTCTGGCTTCCACTCCCAGGCCCCCCCGCCCGGCATCCATTCACCATAGGCATTTCACCAGCCGCTGCTCTGGCCCGGCTCACTCCTCTGCCTGTGGGATGCTGCCGGAGTGGCCAACCCAGAGAGGGGCTGGCTGTTCACCGGTTTGGTTCTCCCCAGCTGGGAGCCAGCCATCAGAAGAGAATTCCTAGATAACTAGGTACGTGCCTCGTTGGGAGCAAACCATTGTGCTGTCTGCCCCCACAGCTGCAGCTCTATCTCAGCTACTCCATTGGCCCCTGTCACTGTGGTGTCTGAGCGCCTCACAATCGTAACAGTTATCCCCACAACACCTGTGTGAGGAGGGAAGTGCTATTGTCCCCATTGTACAGATGGAGAAGTCAAGCACTGAGAGACTAAGTGACTTACATAAGGTCACACAGGGAGGCTGTGGAGAAGGAGGGGGGACCTGAACCCTTGTCTCCGGAGGGCCAGGCCAGCACCCTAACCGTTCGACTCTCCTTCCTCTCTCAGCCTGGGGAGCTCCCTTTGGGTGCCCCTTGCTGTGGGGGGCACCGTAAGCAGCGCATATCTCTACCTCCCCCAGGAGATGAGGTATTGTATGCCCCTTTAGCTGCACCTCACTTTGGGAGCCACAGAGCCTTGCCATAACATCCTTCCATAGCCCCACCAATTCCCCTTCCATCAGCAATATCAAGGTCAATGTCCTTCATTTCCATCCGCAACACTCTGCTCCCCTCACATGCCCTCGGCTCTGACCGGTTCCGAGTCTTGAACAAGTCGTTTCACCTCCCCGTGCCTCAGTTTCCCATGTAGATAAGGCTCCTTCATGGGCATATGGGGCATGTTAGCCATTTAATGGGTCTGAAGAGACCGGAAGACATAAGCTCTAGGCAACACTGGTGGAGTCTGTTTCAGACAGTTCCTTCCTCAACTTCTTCCCCTGCAGCTCAGTTGCCTTCTAAACCATAATCCCGCCATGCCTCCCTGCCAACCTATTAAATCTTCAGAAAACATGACATCCAACAGATGCATTGCTACATGCTAAACGTCCACCATGCAGAATTAAGTGCGTGATTGGCGGGGGGGGGGGGGGGGGCGGGGAGGAGGAAGGGAAGGGTTATATATCCTGCTTCAAGTTTCCAACACTTGCCACCAACAACATGAAATCAGAGGGGCCATTAGCTTGCCCCAATCTGGCATTTCCCACGACAGTCAGCCTCTCTTCCCTGAGCAGCATGGCTGAGTGGGACGGGGGTCCTCTGAGTGTCTCTCAAGCCTGGTTCCCCCCTTCCCCACATCCCCCAATGGCCAGGCCAGCCACAAATCTCTGTTGGAGAGGCAGCAGTCTTCACTGATGACGCCTACGGTGCCTGCGCCATTCTGAGGCCGCCTGTTAAATAACCACTGGAGTGTGTTTTCCTATCACACTGAGAGCTGTTAGAAATGAACTTGGGCCCGTTAGTGCGAAGTGTTAATTGTTACACGTGTAAGTGCCCTGGCTCCCTGGTTGCTTGCGGGCCTTGTACGCCGCGCACATTAGCCAGCGAGTAAGCCGTGAAACAGAGAGGTCAGCCTGAAGCAAAACACCCTGCTCAGCTGCACACAATCCAATCTCGCTGCCCTTGTCCCAGCTGCTCGGTGGGATGCAGCTGCAGATTTCAGTCACAGCATACAGGGCTCTGGGAGCTGTGTTGTGCCAGTCAAAGCAATGCACAGAGAAGCCTGGCCAACCCAGTTGGCTTTCTGTGCAATGGTGATCCCAGTATAGATAAACCAAGCACAAGGCCTCTTGATAATGTTCCTTGGCTCTTATAATTTATAGACTGTAAAGCGCTCTACGGGGAAGAGCAATATCATTATCTCAATTTTCCAGATGGGGAAACTGAGGCACGGAGCAAGGCAATGACTGACGTAATGTCACCCAGCCGGCCAGCAACAGAGGTGGAAGTAGATCCAGTGCCCTTGCCCCAGAGGTACACTGTCTATATCACCCATCTTCTCGCTCTGCTGACACGCTGCCCAATCACCCGTCTCGGAAGGGTGCACGGGAATCCAGACCCAGTCCTGCCAGGACTGAGCCCAGTGGGAGTGGAGGGTATTAGAGCTGCGGGAGAAGGCCCTGAGGTGACAGGCAGAGCGCAGTTCCGCAGAAGGAAAGGGCGAACCTGTCCCAATGGCACACAGAGTGAATCAAACTGCCCCAGACTGCAAGCAAACCATCTGAAAAAGTGAGGTTTTTTACCCACGAAAGCTTATGCCCAAATAAATCTGTTAGTCTTTAAGGTGCCACCAGACTCCTTGTTGTTTTTGTAGATACAGACTTAACACGGCTACCCCCTGAAACCAGAACTGAGATTTTTGCACCGTTCGTTCCAGTTGCCATTGTCATCTTGGGCTCTGCTGTCTCCATCACATGCACAAGCCTCAAAAAAAATCATCCAACCCAACTGGTCTGATAGTGTTTTCAGCTTAAACTGAGATGAGCTTGAACCAGATCCCAGGGCCCAATCCTATCAACTGGGCTTTGGACGGGACTCCTGCTCTATACAGCCACTCCCTGGCCTTAGCAGAAGCCCCACATCTGTAGCACCCTGCTCATGGTGGAGAAGAGATAGGATTTGGCCTTAATGTTTGAAACCTCATATCACCACTCTTCTGGCAGAGGAGGGCCAGAAAGTATTTCTTTGGAAGTTATTCCACTAACACCCCAGTAACATGCTGGCTAAGTATCATAGATTATTAGGGTTGGAAGGGACCTCAGGAGATCATCTAATCCAACCCCCTGCTCAAAGCAGGACCAATCCCCAACTTAATCCCCCAAATGGCCCCCTTAAGGATTGAACTCACAACCCTGGGTTTAGCAGGCCAATGCTCCAACCACTGAGCTATTCCTCTCCCCCCTATGTTGCAACTGCCTCTAGTGGCTGGTCCACAGAGGATAAAAACCTTTTACAGCTACCAGCTAATGTAATAACTTCTCTAGTTCATGAAATAAAAGGCTGCTTCTTAGGAGCTGCAAGTCTTTACTATCCCTGATGAAAGTCCATCTTGAGAGTCATTCTACTGCTGGAGCAAGGCAGATTGGCCTTCCAATTATGCTAGTATTAGTTATTAGTTCAGTGCTATATAAAAAATGCTGGTGTGAAAGGGCCCAGGGAAAGAAACAAAGTTCTGTGCTCCTAGAGATGCAGAATCTAATCTGATTCTATTCTCTCCTAGAATGAGGGCCTCTTTGGATTACTGGGTTTCACTGAAGATGCTACTGAAAATATTATCAAAATCCAAACCTGAGATGAAGGAGAAACAGGAGAAGGAAGCAGAGTAGGTCTTCAAAGACAAACTATTGATAATTAACCTGATAAAGGGCTGGGGTTCAGGAGTCGGCTTTTCTCTTAAACCAGATTCTGATGAGGTTCAACAAGGACAAGTGCAGAGTCCTGCACTTGGGGCGGAAGAATCCCATGCACCTCTACAGGCTGGGGACTGACTGACTAAGCAGTAGTTCTGCAGAAAAGGACCTGGGATTACAGTGGATGAGAAGCTGGATATGAGTCGGCAGTGTGCCCTTGTTGCCAAGAAGGCCAATGGCATATTGGGCTGTATTAGTAGGAGCATTGCCAGCAGATGGAAGGAAGTGATTATTCCCCTCTATTCGGCACTGGTGAGGCCACACCTGGAGTACTGCATCCAGTTTTGGTCCCCCCACTACAGAAGGGATGTGGACAAATTGGAGAGAGTCCAGTAGAGGGCAAAGAAAATGATTAGGGGGCTGGGGCACATGACTTACGAGGAGAGGCTGAGGGAACTAAGGTTACTTAGTCTGCAGAAGAGAAGAGTGAGGGGGGGATTTGATAGCAGCCTTCAACTACCTGAAGGGGGGTTCCAAAGAGGATGGAGCTCAGCTGTTCTCACTGGTGGCAGATGACAGAACAAGGAGTAATGGGGGGCGGTCTAGGTTGGATATTAGGAAACACTATTTCACTAGGAGGGTGGTGAAGCACTGGAATGGGTTACGTAGGGAGGTGGTGGAATCTCCATCCTTAGGGGTTTTTAAAGCCTGGCTTGACAAAGCCCTGGCTGGGATGATTTAGTTGGGGATGGTCCTGCTTTGAGCAGGGGGTTGGACTAGATGACCTCCTGAGGTCTCTTCCAACCCTAATCTTCTATGATTCTATGATTCCCAAGGTTCACCTATATATATATATATATATATACACATACAGGTACTAACTGTGCCAGCCTTAGACAGACACAAGAGGGTGCTGCATGCCCACCAATTTATACACGTCTAACAGCTCTGGCCCGAATTCCAAACCTGCAGCTAACCATCAAACACCAACACTCTGGGATAGGTTGATTTTAGCTTTATTGCTGGTAATGTTCTCTTACACTTTACAAAACTAACAGAGCAAAGTATGGGGTGGGTGTAAAAAATGCAGGTGACATCTATTGATTTATATTGCTCTGTGATCAGCTGAAATCACAGCACAAGCAGCAGCTAGTTATCAGCATATTTAAAATGCATATGAATGCAAAGTAACAAGCAGCATTGATCACATTTTTTCATCTGACACGTTTTTTCAACAACCAAAAAGGCTTTTTATTCAAAATGGCCATTGTCCATGGGAAATGTCCATTTTTGACAAACGTTTCCAGGTTTACATCAGAAAACCGAAACCCAAAAATCTTCTGTTTTTGGCAACTGGAAAAAAACAAAAAACATTTTACCAAAAATGGTTTTGGTTCCTGAAAACCAATGTTTTTTTCACTGAAAACTTTGGAGAACATTTGATAAAGTTACTTTGCTTTTGTCTAATTTTTTTGTGGGAACTAAAAACATTTCCTGACCAGCCGTGGAAATGAGATCAACCCAAAACTCTGGATCCAAACACCCCAAGCTCTGGGGAAGTTTGGATCAGAACACATCTAGTACTATTGTGCCACCCCATTTGGTGAATATACCTTAGACAGTGAATTAGTCATGTATAATTTTGATAGGGATATTATCAAGATTGTCAGTGACTCCGCATGCCTATATGTGATCCTACAATGACAAACTTGTGTGGGAACAGGGCTGGTGGGGAAACAAACATTTAGAAGGAGATGCTTCTACTTTGAGCTTCAAAGGAGTTACCGGTGTTGGGCGAATCGATTTGGATAAGACAAGAATGAGAACAACCGTTGATTCCAAATTTACACTGACTTGAAGTTGAGTGTTTGGGGGTTGAATAATTCCAGCGAAAGGTATATTTTTGTAAAACAATTTCCTGGCCTTCTTGCATGGATTGAAATAGGCTTATCTAAGAAGCATAAATACGGGATGTTCATATACTGTGGTGATGAATGTGGAATGGATGGATAGATAGATATACTGCAATATCCTTATGATGTTTCACACTGTGATATTTCATGAGTGCAATACAGAGAAAAGATTTTCAAAAGTGATTTGGGGGGCTTTAACTGGGGGGCAATGGAGGTGCCTTAAAAGGGCACGATCTTCAGAAAGCACTGAGCACCCCCCTTTCTGAAAATCAGGTCTCTTTGCAGTGTTCCAAGTTGGGTATCCACAAATCACTAGCCCAGTTCTTCAGCATCATGAAGTTCAGATAGTCTTTATAAGCTCTATATGCAGGCACACTAATTTGTAGATGCTTATTTGAACCCTACAGCTAGTCCCTAACCTTACGAGGTTCATCTGTCCCAGCTAGACACAGGACCAAATCAGAACCTTGAATCCATTCAACCCCCAGTTAATTTGTATTTAGGTCTGAACTTTGAATCTCAGTTTCCATGTTTAGTCCCTATTTATAACCGTGATTTTGGCCTTGAGCTACAAGCCTAATCAAGGTAGAAAACTACAGCTGAGGGAGAACACATTTTCCCCCAATCACAGCACCAATTATCACATCCCCAGCCAGGCATGTCAGCGCAAGTAACGCTGTCTTACACCTGCAAGATTTCTGCCGGTAACACATTCTCCCCACAAACCAATTATGTAAGCACTAAAACCTATTTACAAGCTGCATCTGGAGCAAGCTACCGAGATACCAGCTTTCAGGCTTCCCCGTGTCTCTTTACTTTCTCAGTCCAGACTCAAAACCCCTTTCTCAGGGCAGCTCAATATGCTCTGTTATCCCACCTTCACAGATTACACCAAGGAGGTTTTAAGCAGACTAGCAATGGCACAAACCAGAAAAGCAGAAGCAAAACTGACAACATAAAAGAAGAGAATTTCAAAGGTTATTTCTGCCTACCGGACGATTGGGAACCTGTTAAATGAAGTGGTATTGATCCAATTCATAGGGAACTCAAGTCCACATCACAAAACCAACATCCCAAACAGCACTGAAGGGTGGGGATTTTCCAAAGAGCCCAAGTGACTTAGGAGGACAATGTCCCATTGAGAATCACTGGAAGGACCAATGTCTGAAAGCCAGTGGCACTTGTGCCCCTAAGTCATTTAGATGCCTTGGAAATGCCCATCTTAACGAATAAAAGCATAATAATGGCCCAGATGCCTAGCTCCTTATTCAACCTAACTTCCATTGACTTTACTGGCAGGTTTGCAGGAGCAAGGACTGAGTAAAACCCAAGGATTTGGCATAAACAGATGACATTTAGCACTTATTTTCCAAGCACTTTATAGACATGAATCCTCATGACACAGTACGAATCATTCCCATTTTACAGATGAGAACAACTGAGGCTCTGAAGTTTAGTGACTTACCCAAAGCCACAGATAGAGTAAGTTTGAGAACTGGGATGAGAACTAAGGAATACCTTATGGCCTTCCTGTGCTCAGACCACTAAATCACAAGAGAAGAGGAAACCTCGTTGACTCTCTCAGCAGAGGGGAACAAGGCCTGAATTAAGTTTCAATCCCTCCAGGCCAGGGTTGAGGTACATTTGTAGGACTGTGTAAGAGGGAAGTCTACATCACCGCAGCCCACGCTCTAAGTGCTCCATTAAATGTATTACTTTTCTTTATTACTTGTACTGCTGTAGCACCTAGGGGCTCCAGTCATAGACCAGAGCTCCATTGTGCAAGGTGCTGTACAAACACAAAGAGCTTTCAGTTTCAGTGATCGAAGACAATGCAGCAATTCCCAGTCATTAGCACCTGACTGAGTACCACTACATCAGGCACAACATACAGCGTTCTGTTTGGTAGCTGGGGCATGTGCTCACAGTTAGGGTGAAACATGTCTGTCAACGTGGTTTTTATGTTGTTTGTTTTTTTGGGACAAAAATAGGTTTTTTGAGAAAATGAACATTTCACAGGCAGTGTCTGATTTCCTCAAAGTTTTCGATTTTCCACTGGAAAACCAAAAGCCCCCATATGATTTTTTTTCAGCTGAATACTGTGGTTAGATGTTCAGTTGCATGTGTGTGTTCTCCCTGTGTGCTGCCCCAGCTCTGCGCAGACATCCGGCACAGCAGACCTTGAGCGAACCACCCATTGACCACAAGATCCGTTAAGGTACGAAGGCCTTAGGCCAGGTTTATTGTTGACAGAGCATGGTACCAGCATCTGGCAGACTCTACGAGGATACTAAGACATGTAGGCCCGTGACAATGGATGCAGCTCAGTGAATGGCAGAACTTTCCATTCCCCCCTCGGCTGGACAAAGCTACTCCCTCTGAGATACATCTTTATACCCTGTTACAAACAAGTTAGTACTGCCTCTGACATAGTGAGTTACTGCCCCCTGAGGTGACTACTTATCACCTTGTACATGTTGGTTTGATCAAAACATCTTTATTATGTACTGTCATCCTGACCTTATTTTTTAGGAGGGGTCAGTGTGTTCCTGTTATCCTTTGGGGATGTTTTTTTACCATCCTTGATATTGGGACGTTGTGGACCACTTAATATCAGGATGTGTTTGCGTGAGTACTCTGTGCTTAGCGCTTGTTAGAAATGTGTATTTCTGCAATATCAGCCCTGTTCTTGTCAGATTCTGTGAGCAGGTCCTGCCTCATATCAGGCCTCTGTTACAAGGGCTCATGTCTTAGGCTCTCTTCCTACTACAAATACCAATTTTTTTCTTCAGAACACACCTTTCCCCCATTTTCCAACCAGCTCTATTAATCATGTAATCAATAACAGTTAGCACTTATACATAGTCAGACATTACGTGATGTGAGAGTCAACCAATCATTATGATGTACAGCATTACGGTTGCATCTAGATGCTGCAGCCAAGGTCGGGGCCCTGCAGTGCTAGGCGCTGTAAAAATGCATAGAGAAACCACCTCTTTCCCAAAGCGCTGAGACCCAGATTCACAATGGGATTGAGGCTAGGAGCCTCAATAGCTTTGTGGATCTGGGCCTAAGAGTCTAAACAGACCCGACAGTCAAAGGGTGTGAGGGGGAACAGAAGCACAGAGTGACCGAAGGGCAGAGCTAAGAATAAAACCCCCGCTCAGTTCCCCATCTCCTGGACCCCACTTTACCATCAACAAGCAAAGAACCCAGATTCCAACTTCCCCAAATGGATCTGAGCTTTGGAGCTGTAGGCATCTATCCATAGCCTTGAGAATAGTTAGAAAGGATGTGCTCATATACTACTGTGACAGGGCCATACCGCTAAATAGGCAGAGAGATACTGAACCATCAATCATTTACCGCCCCATCAATCAGCTCTCAACCAACAATTCCCAGGTAAATATATAAACATTGAAATCTCCCTCCCCCTCCACCCTATCCACTCACTCTGCTTAGCGTGCCCTAAAGGAGGAGCGAGACAGCTCAGTTGGCATGAATCTGGGTGAGATATACAAGGGTGGCTTCCAGGATTCCTTGCAGACGTGACTTTGAAACTAGCTTTACACAAGCATCCATGCTCTAAATGACCAGCCTATCTTAGAAATTGCCTCTCTCCCCAGGCCATTCTGCCAGACCTGACCACTGGAGCATCCTTCACATAGAAAAGGTTCCTTACTGCTTGCAGGGTATTCTCCAAGCGGGCTCCTAGACTATGGAATTTGCTTCCCACCTTGGGCTGAAATAGCCAACATCTGTTGATCTTACACTATTTGTCTGAGCTTTGGAGAGGGCGGAAGGTCCGGGGCTTAGAGAGGGGTGGGATGAGGTATATTCTGCGTCTGTTTAAATGTATTGTGCCTGAGGCTGCTGGGTGGTTATATAATGCATTGCCTCTGCATAGAGCTAGACGCAGCACTTCTGAGAAAGCTTTTTTGGTTGAACTGGCAAAAATAGGGAAACAGTAAGGAAGTGTGGGAAAGTGAAGGAAGTGTGGGAAAGTGAAGCTACTTCCCCCCACACCTTTTAATTTTTTCAGATCCCCCCTCAGTTTTTATCCCCCCCCCACACACAAGTCAAAAGAAGGGGGGAACGTACCAAATTTTAAACTTTTAAACTGAATTGAAACAACATTTGAAGCCAAAATGAAAAATGTTGCATCGTTTCTAAAATACTGACTGCCCTCAAGGTAAAATAAAGAATAAAATCTCTAATCTCCAGGGAGTCACCAGTCACTTCTTTGTAGGCTTGGTCATCTCACTATAGCCAGGAGTCTAGCATATAGATCAGCTTCCCTTTGCTGCCTGCCTGCCACTGAGCTCCTCTGCTCCCCTTTTTAATGTCTAGTGGCAGTATCTGGGGAGGGATCCCATTTTCCAACCCATCTCATTCTGCCTCTGCATTATAAGGGCATACTGAATTTACTTTTAATCTAAATAAATAAAAGTAAAATATCATCTCTGACATGTTTGCAGGAAGCAAATTCAAAAGGGGTGAGAACATGAACAAAGCTCACTCAACATTCTGGGTTCAGCTCTTAGTTCTGCGACTGATTCTCTGTGACCTTGTGCAAGTCGGTTCACCTTTCTGTGTCTCAGTTCCCGCTCTGTAAAACGGGGTATGAAGGGGAACATCACCGCCAGTGCTGCTTACTGGTCAGGAGAGGGTGTGGCAGGTCAACTTCCTCCTAGGCATTAAGAACATAAGTACATAAGAACGGCCATAGTGGGTCAGACCAAAGGTCCACCCAGTCCAGTATCCTGTCTTCTGACAGTGGCCAATGCCAGATGCCCAAGAGGGAATGAACAGAACAGGTGATTATCAAGTGATCCATCTCCTGTCACCCATTCACAGATTCTGGCAAACAGAGGCTAGGGACACCATCCTTGCCCATCCTGGTTAATAGCCACTGATGGACCTATCCTCCAGGAATTTATCTAAAAAAATTTTTTTAACCCTATTGTAGTCTTGGCCTTCACAACATCCTCTGGCAAAGAGTTCCACAGGTTGACTATGCATTGTGTGAAAAAATACTTCCTTTTGTTTGTTTTAAACTTCTATCTATTAATTTCATTTGGTGACCCCTAGTTCATACAATAGAGTAAATAACACTTCCTTATTTTCTCCACACCGGTCATGATTTTATAGACCTCTATCATATCCCCTCTTAGTCGTCTCTTTTCCGAGCTGAAAAGTCTCAGTAGTATTAATCTCTCCTCATACAAAAGCTGTTCCATACCCCTAATCACTTTTGTTGCCCTTTTCTGAACCTTTTCCAATTCCAATATATATTTTTTTGAGATGGGGCGACCACATCTGCACGCAGTATTCAAGATGTGGGTGTACCATGGATTTATATAGAGGCAATATGATATTTTCTGTCTTACTATCTATCCCTTTCTTAATGATTCCCAACATTCTGTTCACTTCTTTTGATTGCCAATGCACATTGAGTGGATGTTTTCTGAGGACTATCCACAATGACTCCAAGATCTCTTTCTTGAGTGGTAACAGCTAATTTAGACTCCATCATTTTATATGTATAGTTGGGATTATGTTTTTCAATGTGTACTACCTTGCATTCCCCTTCTTAATACTGCTGTACCCTAAGGTGGTCTGTTCTTTCAGTGACTCAGCCCTCTGGCCAGGTCACATTTTCAAGTCCACCACTTTTGGGGTATATATAAATACTCCATATATAAGAATCTTTAATATATACCCCAAAAGTGGTGGACTTGAAAATGTGGGAGGTCATCAAGATTAAGCAAAGGATTCAGGGCTTCCCCTTTGGGACCCTCATGGGAGGGGAGCACAGACCCACCCTCTCCAGGCTCTGATCTAGGGACCAATGGTAGGCAGCTAAATCCTGCGCCCTGGGGTGGTATGCAGCTGCTTTCCGGCATCACTTCCTCTCCATCCCCGCTCTGCCCTCAAGGTAAAATAAAGAATAAAATCTCTAATCTCCAGGGAGTCACTAGTCACTTCTTTGTAGGCTTGGTCATCTCACTATAGCCAGGAGTCTAGCATATAGATCAGCTTCCCTTTGCTGCCTGCCTGCCACTGAGCTCCTCTGCTCCCCTTTTTAAGCTCCTCCTCCAGGCTTTGCAGGTGAGGTAGGCTGGACCACCTGGGCCCAGAGCAGCTCCTTAACCCCTTCCTCTCCAGTATGGCGTTTGTATGCCCCATCACATGGGGACAATGCCTCCTTTGTCTGTCTTGTCTATTTAGACCATAAGCTCTATAGGACAAGGGCTGTCTCTTACTGTGTACGTATGCAGTGGACAACGGAGACCTGACCTCCGTTGGGAACTATCACAATAGTAACTAACAAATAACCCAAGTCATGGCTCTGCAAGTGGTGGTGGTGGTTGTTTAAATTTAATTCAAACTTTACATTTTAGGGCTGAAAGAAGCAGACAATGTCACTTTAATACCAAAGAGCTTTGTTAAGGGAAAGAGTTGAAAGGCAAGAGATATGTTAAAAACCGACTTCCCAAACTGACCTGCCCTGCACTGTCACACTGCGTGTGTGTGTGTATGGAACACACAAAGTTGGGGAAAGATAAAAATCCAATAAAATAATTACAAGGAGGGAATGCAACCTTTTTATTCAAACAAAGAAAGTCTTTTGGCAGCTGGCAATTCTTTTTCTTGCTCTCTCCCTCTCTCCTTTTTGAAGCTAGCATTGTGTGGCGCCGTGTTGCCTTTTCAAGATTTCAGAAGTTGTTGTGTTAAAATGAATTCCATTTTGTCACAATCAATGACACTCTCTCTATTACCTACGGCCCTTCCTAGCAGCCAGGGCTCTTGGCTCCCCTCCAAACCCCAGCCTGGCACGAAGGCAAGGCAAGGTGGCTCATGCCTCTCCAGCTGTGCAGTGAAGGTAAGCTGGAGAATGTCACCTACAGCTGGGTAATTTTTAATTTTCTCCCCCCCCCACCCCCACTGTTAAATTACCACTAGCCTATTTGTCTGGCTAGAGGTTAATGAAACACTAATGATGTTAATGAGCCTTTCACTCTGCGAGTTTTTTCAAGAAAGAGATATAATAGCTGTTTTCCTTCTCTTTTAATCTCTCATCTTTCGGGAGTTACAGGGCCGAAGCAATTAACGACTCTGTCTTCCCTCCCAGTCATGGCGCAGTGGGGTAAAGAGGAGAGGGCTATTAAACCTGCTTCACATGTCCACAGGTGAGGAGCTCACGGGCTGATGCTCACACTGGCCCAGCCAGAAGGCAGAATGCTCTTCAGGGGGAAAAGCCGGGGAAATTAACAATCTGTCGATGAAGCTTTCTCCTTGGCAGCAAGACAGCAGGAGCTGTCCAAAGTGGGGGAGGAGTCACCAGCCGTGGTTCTCTGTTCATTAGTGCAGATGACGAGATGCAGGGTGGGCAGCGGTGGGTGAACCCCGAAGGGTGAGGAGATTTAGGTGGGATGAAGCAGCCATAGGTCTGAACTAGAACTGTACAAAGCCGGCCCTCATGAGACACCAGAGCAAGGCAAATCCGCCACGTTTCAGGTTTCATTTCTGACCCGATGCTGGGCACAGAACTGGCATCAAGCTTTAATTTCAGGTGTAAACCCAGCAATTTGGCATCAGTGTTGGTCCCAAAGCAGGCCAAACTTGGCCATTTCTGCTGAGTTTAGCTTTGAACTTCGGGCTTCTGTTCAAAACCAAAAGTCAAAGAGGAACCCAGGGAGCGCAAACTCTTGCGGAGGAGTAACGGTCTGAGCAAACCCTGTCAGAAACTGACTCCCTGGGAAGCAGAGGTAGAATTTTGGATGCAAACACTGTTAATTTAATGTGTGCAAAGCTCCAAGAATGGGAAGTTGGTGTCGTGGCATTTCAATGATGGGTAGGTGGGGCTGAATCAACCCCCCACTCCGATCCACACTTTGGGCTGATCCAGTTCCAGACTTTGCAACATGGGCCCAGAGGTGTGTGTGGGGGGAGGTTTAGAGGTGGGGGGGGGGGAGGGGGGAGATGGGAGGCACACATGCACACAGAGGGTTAATAAAGACAGGGTATACACCCCTTGATCTGCTAGGATCATGCTAGCCATCAAGGGAAGAGAGGGAAATAAACCCTCCTGGAGGAAGAGCTTTCTGCTCAGGGACCTATGTGAATAAATAATAAATAAATCTTCCATCTGATATGGAGGAAAGAGAGAGGCAAGTTTGGGACAGCAGAGAGAACAGCTGCAATGGAAGAACAGGGGCTGCCAACGTTTGAAACAGAGGGACAGATGGGGGCTGTGGAGATGACCCCTGAGGACATGAAACAGAGGGTGAGATTTTCAAAATGCCTAAGGGAGTTAGGTGCCCAAGTCCCATTGAAAGTCACATAGTTAGGGGCCAGATTTTCAAAGGCATTTAGGTGCCTAGTATTTAATTTAGGAGCCTAAGTCCCAGTGAAATCAATTGGAGTTGGACACCTAACCTGCTTAGGGACTTTTGAAGACCCCATTAGGCATCTTTAGGCACCTAACTTAGGGTATGTCTACACTACGAAATTAGTTCGAATTTATAGAAGCCGGTTTTATTGAAATCGGTTGTATACAGCCGATTGTGTATGTCCACACAATAAAATGCTCTAGGTGCTCTAGTCGGCAGACCGCGTCCACAGTACGAGGCTAGCGTCGACTTCCGGAGCATTGCACTATGGGTAGCTATCCCACAGCTATCCCACAGTTCCCGCAGTCTCCGCCGCCCCTTGGAATTCTGGGTTGAGATCCCAATGCCCGGATGATGCAAAACAGTGTCGCGGGCGGTTCTGGGTACATGTCGTCAGGCCCCTCCCTCCCCCGTCACAGCAACGGCAGACAATAGATTCGCGCCTTTTTATCTGGGTTACCTGGGTTACCTGTGCAGACAACATGGAGCCCGCTCAGCACAGCTGAGCTCACCGTCACCATATGTCCTCTGGGTGCCGGCAGACGTGGGACTGCATTGCTACACAGCAGCAGCTGCTAACTGCCTTTTGGCAGTAGACGGTGTAGCATGAGTGATAGCCGTGGGGCTGGCAGCCGTAGGGCTGCATTGCACCAGCCCCTTCCAGGCGATGGTATATTATGACTGGTACCCGTCGTCGTCGTACTGGAGTGGCTGTCAATCATGGCCACCTGGGCAGACATGCTACTGTCTCGATGATGACGGTTACCAGTCATAATGTACTATTTTCTGCCAATTGCCCAATATTGTCTGCTAAGCACCCAGAAGAGGCCGAGGGCGATGCTGGGTGCTGGCGGACGTGGGGCTGGCAGACATGGGGCTGCATTGCTACACAGCAGCAGCCCCTTGCCTTTTGGCAGATGATGGTATATTATGATTGGTACCCATCATCATCATACTGGTATGGCTGTCACTCATGCTGCAGCGTCGGCTGCCACCTTAAGATGTAAAAAATAGATTTATTCTGTGTTCATTTGCTTCCCCTTCCTCCGTGAAATCAACGGCCTGCTAAGCCCAGGGTTTCCAGTTTAATCTTTGGGGGGACCATTCTGTGTGACAGTTGTTTGTGTTTCTCCCTGTTCCTGTACCTGTACACCATGTCGTTACTTGGCCCTCCCTCCCTCCCTCCCTCCCTCCCGCCCTCCTTCTCCTGGTCCATCAGATACTACTTTCGCGCCTTTTTTCTGACCAGGCGCCATAGCTAGCACTGGGATCATGGAGCCCGCTCAGATCACCGCGGCAATTATGAGCACTATGAACACCACGCGCATTGTCCTGGAGTATATGCAGAGCCAGAACATGCCAAGGCGAAACCCGGACCAGGCGAGGAGGCGATTGCAGCACGGCGACGAGAGTGATGAGGAAATTGACATGGCCATAGACCTCTCACAAGGCACAGGCCCCAGCAATGTGGAAATCATGGTGTCACTGGGGCAGGTTGATACCGTGGAACGCCGATTCTGGGCCCGGGAAACAAGCACAGACTGGTGGGATCGCATCGTGCTGCAGGTATGGGACGATTCCCAGTGGCTGCGAAACTTTCGCATGCGTAAGGCCACTTTCATGGAACTTTGTGACTTGCTTTCCCCTGCCCTGAAGCGCCAGAATACCAAGATGAGAGCAGCCCTCACAGTTGAGAAGCGAGTGGCGATAGCCCTGTGGAAGCTTGCAACGCCAGACAGCTACCGGTCAGTCGGGAATCAATTTGGAGTGGGCAAATCTACGGTGGGGGCTGCTGTGATCCAATTTGCCAGGGCAATGAAAGACCTGGTGATAGCAAGGGTAGTGACTCTGGGCAACGTGCAGTCAATAGTGGATGGTTTTGCTGAAATGGGATTCCCAAACTGTGGCGGGGCCATAGACGGAACCCATATCCCTATCTTGTCACCGGAGCACCAAGCCACCGACTACGTAAACCGCAAGGGGTACTTTTCAATGCTGCTGCAAGCCCTGGTGGATCACAAGGGACGTTTCACCAACATCAACGTGGGATGGCCGGGAAAGGTACATGATGCTCGCGTCTTCAGGAACTCTGCTCTGTTTCGAAAGCTGGAGGAAGGGACTTTCTTCCCGGACCAGAAAGTGACCATTGGGGATGTTGAAATGCCTATCGTGATCCTTGGGGACCCAGCCTACCCCTTAATGCCATGGCTCATGAAGCCGTACACAGGCAGCCTGGACAGGAGTCAGGACCTGTTCAACTACAGGCTGAGCAAGTGCCGAATGGTGGTGGAATGTGCATTTGGACGTTTAAAAGCGCGCTGGCGCAGCTTACTGACTCGCTCAGACCTCAGCGAAAAGAATATCCCTATTGTTATTGCTGCTTGCTGTGCGCTCCACAATATCTGTGAGAGTAAGGGGGAGACCTTTATGGCGGGGTGGGAGGTTGAGGCAACTCGCCTGGCCGCTGATTACGCGCAGCCAGACACCAGGGCGGTTAGAGGAGCACAGCAGGGCGCGGTGCGCATCAGAGAAGCTTTGAAAACGAGTTTTGTGACTGGCCAGGCTACTGTGTGAAACTTCTGTTTGTTTCTCCTTGATGAACCCTCCAACCCCCCCCCCCCGACCCGGTTCACTCTACTTCCCTGTAAACCAACCACCCCACCCCACCCTCCCCTCCCCCTTGCAGAGGCAATAAAGTCATTGTTTTTTCACATTCATGCATTCTTTATTAGTTCCTTACAGAGGTAGGGGGATAATTGCCAAGGTAGCCTGGGATGGGTGGGGGAGGAGGGATGGAAAAGGACACACTGCATTTTAAAACTTTAACTCTTATTGAAGGCCAGCCTTCTGATGCTTTGGCGATCATCTGGGGTGGAGTGACTGGGTGGACGGAGGCCCCCCCACCGTGTTCTTGGGCGTCTGGGTGAGGAGGCTATGGAACTTGGGGAGGAGGGCTGTTGGTTACACAGGGGCTGTAGCGGCGGTCTCTGCTCCTGCTGCCTTTCCTGCAACTCAACCATATGCTCGAGCATATCACTTTGATGCTCCAGCAGACGGAGCATTGCCTCTTGCCGTCTGTCTGCAAGCTGACGCCACCTATCGTCTTCAGCCCGCCACTTGCTCTGTTCTTCCCGCGATTCAGCCCGCCACCTCTCCTCTCGTTCATATTGGGCTTTTCTCATCTCCGTCATTGACTGCCTCCACGCATTCTGCTGTGCTCTATCAGCCTGGGCGGACATCTGCAGCTCCGTGAACATCTCGTCCCTCGTCTTACGTTTTCTCTTTCTAATGTTCACGAGCCTCTGCGAAGGAGAAACATTTGCAGCTGGTGGAGGAGAAGGGAGAGGTGGTTAAAAAGGACACATTTTAGGGAACAATGGGTACACTCTTTCATTACAAGGTCGCATATTTCGGCTTGCAGGCAGCCATCGTAGGCCACAGTGTTTTGGCTTTTTTAACCTTCTTAACATGCGGGAAAGGTTGCAAACAGCAGCGCATTTCCCATATCAAGGATGAATTGGGTTGTCCATTTAAAATGGGGTTTCAATGTAAAAGGAGGGGGCTGCGGTTTCCCGGTTAACATGCGGCACAAACACAAGTAAACCACCCCCCCCCCCACACACACACACGATTCTCTGGGATGATCACTTCACCCCTCCCCCCCACCGCGTGGTTAACAGCGGGGAACATTTCTGGTCAGAAGAGCAGGAACGGGCGCCTCTGAATGTCCCCCTTAATAAAATCACCCCATTTCAACCAGGAGAGCTTTCTGGAGATGTCCCTGGAGGATTTCCGCCCCATCCCCATACACGTTAACAGACTTGCTTGCTTTTTTTTTGTAATGTTTACAAATATTTACAAAGTTACACTCACCAGAGGTCTCCTGTGTGCCCTGAGGGTCTTGGGTGAGTTCGGGGGTTACTGGTTCCAGGTCCAGGGTCACAAACATATCCTGGCTGTTGGGGAAACCGGTTTCTCCGCTTCCTTGCTGCTGTGAGCTACCTACAGTACCTCCATCGTCATCTTCCTCGTTCCCCGAACCGTCTTCCCTGTGTGTTTCTCCAGTGAGAGAGTCATAGCACACGGTTGGGGTAGTGGTGGCTGCACCCCCTAGGATCGCATGCAGCTCCGCGTAGTAGCGGCAAGTTTGCGGCTCTGCCCCGGACCTTCCGTTTGCTTCTCTGGCTTTGTGGTAGGCTTGCCTTAGCTCCTTAATTTTCACGCGGCACTGCTGTGTGTCCCTGTTATGGCCTCGGTCCTTCATGGCCTTGGAGATCTTTTCTAATACTTTTCCATTTCTTTTACTGCTACGGAGTTCAGCTATCACTGCTTCATCTCCCCATATGGCGAGCAGATCTCGTACCTCCCGTTCGGTCCATGCTGGAGCTCTTTTGCGATCCTGGGAGGACTCCATGACGGTTACCTGTGCTGATGAGCTCTGCGTGGTCACCTGTGCTCTCCACGCTGGGCAAACAGGAAATGAAATTCAAACCTTCGCGGGTCTTTTCCTGTCTACCTGGTCAGTGCATCTGAGTTGAGAGCGCTGTCCAGAGCGGTCACAATGAAGCACTGTGGGATAGCTCCCGGAGGCCAATAACATCGAATTCCGTCCACACTACCCCAATTCCGACCCGCAAAGGCCGGTTTTATCGCTAATCCCCTCGTCGGAGGTGGTGTAAAGAAACCGGTTTAAAGGGCCCTTTAATTCGAAAGAAAGGGCCTCGTTGTGTGGACGTGTCCAGGCTTAATTCGGTTTAACGCTGCTAAAGTCGACCTAAACCCGTAGTGTAGACCAGGCCTTAGGTACTTTTGAAAACTCCATCCAGAGCATTGAGGGAGAGTTGTTTACAGACCCTCTCTCCCGCCAATGGGAACAACACTGCTCTTCCATAACCCCTTCCATTCAAGGATCTGAAAGGGTCTGTCTGTTCCTTCATTAATCCTCCCAGCAAACAAGGCAAATATTACTCGACCCCTTTCACAGATGGGCACAGTGAGGTTAAAAGTGACTAGCCCAACATCACTCAAGTCAGTGGCAGAGGCAGGATTGTATCCCAGGAGTCCTGATCTCTCATCTCTTCATTCTCTCCCCACGGAGAGAAATGAGGATACAAGCCAGACCTCCCTCCCACAGATCCGCGAGCACCCTTGGAATGCAACAAAGGGGACACTGCAGCTGCTTTTATTGATGGATGCGCCCGTGCCAAAGGGCACAAAACTAAATTATGAGCTGGCACTTACAAAGAGTGAGGGCTCCTGCTTGCGCTTCCATTAGAGGGTATCTATCTGCATTTAAAGCTGCGGCGCTGTGATAAGGGGGAGGGAGTGCTCTAGAGAGACCTCAAAAAATTGCCTGGACCAACTCCGAGATAAGACTTTTCAAACAGACAAAAAAGCCTGTCCTGATTTATAGAGCTTCGCCCGTCCTTGACAGTACCTCTAGACCTCCTGGTCTGAGCTGTAAGAGGAAAGTTCTCATCACAAATGTATGTTCTGCCCCCTAACCTATTTATCCAGACAACCTGTCAGCCTACCACAGCCAGATCTTCTGCTGACACGGACAAGACAGCAATACAATAGCCTGGCTTTTATTTTCAGTTTCCTCCTCCCCTCCTTCTTAATAGTCACAGATGCTTTGTCTGAACAATAATAAAGATCCTGAAGGCCTCAGTTTCCATTTGTTTATCGGCCCTTTCAGCTGGCGGGGTTATTTATGACGGCCACAAAATGCTTTCATGAAAAGATGCCATTATAGTGGAATGATGCTCTCTTGACATTGGAGATCGGAATCTGCATAGACGCTGCATAACAACTCATTTTTTATGTTTGCCTACTTGTCTTAATTCTCTTTTTATTATTATTTCCATGGCAAAGAGTGCCAGAGAGAGACAGAGAGGACTACTTGCAGCTCAAAGACATGAAGCGACTCCAACCTAGGCCACAGATGGTGTGGGCTGGCTTGGCTATTTCTGTCCCCATTTAGTGCAGCCGTAGGTAGTCATGCCCTCATCAGGTCTGTTAAAAGAATAGGACCCTATTGGAAGCACTCTTGCTTATGGTGCGGAGACATTCTCTCTCTCACAGAGCATGGCAGGAAGATAAGCAGCAGAGAAAAGGGGGACTCTTTCTAGCAGGCCAAAACTGGCAGATGCTCACAGATCATTTTCCACGTGTGTTCAGACGGACCTGGTGGGGGATTCCCTGGAGTGAGGCAATAGACAAGCTCTGTCTGCTCTCTACCCAGTGCTGAACTCGTTCATTTTAATTCTCTTGTGTCTGATTCAGGGCCTGGAACCCCACTACCCTCAGCTCTTTAGATTAGTATTCATTGGCAACGAAAAACAATTCATCACAAAGAATTGGGCTCCAGTGGCAATCCAGATGGCACCCAGAGACATGCTCAGCAGAGATTCCCAGGTGTTGACCCACACTTGGAGGTATCAGAGGATCTGACTTTGTGTTCTAATTTTAGCTGCCAACAGGCCCCAGTAGTTCAGAGTCTGTTCAGATCTGTCTGCCACCTTATCTTGGTCCCCCCAGCATCTCCGGACTGTGACCCTGAGCTGTCCATCGTGGAGAGACCATGCCAGCTTGCCCCTAGCTGCCACAGCGCCCAATGGGTGCCGACAGGGTATACACCCCTTGATCTGCTAGGATCATGCTAGCCATCAAGGGAAGAGAGGGAAATAAACCCTCCTGGAGGAAGAGCTTTCTGCTCAGGGACCTATGTGAAGCTGCCTAGAATTAAGACCCCTGCTTCAGCAAAACACACACTTAGAGCTAAGCATGCCCTTAAGTGCTTTGCTGAATCTGGCACGAAATGCACTGACTGGACTGCAAACTCTCGGGGAGAGAATTCAGGACCTTCTGCTTCAAAATTATGGCCCCACCCCCACTTCTGAGCTCAAGGAGAGACTGCATTGACTGTAATACCATTAGCACTTGGGGCTGCAGCCAGTAGAGGGCGACATGAACATGTACCCTCAGAGGAGATCAACGTTCCATCCCATAGAGGTCACATGCACGAACCCTGAAGTCCTACTCTCTTGCTCCCCAGTTCTCATTCAAGCTCATCCCGGTCAGCTCCTCAGGTAGAACATGAGAGCGATATATATATATATATATAACATCTAGAGCAACAGATTTGGCGGGGTGCTCTCTCCGTGTCTCACCTTTCCAGGCCTCTCCCTTCCCCCAGTCCCCTTTGTTTCAATCTTCCCTCTGCTGGTTGGTGCAATCAGGTAGAGTGAGGCAGGGGGCCTGGATGACCATTGCTGAAAGAGCCTACTTGTGCACAGCGCCACCTGCAGGGGAACAGGAAGCTGTGCTGCTTCAGGTAGTGCAGATGCATTATGCCGTGGAAGCAGGTCTGGCTAGCGGACAGTTGGGGGTTGGGCTGGGGACCATCTTTTTGTTCTGTGTTTGATAGCGGCTAGCACAATAGGGTTCTGGCTTAGGAGACCGGCTCCCAGGTGCTATCACCAAACAAGTAATAATAATGATAGTGAGGATCTTCTAGGACTGATGGACCCACATTCACTCACAGAAACATTATAAAGCATTCCAGCAGCTGAGCGGACAAGAGTGGGCACCACCCACATGCTGCAGATGAGCAGATAAACCTGGCACTCCTTCCCTGTGGTTTGAACTGGTGTGTGAGCGTGAGCCCCAATCTCCCTCCCCAAGATTACATGTGTGGTGGGTCATTCGCTCCCCCACCAAAAAAGGACAGTACTCCTGGTGCTCTGGCATCACATTGCTTTAGTTAAGGCACACCTTCCCCCGACATCAGGTCTCTAATTAGTTCTATTGGTTTCAACAGTTCTGCAGACTCGGTAAATGTAATATTTAACACCCTGGAGGGAAGCCTTTCACGCCGATGCCTCTTTCATCATCTCTGCCCATCTGGTGCTCACTTTAAGCTTACGGAGCACCACCTGCCTTGGAAAACAATGAATTTATGTGACTTTCCATTCCCACGGAGCAACGGGTCCCCAGAAAAAACAATAACGGGGCTGACCCTTGTTTGCTCAAAGGCTATTGTGCGACCCAGTGTTAGCGTAAAAAGGCCTGAACATGGGAGTCAATTACATTTATTAATGATGATTAATCATTATTTGAATTGCAGTAGTGCTCACGAGCCCTATCGTTGACCAGGGCCCCATTGTGCTAGGCGCTGTACATTTACACATGGGCATCGTTACATTTACACTGCTACAGTTGTGCAAAGTGGTCTGAGCACGGATGAGAATCAGGCCTAAAGAAGCTGTTTGCTTTCCAAAGCCGAAACTTTATGGATTAGTTTAGCGGCGGCGTCTGCCAGAGAATTACATCTGGATTTGATTAGATTCCTTCTGGTGACTGACACCTGCTAATAACTTGGAAGATGGGCAGAGGACACTCGTATTGTCATCCGGAGTTATCTACAACTTTATTTTCCATCAGCTTTGTCACTCAAGGACAGCAGCAAAGGATATTATTATTATTATTATTTCAAAGCTGGTCTGCTATGGATCTGTAGGCATTTGGGCTGAAAGAAGCAGGGAAGCTACTCAGCAAGATTCACCTTCACAATGGAGGAAATCAATTGCAAAGATTATGTATAATGTATATTTCTATTAAATTAAAATAAGCTTCCCTTTCCCAAGTTCAGCGTGTTAACAGACAGCTGGAAGGACGGTGGTTTTAACCTCATGCTTAGCCGCAGAGCCATCCACACAGGGAAGATGGATGGATGTTCACGCCAAGGGAAATAGAATAATCTCCTCCGTCTGTGACGCTGAACTGTATTTCTGGGCCTCCTGCCTCTCTGAATAAAGCATATTATCCACTCACTGGTGCTAAATAAATAAAGAAATAAGATAAAAAGTAAAAATCCCAGTGTGCAACAGTGCCAAGGGCAGGCAAGTTAAAGGACATTATAACTCTTTAATTACATCAGTCTTGGAAAGAAAAGAACTGTCACTCCCCACTCGGCCCCTCCAGGGAATGCTTGATATCTGCCTTGGCCAGAATCCCCTGAGGAAAGTTGTCGCAACATATGTCTTCCATATGCTTCATGCCGGGGCTGGGTTAAGTCCTGCATTAATAATCCCCACCCACTATTTACTGAAGTTGCACATGTTCAAAAAAATATGTATTTCATCTCCTGGCTTGATAGGGAAAAAAAATAACAGCCGCTTATAAGATACAACTAGAGCCATGTGGAGGTCGCTGGGTTTAGGTTGTAGAGAGGATTTTTTCCGGTGTTAACTGATACAGGTTTGCAACACATGATTGCAACAGGGTACTCAAACACCTTCTGGGATTCCATGTGGTCTTTAGGGAGGCAGTGTGGTCCAGTGCCGAGGGCACAGGACTTGGAGCCAGGAGACCTGCATTCTGTTCCCTGTTCTGCCAATAACCTGCTGTTACCTCGAGCAAATTGTCGTGCCTCGGTTTCCCCAAATATAAAATTAGACCGGCCTTGAGATGCACAGATTAAAAAGTGCTGTCAGCCAGCCAGGTGTTATTCTTAAAGATGGTTGAAATTCTGCAAACCAAAAGATTGAGGTTTGTGTCGAAAAATGGCCTTTTACAAAAAATGAAAAGTGTCATGAAAATCTGTTGACTTCCTTTCAAAATCTGTCATTACCTGTGACATTTATTGAAATTTTTATCCGAACTGTTACTGAAATGGTTATAGAAACAGCCAATAATGTTTTCAATTCTCATTTTGATTTAAAAAAAAAATGATTATTTTTAGCCCCCCAGATCTGGTCCTTTTGAGCCCGGAGGCATAGAAACAGCATTGCAATTTTGATTTTTTTGGGGTGATTTTGAATTTTTTGTTTTAATTATTTTTTAACCAGTTCTAATGATTACTATTCAAAACCAGGCCTCAAGATTACTTCTGAGGTTGGTGAACATTGGCAGATCTTTCGGGGAACAGAGCAGGAGTTCCAAATCTGTGATAACTGCCCCCTCCCCACAAGACCCCACAGGCAAACTGCAGAGTTTGTTGAATGGTGAACATGTTTCACAGCTGTAGACACGACAGCATTTAAAACAAAACAAAACACGCTGTGGCCCGTTTCACATTTACACAAGTGCAAATCAGGACCTGCTCCATTGACATCAGTGACGGTACACCATCGCAAGACAGGGGTCAGAGTTAAACCAAGACCCCCTAGTGTCCTGAAATATCTATTAGGCCTATATGGCCATCGTAATGTCTTACAAAGTCGTTGGAGAGTAAACAAAGGCATCGCATCATAAAAGCGTCCTGATGCTGTATATACAACAACCGACAGTCCTATCTGATTTAGTGTCGCTTGTTAAAATTAACATGTGGATGGTACATTGTGTGAAGCTTTGCACAGTTGTTTTACTGTTCCTATGCAGTGGATCCAATTTTTCAAAGATGCCTGGCCAAGCTAAGGTATCCTTTTCCACAGCCGGGCTCCCCAGTCTCCGTGAAGATGTCTAGCTAGCCCTGCAGCTCTAAATGCTCTTACACTCTACAGACAAAGCAGGGAGTATTCTTTTCACAGGAAGTCAGTGTTATTGAATAGTCTCTACCTGGGAGGAAAGCTGGAATGTTAAGACGCCAGGCCTGTGTACCATTGTATCTTACGGATTGTGTACCTGGTGTGACAGACCCAGACCAGTGGGGTACAGGAGTCTGGTAGAGGGCAAATATACTGGTCACTGGATGAATAGTTTTCTGTTCCCTGAGTGACCAGAGCAGGGGCTGCACTAGAGTAATCAGGAACCTGCTAGAACCAGTTCAGACAGGCAGGCTAATTATGACACCTGGAGCCAATTCAGAAGAAGCTGCTAAAATCAATTAAGGCAGGCTAATCAGGGCACCTGGGTTTTAAAAAGAGCTCACTTCAGTTTGTGAGGTGAGTGTGAGGAGCTGGGAGCAAGAGGCGCAAGGAGCTGAGAGTGAGAGGGTGTGCTGCTGGAGGACTGAGGAGCACAGGGGTTATCAGACACCAGGAGGAAGGTCCTGTGGTGAGAATAAGGAAGGTGTTTGGAGGAGGCCATGGGGAAGTAGCCCAGGGAGTTGTAGCTGTCATGCAGCTGTTACAGGAGGCACTATAGACAGCTGCAGTCCACAGGGCCCTGGGCTGGAACCCGGGGTAGAGGGCGGGCCCGGGTTCCCCCCAAACCTCCCAATTGACCTGGACTGTGGGTTCTTCTAGAGGGGAAGGTCTCTGGGCTGTTCCCCAACTCACATGGTGAATCTCTGAGGCAAGAAAATTCGCCAATAAGCGCAGGACCCACCAAGATAGAGGAGGAACTTTGTCACACTGAACAGCAAATCACTGATTGAGGTTTCAAAAAGGTCTAATTTGTGGGTGGGCTGTTTTGTTGGGTTGACAGAGATGGGTTAGTTGCATAGCATAGGCCTGGTATTAGGAATGTGATAAATGCTTTCACGTCTTGGCCACGCGTTCAACTCCAAGCCCAGCTCAGCGGAGCCTGGCATGGCATTATCAGCTGATGGTTCTCTGGCTGCCTATGAGAACTGAGCTGATGGTCTAGTCCAACTCCTAGTGAACATGAATCCACATCAGTAAATCCCCAGAAAAACTCACAATCTTCTTGGCAGGTGCAGCAACTCAAGTGCAGGGTTCAATAGGTATGGGCTAAACACCCCCACCACAGCCTCTACAAACAGCCTCTTGCAAGATTGGCAGATTGGCAAGGGTGAATAAGAAGGAGCCTGAATTGCCCCTGCTCATGCTCGACCTCATCTGCAGCTACTCAGAGCACTGCGCTCCCCAAGGCCTCCAATCCAGCACCTTTGACAAGCACTAACATTGGCTCAAAAATAAGCACACAAGCTCAGGCTGATGAATAAGGAGGGATGGCAGGGTCAGGAGGCAATGGCTCCAGGGACCTGTTATTAACAAGATTCTTCCCCCGCCACCTGCATATCCACAGACCATCAATAACACCCGCCCGCATTCCCATCCGGACTCACATTCCTCTGAACTTTCCAGTCACAGGCCATAGATTGGATTTTTCTGTCATCAACATAAAATCAGACAAATTGTCCACGGCTGAGAGACCCTTGATAACACCATTTCCTTTAGGCCAGGAGGCACGCTCCATAAAACTGACACTGTTTTTCATGAAGACCCGGCCCCGTTCTTTTCTAGGAAGCACTTAGTCACAGACACTGCAGCCAATGCCATCACAACTCTCTGCAGCTGGGGAGGGCATCTTGCTTTCTTTCCCTTTTTTTTTTTTTAACATTCAAAGAAAGAAGAAGAGAGGAGAGCCAACTAGCCACTCGTCCCACCTCACTTCTGATCCAGGTCACTGGCACAAAACTACCCTTTGCTTCTCCTATATCTCACAGGGATTAATGCATAGCAGACATTAATCCTCCCGCCCACGTTTATGAGTATCTTCAAGATTCCTAACCTCAGCCCCCCTTGAAGAGCACCTAGAAATCAAACCCTCATGCTTGGTGTTTTCCCATAGACTCATCACCACTGGGACTTTTTACAGTGGGACTTTCTGCTGAGGGGGTCTCATACTGAAAAGCCCCATAACGTTGTGTGAGGTCTGATAGTGACAATGCGTAATGAGCTTCCCACTGTTAGGTATGGGGCCAGATCCCCAGGGGGCAAAAAATAGACATCCTCTGATTTACCCCAGCTGTGCATCGACTTCATCTGACAACATCCACCTACTGTGAGGCTCTTCTCCCACACTCTCCCAGGTAGCTGGAGTTGGTCAAGATTGCACAACGGTGAGAGAACCCCCATCCCAGGTTCTCCCAGAGGCATCGTGGGGCATTAATACCGAGGTTGACCTGGCAGGGGAGCGAAGGAAGAAATCTATGAACCCGTTTTGCAAACTAAGGAGAGATTAACACACTTGTCCATGTATTACCAGAAAACTGGGGTGAAATCCTGGCCCTATTGAAGTCAATGGCAAAACTCCCAAGAACTTCAGCAGAGCCAGAATTTCACCACGGGTGGCCAGACTTTGCACATGGTACCTGAATAGTCATGCCTTTGGGCAAATGTGGTATGGACACATTCTCTGTCACCATAACCCTTTCGAAATCTGGCCCTCCTTGGAGATTTTCCACCAGACACGCCAGCCTGAGCCTTCCAGGCGATGCCAGTCCCCATTAGACAGCAGTCTGCTTGAAGCGCGTGGCAAGGAACCCGACATCAATTGGCCTCCATGGAATATACAAGCCACTCAACATTTGCTCATTTTTTTACTCTGTATTTAAATCATCAGCTGTATTATCTGGGCCATTATTCCTGAACACACTTCCCATCTCTCGCCTTCATATCCATTAGCCTGCAATTCAACAGTCGGTATTAGTTTATGTTAACAAGCTGTGGTAATGGTAATCCCGTGTTGCCAGACTCCGTTGCAGATTCTACTGACTGCGCTATTGTTTGTCTCTGCTCCCTGAGCACTATTATCCACTAACGGCTCCTGATCCTCTGGGTCCCTCGAGCTCTCTTCTGTAGTTTCTCAAATGCATGTATGCCAGTGGGATTAGTATTGGGCCGTAGAGAATTTTCACCTCTAGGTCACTGGCTCACACATGGCCAAGGAGGGCAGTGACCAAAAGCTGCTGCCAACTGATGTTCGTTCAGTGGTCTGGGTGGAAGGAGTTTGGAGGATCTCAACTAGGTGTCCACATTTCAGAGCCACCACCCAGTAGAGGCCACCAACCTCAGCACAGAGGCAAGGACTGAATGGAGCCAGAACTTCTCTGAACCCTGGAGATGGTCCCTCCAGGAGACCTATTGGCAGGGAGGCTAACATGTGGTAGTTTGCGTTGCCACTGTCCATACAAGACTTGTGCATTTGTCAAGCGGAGGCAGTTAAGGCACAGGACTGGGATGCAGGAGGCCTGCGTTCTAATCTCTGCCGTAGAGTCCTCTGTGGCTGTACACATGTCACTTCCCCTCTCTGAGCCTCAGCTGCCTCATCTATAAAACAGGGATAATGCTACTGATCAAATTCATTCATGCTTGCAAAAGGGGATGGAAGCGCTGGGTGGAAGGTGCTATGGAACGGCAAAGCATAATTGTCACTACCTGTTCTTGTGCGTCAACATAACACTTGTGTCTTCAGGGATGTCAGCCCAGCTCTTTACATCCGTGCTAAGATTTCTTATCTAGAGCTGGTTCAGAACCAAACGCAGATCCTCCTAGAACACGGAAGATGCTCCCACCTAGACATACCTGTGGGTTAGGTCTACACTGGGATCTGGGGCTGGGAGTCCCAGCTCACATAGACACATTGGTGCTAGCTCTCGCCAAGCCAGCACGCTAAAAACAGCAGTGTAGCTATGGGAACATGGGCGGTGCTGAGCAGTGGCATGGGCTAGATGCCCTGAGTACAAACCAGCCTGCACCCTATGGGTATGCACTCAGGGTCAGGAAGGGGAGTCTACAGCTGGGCCTGGGACCAGTCAGCTAACCACGGCCGAAACCCCTCGTTGGCCAGATCACCCGATTGGCTCAGCAGTTTTGCCAGGACTGCTCAGAAGTCCAGCAGGAGCACTTGCCCAGCGGTTGCTCAACGCTTCTGCCCATGGCTGCCACTGCTTTATTCCCAGCCCTGCTCCTGCCCTGCTCAGTCTCTGACTCCTGAGTCCAGCTCCGAGCACTAGGCCTGACTGCCTATGCCCCTGTCTGTGACCCTCGGGGTGGCTAGCCTGTGCCTCCACTCGCCGCTCTCCATGCTGCTGCAGTTGCACTACCATTTTTAGCACTCTAGCTCGATGAGAGCTAGTGGGGGTATGTCTAGGCAAGCTGGGAATCACGCCCCTAGCTTGTAGTGCCAATGTAGCCGTGCTGGCTTGGCCTCCTCTTTCTCTCTAATGGGCTGAGCCAGACGGTTGATTTCAACCTCTCCGGAGAAGCTCCTGTCTGGTTCCAGCTCTATTCATTTCTCAATTCATAGGTAAATATTTCAAATAATTGCGTTAGAAACAACAAGCCAAGTGTCCCCCTGACTTCTGTACTGGTACAGGGCAATGCCTGGCGTTGCCCCGTTTGGGCCAGATGATAGCTGGGACCCAGTGTGGGAACTTGCCAGGAGCCTTCCCTTGCCCTGCGTCCCCTGTGCAGGGAGCTTGACAGAACTGCAAACCCAGCCCACACTCTCTTGAGCATGGGGACTGATCCCTTCTAGCTTCCCACCCCATGCTCTGCCTCCTCTGCCCAGTTACAGAGCTGAGCGGCACACACTGGGCCCTCCCGAGGCTTGGTACCGTGGGCTCATTCCCGCTGTGCCCCAAGAAGTATTTTGCTTCCCAGAAGCACAGCGCCCTCCTCGTGTTCTGTATGGGGCAGTGCCGCTCCATGCTACCCTGATGTGATTTCACAGCATGCATCTCTCCCTTTGCATTTCACTTGCCAAAGCTGGCAGAAAGAAACATTTGGAGAAGGGGGTGGAGGGGGGGGGACAACAACAGCAACGAGAAACACCACCCAATAGCCATTGCAGAGGGGACAAGGAACAACAAGACATCTCTACTCCTCCTCTGTCAGGAAGCAGCACAGCTGTCCAGTGAATGCTGTGAGCCACACACCTGTCACGGAGAAGGACCTGGGGCATGAATGACACTGGGAACTTGAGACATGAGGCAGCATCCCCTGGACCTGGTCCCATGGTCATCTCTTTAGCAAGGGTGCTCCCTCAGCACGTTCTGGATTGGCTCTTTTCCAGATCAGAGATGAGCGCCTCATCCAAACCTTGCTCAGCTGGTGGCATCTAGATATTAGCTAGCGACACCCAGACAACTGGATCCCTTCTCACCTTTCCTCCCTCCCGAAAAGTGCTCTCCAGCACTGAAGGAAACCTTATGATTATTTCTAAAGCCCTCAACTCCGCACAAAGCTTCATGCACGGCTCCGAGATGCTTTCAGGAACCCCGCTGAGCTAATGGCTGGTCTAGTTTTTAGTGCAAGCATTTAAAAAGCAGTGCGCTTGGCACTGATTAGCGGTGTTGGTCTCTGAGGCTAAAGCAGAAAGGGGAATTCAACACAAACAACTACTCCTCTTCGATAATCACTGCTTTGCAGGCCAGCCACACACATAAATATTGGATAATGCCTGGCCTTGGTGTGCAATTGTCAGAATAAATTCAGACCAAGTCACTGCCTTACAGGCGAGGGCTGGAAGCTTGACAGATCTCCCTGGGTCAGAGCTTGGATGAGAGACCTTCATTGAAAGCTCAGGTGTTACAGGAAATGGGATTGGTCAGTCAGATGGACAGTGTTTACCAACCTTTGCAAAGTTATATGCCTCCTTTAGGAAAATGAAAGCAATCACAAATTCACAGCCCCCTGCCATGTGTTGTTAAATCATAATGACTTACATATATTTTGTGCCTGGCACCTCTCCTCCTCTGCTGATGAAACAGTGAAAACTGTTACCACTTAAAGTAGTGTCTTTGGCATCTGTTGAACTGATGAAATGCCCCGTTGAAATGAATGGGGCAGTTCACACCTCAGAGCTATTCTTTCAGGCTCTCTGCAAACTCAGGCACTGATTACATTCGTTTCACATTTTGAAGGTTCTCTTCCCAACTGGAACAGCGACAGACTTGCTTAAAAAAAGAGCAGTCTTTGGAGAACAACTGAAAGGTCTCTCCATGCTGTCACCCTTCCTTTCCTCTGGCTAATTCTGAGCATTGCGGTAAATGATGCACTTATTCCTAAGCCAGTAAAAACCCAATGCCCACAGCATGGCATTAATGAAGACACCAGGGGTGCTGGACCTAGTGGTGCTGGGGGGTGCTGCTGCACCCCCTGGCTTGAAGTGGTTTCCATCGTATATAGGATTTACAGTTTGGTCCAATGGCTTTCAGCACCCTCGCTATGCAAATTGTTCCAATACCAGGCACTGTTGCCCTGAAGGCCTCCTCCTAGATCACAGTAGCTTTGGTTTGGCTGGATCAGTGATCTAGGGGCCAACTGCCCTGCCTGATTGGTCATGCAAATCTCTTACCAAGAGCTAGCATGTTGGCTGGACACAACTCATCTATGTATCAGTTTCCTTAGCAATGCCATGCATGGCGGATAATAGGGTTTAGCAAGTGGGTTTTCCTATTAGTTCCCTCACTCTGTTCCGGTCTGTTGCTGCAGAAATAGGATGGAATGTGATTTTCTCAAAATTACTAGGGGCTAAGAATTAAAAAAAGAAACCTGATTAAATGGATGCTGAGGAAGTGGAAAGGTGCAACACCAGACACATATGAAACGCCTTGGCAGTGAAACATGCTGATAAAAAGTGACAACCAGCATGGCATTGGCAAGGGCTGTGTTTGCAGAGAATATCTCGCTGGCATCCTGCAGCAAGTGCCACCTCTGAATCTGGGGATTCGGAGAAGCCAGCATAGGGAGACACGGTGTCTCAGTTTGTTTGAGTGGGATCTTTGATTTAATATTACCCTAGCCTCACTTTTCCCAAGCTTTGAATGAAGTCCTCAGTGTCAAACACTAACCAGAGGAAGGATTTCTCAGGCCAAACCAAGTTTCAGTTTCCCCCCCACCAGTTTGATTTTCTCTCATTTGTTGCCTTGCTTCCCTCCCCTCCCAGTATGTACAGTATGCGAGAGAGAGAGAGAGAGAGAGAGAGAGAGTGTGTGTGTGTGTGAAATAAGTGCATGTGAGATTGAGAGTGTGTGTACTCACAAGGGAGTGTGCATGTGTGAATATGCACAAATGCCTGACTGGGTGTACATGTGTAAATGGGGACATGCCCGTGAAAGCTTGTATACATCAGCATGCACACGTGTAAGGAATGTGTGGATGCACCAGCATGTGCATGTGGAAGGTTTGCATGCACCGGCGTGAGAATATGTGCATGCACCTTCTCCTGGGAGGAGGAGCACTAAGGCCCAGAGCAAACCTGGCATGGAGAGAGGCAGGAGCTGCAGACAAGGGCACTGTCTCTCACAATCACATGCTACTTTGGACAGGTCTCCCTGTCTGCTTCATCTGCAGTTGTTTGGCTGTGGACCATCTGGTCAGCTTCCTGCCACTCCAGCAGCGGTGGGGGAGGAAGGGGCACAGATGGAAGGTTTGTTTGGTAATTCGTTACAACGAGGCACCCAAGCACAGCATTGCCATATGCCAAAGGGCCAGCCAGCTTTGGGAGCCATCACAGCTGACCCTTCCTCCCCGGTTTCTGAACCCAAGCGGCATCCCACGTGGGGGACAGCAGCCCAGCGAGCGCATGCACTCCTCTGAGGTGCGGCTTTGTCTCTCTTTGCTGGCCACAAAAGGAACAGAAGGAAATTCAGATTCCTGGAGCCTCTTCAAATTCACACACCTACTGCACCGGGCCCCGTGGCCAGCAGCCACATGGAGGCAGACATCTCCAGGCCAAGGGTGCTTCCGAAGAGGGACCGAGGGCTAGAGGTTACAGTACAGCACAGCCGGACTCCTGGGTTTAGGACTCAGCCCAAGGTGTCTAGTAACCAAGTTTAGGAGTGGGGAGAAAGCCTAGGTGAGTTTGGTTTATTGTCCCTGATAGATCCAGCTATCTGGAAATGTGCACTCCTCCTATCAGGCCAGTTCAGTGACCAGCTTCGCCAACCGTGTAACTAGCCCCAACACCCTGTATTCTCCAGCCGCTCCTCCACGCCCATATTTCCCTTTGGCTGCCTCACTCTGAAACAGTACTCAGCAATTATACAGCACCTCTTCACCCAAGCTCTTCATAAACAATCCCCTCCACGTTCAACTCAGAGGGGAAACTGAGCCACAGAGGAGCAAAGGGCCAGATTTTCCAGGTACCCACATACCATGAAAATCTCATCCTAAGTGATTTTCTCAGGGTCATAGGGCAGGTCAGTGTCAGAGATCCCAGGAATCCTGGCTTTTAGTGAGCAGGTGATGACCATTAGACCACACTGCCTCACCACACAGCTATCCCACTCCCTCCCTTCAGATAGAAGCGATTCACAACTGCCTTTGCTCCCAGGTTTGAATGATGCCATTTTGCTGTCCTGGCTCAGTGAGTGCCACATGCATCACACCAACCTCATGACGGAGAGGGAAACCTCACCGAAGCCAGACACTTGCTGAGCTCCCTGAAAGTCAGACTCTTCCCACAATGGATCATTGTGGTCAGCAGCCAGCAGCTTCTGCCAGGGGGTGAGCTGTCACCAGCGTGTTTGTTCAAACACAGGGCAGGCCCCACCTCCTGGAACGGGCTGTTTACTCGCTCAGCTTTCACCTGTCACGGAGCATTCGAAAAAGCTGGATGTCTCCAGGATCTTTCGGCTGCTCCCTCCCCTCGCCGTCACATACACAGACACTGCCCCGCTGTCTGCTCGGCTCCGGGTACCCTCGGGGACTGAGAGGGAAGAAACTGATTGGCTGTGCTGGAAAAGGAACAGTCTGGCTCGATGGGGCGCTGCTGTGACCCAGACCTAGGGAAGGTAAAACTGAATGGGATGGCTTGAAGGCAGCATTGCCTAGTAACCCCAGCTCTGAAATGGGACTCAGGAAACCTGGATTCTATTCCTGGCTTGGCCACTGACCTGCTGAGTGACCTTTGGCAAGTTTCTTTGCCTCGCTGTTCCTAGTTTCCCCACCTGTCAAATGAGGATAATGGTATTGACCTCCTTTGTAAAAGGCTTTGAGATCTACTGATGAAAAGCATTAGATAAGCACAAGGCATTCCATTATTCTTAATCATAAGGCAAAACATCAGACAAGAGAGCAGCTTTTGTGACATTAGCACCTTGCTGATGCTGCTCTGCCAACCCCAAGCTTTCAAAAATCACGGGTCAGGTCCCAACAATCATGAGACGGGCTTAGAAAACACAAGATCAAAAATAAATAATAATTAATGACAATCATCCATTGTGTGTTCTTTCTATTCTCCTTCTCTGTTTTGAGTCTGTGGGTCACGCTCAGGTCACATTGTCAAGCTTTATCTCTGCAACCAGGAGGCTAGATAGAAACTTAACTTTTTTTCCAGTTCACTGAGATTCTCCTGCAATCCTGGGTCTCCAAGAAATGGGGCTTTAAGAAAAACATCAAATATCTTGAGTCTCATGTTAAAGTCGTGAGAAAAGGACCTGGGGATTACACTGGACGAGAAGCTGGATATAAGTCAGCAGTGTGCCCTCGTTGCCAAGAAGGCCAATGGCACATTGGACTGTATTAGTAGTATTGCCAGCAGATCAAGGGAAGTGATTATTCCCCTCTATTCGGCACTGGTGAGGTCACACCTGGAGTATTGCATCCAGTTTTGGTCCCCCCACTACAGAAAGGATATGGACAAATTGGAGAGAGTCCAGCGGAGGACAACGAAAATGATTAGGAGGCTGGGACACATGACTTACAAGGAGAGGCTGTGGGAACTGGGGTTATTTAGTCTGCAGAAGAGAAGAGTGAGGGGGGATTTGATAGCAGCCTTCAACTACCTGACGGGGGGTTCCAAAGAGGATGGAGCTCGGCTGTTCTCAGTGGTGGCAGATGACAGAACAAGGAACAATGGTCTCAAGTTGCAGTGGGGGAGGTCTAGGTTGGATATTAGGAAACACTATTTCACTAGGAGGGTGGTGAAGCACTGGAATGCGTTACCTAGGGAGGTGATGGAATCTCCATCCTTAGGGTTTTTAAGACCCGGCTTGACAAAGCCCTGGCTGGGATGATTTAGTTGATGTTAGTCCTGCTTTGGGCAGGTGGTTGGACTAGATGACCTCCTGAGGTCTCTTCCAACCCTGATATTCTGTGATTCTATGAGATGGCAATACTGATGATGCAAGCCGTGGGGGAGAGAAGGGCAAAGGGACAATTGTTTAACAAAGCCACAGGAATGTGGTTGTCACTCTTGGCACAAATCAAAGTCATCGTATAATGGGGTGTTGCTATACCTCACCTTCCCACTCAGCAGAACTCCTGAAAGGAGGGAGTGTCTCACTCCAGGTCTGCAGCCAGTGGCGACAAGGCCAGGGGGAAGAGATTGTACCAGTTGGGAGAGAGAACAATATTTTGAAATAAATAGGAGCAATTTTAAGGTACAAACTAACTGACAGGTCCCTCTGTGAGGCTAAGTGGTGTTTACATAGGGGGCTCACGTAATCACCTCTAGCACGCAGCTTCCCCTGAGGATGTGGGGAACAAGCGGTCAGGAGGTCAGCACTGGGCCGGTGGGGGATTTTGTGAACTGAGTTTGAAAGTAGATGAAGTGCAGCTAGACTAGACAGCCCAGGCTGAATGGGGCAAGCTCTGCATGTTGGGCAAGGGCAGGCAACGGGTGGAGATCTGAATTATCCATCACACAGTAGACAGAGGGAAGGGGCATGGGAATGTCCCTGCTGCATCAAGACATAGGAGGCTTCTGTGGGTTTCTTTTCCCCCTGAAATTTGAATTTAGCACTGACGAGAGATGGCAAGACTCTGAAACTCAAGTCCTCTTTATATGTCCTGGTGAGCAGCGGTGCAACCTTTCCCCACAATGCCCAACCACTGAGACTCAACCCAGACATGGAGGCACCTCTCCTGGGGCAAGAGGGGAATCCTCGTTTGTTCTTCAGAGTCTCTGCTTGGGATGCCAGCAAAGGGCAATTACTGCCAGTTGCCAGGATGTTTGGAACAACTTCACCTTGTAGTGGCTAAAGCAGCTTCTAGACTGAGACTAGGAGCTCCTAGACCCCTGGTGAGTCATCAGAGGATGCAGATTTCCAGCTCTCACTTGAGCCAAGCAGTTTCCTAAACCACCTCATCCTGCAAGAGGTTCCTGACCATTATGGGGCCTCCTTAAAGCAAGTACCATATGAACCCAGCTATGGGCTGCACTGAGGGTCATACAGGTCATTCGTTAACTCTCGATCATGATTACTGTTAGCTAGAAAGAAGAGCTGGTTGGGAATGCAGTTTCTGAAAAATCCAATTTTCCCATAGGAAATTTTCAATTTTCCCAAAGCTTTTCTTAAAAAAATAAATAAAAAAATTCCATTTGGGAAAATGGAAAGAAAATATTTATATTGGGATGGGTTGGACCAAAGTTGGAATATTTTGGGATGGATTGGACCAAAGTTGGAATATTTTGGTGTGTTGAACTGACTCAAAATGTTTCATTTGGAGTCAGCTCAACAAATTTCATTTGCCTGTTGTGTTGCATTGGGAGTTGTAGTTTGGATTCCCATTCTCCCCTATGAAGTGAGCTCCCTGGAGGACTACATCTCCCATGATACAATACAGTCTCCTCTTCAACCAAGCTGATTGGTGCATCATAGGAGTCATATTAGTGCAGATGCCTGGCCCTTAGTGAACGGGGACATCAGGTTCAAGATACAACTCCCATGAGGCAATGCACCATCATGGGGAAATGCAACTTAGCGTTGAGTTGTCTTGAACCATTTAGATTTGTGAATGTTGAAATGTTTGGGGGGTTTTTTTTTTTGGATCCAAACTGTCTAAATGAACTGGTTCGCCATTTCCAAATCAAAGTTTTTCAGCATTTTCATTTGGGAAAAATGTCAATAGTTCAACTTTTTGTCCCGATTCAGGATGAAAACAATTGCTGAAATTTCCCCTGGGATGGCAAATCCAATTTTTGATTAGCTCTGCTCAAGACAATAAGCCAAGATGTTCCCATACGGTGTTACTCCATTGCCCATGAAGCAGGAGAAGGAAGAGAAAGAGGACCAGCCACAACCTGTGCTCGCAATACAGAGGATCCTGTAAGCACTACAATATGGATTCAGCCACGCCGTGCAATCACCCTCTCTGCACTGGGACCTTGGGTTTCATTTCCAGTCCCCTAATCTCCTACACCTTTGGGGGCTTGTATGCAGCAAACACTCACACCCACCACGCCAGCTCCTGCAGATCATTAGGAGTTAGCCTCCTTGGATCGGGCTTCTCAGGAGTACCCATGATAGCACCGATGCACCTTCCCTTTCTGGTTGCAATGGTGGGACAAATTCCTGGGTCCCAGCATTTGCTAAACCTGCAAGAAGCACAAGCATCACCTCTCGAAGCTTGAACCGGAACGAGCACAGAACTGAAACCCTTCAAGCAAACTCACCGGGGATGGTTATAACTTTCTCCCTCAATATGATGCGTATGAAGTTACTCTCCTTGCTAATCATTCACTGGAGAGCCTCTGTGACGATGCAGGACAAAGAGCCTGACTAGCCGGTGAGGAAGAACAATAAATAGCGTGCGAGATCAGCCCTGAATTCCTTTCAGCAGCCTCTGATGAGACAGCATCCTCCTGTATAATGAAAATCTCGCTCTATTGTATCTGTGCAAATCTCAGGCGCTGCTTGAAAGCTTGTGCCTCAATAACTTATCTGTTGGGCCAATAAAAAAGGTATCGCATTATCTTGGCCACTTAGCCATTAGAGAAGCTCTGAAGCCCATTCATTAACTTCCTACAATGCTCCCTGCTTCCAATCAAGGGGAGCGTACCTGTCAAGATTTCTCTTCACTATCCTCTCAGAGGGCCAGCTCTAAGTCCACTTCAAGCCGAGGCAAGGTCTCCCATTGACGTGAATGGGTTTCAGCTCAGATTTATAAATCTTTATGGATACTTAAGCTGGTGACCATCTTTCTCCCTTAACAGGCTACCTGTATATAATCAAACCATAGGCCTTTTTTGCTTATAGAATGTCTTTCAGTCAGAAGGATCTAAGGTGACCAGATGTCTCGATTTTATAGGGACAGTCCCGATTTTGGGGGCTTTTTCTTATATAGGCACCTACTACCCCCCACCCCCGTCCCGATTTTTCACACTTGCCCTCTGGTCACCCTAGAAGGATCTCAAAGCACAGCAGAGGCTGTAGCCAAATCACCTTAGGGCAGGATCCTGTCTGCTTTCCTATGCTCAGCAAAGTTGGGCTTGGCAAATAACCAGATGAGAACTTGCCAGCACATGCCAGGAAGTGATGTTGGTGATTCAGAAGGTGGCGCTCTTTGCACTGCCATTTTCCTGATGAGGTCCCGAATGCTGATTATTTATGCGGGTTCCATGACACCCTCTGTAACGGTGTGTGCGGGGGTGTGTGTGTGAAGGGGGGTAGCCCTGGCACCCTGCCCAAGCTCCAACTCCTGGGATTACATTACATTCTTCCTCTCAAACAATTCCCTCTGCAGCCAATATTCTCTCCTATCACACTTGCACTGTTCTCCCGTACCCCAGAGGTGGCTGTGCTTCAGCACAGGGCATGGTGATGTAGATGGATAATTTGTGGAGCAACTTGCAATCCTTCGTAATGCAAGGCTCTATACAATGGTAATAACCATTCTTATTACGACCCAAAAGATGGTTGAGTACATCAGCAATGGCTGAATTCCTATGGAGCCCACTCATTTCTGTGTTTCCAGTGCCTCTGTTTTACTTTCTGTTATTTTAAGTGATTCAAATATATTTTAAATCCAGGCACTTTTGGGGATGGAATGGAGCAGCTATGCTGTGCCGGTAACACTCAATACACAATAATGTTTTGTGGATTTTTATTTTTTAAGCACAACCAGCAAAGAATAACTTTATCCAGTTGGAAGTGCAGGGGGAATTCAGGTAAGCAGAATGCAATTAACCACGCTGGATGTGTGCCATGTACAACAGATGTAGAAGTGCACCTTGGGAAAACAAACAAACAAAAGCAACTCTCATCTGGATATGTAGAATTCTCATCACCCTCTTCACAGTCCCATTCCGGTGCCTGCCCATCTGAGTGCCTAAGGGCTGTGAAGCTAGTTAGCGGCGGGCTGCGGATGTTGGGTTGGGAGATGCGGCCAGATGGATTAAAGCCAGGGTGGGGTGAGGGGGGGGATGCATTGAGTAACAAGACTGGTTCATCAGAGGGAGGGAGAAGGATTTGGGCTCTGCTGTCAGCCAATCAGCCCATCCGCCGGGATTCCCAAAGAGATGAAGGGAGTTAGGCACTATAATTTGTGTGCCTAACTCCCTTATGCTCCTTTAAAAAGCCCCAGCCTATGTAGATACATACGGCAAGAGAGTGACTCCTTGAGAGCTACATGGCTATCTCAGCTCTGGGTGATGCCGTGTGTTCCCCAATATCCCCAAGACAGAGCTGAGGGGCTGACTACACTTGAAACACGACAGTGGCACCACTGCAGTGCTTCGGTGTGGACACTTACAGCAGCGATGGGACGGGTTCTCCCATCAGCGCAGGTAATCCACCTCCCTGAGAGGCTGCAGCTGGGTCAATGAAAGAATTCTTCCATTGACCTAGCACTGTCTGCGCTGGGGGTCAGGGTGGCTTAACTACATCTCAGAGGTGGGGATGTTTGCATGCCGATTGAACTTTGCAGTTAGAGAACTTTTCTAGCCCTCAGCCAGTGGAGCTTTATAAGCAGCAAACCCCTAAAGGTCTGGAGTAGCGCTGGTCCTCAGCTTGAATGTGGCTTTGCTTTCAAAGTTGGGAAAATCACATACTCTCTTCCTAGTTTGGGGGCTCCGGATCCCAGATTTTGCTTTGAGGCCCAGCTTGGCTAGCTTCAGTTAAGCACCAGCTGGTAGGATTTGCTTAAAAAAGTGCTGAGGGGTAGTAATATTATATGCAGACTAGCCAACCCCCTTTTGAGGCCCAATTATTTAAAAACAATCTTGTGTCTGCACATTCAACTGCAGGTTCACAAGGACTCGAATTGCCCTGACGTACCCTGTGCATGCAGCTCCCAGCTGCGCTTCCATAGCCTGCTTTGCTGGGGCTCTCTTTTCCTTCCCACGGATGCAGTTTTTAATCTGAGGTGTGGTAGAGATGGACCTGAACCAACCCCCCCCTTTCTGGCCACTCCCAAACTCTATGGAAGTTCAGATCTGGATCTAAAGAACATCTCCAGAGAGCTGTAAACGATGTAAAATAAGGTTTGCCCCATATTCTCCTCCCCGGCTTCAAACCCTGCTGGAGTGTGAAACTTGAAATGATTCTCCAATTAGACCTACATTGGAAGGCACGGGGGTGTGTGAAGAACTCTTCCCTCTCCTTTAATCATCTGACTTTCCCCACTCTGCCTTGGATCTCGATTGGCGATGGATTACAGACCGAGAGGTTTCACTCGTTCCAGATGTCAGCGCTCCCAATAATTGCAGCACCCACTTAAATGAGTGTCAAAAGGATTACACTTTTTTAAGGAGGCAAGCTCACTGCACAGGCAGCTTTGTCTGGGAGGTAGCTAGTCGCTGATTGTCGCCGGCTGGCTAATGAAGACAAGCCGGCTTTGGCGTCTGATCCTGGCCTTACCCACGGGCCATGCAGCTATCCTGCTGAAACCGGCATTGTGCGCACCTCTCTTACTCACTCCTTGCCCCAGAAGTGCAGCTGAGCCGAAGCCTCGTTTCAACTTAAAAATCACATTCCCAGCTAAGTGCTGCCTTAGCAGATTCAAGAGTGCCTTTGAAAGACAGTTTCCCACTCCAGTGGCAAATTGCACTCGCATCAGCTCCAGGAGCAGGTCAGGAAAGAGGGCCCCCACCTTACCAAGGGGGCAGGCTAGGGGAGGTTGGGAAAACAGAGCATTGCATGAGCCCAAAGGCTAAAACATATTTTTTAGGTTGTTTCTTTCCTCCCTTTTCTGCAGACTTCCTCACCCCACGAGTACTGGGGAGCAGCATTACCAACTAGGGGTACCATCCTTGTGTTCACACGCACATCCTTGCACGAGCTCTCCAAGACAGCACGAGTATAAATAGCAGCACAGCCACGGTAGCGCTCGGAGCGGCAGTGGAGGCCTGAAACCCGTGGGTCTGTATTCAGCATTGCTGATCTGTGCTGCCGTGGCTACCAGAGTGACCAGACAGCAAATGTGAAAAATCGGGACAGGGGGTGGGGGGGTAATAAGAGCCTATATAAGAATAAGATCCCAAAATCGGGACTCTCCCTATAAAATTGGGACCTCTGGTCACCCTAGTGGCTACACTGCCATTTCTACTCTCGGTGAGGGCTAGCGCAAGTATCATTGGAATCCCACCCCTCGCTCCTGGCCTCTCCCTTAGAACTAGCCTCAGACCAAACCTTGTGTGAGGTTCTGAAATCAGGGATTAACGTAAGAATGGAGGTTGGAGCTGAGACAGGAGCGGTGCCAGGGTTTTTGCCGCCCTAGGCGGCAGCTCCTCCTCTGAAGCTGCATTCTCGGCGGCGGGGGTCCTTCTGCTCCGGGTCTTTGGGGCACTTTGGCGGCAGGTCCCGGAGTGAGTGAAGGACCCGCCGCCAAATTTCCGCTGAAGACCCGGAGCGGAAGAAGCCCCTCTGGGCGGCCCTGGTTCTCGGTGGCATTTCCGCAGCTGCTTTTCTTCCAGCCCAGAGGAATTGCTGCCAAAATTTCGCCCAGGGCGGCGAAATTTCGCCCCCCACATCCTATCGCACTAGGCGACCGCCTAGGGTCGCCTAGTGGAAGCGCCGGCCCTGAGGTGAGGGGAGCACCCCCTCCATTGGCTTGGGCAAGCTTTGTTCCCTGGAGTGCCCTTTTCCTCTCTCAAGCTACTTTACCCACTGTCTGGTGTGTTCGGATCAGCTGTTTCCCAGCTCTCAGGTGCCAGGTGGGGGGATCACGATACAGATCGCTCTTGCGTTGTGGCTGGATGTGGAAACCCCAAGAATAAGCCCTTTGGGGCAGGGGCCAGCTCGTTGTTCTGTGTCTGTGCAGCACCTGCCACAATGGGGGGCAGGTCCATGACTGGGGCTCTGAAGTGCTACCACAATACAAATTGTTACATCATCATCATCTCCTGGGGATCCTGCTCTGATACATTTTCTGGCCCAATTTTGCAAATCCCAGGGTGACCTCTAAGTTCCATGGAGCTCCCAAACATCTGGATACTTCTCCAAACCAGATCCAAACTGCAAACCTTCTGAGAGTTTGCCAATCCCTCCAGCAGTGTGAATGGGAAGCTGGCCATGTCCCAGCAAGGGTGCTGAGGAGTTTTGCCTGGGGCTACTAGGACAGAGTAGAAGACTGGAGGGAGTCCTGGATTTGGTTCCTCCCTGGTTTGCTTTCCCCATCTCTTCCTTGCATTTTGGAAACTGCCCCATTCTCCATGTTCACCTCCTGCTGGGATGGGAGAGCAGCTCGCCCCCCCCCCCCCCGGCCTGATCTTTTTCCACTGTCAGCAAAATAAGCAGCACCCCCTTTCTGCCATACACATGCAGACAGAGCCGGGAGCCGAGTGCTGACCAGGGGGCTATTCCAGTGTTAAATAAAGCAAAGAACAGTCCCCTTGAAGGAGGAAGGATGGAGCAGTGGTTAGGACATTGGTCTCAGATCAGGAGACCCAGGTTAAATTCCCTACTCGGCCATAGACTCCGTGTGTGAACCTCACCAAGGGTATGCCTACACTGCAGTCAGAGATGGGACGGCAGCATGTACCCAACCTAGCTTTTATCTAACTAGCATGAGTACCAATAGCAACAAAGTTATGCAGCATGGCTTAGCTGCTCCACTACGTACCCAGGGTCCCGGGTGGGCTTGTATTGCCCATGCTCTGGCAACGTCGCCTCTTGTGATTGAAGCTAGCTTGATCAAAGCCAGTTCAGGCATGTCTACAGATGCTGCAGTCACACCTCTGATTGCAGAGCAGGCAGATCCTTAGCCTCCCCCCGTGCCTCAGTTTCCCATATGTAAAACGGGAATAGTTGCACCTCCTCATCTCACAGGCATGTTGTGAGGATAAAGAGTAAAGACTGTGAGGTGCTCAGATATTGTGGTGCTGAGTGCCTCAGGCAGCGATCGGACTGCGGTCTGGATCTCCCACCTTGGCTGTGGGCTTCTGAAGGGAGAGTGGGGCAAGTGGAGATTGCCTGAGCAGCTGGGGAAGTGGCAGGATTTTAGAGGAAGCAGGTATTGGAACAGAGAAAGTCTTGACTAAAGGACAATCTCTCTTCTGTTGGGAACCTTGCCCTAGCAAGCTGCAGTGATTCGGGGATATAGGGCATGAGTTTGAGAAGCAGCCTTGTTTCTGCAGGTGGAGTTTTGCCCTTGCATTTAACTACAGGTGCGGACGGTGCCGAGCCCTGTGGCATCTATTTGATCCTCACCTGCAAGTCAGGGAGTTGGATGATCAATTGCTGTGAGTCGTGCCCACGGTTAATTACACCTGCAGAACCTGAGTCCAGGCTGGGGAAATTGGAATCATGCCACACAAGCAGAATGATCCCAGAGAATCCCATGAGACCTCAGCTCCCCTTCAACCAGAGTGACACAGACGGGTAGCTGTGAGACCTGACAAACACTTGGAGAGGGGGAATCACAGGGCTTGTTAGCATCCCAGCTGCATGGGGGATTTTAGTGCCAGCCTTTGAACAGCGACATATCTGACGCTGGCTCTGCTGGAGAGCCTGCGAGGGTTGCACCTGTCACATCTTGTTCCCTCACCTTCCCGCAGAAGGGGAAATTTTTGCTAAAGGCTTCCGGCACCAGGGGAAGACACCTCCCTCCTTCCCTTATGAGAACAGGAGTTAGGGAGCCCCTGTGCGGTGACGCTCCGGAGCACAGGCAGCTAGGCACTGTGTCAGCCAGAGAGCGCGCCTCCTGGTCGCGCATCATCAGCCATGAAACCCCTGTATATTCATTACAGCCAAGTCCTGCCTCTAAGGTCTCTCAGCTGAACACTGTAAATGCATTTCAACAAGCCGTCCATGCCCGGCTCGTAGTAATTAAAGCCCGTTGCTGGGCACAGACAGGTCCCACTGGGGATGGCTACACAGCCCCTGGGAGCGGCCTCATGGATGCTGCAGCCCTGGCAGAGGCTTGGGCTAGCCACCTGAGCTCAGACACAGGGGTAGGGTGGGCTGGAACTCATGTGGCTACCCTGAGCTGCAGCCACAGCCTAGATGTCCACACTGACATTTTAAGTGTACCAGCCCAAGCCCCGCTCGTGTGAGTCTGTCCACCTGGGCTGGGAGGCTCCTGCCCAGGGGCAGTGTAGACATACCCAATGAATCCCAGAGAGATGGCCTAGCCTGCCATGCCCTGCTACTGGCAGAAACCTCTCCTAATTCCCTTATTAGAGCTTCTTCCATAAGCCCCAAGCTCTCACGAACCCTTTGCTGCCTTAGGGTTAATGAGGCTAAAAAGGGGATATGGGGTGAGGCTGCCCACTAGAGGTAACTCTACTACAACAGAAAAAGACTCTCTGTGGTATGAGCCACCTGCCAGCATGGGGCTTGCATAAGAACGGCCATACTGGGTCAGATGAAAGGTCCATCTAGCCCAGTATCCTGTCAACCGACAGTGGCCAATGCCAGGTGCCCCAGAGGGAGTGAACCTAACAGGTAATGATCAAGTGATCTCTCTCCTGCCATCCATCTCCACCCTCTGACAAACAGAGTCTAGGGACACCATTCCTTACCTATCGTGGCTAATAGCCATTAATGGACTTAAATTCATGGAGGTTATCTAGTTCTCTTTTAAATGCTGTTATAGTCCTAGCCTTCACAACCTCCTCAGGTAAGGAGTTCCACAAGTTGACTGTGCGCTGCGTGAAGAACAACTTCCTTTTATTTGTTTTAAACCTGCTGCCTATTAATTTCATTTGGTGACCCCTAGTTCTTGTATTATGGGAATAAATAAATAACTTTTCCTTATCTACTTTCTCTACATCACTCATAATTTTATGTACCTCTATCATATTCCCCCCCTTAGTCTCCTCTTTTGCAAGCTGAAAAGTCCTAGCCTCTTTAATCTCTCCTCATATAGGACCCTCTCCAAACCGCTGATCATTTTAGTTGCCCTTCTCTGAACCTTTTCTAGTGCCAGTATATCTTTTTTGAGATTAGGAGACCACATCTGTACACAGTATTCAAGATGTGGGTGTACCATCGATTTATATAAGGGCAATAATATATTCTCCGTCTTATTCTCTATCCCCTTTTTAATGATCCCTAACATCCTGTTTGCTTTTTTGACCACCTCTGCACACTGCGCGGACATCTTCAGAGAACTATCCCTGATGACTCCAAGATCTTTTTCCTGATTTGTTGTAGCTAAATTAGCCCCCATCATATTGTATGTATAGTTGGGGTTATTTTTTCCAATGTGCATTACTTTATATTTATCCACATTAAATTTCATTTGCCATTTTGTTGCCCAATCACTTAGTTTTGTGAGATCTTTTTGAAGTTCACAATCTGCTTTGATCTTAACTATCTTGAGCAGTTTAGTATCATCTGCAAACTTTGCCACCTCACTTTTTACCCCTTTCTCCAGATCATTTATGAATAAGTTGAATAGGACTGGTCCTAGGACTGACCCTTGGGGAACACCACTAGTTACCCCCTCCATTCTGAGAATTTACCATTAATTCCTATCCTTTGTTCCCTGTCTTTTAACCAGTTCTCAAGCCATGAAAGGACCTTATCTTTTATCCCATGACAACTTAATTTACATAAGAGCCTTTGGTGAGAAACCTTGTCAAAGGCTTTCTGGAAATCTAAGTACACTATGTCCACTGGATCCCCCTTGTCCACATGTTTGTTGACCCCTTCAAAGAACTCTGATAGATTAGTAAGACACGATTTCCCTTTAGAGAAACCATGTTGACTTTTGCCCAACAATTTATGTTCTTCTATGTGTCTGACAATTTTATTCTTTACTATTGTTTCGACTAATTTGCCCGGTACTGACGTTAGACTTACCAGTCTGTAATTGCCGGTCTGTAATTGCTATAATTGCATGCTTAATAGTGACAGACAGATGGATGGCTTGGAATGGATGGACAGAGAGAGGGGTATGTATAGGGAGACAGACAGATGGGCTAATGCATGAGGATACAGACAGACAGATGGATGGGGGGGTATGTATGAGAAGACAGAAGGACGGACAGGGGGTATATATAAGGAGACAGATTCCAAGCTCCTTGCCCCTCTCTCTTGAAGGAAAGGTGCAAAACTCCAATGGGAACAACGGCGCCAAGTGCCACAGGTGGGGTGGGGAGGGTGATAGGAGATGAAATATCACAATCAAGATTAAATGTCTACAAAGCATTTCCCCCAGGCTGCTCCCCTCCCTGGAGGGCCACCAGGCCAGGCTGGCCCCTTGCGTGCACGTTTCAGATGGGCAGGAATTTCTGATGAGCGGCACAGGCTTTAAAAACAAACAAACATTGCCAAGGCAGAACCCATCAAATATTAAAGGAATCAAACTCCTGTCAATGAGGAGGGCCTGGAAAGCGCTCCCAGAAGCAGCGGGGCCGTCAACTTCTCTGATCAGCTCAGCTTCAAACAGCTTGTCAGCTGGATGTTCGTGCTTCCCAGGTCCCTAACCCCTATGCAGTTCCCACCTCCCCTATCTTGGGCCAGATGCTCAGCTGGGGTAAAGACGCTTAGCACAACTTACATCCACTGAGATGCAGGTTCCTCGTTGCTTATTCAGGCTCAGTGTAAGGGGAAAAATGGCTGATGGCTGACAGAGGAGGAAAGAACCCGGTTCATCTGGGACTGAGAGAGAGGCATCAGAACCTGGAGTGAGGGAGGAAGGTTGGCAGGTCTGGGATCACCACAATACATGCTATTGGCAAGGACAATGCAGAACAGCACTGGCTCAGAGAAGTAAACTGCAAATGTACCTAAACTAGAGGCAGGCCCCACACCAGCTAGGGCAACAAATTAGGTTAATCTCAGTGCGGCAGAAAGCAGCAACAGCAGAGAAAGCAGTGCTCTTCCTTCTGACCTAGTTTTAAACCAGTGGCCCTTGCTCCTCGAAGGGGCATTGTGTTATCACAGGTGGCTGTGCATGAACTGGGGCAGGCTGTTTAAACACTAGAGAGTCAGGGACCCAAGTTCTATCCCCAGTGATGCTACCATCTTCTCTTGTGACCTTGGGTAAGTCACTTAACCCCTCTCTGTGCCTGAGTTGTCTCCTCACTACATGATATTAATGCTTACCTAGTCCCAGAGAGTGCTAGGAGGCTTCAATACTGAATGGAAAGTGTTTTGGGATCTTTGGATGGAGTCACGGGACTCCAAAGCCCTTTTAAAATGCAGATTCTTGCTCTCTACGTTAAGCATCCCACGGTACTTTTTACAAGGATAGAGGTGTTAGCCTTGTCACTATGGCTTAATTCCAACTTGGCTAATTGTATGCTGTCTTTCTTAAATTCCCCCTACACTTTCCACTGGATGCAGGGTTCTTCTTCACTTCCTGTCCTGCATTGGTTGGGTAGCATTGCTGTGTGCCATCAAACAGCTGCTGTGTTCCACCCCAGAGCTGGCTGCACTGCAATAGTTGGTAGAGGGATTCTGTCCTCATTCTGTGTTTAGCAATTAAAGAGAGTTGCTGGGCAATGAGAGATGTCCCAAACCTGTCTTGCCCTGCTTTTCCCAGAAATCCTTCCCACTCCTCATATCAGAGCTCCACCCTTGAACTCAGTTTTGCAAAGGGTTTTGGGCGCTTCTTGGATAAAAGCACGATACATGTAAGCTCCTTCCTTGATTGGCGCAATGGAGGCTTGGAATTAGTCACCCCAGAGCTAGGAAGGGTAATTGCCCATTCTCATATTGCAAGTCAGGATCATGGCACTTCTTAGTACAGCATTAGGTCACAACCTGCTTTATACAGTGGTACTGATGGTGCATGAAGAGAGATTCATCCACCTTTTTAACACACCGACACGGAACACACGTGACCATTTATCAGCCAGGGCTGACCCAGCTGATACCGTGTACCCACAGCCATAGCAAACACTGACCTGAAAAGAAAGGCAAGTAAACCCCAGTGAAATTCAGACAGACTTACGTTAGCCCAGGAGGTTAATGTACCATCCCGTCGACTCAGGAGACCGGCCTTTGCATATGGATAAAGCAGTAAGTAAAAATCACTTTGGTTCACTGCAGCCTGTCCATGGTGGAGGTTTGCCAGAGTCCCTCCATTGCTTTTGCTGCAGAGGGTAGTTTCTGCTCAGAAACTACCCAGGATTGGAAGAGCTGGGTTTCTGCCAGCCAGGACTGAGGCATTATGGCACAGCTCTGTGGGGAGAGCCTAGGGGCCTCAAGCCTGGGAGTGCAGGGTCAGGACTGAGGTGGATTAGCAGAGCCCTGGTGGGGCCTAGGATTACCACAGAAGCTCAGGACTGAAGTGGATTTGCAGAGTGCCAGGACTGTAACAACACAGATGTGCCAGGCAGGCCCATTGGGCATTGGCAAAGCTGCATGGAGGAGGCTTCACAAACAGGAAGCACTGGTGGGTGGGTGTGGGGCGGGGGGGGAGGGGGGGGGAGGGGGACGCTCATGAGCAGCACAGTTCATCCATGCCTTTACCCGGGAGAAGCACTGATGCTAATGCAGACATTTCCAGTCTATTCTGCTAAGCCTGCTTATCTATTTCATATCCAAGTGCAGGCCTGCTTCCCTCAGTGCTTCTCTTTGCTCATCCTCTGTAAAACATCAGCAAAGCACGTCAGTGGTCTCCAGCCCCTCCCCTGCATCCGTACCACTCTCATTTGCTGGGATGCCTACAGTAAACTTGGCACTGCCAGACCACTCGTGCACTGAGACCCCTGCCTAGCGTGCTGCCCAATCTCTCTCTCATTGTTTCCTTGTGCTCTGCCTGTTTGTATCCACCAGTTGTCTCTTGCCTTATAGACTGTAAACCTTCTGGGGTGGAGTGTTTTTGTTCTGTGGTTGTACAGCACCTAGCACAAGGAGGACATGGCGGGGGCACCTAGGTGCTACAATAATGCAGATAATTCAGAGCATGCTAATAATAATAATAAAAAATAATGAATAACCTAACTGCTAAATGTTGTCATGCTGGTGAACTGAGCTTTCTGCATAAATAAATAGCCACCGCACTGTCAATGGAGCGACCAGATCAGCCACACAGGAAGTTAGGAGAGGAAAATACAATCCCTATTTAAGCGTGCACCGTGCAACTTGCTTACAAGTACCATTTCCCGCAGCTCTGCACAATGGAATTGAACTCCAGGACCCTGGAGAGCTCTGCTCCTTCTGTGCCTAATATTAATGCAAAGGTATTGATTCTACATACATGACAAGGGGCAGCTAGATGCCCCGGCCTTCTGACCTATCTCTGACCAACTAAACCTCTCGCGCACTGTGGGAAGTAAGCCAGCTTTATTTACCAGACTTGTATTAATCAATCCCAGCCACCTCGCCGAATGCTATCCAGCTATTAGAGAAAGGGCCTTGCTCCCAGGCAGGTGCGGCTGCCTGATTCTTTCATTGAGTCCCTCCCTTCTCCACTCCTGAAGATTGACATACACTCTGAGCAGTTCAGCCTTGGGAGGGTGGGGGGGCTGACCTTTGTGGCCATATGCAGTGCATCTCATCAGCACACCAATCCTCGTGTCTGAAGAGCAGACATTCAGTTGGGAATCCTGGCCAAGCGGTCCAAGCAGGATTATCCAGGGAGCTCAAACCACAGCTATTTTATATGTGGGATAGAGAAGGATGTGGAGGGAGGTTTGCTGAAGGCTGGGGCAGTGGCTTTGTGACCTCTCTAGAGGCCTAGGCATCTCCATGGGTTAAATGACCCACACTCAAGGGCTGGGTGAACACTTCAACGGTCTACTGGGGGCTGCCCTTAGCCCTCTGGAAACAGGGCTCATACTTCTCTTCTGGGGTCAGAGCGCCTCCAGCTGGACTCAAATCTGTAAACTGATCCTCACCTCTAGCTGAATGCGACTCGGAAACCTCCCCCGCCTCAGCAGGACTGACTGACTGACCCAGCTGAATCCAGAGCAGACGCTCTGAACATGTCTAATGGCCCTGACCCACCAGGCCAGGCCGTGCTCTCTCAGGTTCACTGGTGTAACTCTATTTGCATTCCTTGGCATTACTCTGGATTTACACCACTGTACAAGCTGGCCCCCCAATAGCCAGAGCACAACAGAAACACCCAGGATAAGACAGGGTACCCCCTGCCCAAACTGCAACATTACCCGGGAAGGAAAGGATGAATCCGTTTAGTCTGGGCCCAATACTCAGTGCTGCCAACCACTTCCCAGCTGCAGCTGAACAAGCTGGTTATAGGGGTTCACTCCCAACTAGGGCAATGCATGTGGCTGAGGAAGACAGATGGAGAGACTCAATGTCTAAAGAAACCAAAGGCTCACAAGGGCTAACAGGCCTGTACAGATTCGCTTTTAAATCAGAGGTTAAAATGACACAGAAGAACTTGCTTCCTTCCCTGTTTATTCTGGGGAAGGGGGACTGGCTGGCCTGAAGGACACAGGTAAATCAGCTTCATAAAGCAACATTTCAGAACTCTGGAGCTAAAGTTTGAAGCTAGTTCTTATCTCTATAGTGGTCCAAAGAAAACCCGGTCACCAAGCACCCTCGGTCTTTGGGGGAGAGAGGGTGCACATACAAATAGACCCAAACTTTGAGAAAGGCTGGACTCAAATTCTGCAGCTTGAGTCTATCACTAGTGACATTATATATTTGGTTCTGATCAATCAGCCCTAGGTTTTGCTTTGCTTCTAGTTTTCAACCCCAAACCCAGGGCCCTTCTAAATCTGCCAAGATTTGCCTGGTTTGAGGCTGAAGAAACCAATGAGTTTTGCATGGTGGCCACACAGCATGCTCAACTGGCCCCAGGTCACACAAAGCTTCAAGAACCTCAGGGAAACTTTCATTGAGTATGGCACAAGTTTGAGGTTTGTGTAACTATCCCTGCTATGGACAGTCAGTGGGGATCGATCTCAGGACCCTAAGCACAAAATCACAGGCCATTGCCACTTGTCCTAAAGAAGTGATTCCATGCATCAGTAGCAGCAGTAGGCTGCTATCCTCTACATGGACCAGTCAGAAGCAGGGGATGTGATACATTTAGCCTGAATGCATTATGTTTGTCATGAAACCCATTTCCCCTGGTTTGGATTTCATTCTGAAAAGGTTTCACTTGGCTCTAGGACTGCCGGCCCTTTAACACAAAGTTCACTTAGTTTCACATTAGCTCAGGTAGCTTCTTGCAGGGATCCACCCCAGCAGACACCTGAATCAGTGACATAGGCACTATTTTATCCCTCTCTCAAGATTGCCAAACTTGGAGGTGAGCCTAAGCCTGAATGCTCAGATCTGGGTCTCAACTTACCCCAGAGCTTGTCTTGTTTGGTTTGACCCCATCTCTACCTGTAATAAGACTCTAACCCTCTGTATGCTGATACACATAAGTCCATCCCCCAGATCCCTGAATCTCTCTCATCTCATCCACCCATTCAGGTCCTTGCTAGTACATCTGCTAGCTCTACTTCAGCCCAGTTTGCGATGCAAACATCCAGCTGCATCGTCACCCCTCCCACAAAGCAGCTCCCTCATTCATAGGAAACTTCAACAACAGCTAAATACCTCCTCACCTCCCTCTCTGAGCCAGAGAGGTTTCCACTTCAGCTCCAGCTTGCATGATAAAGTGGTATTGGATTGAACCATTCATCCCCAGCTCACCCCTTGGCCTCTGCCCATGCGGCAGCCTCTTAGTAAAGCAGCAAATTGCTAATGGAAAAGTGGTTAGTCACAAAGATGATATTGCCTTTCCCATCAAAAACAACTTTGCAGTGGTTCGGCCAGGCCTGTGCCAAGTGGCTGCAGGTTTCATTCAGCAGCCATGCGAGCAGCAACCACAGGGACCGCTCCCCAGAGAGCTCGCTCCATAACTATTTAAGTGCATTAAAAATTCATCTGCCCTGAGAACAAACACACAAGATCTCATGGCCCTTGGAGACTCCTTGGGAATGTGCAGTTTCATGGTTTGTTGCCATCTGCTGGAAAGTTGGCAAGAACAAGGTGCAGGAAGGGGATGTAGAGCTAGGGCTTAGGGCATATGGGGGAGGGGGAAGAAGGAAGAGGGGTGATGGCACATTAAACCCCATTCATCACAGCCACAACTGTCCACTCATGTCAAAAGTCTCAGCGTCCGACCCTCCTATCAGATTAGTGAACCTGCAAGGATTAGCACTTCAGAGATCTTGTTACATCACTGTGCTGCTCTCTGTCAAAACGGAACAGAGGAATGCAGAGGACCAAAGAACATACGAATGGCCTTCCTGGGTCAGACCAAAGGTCCATCTACCCCAGTGGTTCTCAACCGGGGTACACGTACCCCTGGGGGCATGCAGAGGTCTTCCAGGGGATACATTAGGCAAATCTCTAGATGAGTTAATTTTACAACAGGCGACATAAAAAGCACTAGCGAAGTCAGTACAAACTAATATGTCATACAGACCATGACTTGTTTATACTGCGCTCTATACTATATCTTGAAATGTAAGTACAGTATTTATATTGCCATCCATTTATTTTATAATTATATGGTCAAAATAAGTAACTTTTCAGTAATAAGAACAAGGAGTACTTGTGGCACTGTAGAGACTAACAAATTTATTTGGGCATAAGCTTTTGTGGGCTAAAACCCACTTCATCGGATGCGTGCAGTGGAAAATACAGTAGGAAGATATATATATACACATACAGAGAACATGAAAAAATGGGTGTTGGCATACCAACTATAATGAGACTAATCAATTAAGGTGGAATATTATCAGCAGGAGAAAAAAAACGGTTGTAGTGATAATCAGGATGGCCCATTTCCAACAGTTGACAAGAAGGTGTGAGTAACAGTAGGTGGAAAAATTAGCATGGGGAAATAGTTTCTATTAATTAATTTCTTAATTGTTTAGTCTCGTTATAGTTGGTATGGCAACACCCATTTTTTCATGTTCTCTGTGGGGACACCCAGACATATCTCTGTATATATATCTTCCTATTGTATTTTCCACTGCGTGCGTCCGATGAAGTGGGTTTTAGCCCACGAAAGCTTATGCCCAAATAAATGTGTTAGTTTCTAAGGTGTCACAAGTACTCCTTGTTCTTTTTGCTGATACAGACTAACACAGCTACCACTCCGATTTTCAGTAATAATGTGCTGTGACACTTGTGTATTTTTATGTCTCATTTTGTAAGCAAGTAGTTTTTAAGTGCAGTGCAACTTGGGGGCATACAAGACAAATCAGAGAGTCTTTCCATTTGTGTTGTGTATGACCCTGGATCCATCCTCTGAGCTCAGTAATACTAAAATTAGCTATTACTGGGTCTAGAACAGAGATGGTCAGAGAACAAGGGGAAATATTCACATCATGTTTGCCCCCCACAATTTTTATGCAAAAATTCAAAATCATGTCAAAATATCAAAAATTGGAACATTTCAACCCGCTTCAGTCATGAGGAAGTTGCCACTAAGCCAAACACCAGCACGTGAACCATGCTGGGGAGCGGGGAAGACCGGTCATTCACGGGGCAGCATGGATTGGGTACTGGGTCAAAAGCCAGGAATACCTGGGTCTTAGCCTCAGCTCTGCCAATAACATGGGCAAGAGACATCTCTCTCCCTTCCCCTCTGCCCATTTCATCTATTCAGACTGTAAGCAGGGAGATGAGGACGTATCCGGATTGTGTCTTTCTCTGTTTATGTACAGCACCTTGCACAATGGGGCCCTGGATCTACCATAACACATATACCATGCCCTACAGGAGAGGAATGTCTACCATTCCCAAACAACATGCAGCCCTAAAGACTCAGGGGAAAGGGGGATGGCATTTTTGAGGAAACCCCATCTGGCTTTGCTGTGAAGTGAAGCCAAGATTTGGACTAAGGACTGCAGAGAACACCAAGTATCAATTCACCTAGGGTGCCATCTACCCTTGGGCAGAGGGCTAGCATGAGGGCAGTGCACCACTTAAGGCCACTGCCTAAGACTTACCAGGTGCATTGGTCTTGTGCTAGGCAATCATCAACCGCAGAGCAGCTTCTATTTAAAATCTGCTACGCTCTAGTTTAAGACAAGCAAGCCCTGGATTCCCAGGGTCGTATGGAAATCAAGACAAGGCCCCTCTTCCTGTGTACAGTCTATTTTGACTTGTTCCACCGCGCAGAGCTATCTGCTCTGTAATCGAGGGAGTGTTAATGCGCTAATGCAGGTAAATTGTAATTAATTTCCCTCTAATTGATGCGTGGGAATATCCAGGACCCTCATTCTCCTGCCTTCAATTCCTTTATAAATATCTGATTTGACAGGTTAATTTGAAAGTAAAAGTGAGGTTCTTTACAGCAATCCAAGCAGAAGCCCTGGAACGCAGCCCGCTGCCTAGTTGTGTGTGGCATAATAAAAGAGGTTGAAGTTAGGTTCGAGTCTTTTTCTTCCTTCCTTTTTTAAAAATTAATTAATTCATTTATTTCCCCACTAATTTAATTTTTTTCTCTTCCCCCAGCTTTGGAGGATAATAAAAGCGTCATTTCACAGTCCAGGGAATTTGGCAACAACAGGTGATGGAGAGCCAAGGAGACTGATGGCGGGGGTGTCAGTGGGTGGCAGGTTTCCTACGGCTTACATGATACCTGGAGGGCTGTGGGAAATGATGAGCCAGAAGAGGGCACTCTGAGATGGGACAGCATTTCTTTAGGGAGTGCTGTGTCACTAAGGGGTGTTGTCATGGTGACACTGAAACCCATAAATGCTAACCCAGGTCATCAATTGTCCTTTCTGCTCCAACATATGAACAGCCATACTGGGACAGACCAAAGGTCCAGCTAGCCCAGTATCCTGTCTTCTGACAGTGGCCAGTGCCAGGTGCTTCAGAGGGAATTATCGAATGCTCCATCCCCTGTCATTCAGTCCCAGCATCAGGCAGTCAGAGGCTTAGGGACACCCAGAGCACAGGGCTGCATCTCTAACCACCTTGGCTAATAGCCATTGACGGACTGATCCTCCATGAGCTTATCTAATTCTTTTTTGAACCCAGTTATACTTTTGGCCTTCGCAACATTACATAGGGGGAAAGCAATGTGCATGCATGTGTGTGGCTTAGACAGACAGTTAGATCTCATTTTCAAAGGTGCGGCAGACCTCCTCCTCCCATTAGCTTCACTGGAATTGGTGGGGGCTCTGTAACTCTGACAATCAGATTTATAGAATAGATAGGTAGTAGTTTGCTCGGTGGATAGGGCATGGCAATGGAGGTCAGGAGTATTGTGATCTATTACTAGTCTTGCCAATGGCCTGCTGGCGTACTTTGAACAAGTCACTCCTCCTCCCTTTGCCTCAGTTTCCCAAATGCAAAATGACCTGATACTGGTGCTCCATTGTAAAGCACTGCAAAGTGCTATATAAGAGGTAGGTATCATTACATATACAGACATTGACAGTCATCTTCCTCTTGGTCTTAACTTTGATTGTCATCGAGTCTGAAAGCTCACCAGTCAAGGACTATATTTATTTGCCTCTCGTATAGCATCAAACCTATGCACATGGCAACTCCTTATTGATCCCCACGGAACTGCATGCAAAATTTAACTACATGGCCAAATTCCTATTTGGGTTAATTCCATTCTGCCTCCCTAAATGGCCTCTGCTGTTTCAGTCAGACACAGTATTCATCATTAGAGCTAGATGGGTAATGGGTATTCCTGTTGCATGAAAATGTTTTGGGATCAAAAAATGTTGCCATCGCAAATTGGGAAGTCACAATCTCAAAAAGTTTCACAAATCAAAAATCTGGAAAAACAATTCTGTTTGGGTCAATCAAAACATTTCATTTGGATTTCAACCATTTTAATATTTAAATGTTTTGAACTATAACTTACATTTTGAACCAGAATACCCACACATTTGGTTTCAAAAATATTGAAAGAAAACATTCAGACAAATTAGACTTGGTTTTTCAAAAAGTTTGTGAATAAAATATATATTTAATCAAAACCAAGTCATTCCCATGAAAAGTTTGGTTTTGACAAATCAGCATTTTCTGGTGAAAAAATGTGTCAAAAATTCCCAGATCAGCTGTACTCCTCATCTCCTGTCCTAAATGCAATTTCTCAGAGAACATAAGAATGGCCGTACTGGGTCAGACCAAAGGTCCATCTAGCCCAGTATCCTGTCTTCCAACCAATGCCAGGTGCTTCAGAGAGAATGAACAGAACAGGTCATCATCAGGTTATCCATCCCCTGTTGCCCATTCCCAGCTTCTGGCAAACAGAGGCTATGGACACTGTCCCTGCCCATCCTGGCTAATAGCCACTGATGGACCTACCCTCCATGACTGATCGAATTCTTTTTTGAACCATGTTATAGTCTTGGCTTTCACAGCATCATCTGGCAAGGAGTTCCACAGGTTGACTGTGCACTGTGTGAAGAAATAGTTCCTTTTGTTTGTTTTAAACCTGCTGCCTATTAATTTCATTTGGTAACCCCTAGTTCTTCTGTTATGAGAAGGAGTAAGTAACACTTCCTTATTTACCTTCTCCACACCCGTCATGATTTTATAGAGCCCTATCATATCTCCCCTTAGTCGTCTTTTTTCCAAGCTGAAGAGTCCCAGTCTTATTAATCTCTCCTCATAGGGAAGCTGTTCCATACCTCTAATAATTTTTGTTGCCCTTTTCTGAACCTTTTCCAATTCCAATATATCTTTTTTGAGATGGGGCGACCAGATCTGCTCGCAATATTCAAGATGTGGGCGTACCATGGATTCACAGAGGCAATATGATGTTTTTAGTCTCGTTATCTATCCCTTTCCTAATGATCCCCAACATTCTGTTATCTTTTTCATTGCCACTATACATTGAGTGGATGTTTTCAGAGAACTATCTATAGTAACTCCGAGATCTCTTTCTTGAGTGGTAACAGCTAATTTAGACCCCATCATTTTATATGTATAATTGGGATTATGTTTACCAATGTGCATTACTTTGCATTTGTCAACACTGAATTTCATCTGCCATTTTGTTGCCCAGTCACCCAGTTTTGTGAGATCCCTTTGGAACTCTTCACAGTCTGTGTTGGACTTAACTATCTTAAGTTGTTTTGCATCATCTGCAAATTTTGCCACCTCACTGTTTACCCCTTTTTCCAGATCATGTATGAATATGTTGAATAGGACTGGGCCCAGTACCCCTGCTCTCCTATTTAATAGCTTACTATCCACAATCACCAGCTAGATACTGAACATTGCTTTTAGTTTTGGCATTGAATCTCTCGAATTCCACAGTTCTCCACCCCCAACAGCTCATTATACTGATACTCCTGACTTTTTGGCACAAGATTCCCATGATGAGCACGCTAAAAGCTCAGGGGTTGGCAGAGAGAAAGGATTGATTATGCCTAAACATTTGCTGAGGGCATTCTACGGGGTGCCTGATTGTGAATCTTCTACCTAGCTTCCTGGCAGACGTTCACATTGAAATACCATTTGCTGGGAATATTTATTAGAAGCAAAACCGGAATAGAAAAGCATATGGGACTGTTGTCCTTCCAGAAGCAACAATGAGGCAGTTAAAGCATTTGCCTTTGTCCAAGGTATTTGGTGCGGTTCCTTTAGTGGAAATCTGTGGGCAGATGTGATTGCAAATTAAAATATTCTTTAATATCAATTTCCTGCTGATTTCACTGAATGGTGTTCAGCATAATTTGAAAAAATTCATGGTAATTTTCGCCTGCCGCTTTCTAACATTTTCTTTTCCGGCTGGCTACAAGCTGCCCTTTTCACCGTGGTGAAGAATGTGGTGAATGGGGCTGGCAATTCAAAAGGGAGTCTTTTTGGCATTCTGTTTGGAAACACTAAGGATTCCATGAACTGGATGGATCCAGGAAATGGGCTAAAGGTACCTCATTTCAGCACTAGAGTCACTGGTTTGAGTCCTGTCCATGTCTGTAATGACTGAACGTTTTTAACCATCTGGTGCCCTACAACTTGAAATCATAGAATCATAGAATATCAGGGTTGGAAGGGACCTCAGGAGGTCATCTAGTCCAACCCCCTGCTCAAAGCAGGACCAACATCAACTAAGTTATCCCAGCCAAGGCTTTGTCAAGCCTGACCTTAAAAACCTGTACGGAAGGTGAGTCCACCACCTCCCTAGATAACCCATTCCAATGCTTCACCACCCTCCTAATGAAAAAGTTTTTCCTAATATCCAACCTAAACCTCCCCCACTGCAACTTGAGACCATTACTCCTTGTTCTGTCATCTGGTACCACTGACAACAGTCTAGATCCATCCTCTTTGGAACCCCCCTTTCAGGTAGTTGAAAGCAGCTATCAAATCCCACCTCATTCAACTCTTCTGCAGACTAAATAATTCCAGTTCCCTCCGCCTCTCCTCATAAGTCATGTGCTCCAGCCCCCTAATCATTTTTGTTGTCCTCCGCTGGACTCTTCAATTTTTTCACATCCTTCTTCTAGTGTGGGGCCCAAAACTGGACACAGTACTCCAGATGAGGCCTCGCCAATGCTGAATAGAGGGGAATGACCACATCCCTCAATCTGTTGGCAATGCCCCTACTTATACAGCCCAAAATGCCATTAGCCTTCTTGGCAACAAGGGCACACTGTTGACTCATATCCAGCTTCTTGTCGACTGTAACCATAGGTCCTTTTCTGCAGAACTGCTGCCTAGCCACTTGGTCCCTAGTCTGTAGCAGTGCATGAGATTCTTCCATCCTAAGTTCAGGACTCTGCACTTGTCCTTGTTGAACCTCATCAGATTTCTTTTCATCCAATCCTCTAATTTTTCTAGGTTCCTCTGTATTCTATCCCTACCCTCCAGCATAGTCTCTATGAGAAATACTAGTCTGTAGTCTCTATTCCCATTTCAAGGGGCCAAAGAACAAATAAAACCAACACAATTGTCCCTAATTGCCACTTCCTTGCCAACAATCTTGCCTTTGTTTTCTGCAAACATTCTTACCAATAAAACCTTGCTCACCCAAATGCAACGAAGCACATTGGTGAGCTTTATTCCACAAGACTTGGCTTTGTTGTATTCACCCTGCTCTGCCACTGCTCCGGGTAGTGGTGAGGTCACCTAACCCCATCAAGTAGTAGTAGGGAAGTAGAAGTCAGGTGCACCTGTGAAAACCAGAGTCAGACAGGACTGGAATGTCCTAAGGGCTGGTCCACACTAACCCCCCACTTCGAACTAAGATACGCAACTTCAGCTACGTGAATAATGTAGCTGAAGGTGAAGTATCTTAGTTCGAACTTACCGCGGGTCCACACACGGCAGGCAGGCTCCCCCGTCGACTCCGCGTACTCCTCTCGCGGAGCAGGAGTACCGGCGTCGACGGTGAGCACTTCCGGGATCGCATCTAGACAAGACGTGATAAATCGATCCCAGAAGATCGACAGCTTACCGCCGGACCCGGCGGTAAGTATAGACGTACCCTTAAGATTAATCATCTTCAGATTCCTAACCAGCGCATGGTGGGAGAGGACTTTGGGAGTTCAGGGAATACTCATGCAGTGCAAACATGACCAGTAAAAGTGACAGTTATGTGTTATGATGTAAGGAGCTCCTAGTCATCTGGGAGATAACTAGGATGTCCCCAGGATGAGGGGAGCTGTCTTTGGAAGAGATACCTACCCAGGAGCCTGTGGCTAAGCTCATTGAAAGACTCCCACTGACTTCAGTGGGCTTCAGATCTGGTTGTAGCTGCACCCACTTCTTGTTTACTTTAGTGGTTGCTCACGTTTTCCTAAAAAAACAAAACCCATCCCCAAACTGAGTGGTCCAATTTACCAGCCGAAACGTTGCACAGCCCTAGCTGACCATCAGCAGCCGAGGAAGCCCTGGGTAGCACCTGAGCTCTGCTTCTGCATTGAAGTCAGCGAACAAATTCGCTAGAACTGAAGGGCATGAATTAGAAATAGAAAAAACCATGAAAGTAAAGGGCTTTCCAAAAGCTCTTCAGAAAACAGGCCAACTTGGGCTTGCAGACCTTTATAATTCTGGGGTGGGGATTCTCTCTCCCCTCTGAACCAAAAGCTGGAAAAGAACTCTGCCCTCTTGCACTGGAAGAAGAAAGAAAACCATCAAGCCTTTCCTGAGCCTCCGCGAGATACAGCAGGGGCTTGTTCTCGCTGCTATTGCATGAGGCTCTCGCTCCTGCTGCTGCCTCTCATAAAGGGAAGAGATAGCAGCCGTCAATTTCTAGTGGGGAAAAAACAGTGTTCGATCTACTCTAGGAGGTTTTTTTTTTTATTGCCAGCCATTACTGTAATATTTGCTTGGATTACCAGATTAATCACCAGATTGCCGAGCCCATTAGATGTCATCGAGTTGGACAGTTTCAGGTGTTCCTTCCAGGAGCACTCACTCTCTCTCCCCCTTCTTCCTATCTCTCCTGCCTTCTCTCAGCTGATGGGGGAAACAAGCCAGCTCCCTCCCAGGGAAGGAGGGCGAGGGAGTGTTCAGCCTCTCTCTCTCGGATGACCTGGGATTAGATTGGGCTTTATGCACCGGTGGGTAGGTCAAAAGGGATGTGGTTGGGCTGGGCAGCAGCTGGGGCCTCCTCTTTGTCTTGGGAGCTCCCAAGGATCTCCTACTCCAGAACCTTTTGTAGCACCTTTGAAAAGGCTGCGCAGCGGCTTCCCCTCTGACCCTAGCCAGCTCTGCCACCTGGGGGAGAGTCATAGCCTCACCCTAATGCTGTCCCTCCTCACTCTTCTGCAGGCACTAGGAGGGCACAGGGACCACTCTCCCCAAGGGGATTCTGAGCAGCCCCTGTTCAAAGGAGGATGGCGGAATGGCCTTGCATCTGGCATCTTCTCTCCCCTCCCACCCACACTTCATTATTGAATCCGTGCAAGGGCTGGTCAGAACGACCCTTTGTTTTAACTGTCTAAACATATTCGGGTCAATGTTGGGTACTTGTGTGGATCTGGGACAATGGGTGGCCAGGTCGGGAGGGTGAGAAGCAAAATGGGTTGGAGGAAGAGCACTTTAGAAAAAGCAGCTTCCACCATCAGCACGGTATGGAGATTGGAGGGGTGGGGGCAAGTAACTGCCCTGAGCTGGCTGGGTTAGATTTAGGTTCCCTAGCTCAGTGTGTGGGTCCCCACGAAGCGCATGGGATGGAAATCTGAATGCAAAAATATGAAACAGAACCCAAACATTTCAGGACCTCCAGAAGGATTCAGGAATCAGAGTGAGGCCTCACCAGGAATACTGCATATAATGCTGGTCACGCATGCTCAAGAAAGAAAGATTAATTGGACACGGTGCAAAGAAGAGGCTCTAGGATGATCAGGAGAATGGAACCCTCTCAGAGAGGAGACAAAAAGATCTTGGCTGATTTAGCCCAGCAAAATGAAAGTTGAGAGGAGATCTGGTGGCTCTCTATAAATTGGGGCGGGGGGAAACACCAGGGAGGGAGAAGAGCTGTTTAAGCTAGAGGAAAACAGACTGCACAAGAACAAATGGGAATAAACTGAGGCAAGCAATTGGAAGATTTCTAAGAGGGCATGAGGTTCTGAAACAGCCTCCCGATATGAGTAATGGGGTCAAACAGCCTAACTGGTTTGAAGATGGAGCTCAATAAATTGATGTTCAGGATTATACAACAACAAGGGGGACTGCAGGAGCAGGGGACTTGATGACCCAGAAGATCCTACCAGTCCTGTGTCCCTAGCAGAATTAGCATCTGGCAAAGATCAATAAAGATTCACCCAAAAGAGATCAGTTTCACACTCCTTTGTGCTGGTCATGGCAAAGGAGCACTGCAGATCTCCTCTATTGATGGTGTCAGTGGCCAAAGCCTCAGCACGTGTCGGGAGCAGGATCCTGCATCAAAGTACAGCTAAATGGGGTGTAAATGCCTCTTTCGGGTGCAGGAAAAGGGCTGGTTGGTGGTAAGAGGGGAGCTGTAAATGCTGTCAGCAGCGACACTGTGTTTTATTGATTTATACCATGTAACGGGATGACTTGAATTAAATCATGCACACAGGTGTCATGTCCCATTCACAGCAGAGCAACCGGATTTAATAAGAAGACTATTGCAATGCCCAGCTCCTGGGACTGCGTCTCCTCACCTGCTGCGAGGCAGGGAGCTGAGCTGATGGCAGTGGTGGACACAGGCACATCCTGAACTTGCAGGGCCCGATGAAGTGAATTTAGTACCCGTAAGCAAGAAGGGGATTAGAGAGAACTAGCTAAGGACACGTGCAGCATGGGTTGGTACTAGACAGGCTTCCCCTCCCCCGCCCCCCCCCCCCACACAATGCCCCTACAACAACAAGCCCTTGTCCTCTCGTGGGGTCCCTAAGTGCACCATCAGCCAAGCCTGCTACTCTGGTTCTGCTGGGGCATCTCCGATCTGACCCGATGCACCTCCTTGCTGTTCCAGTTCCGTGTTCCCACACACCTGCACCAATGCATTCAGACCCTGACCGGAATCATCCATTGCCGTTCAAATCTCAGCCACCACAAAGCTCCACCAGCGCATCTCAGTCCAGACATGCCACCCCTCCTCCCCCGCTATTCCAATCCGCAGCCCTCACGCTGCCCTGAGAATGCGCTTCCATCCTAGCCACGCACCTGGATGCCCGTGGACATCGGGGATCACGCTGCTATGCTGAGGCTGACAGAGCTCCTGATGTTAGCAACAAGACTCTCATTGCATACCCTCCTGTAACAACAGGTGTCATTGTGGGGGCCTTCAGCCGTAGAGTTGAGCGTCTTCTCTAGGAGCAGGGCAGCCACGGGGGTTCTGAAACTCTCCAGGCCGCAAGGAACAGAACTAAAGCTGGGTCCAAATGCCCTTGCAAAATCCCTAATCAGAACTAGCATGGGCCCATGGCATGACATGAGCAAAGGCCATGTGTTGCTCATATCCATAAATGGAATGCCCTATACTTTCTATATTTTGTGTGTGTGTGTGGCTTTAGCATATTTGAAAGGCACCACTTTTACATTAGTTCCTATGAAAATCAATGATTGACCTCATCTCGGGCAGGGCCAGCGCAACCCATTAGGTGACCTAGGCTGTATTTCAGCGGTGGGACCTTCTGCTGCCTCTTGGGGGGGGGGGGGGGGCATTTCGGGACGGGACCTTCTGCCACCTAGGGAGGTAGAAAAGCTGGCGGCGCTCCTGATCTCGGGCCAATCCATAAAAATACACAGCACTTATTTAGCATTTCCATGTAAATGACATGGGTCAGATTATCAGTTAGTGCTAATCAGAAGCAGTGTGGGGCAGTGAGTAGGGTACTGGATTAGGAGTCGAGAAACTGTGGTTCTGTCCCAGGCTCTTTCCCTGATACCTGCTGTGCAGCCTTGGCGCAATCACGTCACCTTCCTACCCTCCTTTTGTCTTGTTTATTTAGACTGTAAGCTCTTCAGAGCAGGAACTTTCACTGTGCATTTGTACAGCACCTAGCCCGGTAGGGGCCCAAGTTCAATTCGGGAAAGCCGGGGAAACTTATGTTGAAATCACAAGAGCTGGCAGCACCCGGCACGCAACTAAAAATGGGGAAAATGTGTTTCTTCTGCGTGTGGAAAATAAACTTCTGTTTTCATGACAACTTAACCACTTAGAACAAACTAGGCCTGAAATTCTGTACATCTTACATTAAAATAGTAATTGTTTTCCCCCCCTTGTTGGTCTCTCTCTCTCTGGAATCCACTAGTATGACAGTGCAAGCAGCACCCGCTGCTAGCTCCCTGATCATCTTAAAATCATTTGTGATTTATTTATTGATGTTTAATTTTGTTTACACGTAGATTCTGCCTGGCCAGGCGGACCACAGGGATTTGACCCTGGCACCAAGCTGTAGCCCGTTGGATAAAGGTGGGGGTGGAGGAGCGGTCTTACCCTTCCCTCTGTGCCCCTCAACGGTTAAAATCCTGTACTGAAGAGAAGCTTTATGTGATCCAAGCACTCCCTCCCTGATTTAACACCAAATGCTTTAAAAATTACTCTGCCCCATCAATCATTTATGCTCAAACACACCCCACAATGCTCTGTTGAGGCAGAGAGAGTTTGCATGCCTCGCCCAAGCTATTCAAGGCAGTGGCACAGCCAACCCTGACTTCCAGTTCTCTACTCTCACCAATAGACTTAAACCAATCTTTCCTGGTTGTTTGGTTTTTGCCATCAGCAGTTCACCTATTCCATTAGAATCATAGAATATCAGGGTTGGAAGGGACCTCAGGAGGTCATCTAGTCCAACCCCCTGCTCAAAGCAGGACCAATCCCCGCCTAAATCATCCCAGCCAGGGCTTTGTCAAGCCTGACCTTAAAAACCTCTAAGGAAGGAGATTCCACCACCTCCCTAGGTAACCCATTCCAGTGCTTCACCACCCTCCTAGTGAAAACGTTTTTCCTAATATCCAACCTAAACCACCCCTACTGCAACTTGAGACAATTGCTCCTTGTTCTGTCATCTGGTACCACTGACAATAGTCTAGATTCATCCTCTGTGGAACCCCCTTTCAGGTAGTTGAAAGCAGCTATCAAATCCCCCCTCATTCTTCTCTTCTGCAGACTAAATAATCCCAGTTCCCTCAGCCTCTCCTCAAAAGTCAAGTGCTCCAGCCCCCCAATCATGTTTTGTTGCCTTCCGCTGGACTCTTCAATTTTTTCCACATCCTTTTTGTAGTGTGGGGCCCAGAACTGGACACAGTACTCCAGATGGTCCCCATCTCTGCTAGACCACTGAGGAGGAGGGGCTATGAATGAGAGAATGATCCCCAGCCCTCCCCCCACCCCCACACAAAAACACAAATTCTGGGTTTGACCCTAGATTGGCCGGATCCAAGTTTTTTCATGCTCTGTGTTTTCTGTCTCCCGAGGGATGCAGAGGAATGAATTCCCATCATTTGATTTCGGCCCCTTCTGCCAATTCTTTCCCAACAAGGAAACCAATCAAAAACCTTTAAGTGAATCTCTCCAGTGGTTATGATACCAATTAGGAAGAGTTAGCCATCCAAATGGCCAAGCAAAACAGAGCAATGAGAAGTAATTTAAACCCTGCTGGGGTCTTTCCTTCCAAACACAGACTGCAGAGCTGCAGCAAAACTCAGTACTATCTAATTAGTTTTCTCACGGGAACGCTGGAGAAAGCCCTTTTCCAGACAGAGGTGCACATGGTTTAATATGTACAAAGCGTTCTTGCTATTCTAGCTCAGGGGTTCTCAAACTGGGGGGTGGGACCCCTCTGAGGGGCACAACGTTATTCCATGGGGGGTCATGAGCTGTCAGTCTCCACCCCAAACTCTGCTTTGCCTCCAGCATTTATAATGGTGTTAAATATATAAACAAGTGTTTTTAATTTATAAGGAGGGGTCACACTCAGAGGCTTGTTATGTGAAAGGGGTCACCAGTACAATAGTTTGAGAACCACTGTTCTAGCTCCTGTCATATAAGGAGCTTAAAAAAAAAAAAGAAACACATCGCCAATTTTCATATCAGGAAACAGACCAGGGAGGTGAAGCGACTTTGCCGAAGGTCACAGAGCAAATCAATGACAGACTCAAGAAGCAAGCTCAGGTCTCCTGGCTCTCAGTGCCATCCCCTAATCCCCAGATCCTGCAGTCTCCCCAGAGCTTGAAAAAGGTTTGCTGAAGTCAAGATACCCGATGGCGATCATGGGCTAGTTTCAAGCCAAGAGGGCCACATTGGCACTTGACTGGAAGCTCTAAGAATCTGGATGATTTCTCATGAAAGCAGGTAAAACCTGAGGCTCAAACCCAGCTTTCGAACTGCACCTCCTACAAAACAGAAACTAAACAAACCTGCAAACCAACCACGACGGGCTTTGGTGAGCTCTCAGCAGCTTCCTGCTTCTGTCTGGTCAGTGTAGGCAGGACTATGTCCTCCTCTAGCTGGGGCTAGTTACATAAGATGGTCTTCTTAACTCCCTCTTTCAACTGAGCTGTTCTCCATTGGACGGGCAAGCACAGAATATTCTTCTCCCCCAGGAAGTCCTGCAAGAGCCCCAACCACCCTGGCTAATCAGGGATTCACCTCCACCCTTAGGAGTACCGAAAATGCTAAATTATCAGGTCCCTTCCCAACCCCGTTGGTCAGAGAGGGTGATCCTTCCATGCCACCTTGGGTTGACACCCTGGCCTGGTGCCCTGTTCCATTTCCCCTCTCGACATTTGCTGAGAAGCCCCGGCAGGCGAGAACGGAATTGACCCTGTTTTCCACATCACGCTTCCCCTTGAAATACCAGCACTGGGAGGAATGAAGCTGTCACTTTTTGTATTTTCAGTTTTTCAAACCTTATATTTCATTTCACCACCAGAGGCTGAAAAGGCCGGAGCAGGGAGCACAAAATCAATACTCTGCAGGAAGACAGAAGATCTGCTTCTATTCTTCTTCTCTGATGTCGGGTACCCAGGGAACATCGCTGCAAACAAGGTTTCGGGCGACTGCCTTCCTGCTAATGTCAAGTCCTCCCTGGTTCCTCTACACCAGCGGCTAGGTAGATGGATGCTTGCTATAGAGGAGTTGGAAAGGGGCTGCTCCTCAGAAATGTTTATTGGCACAGTCTTTCCTGCAAAGCATTAAAAAACCCCAAACCTGGTTGGCTGGGCTGGGCATTGCCTTATAACAAGATCACTTTGTAAGCTACTGGCTTTGTGTGTGCATGTGATGCTGCCCTCTACTGGCTGGTCCAGAGAGAGGATAAAGGACCTTCCACTGCTAGCTGTTAAAGGAGCTCTCCTTTAGCTCAAGGGAGCGAGAGCTTGGAACTGAAATGCCAGAGTTCTAGTCCCCCGTGGGATCTGGAGGCCATGTGGTAGCAATGGAAGATTTGACTGGCTGCTGGGACAACAGCCAAACTTCCCCTCTTGATGCACAAAACCTATCAAACAGCAGCCTTAGGTGTTAGCCCAAGGGAGAGTCTTTCTGCAGAAGCTTTAGGAAATCCAAGCAATGGAAGATACTTGCCAAGGGAGCATTAAGGGAGCAGAGAACAAAACCAGATAATGGACACTTTGCTTTTCCAGCTTGCCCGTCACCGTGAGCCGTGCAAAGAAGTTTAGAGGCACAGAGGCTGAGCGTATGAGGCCGATGACGAAGTTGACAGACTGAAGTCCTGAGGAGCGGGATGGGGAGACGGCTGGTATTAGCCAAATCCATGCCCTTATCCTACAGGGATCCCTCATCAGCCATCGCACTGTGACGTCCCCATAAATCAGGGGGAAGGGAGGAGCATGGAGCAACAGTGTTGCAGTCTCAGCGCTGCAGTCATAAATCAGGACCTAATTCAATCTTGCGAGATGCCTCGTTTGATTAATTTATGTCAGCATTTTCCGCTTCATCCGTGGCTGCTACCCCTCCCTGTCTCTTCTCTCCCTCCTGTTCTCAAGGCACCAATCGCATCCAGACCAGACTGCGCAGAGCCCTTAAGCCGGGAGAACACCACATTCCCATCAGACTTGACACAGGAAGGTTGGTAGCTGTGGCCAAGTCCCCAGGGATTGGTGGGGAGAGAAAATCCAACCACTGCATTGATTGGTGTTACCACTGGTCCAACCACCAAGAGATTTGACTGAGCCTGGCTCAAGAGCCCACGACCATGAGCAAAACGAGGCACTGGATGTTCCCACAAGCTTCCCCAGAGAATCCTTCCCTTCTCCCATGTCTTAATGAAATGACGTGCAGCCTGCTAGATTCCTCAGCTACCATCAGAGAGCCCAGGTTGGTGGCTGGCACGGCCAATGACTCGTTGGGAGAAATCTGTTATATGGGGGAGGGGGTTTCCTTGCCCTCACCACCTTAAAACAGTGCATCAGTTCATCTTCAAGGCCCTGAACAGTCTAGCTCCTGCCTCTCGCCAAATGACTAACATCCCCTTTTGGGTCTTCCTCCACTCTCACGGACAGGCCTTGTTCCAGCCAGCTTTATAACTAGGACGTGTCCCCAGTTCTCAATTATATTTATTTTAAAATGTTCATCTTTCACGAGGATCCCTTGTGCTCGCCTCAGAGAGCCACCAAACCAGACAACATAGAATCTTGACCAAGTTCCAAGGCGCACAAACTCAGGGAACTAACACGACATACATGAGCTGAGGTGATGCTGGTCAACCACAGCCTCATACCCTCCCTGTGTTTCCACATTGCCTACCTAGAAAATTAGCTCTCGGAGGCAGGGACTCTCACCTCTCTATAAAGTGTTTATCATGCTTGTTGTCACCACACAAATAACATCACCTGCAAATAAGACTAGACATGGTCATGAAATAACCTGCAGGTTCCTCAACCGACAGTGAAAGCTTGTGAGTGAAGAGCATTAACAGAAGTGGGCCAGTCTGGATTTCACGACTTCTCTCTCTCTGAGCAATGGAGAGGGAGATCAGTAAGGGGGAATGAGAAGGAGAAAAGCAAGGCACAGGAGGGGCAGACAACTTTGCTTAACTCTCATCTCTTGCATGGGATCCCAGTGAGACAATATCAAGGGTCAACCACTCTGAAATCAGTTGTGCCCTCTGGCCTCCATCTCATCCAAGCCTTCCCCAAGGAGGTGGGCCACAGAGGTGGAGTCGCCGCTATCTGGGATCAGAGCAAGCATCTGGTGACCTTGATAGGTATGTTATAATCTTTGAAAGAGCCACCTGCTTGTGACCTCGGGCAAATCACTTGGCTCACACTCTTTTATAGCTCAGTCAACCCAGCTGGAAAATTGAGTGATTATTAAAATAAAAAATAAGAACGGACCTCACTGAAAAACCAGATGCTGCATCTGAGCCTAGATTTCCTGGGGAAAGAAATTACCGAACTAAATGAACATAGAAAAAAAAATTAAACTTCCATGCTAGGCTTCCCTGCTGAATTTCCCAATAACGAGATTTTAATCAAGAAAGCGAGTAGTCAGATGCATTAACTGGAAGCTCAAGGCTGAGGGGGTGCTGAATGTAACGCCCACAATGAACTCCAGCAGCCTCAGACCGAACCACTCTAAAGACATACACGTCAAAGGACTGAATTAAAGATTCAGATCACTTACTGCAGCACTCATTTATTTAGTCAAGAAGTAAGAGACAGAGCAAGCGGTGTTTGGGCCATCTGGCCTTTGCCGAGATGCTTCTCTGCTTGCGCTCTCCCTTCCCCGGCACTAAATTAGCAAGACCTGCAGGAAGCGATGATATCTTTAATTCAGTGCTGTAGATTCCAGGAGACATGTTTTGAGCTTGGTTTCGCTGTGGGATGTTCCATAACACCCTTCCACCAGGCCAAAAGTTCAGAAACTAAAGGCGCTGATGCATGGTCCCTGCCTGATACCTGAAAGCTAAACTAAGGACTAGATATACTCTCCTTAAGTTCACAGACCTCCTGCATCTAAGGATGAACCTGGATTTTATTTCAGGTGAGCATTAAATGCCACTGATTATTTACCCCTCATAGACACCAAAATCAAGTTCACATTCTCTTCTGCCAGGGGCTGCACCCTGAGTAATCCTAGGCACTCAGATTAGATTTGGACAGTCTCTAGATGACCTAAATGAGGTTAGATTTGGATAGGATTATGGAGTGGTAAAATAAACCTGCCAGTGAAATATATCCCAGTTTCTTCCCCTCCAGGACGCTGCACTCAGAATCTAATGCAGGTAGACATTGAACTCCAATTTAGATTATTCTCCCAGGAACTGTCAGAGACAGCAGGTGAGATTTCTCCTCCTCCTTATCCTCTGGATTTAACAGACCAAGCAATACTTTGCCTCTCACTGACACTCGTAGGGCCTCCCAGGGTGAGATTTTCCAGATGCTCAGTATTGGCCCCCCTCTGCTCCCACCGGAGTCAGGAGGCGGTTTTAACCATGGACTCTTGCATGAGCAAAGCGAGGCCAGCACAGAGCGCTTTTGAAAAGTGAGACAAGACTGGGCCAGCCAGAGACAGGTTGGCTTGCAATTCCATGCCCAGGCAGAGCAGATTCTTCCCTTGCTGTGCAGATCCGAGAGCAAAGAGCTGCAGGTGGCCTTTTTGGTTTGTTTACCCCCCTTCCTGAAGGTGCTAGTGGAACAGAGATCAAACACTGCCATGAGGGAAAATACCCGGCACTTCACTGCAATCCACAAGTAGATATGGACAGCCTGCTGGCAGCGCGCTCCAAGGATGGCTATGCCTGACAGACGTTGCCATAGGTGCCTTGAAAGGAGAATGAAATGGGCATCTCACAGGAAAACTGTCCAGCACTAGGGTGCGCCTGCCTAGCACTGAAATCCTGTCCCTTACAGTTGGGAATGCATTTGACAGATTAGCGTACTCGGCGCTGCTAGGGGACAGAGGGGGAGTGACGCACTGTGAGCTGTAGAGTCCCATTCAGAATGAGCTCACTTTCAAAATAAACTTCTGGGGTTTTCTCGGGACACTGCATCCCTTGACTCAGCACAAGCAGAGCCCAGCGAAACAGAGGCCCAGTGAAGGGAAATACATCCCAGCTTGTTCCTAGCTGGGGTCTAGGACATGCAAGGAAATTCAGACTTGCACCAGGAACGGCTGTTGGCCTGGGCGTGAACCTGGCTGCTGCAGATGGAAGGGGGATGAATGAGTTTCTGTTGGTCAAAGCACAGACGTGGACTTTCAATAAAGATGTATCCTGATCAGTGAGCTCCTCTCACATCTCCCCCAGCTCCTTCGCTGCTCCGTGTCAGGCTGAATATTGGCTCTGTGTGCAATTCACAGAGCCAGGGGACAAGGCTCTATCTGTTAGAGCAGCGAACACAGGCATGTCTGTACCGCTCCCATCTGCATTCCTCAACCCCTCCTATACTGCCCTCTCTGCCCCCACCAGAAGCCGAGGGGTTTAAGTAGGTTGTAAAGAGGGCAAAGCGAGCAAGGTTTTAGTGTGGCTGGGAGACGAGATGCAGGAGCATCACAATAGGAACAAGGAGGAGGTGAGGCAAACAGGCCGCTCAGGCATGCGAGAGGCCTGTGTGCACATAGTACACGCTCTGTTATACTGCAGTTGGGGGGACAGCTCCGGAGCAGACCATGCGAGGTTAACATCTGATGCCAGGAGGGAGCCCTGAAGAGATGCTCCCAGTGACTGACATTTCCTTCCTCCCATCTCCAATCGGTACATCTCTGCTCCTTTGTTCACTAGTTCAAAGTGAAGAGGAACTCAGCTCCAACTCCTTCCAAGGGCCAGGTTGCAGCATGACACCCATGTGCCTCAGCTCATTGCAAGCACCATGCTAGGACTCCCGCAAGCCTCCCCTCCCTCTGGGCAACTGTGCTGTGATTCAGATCCTGATGGGGAGTGCGCCCTCCTGGCACTTCTCCAGATGAAATGCCACTCAACGTATTGGTATTCGCAGCGTCAGCTTACAAGGGCTGGAACTATTTCAGAGCATCTTCACTGGGAACTTCCTCAAAGGCCAGTCTTCAAACAGTGCGGCTGTGGGGACTGAGACTGTCCTCTTAATTGGTATTGCTCTTTCATTCTTTCCAGGCTGCTAGGAATTCTGCCGACTTCCTTTCTGTTCACTGGCCAGAAAGGGATTTCCTTGGGACTTAGCAGAGAGCAACACTCCAAGTCATTGATGTCTCAATTCATACTTCACAAGGGTGAGGAAACCAGAGCCAAGGGCACACAGACACTAACATCATATGCCTTCTCCAGAACATAACAATGTCCACACTGGGTCAGACCAATGGTCCAGCTAGCCCAGTATCCTTCCTTCTGACAGTGGCCAGTGCCAGGTGCTTCAGGGGGAATGAACAGAACAGGGCAATTATTGAGTGATCCATCCGCTGTCATCCACCCCCAGCTTCTGGTAGTTGGAGGTTTAAGAAAATGCAGAGCATGGAATTGCATCCCTGACCATCTTGGCCAATAGCCATTGATCAACCTATCCTCCATGAACTTTTCTAATTCTTTTTTGAACTCAGTTATACTTTTGGCCTTCACAACATCCTCTGGCAAGGAGCTCCACAGGTTGCCTGTACATGGTGTGAAAAATACTTCCTTTTGTTTGTTTTAAACCTGCTGCCTATTCATTTCATTTGGTGACCCCTAGTTCTTGTGTTACAAAAAGGAGTAAATAACACTTCCTTATTTACTTTCTCTACACCGGTTATGATTTTATAGACCTCTATCATATCCCTCCTTAGTTGTCTCTTTTCCAAGCTGAACAGTCCCAGGCTTTTTAACCACTCCTCAAATGGAAGCGGTTTCATAGCCCTAATCATTTTTGTTGCCCTTCCCTGCACCTTTTCCATTTCTAATGTAGCCTTTTTGAAAAGGGGTGAGCAGAACTGCACACCGTGTTCAAGATGTGGGCATACAATGGCTTTATACAGTGGCATTACGATATTTTCTGTTTTATTATCTCTCCCTTTCCTGATGGTTCCCAACATGACTGCCGCTGCACGTTGAGCAGGTGTTTATAGAAAACTACCCACGATGACTCCAAGATCTCTTTTTTGAGTGGTAACAGCTAATATAGACCCCATCATTTTCTATGTGTAAGCTGGGATCATTTTTTCCAATGCAGCATTTATCAATACTTAAGTTCATTTGCCATTCTGTCACCCAGGTTAGTGAGATCCCTTTGTAACTCTTTGCAGTCAGCTTTGGACCTAACTATCTTGAGTAATTGTGCATTGTCTGCACATTTTGCTACCTCATTGTTTACCCCCTTTTCCAGATCATTTATGATTACGTTGAACAGCACAGGTCCCAGCATAGAACCTTGGGGGACCCAGCTATTTACCTCTGACCTTTATTGTTCCTACCCTTTGTTTTAATCAGTTATTGAGACATGAGAAGACCTTCCCTCTGATCCCGTGACTGCTTAGTTTGGATAAGAGTCTTTGATTAGGGACTTTGTCAAAAGCTTTCTGAAAGTCTAAATACACCATATCAAGTGGATCACCCTTGTCCTCATCTCCCACACATTCTCTCTGGTAAGACCGATGCAAAGAATTCATGTAGCTACTCCACAATAGCCTTGTCTTCCTTGAGTGCTTCTTAAGCACCTTGATTGTCCAGTGGCCCACCCCACTGCTGCTTAGCAGGCTTCCTGCTTCTGATGTAGTTAAAATAATCACTGTTCATTTTGTGTCTTTAGATAGTTGCTCTTTAAATTCTTTCTTGGCCTGCCTTAGTATACTTTTACACTTGACTTGCCAGAGTTTATGTTCCTTTATCTTCTCTTCATTGGGATTTGACTTCCAATTTCTAAAGGATGCCTTTTTGCCTCTAGTACTCTGTTTAGCGACTGTCATTTCTCTCTCTCTCTCCCAGTTTGCTTTTTTTTCGGGGGAGGGGGGGGGAGGTGGGCAGAGGAAGGTTATACATTTAGTTTGATCTTCTATTAAGTGTGTTTTTAAATAGTCTCCATGCAGTTTGCAGGCATTTCATCCGTGTGACTGTTCATTTTAATGTCTATTTTACTAGCTTCCTCATTTTTGCGTAGTTCCCCTTTTTGAAATCAAATGCTACTGTGGGGGGTTCCTTTGGCATTTTTTTCCTCTTCAAGCATGTTAATTTTAATTACATTATGGTTACTATTACCCTGAAAGTGAGCTATATTCAACTCTTGTACCAGATCCTGTGTTCCACTTAGGACTAAATCAAGAATTCCTCTCCCTTTGTGGATTCCAGGACAAGCTGCTCTAAGAAGCAGTCATTTATGGTGTCTAGAAATTTTATCTCTGCATCCCTCCCTGAGGTGCCATATACCCAGTTGATATGAGGATAGCTGAAATCCCCCATTATTGCATTTTCTGCCTTTGTAGCCCTCTAATCTCCCTGAGCATTTTACAGTCACCGTCACCATCCTGGTCACGTGGTTGGTAGTATATTCCTACTGCTTTAGTCCTATTGTTCAAGCATGGAATTTCTATCCATAGAGATTCTATGGTATAGTTTGACTCATTTAAGAATTTGTACTTTGACTCTATGCTCTCTTTTGCATGTGGTGCCACTCCCCCACCCAGTGCAACCTGCTCTGCCATTCCTGTATATTTTGTACCTTGATATTACTACTATGTCCTATTGTGTTTCCTCATTCCACCAAGTTTCCATGATGCTTGTTATATCAATATCCTCATTTAATACCAGGCACTCTAGTTCACCCATCTTAGTATCTAGATTTCTAGCATTTGTATATAAGCACTAGTACATTTTGTCAATATTCAGTTGCTTGCCATCATGTATTATATTTAAATGGGACTCTTTGCGTTTGATTGATACCTACTCCCAGTCCCAACTACCATTCCAGTAGGAGCCAGAGAACACAAATTACCTCATCTACTTTCTACATAAAGACTAGAAAACCATCTGTAGCCACCTATTCATCATTTTCGTGCAGCCATGCAGCAACAGGCCTGGTATATATATCCATGCCGCTCAAATGTACCCAGACAACAAATTGGACACAGATACCCGACCCCCACAGTTGTTGAAATGCAATGAGACAAAAGTGCAGAACACACATGACATTCTTATGTGTAGTCAGTGATGTGTACATAAGAACAGCCATACTGGGTCAGACCAAAGGTCCATCTACCCCAGTATCCTGTCTTCCGACAGTGGCCAAATGCCAGGTGCCCCAGAGGGAATGAACAGAACAGGTAATCATCAAGTGTTTCATCCCCTGTCGCCCATTCCCAGCTTCTGGCTAGGGACACCATGAAGTCTGAATGTTTATGATATCTCCTTATCCCCATTACAGAGACATAAGGCCTAGATATGGGGTAAGATTTCAGGTTTTTCCAGACACTTAACTCTGAATTTCTTGCCTTTCATATATGTATATAGACACATCAATCTTGATTAAAGACAGTTACATTTGAAAAGGGCAAATAATTCCCAACTCAAACCTGCAATAAACAGGAAATACAGATGAAAGCCATAGATCAATATGCATCACCTTCTCACACATGCACACTGACCACGCCAAGATATAGCATCCCTACCACAAGCCAAACAAACAGACCATCCCTAGTCACCAGTTACAAATCAGCTTAAGCAAAACCAATTTCAAAGTGTCTACACCACAGGGGGTTGCACCATTTTAGCTATATTGGTTTGTAAACTTGTTTTACTAAATGGGGGAACAAATTGTTATACTTCTATAGATTCCATGGCCAGAAGGGACCACACTGTGATCCTTTGGCTCCTGTCTTTCTGGTATTGCTCCTCAGCGCCACCTCTGGCATTCGGCTTATATCCCTTCGGCACTGACCCTCAGGTCATTCCTGGATTCTGTCCACTGTGACAAAGTTCCTCCTCTATCTTGGTGGGTCCTGCGCTTATTGGCAGATTTTCTTGCCTCAGAGATTCACCATGTGGGTTGGGGAACAGCCCAGAGACCTTCCTCTCTGGAAGAACCCACAGTCCAGGTCAATTGGGAGGTTTGGGGGGAACCCAGGCCTGCCCTCTACTCCGGGTTCCAGCCCAGGGCCCTGTGGACTGCAGCTGTCTATAGTAGGTTACCATACGTCCGGTTTTTCCCAGACATGTCCAGCTTTTCGGCAATCAAACCCCCATCCGGGGGGAATTGCCAAAAAGCCGAACATGTCCGGGAAAAATACCGGACAGGCACTTCCTCTCCCGCGGATGCTCTGATTCTCCCCTGACTCAGACTTCGGCTCTGTTTAAGAGCCAAGCTGCCCAAGCCAGTGCTACCGGCTTCGGGCAGCCCCCCCTGCCTCCGGACCCCAGCCGCCGGCCGAGCACTTCTCCCTGGCTCCAGCTGCTCTGCTCCGGCGGTGCAGGGTCCGGAGGCAAGGGGGCTGCCTGAAGCCCATAGTGCTCTGGCAGCTTGGCTCTTAAACAGAGCCGAAGAATCAGGGGAGGAGCAGAGCAGCTGGAGCCCGGGAGGGGAAGTGCCCGGCCGGGGGCGCAGGGTCCGGAGGCATAGGGGCTGCCCGAAGCCCGAGCGCTACCGGCTTAATGGTTTGCTAGGCAGCCTCCAGACCCTGCGCCCCCAGCCGGGCACTTCCCCTCCCAGGCTCCAGCTGCTCTGCTCCTCCCCTGACTCTTCGGCTCTGTTTAAGAGCCAAGCTGCCCGAGCCAGCGCTACTGGCTTCGGGCAGCCCCCGTGCCTCCGGGCCCTGAGCCACCGGCCGGGCACTTCCCTTCCCGGGCTCCAGCTGCTCTGCTCCGGCAGCGCAGGGTCCGGAGGCACGGGGGCTGCCCGAAGCCCGAGCGCTACCAGCTTCATGGGTTTGCCAGGCAGCCTCCAGACCCTGCGCCCCCGGCTGGGCGCTTCCCCTCCCGGGCTCCAGCTGTGCTGGGGAAGCGCCGGCCGGGGGTGCAGGGTCTGGAGGCTGCCCGGCAAACCGTGAAGCTGGTAGCGTTTGGGCAGCCCTTTTCGCGTGGCTGGGAGGGAGGAGGGGGAGTTAGGGCGGGGACTTTGGGGAATGGGCGGGGAATGGGTGGAGTTGGGTGGAGAAGGGGCGGAGTTGGGCCAGGGCCGGGGTGGGAAAGGGGCGGGGCCAGGGCCCCATGGAGTGTCCTCTTTTTTTATGTTTTAAATATGGTAACCCTAGTCTATAGTGCCTCCTGTAACAGCTGCATGACAGCTACAACTCCCTGGGCTACTTCCCCATGGCCTCCTCCAAACACCTTCCTTATTCTCACCACAGGACCTTCCTCCTGGTGTCTGATAACGCTTGTGCTCCTCAGTCCTCCAGCAGCACAGCACACCCACACCCACACCCTCTCAGCTCCTTGCACCTGTTGCTCCCAGCTCCTCACACTCACACCACAAATTGAAGTGAGCTCCTTTTTAAAACCCAGGTGCCCTGATTAGCTGCCTTAATTGATTCTAGCAGTTTCTTCTTAATTGGCTCCAGGTGTCATAATTAGCCTGCCTGCCTTAACTGGTTCTAGCAGGTTCCTGATTACTCTAGTGCAGCCCCTTCTCTGGTCACTCAGGGAACAGAAAACTACTCATCCAGTGACCAATATATTTGCCCTCTACCAGACTCCTGTACCCCACTGGTCTGGGTCTGTCACACCACTCTGAACCCAGCTATCACCAGTAGGCCGAACTCTCGCTTTAATCACTAGGCCAGACCGCCCACGGCCCAGTGTCTTCATTTTAAATCAAGCTTAGATTTGCTTTCAGTCACAAGCTACGCTGGGCCAAGTCCTCAGCTGGTGTAAATCAGCCCAGCTCCACTGGAGTCCATTTACACCAACTGAGGATCTCAGATGGTCTCATTTGAAACTCCCATTTTTGTACAGCACCAATAGCCCCACCCGCTTTGGCCTGGCCACTCAGCTCTGCTCCAGGGAATGCCCAGCACTAGAACAGCAAGGAGGTGGTATTGCAAACCAGGAGCCAGGTACATCCTCAGCGCTGCATATGGGCCTCAAAGTGGAATAGCAGGAACAGGAGTTGCTGGTCAGGATCAAAGGGGTCCTGGTTTGGAATAGTCAGAAGGGGACTGCAGCTCAGGATTCAGCTGCATTGGAAGAGCTGGGGTAACATTTCACACTCCACCTGCCTTGAGTCAGTACTAAGAGCCTTTCACTTTTATGAGCACTGAAGTAGACCCAACAAGGTTAAAGGAGGAAACAAAATAAACAAACCGAGCATGACTCTTTGCTGTGACTTCTCGCAGAGTCAAAGCACTAAAGCACTCCACTCGTTCACCATTATCTAGCGCAGCCTTGATCTCAGGAACCGTATTTCAAGTGTGCAGAACTAGTGTGTACCGCCGATTAAAAGAAATGTGATCTGATTTTCAGAGATGCTGAGCACCAAGATTCTGTTGGTTTCAGTGGGATTTGAGGGTACTCAGCCACTTACAGAATCAGGCCTTTTTTATTGATGCGCCTCGGTGTGGGGGAGGAGGCTAACTTTAGACACCGGAGTTTGCAAATATTGGCCTACATATTCTGTAGAGACATGTTCTCACATCCTCAGCTCCCTCCAGCCCTTAGAGACAGGCAAATTGGATTAAATCCAGCAAATCTCCTTCATGTAAATCTATACGTACTTTCAATTAGATGTATAGTTTAGAGCAATTAGGAAAAGGCACTTCACTTGAATAGACCCGCTGCTATGTACTACCTACCAGCTGGTTATGGAAAGCAGACATAATGGATATTGATTGCATATCAGTTATTAAACATCTCCCATGGTTTTAACATTGCTGTTTACTGGATAGTGATTGTCCAGCCTATTCTTGGTGAGGCCGGCAGGATAATTCTTTACCCTTGCATATCAGCTTTTACCCATGCATCTCAGAGTACCCCAGGCTCTAATTCAGTATCCCAGCTCCTCTTGGAAGTACCTTTTTAACAGGAAAAGTGAGGCACACAGAGGTTAAATGACTTATCTGATGTGCGTCTGAGACATTGGCAGAGCTGGTCACGGAACCCAGGAGTCCTGACTCCCAGTCTTCATCTACCCACTAGGGAAGTGCGAAGATCCTACTTCGAGTGAGACAGATTTGCTAGTGGTGATGTCCCTCCTGCCTGATGAGTGCATATTTGAGTTTTGTGATGGTGGATGTGCAGAAGGAAATATAGACCCATAGAAATTAAAGATGGGGAAGGCCAAATAAGAAGAACATCCGCCATTACGAAAGAAGATAAAAATGTATATGGGACAAACTCTCATGCTTCAGGCCATAAGCCAATCACTAATTGCCTGGGGTGAGAAAAAAACTTCTATAGCCGAGTGATTCTATGATGGGTTTCTTGTCCCATCCTCAGATGCATCTGGTAGCAGCAGCCATCAGATACAGGACCACTGCTCCAATCCAGTATGGCAATTCCTATGTTCCTAATTACTTCACATCATCAAGATCTTGTCCCTGGCCAGCACAGGATCAGTCCATACGGTATGTTCTCCAGTGTATTTTCCATTGTTAAGGGATGGGCATCCATCTCTTCCCTCTAGCGACTAACAGGTCTCAGTGTGTGTAAGGTTTGTCTACACGGTGAGTTACTGCATGGCAAGTCACTCACTTCTACAGAGCACCAACAGTGCTGCTAAGCCATGCTCCAGGACTTTCAGCACACTGCAGCCGTGTCCTCACTGGATGTTACTGCCTGGCAAGCTGGTGTGATGTGCATTCACAACCTGGATTGCTGCGCAGTAAGTCACTGTGTAGACAAGCCCTAAGATCCTCCTGTTCTTCAGGATAATTATTCCTTATTGTCATCCGCCCCTAGTTATAGGTAATTTTTGGAGTCCAGACTTACCCTTTATAATTCAGAAGCATCTCCCAAACCAGCTCACACCAGGAAAGGCCAGATCGGAATAAGCTGTCCAAATTCTAAGCAATTCACAGACACTCATGATAAGCTACACACACAAAAAAGGCACTCATATGTCAATCTATCAATCATGGGATTAGCATAAAAACATCTTAAGAAAAGGCCAGAACAGACACCCCTAATCAGAGTTCATTCACCAATTACATTAGGATAATCATGATCCAGACACATTTGTGTTTGTATAAGATTATTTGATTTTCCCCAGCACTAAAAGGTCTTTTATTACCAACCAACACTGGCATAATAACAGCCCCAGAACAGGAAGGAAAGCCATCTAAATTAATACAGCTCTCTGACTTTATTTCATCATGTCAGCGGGGGTTCTTGGAGAGCCCCTGCAGGGCTCAGCCAATGGCGGGCGGGGAAATAAAGCCCTCAGTAATGGCAATCACAATAGGAGAACCAAAATGGTCTCTTACTGACGGGAGGAAAATAAAAGAAATTAGGGGCCCATTGAGGGGGAGGTGAACAATCTGGAGAAGGAAACTCGGGGGCGGTGGGGGACGAGGACTGTATGTTTCCATTTGCTTTCTCTGGAATCTGTCAGAGCGGTTCTCTCTGGAAGTCAGCGCACCAGTGAGACAGGCGGCCGTGAGTTATATTTAAGATCTCCGCTTGTTTGATCACCACCTGTGGGCTGCATAATAAGAGACTGATGGGGTTGCAACGGAACAAAACCCTTAATGGGCTGATGTGTAGGCCTGATGCACACATGTGCATGCAATGTGCTGCCCTGAAGTCCTGTTTGCGTATGCATTTCCCTGCATCAAACCAGGGGGGAAAGCCTGGCCCTACTGAGGTTAGTGGGAGTTTTGTCACGGACTTCAACAAGGCCAGGATTTCACCCAGGAACTTTTTTAGCATTGTTCTGTTTCCTTTCCCATCTGAGCCTAACACTTTGCACACAGCCAGGTATCCATAGGGGCAAACCTGCCTGTTTAAGAGTCTCGTCTGTCTCGGTGACATCCTAGTCCCAGAGGCCACAACTGGACCCCATGCAAAAATGCCAATACAACTTGAAGGGTTGCACTGAAAGCAGGTCTGCTACATCTGCCACTTCCCCTAACTTTGGGCTCCCAGGAAAGCAAGCATGAAACCGATTGCTCCGATCCCAGTGCAATTTCACAAAGGTTTGCTCCCATGGAAAAGGCACTTTTCCCCACTGAAAATGATTTCGGGCCTTGCCTGCAAATTACTCCCCCAGCTACTGAAGCTCAGACAAAATAAAGGGGAACTGGGAGCATGAGAGTTACACCAATTTAGACTCAGCTCCCGTAGATGCCTTCCTACTGACATGTAACTGACAGCTCCCCTTAGCATCACCTATGAGGTTGGTCCACCGAGTCTGTTGGAGTCCAACCTGGTGCAGCTCACATGCCCGTGTGACAGAAGAGAGGAGAAAAACAAGGAACCCGACCAGCAGGATGATGCACAGAAGACACATATGAAAGTGGTGGTGGTGGGGGGGTGGTCTGCTTTGGTGTGCTCCCTCCTCAGTGGCTTTTCCTGTTACATTCCTCTCTTCTCGATCCTGGGGTCACGAATTACCCAGCTTCGACTCAGTGAGCCTAATCCAGAGGCGATGTGTATCTCATGTCACCTAGACTCACACCCACTTGCTAATATGTCAGGGAGTCTCAATTAGTGCCAATTATACAGATTCCCTTCAATTCACTTAGGGCTTGTCTGTGGGCGCACAGTTTCTGTACTGCTGTAACAGTGTCAGTTTGAAGTGGATATAAAGCCCAAAGGGTGGATGCAGTTATACGGGTGTAAAGTGCTTTTATAACTGCATCCATGCTATCATTCTGGTTAAGACACCCCCCTAAGTGACATGTTGTACTGGTACAAAATCTGTGTGTAGACCAGGCTTTAGACTAAGGGTATGCCTACGTTTCCTTCTTAATGTTTGATACAGGCATAGTTCCTTTAGCTGTTTCTGTCCTCTGGATCCAGCTACCTTCTCTGATTAGATTGCATTTGCCTGGAAGTCCCCTAGACTTCATTGTTCTTACCCCTTTGACAATGGGACAGGGCAGTTCCGCCTCCTGCTTTTGTCCTGCAGAGACGAATTGGCGTAATGCCCCAAAATGAAGTTTTTTGGGGGGGAGTTCCAGGCAAATGGAATCTAATCAGAGCAGGCCATTGGAGACAGAGGATAGACATAGCAGAATTATGCCTGTAATATGCAGGAATAAGAAAACCTAGAGAGGCCTTGGAAGGGAAAAAGGGAGAATGGAATCTGCCCAATTATTATATACGTATATATTTTCCCTCCAGCTCCTTCTGCTTCTAATCAAAGATTGTGCAGAGCCAACAACGAACCCAACAAAATAATCTCTCCCCACCACCCCTTACACTGCCGTGGGGAAGCTCCTGGTAATCACATCCACCTTCACGGTGCTACCCCACTCACATCGTCCTGAAGGCTGCTCCTTGGTGCCTCCAGCAAATGGAACGGAGAGTTAAAGATTTAGTATTTCCCATTCCCTCAGCGTACATCCCTGGCTCGCTCCGCCTTTGTGCAGAGGCGGGAATCCGCTTCCCTATCCGTGCGTATTTTCTGCTGGGGAACTTGTCGGGCTTGTCTGGCTAATGAAAAGCTGCTTGGGATTCCCCTTTGGGCTTTTCGGGAAGGATTAGTGAGGTTTCTTCAAGGCAGACACGGCAAGACAGTCAGTTTCTCTAAATGCAGCAGGGACTTCTGCAGCGCTTGGCTTTGGCACAAGCTAAGTGCAGCCGTCTTGAAGGTTGTCTCCTTGCTCAGCTTTACAAACGAGAAGGGACTGAGGGGGATTGATAATGGGCTACGGGCCCTGTCCCTCTCTAGGACGCCTGCACAAAGCCAACCCAAGCTAATAGCTAGCAAAAGCGATTACCCGCCGATGGCTCCCTGGTGGCCTGTGTGAAATGAGATGGAATTGGTGAGAGGGATGGGGTGTCACAGAATGGCTCCCAATGGATGGCTGACTCTGTTCCACCTGACACCCTTGTTGCCAATCTCAGCAGAAAGGTCTTGGAGTGAAGGGGTTGCAGAGACTGAATGTGCCTATCGCCCTCCATAAAGTCACCACCTTACCCTCCTTCACCTCCCTCTGTCACCAGACCTACAAAAGCTTGTCAGCTGATAATGGCTAAGGAGGTGGTGAACTCGAACTGCTGCCTACTAGGCAAAATACACTTTCCTTGGCCTCCTGTTCCCCCTGCCCCATTTGTCTTTCACACACCTGCCCTGTCTTAGGGACATGGTGGATTCTCTTTCACTTGCTGGCCTTCAGTCAGGACTCGCTGTCTTTCTAAAAGTCATGCCACAGCTCAAACAGAAGTGATGGGCTTGATGCAGAAATCAATAGGGGAGGATCTCTGGCCTGCTGCACTATGTCAGAAATCAGACTAGATGATCGTAACAGTTCCTTCTGGCCTTACAATCTAGGGCACTATGAACCCTGATGATGTGCTCTCTGAAGCAGGGAGCGTGTCTTTTTGTTACTTGTTTGTACAGTGGCTAGCACAACTTGGTCCTCATACTTGACAAGGGGGTCCCAAGACACTAGTGTAACATACAAATCAATAATTATGACAACAAACACCTCTCAATATGCCTAACAGGTGGGTCCCTCCAGGTGTGGATTGAGGTCCATTTGCAAGAAAGCGTAATGGAGAAATCTGCACAGATGCTAGGCTCATTCTGGCGATAAACAAAAAGGCTTTGTGTCAGTCCGGCACCTTTTAGTGGCACTAAAGTGTAGCTGAGGTTGAAGTTTTGCTTTGGAAACGTTTATTCAATGAAAAATAGATTTTTGTCAAAACAAATTTGCATGGGAAAATGACCATTTTCAAATAAATGTGTGTGTTTATGTGTGGGGGTGGGGGTGGTTAAAAATCAGCTTTTGGCCACCATAAACTAAAAAATTACAGCTGAAAGTGGAAACATCATCAGATTTTGGTTGCCGAAACTGGGGAAAAAAACATTGGTTTGGGGATTTTCAGGTTTTTGACCAAAACCCAAAGAACATTCCTGTTTTGTGTTGTTTCTGCAAAAAAAGTTCTACTTTTCTCAACCAGCTCAACTAAAATCAGGTAATTGACAAGTTCAGTATAACGGGAACGGACCCACATCTTTGGTCCAAACCCAATTTTTAGCAGTAGGTTTGAAGATCACTCAACAGCTTTTTTAAGAATTGTTTTTCATCTTCACAGTAGCTTCTGAACTTTTTGGTTTTCATGCATGATTGGCCGTAAAAGGGCCATGATACCATGCAAGAGGCTTGGCCAGATCAGAAGTTCTGGGAACCTCCTGAGACACCCTGATTCCATGAGATTTTCTAGAGAGTTTAGAAATGAGCTTTCATAATGCTTAGCCCGTACACTGCATTTTCAAACCGTTTTGCAAAAGTGAACATATCTTTGCCATTGTACGTGGGGAAACTGAGGCACAGAGCGATAGTTCACTTGTGCAATCTAACACAGGGTCAGGGGCTAGATTGGGAACAGAACCAACCTCTCCCAAGTTCAGGTCCCATTCATTAGATATTGAACCATCCTGCATTCTATGGGCCATGTGTTTATTCTAAAAATAATCTGGTCACACTTTTTATTAAGGGTTCATTTATGAATAGTTTATAAAAGGGTTAATAAATTACTTCAGATGCTTTTATAATAATACCTAGCACTTCTATAGCAACTCTTCATCCACAGTGCTTTACAAAAGAGGTCAGTGCCATTATCCCCATTTTACAGATGGGGAAACTGAGATACAGGCAGATGAAATAACTTGCCCAAGGACCCGCAGCAGGCCAGTGGCAGAGCTGGGAGTAGAATCCAGGTTTCCCGAGCCCCAGTCCAGTGCTTGACCCACTAGGCAATAAACGGTGAGTCTATTGTCGTGGATTTGTATAGACTGTAACAAGGCATAGGTGCCTGATATCAATCACATATAAAATTCATGCTTGTAACATGTTTATCACACCTGTGAATCATAAATAAAAAGGCATTTATTAACCCTTTATAAACTATTTATAAATGTACTCTTAATACATTGTGAATTCCAGCTATGGGCATGTTTAGGCTCAACTCTCGCTAATGCTGTGTTACTTCAAATACGTATTAACTGTGACAATACTGCAGCCATATTTATGGACACCATCCGTGTGCTCAGTGCTTTGCAAGTACCTAGTATAACACAAATATTCCTGAGTTTAAACACAGACCAAACCCTTTCGACAGCAACTGCCCCGCTCAGGGGGCTAAGCGAAGGTTGATGCCGGCATCTTGCAGAGGTGGGTTTTTAAAGCTTGCTTGGAAGACGTATGTTGTGAGGAAGGGCTTGAAGGGGCGGGCAGGGTGTTGTCTGATGTATGAGAGGAGGCAGTGGTAGAGAAGGTGAGTGGCATAAAGGATGGCATGGAAGAAAGACAAGAGCAGGGGAAAGAGGAGCCAAGACATAAGCAAGAGCTGATTTGCACAGGGCTCTCTTATCTGTGTTTCCATTGCAGCCCTACAGCCTATATTTTCCCAGGTTTCTATGCCCACACGATCCCATTTCACAGATGGGCTGCCCAGCACCGACAGTGCTGCAGATGGGCTCTCATTTCCCATTGATTAACCATAGTCCCCTCTACTCAGGGTCTGTAGTAGGTCCTAGCCGGGGCTCGACCCTTCCGGGCAGGAGGGGAGCCACACCGACTCACTACTCTGGGAATAAGCAGTCAGTTAGTCCTGAAACTCCGGCTCTTTGGTGCAGAGTCGGAGCAACCACAGTTAAAGCTCAGGAGCCCAGGCCCTGGATCAGGGCGGGGCAAACGCAGTTAGCTCAGACCCTTGCTTGCTGGGCTGAGCGGGCAAATAGTTCAGAGCCCAGGCCCTGGATCAGGGCGGGGCAAACACAGTTAGGTTCAGGTCCTTATGGCAGGGGCTGAGCGGGTAAATAGTTCAAAGCCCAGGCCCTGGATCAGGGCGGGGCAAACACAGTTAGGTTCAGGTCCTTATGGCAGGGGCTGAGCGGGTAAATAGTTCAAAGCCCAGGCCCTGGATCAGGGCGGGGCAAACACAGTTAGGCTCAGGTCCTTATGGCAGGGGCTGAGCGGGTAAATAGTTCAAAGCCCAGGCCCTGGATCAGGGCGGGGCAAACACAGTTAGGCTCAGGCCCTTGTTGCAGGGGCTGAGCGAGCAAACAGTTCAAAGCCCAGGCCCTGGATCAGGGCGGGGCAAACACAGTTAAGCTCAGGCCCTTGTTTGCAGGGGCTGAGCGAGCAAATAGTTCAGAGGCCAGGCCCTGGATCAGGGCGGGGCAAACACAGTTAAGCTCAGGCCCTTGTTGCAGGGGCTGAGCGAGCAAACAGTTCAAAGCCCAGGCCCTGGATCAGGGCGGGGCAAACACAGTTAAGCTCAGGCCCTTGTTTGCAGGGGCTGAGCGAGCAAACAGTTCAAAGCCCAGGCCCTGGATCAGGGCGGGGCAAACACAGTTAAGCTCAGGCCCTTGTTTGCAGGGGCTGAGCGAGCAAACAGTTCAAAGCCCAGGCCCTGGATCAGGGCGGGGCAAACACAGTTAAGCTCAGGCCCTTGTTTGCAGGGGCTGAGCGAGCAAATAGTTCAGAGGCCAGGCCCTGGATCAGGGCGGGGCAAACACAGTTAAGCTCAGGCCCTTGTTGCAGGGGCTGAGCGAGCAAATAGTTCAGAGGCCAGGCCCTGGATCAGGGCGGGCCAACACAGGTAAGCTCAGGCCCTTGTTTGCAGGGGCTGAGCGAGCAAATAGTTCAGAGGCCAGGCCCTGGATCAGGGCGGGCCAACACAGGTAAGCTCAGGCCCTCGTTTGCAGGGGCTGAGCGAGCAAATAGTTCAAAGCCCACGCAAGGCACGCCTAGGCTTGCTGTAGCCGAGTGTCGGGTGAGGGGGATGCCTGCCACCCGTGAGTGGGGGTGGCAGGGGGGAACGCAGGCCCACCCACTCCACTGCGTTCCAGCCCGGGGCCCTAACAGCGGTTGCTGCCGCTGCTGGTCAGTGGGGTATCCAGACCGCAACACACTGACATAGGCTCACATTCAGTTGCAGCCGGACCGGGGTCGGCTATCCCCGGGCCACTTCCGTGATCCCCCTCAGATCCTACCTCGCTCGTCGCGCCGGGCTCAGGCCAGTCCACCTGCATGGGCTCCTCTGGGCCGGGGCTCGGTGGCAGGTCCGGTAGCTCTGCCGGGAAGTCAGGCCAACGGTCCCCAGGCGGCTCCTCTGGGTAGCAGCAGGGGCGGAGGGGTTCGGGTCCAGTCTCACCCTCAGGGTTAGTGGGGTCCGGTTCCCAGGGGTTCTCCCAGTGGCGGGCGTGAGCGGGCTCCGGCGGCTCCTCTTCGTAGCGGGCCCGGGGTAGCTCAGGCCAGCTAGGGTCTTCAACGGTCTCCTGGGCAGGAGCTCCCGGCCGCACGTCTACTCCCTGCGGTGGCTGGGCTCCAACTGAGCTCTGGCGGCCGGCCTTTATACTTCCTGTCCCGCCCCTTGACTTCCGGGGGGCGGGGACAGGCGGTGGTGGTCCCACCCACTCTGGTGCCGGCACGTGGGCTCCCTCTTCTGGACAGGAGGGGAGCCACACCGACTCACTACAGGGTCCTAGACGAGCTGTATTTTATCCTCTGAGTAAATGGGGCAAGACAAGTGATTAGCTGTCTCAGGAGCCCTTAAGGGAAGCTGTTGCTGGCAGGGGCAATCGAATGCTATCCCAGTAAAACAAGGGGAACAAGATGTGATAGCCATATCATCTCCAAATAGGCTACATGCAAGCTATTCATCCTCCCCTCTGGGGGCCTGGCTTTGTTTGAGCAAGATTATGAACTCCCTTTCGGAAGAGCTTCATCATTTCCACATATTTCCCATTGGTCATGGGCAGGCAGGATCAATAGAGTTATAATCCGAGAGACAGCTGCAAACACAAAAGTTCCTAATGAATTTCAGACCAGACAGTCAACCCCAACACATAGCCCGTCAGCTGAGGATTCATGCAAAGCCATCACTCCAACATGCCTAAAATTTCCCCATGGAGGGGAGGGCTAGATGTGAGAAAGCATCAGATAGCTCTTGTTCCATCTCGTAGTTCAGCATTATCCCCAGCGCAATTATTCCACCAGACAGTGCCGCCTTTGATCGAGGGAAAGAAAGGGAAGAGGGGAAAAAGGAAGCATAGAGCTTGAACAAAGGGACAGGGTAAGAAGGTTTGCAAAAAGGACTATGGGAACGCCCTTGGAATTGTGACTCAGGTGCCTGGCGGGGGAGAAACTGCAGACATTTACGTAGGAAGCAGGCAGTCACTAGCATTAGACTGCATTCTCCATTAAAGCTAATTCACAAAGGTAACTGCTGTTGCCATCTTGGTTTTTCAATTCTTACGCCTGACTCCGCTCTCCTCTAGCGTACTTAAGCATCTACTGTATCAACATGCACCTCTTTGGAGTCTTGGACACACCACAGCCCTACAGGATGGGATTTTCAAAGCCACATAGGGAATCTGGGCACCCAATTCCCATTAAAATTAAAAGTGCATCCAAATCTCCCAGGCAGCTCTGAAAAAATCCGGCTGTGCTGTACTGTACTGGCTTTGTATGAATGTTGCCCTCTACTGCATAGCCCACAGACAGCATAAAGTGTATATATATATATACACACACACACACACGCTTCATCCCCACTAGAAGCACTTTGTTGGTACAGTAACTCAACCAGCAAAGCACTCCTATTGTAGATCTAGACCCTATCAATAAGGATATTTTTAATGCCATAGTAGATCAGATCGCATAGCTAGGTTTTCTACCATTTCTGCCCTCATAAAAGTTTACAAACGATGTTACTTATGGGAATGGATCAGTGGGATCAATAACTACACTGCTGTGGTTTGTACTGAGCTAATGAAAGCATCCAGCACTGTGAGGCATGAGCTCCGCTTCCAAACACTTTCAGCTGATTGACTTCAGTGGATGGTGCCAGGACTGTAGGTATGGGCAATAACTGCAGGATGTGACACTAAATTCTCCGTCCTTATTGCTACCGCAGCTGGCCCACTGGGTGTTAGTGTCAGGTTCAATCCAAAGGGCCCAGGGAAGATGAATTATAAAATAATATAAATTCTTTGGCCTTCTATACCACTGTCCAGCCAAGCCTCTCAAAGATCTTCATTAACATTCATAACAGACATCCCAGGAAGCAGGATAACTATTGCATGGAACTGTTTAGTGTGCACCACTGCCCTCTACTGAATGGAATTGGAACTGCTGACATATGTATCAAAGGCCCTATACGGCTACTGGGTAAAAAGGATTCCCTCTCGCTCAGGTAGCAGGAAGCTGTACTTCTGGAGGAAATGCATCTGAGTTCTAGCTTTGTTGTTCCTGCGAAGTTCTGAGTGGCCAAAGAGCACGACAGAGTGACAGCGTGATCACAGGTCTGTTCAAGGGTTAACCTTATGAAGAAAATTAAGCACTGAACAAGTGAATCGGTGGCAGAGCCAGGAGTAGAACCCCAGGAGTCCTGACTCTCAGGGCTTTGCATTGAGAGCACACAGCCTCTCACCTCACTGGGTGATATTTATCCACTTTATTGCATACGTCTACTGGCCTCTCCTTGCCCTTGGTTGAAAGATTCATCCCCACTTTTTGAAAAAGCTCTCAATGGCATTTGGAGGGTGGGGAAAGAGGTAATTCATTCTGTAGCCAATCCACATGTCTGTGTCTGGAGCTTCACCCTTGCTAAAAAGATTGCCCGTTTTGCTTCCCACAGTCCTGTGGCTTCAGAGCAAGGTTAACTATGAGGAGCATCTGGGAATTTGGCAGGATCCCTTCCTGGCATACGAGGGTCATGTTGAACATGTGCTGTCTGCAGTTGGTACAAGACTTAATGCTCTTTGTCATTCTGAGTGCTGCCTAAGTGCCCGTAATAAGAAACAGGTTGCCCAACAATTCCTCCTTCCTGTTATTGATTATGGGGAAGTAAGACACTGTACAGCAGCAGCTGCCTTTCACTGGCTGGATATCAGATCTAACAAAGATTTGCAGGTTCCTTCTCTCATGCGGCTATTATGCTACACACCACGAGGACGTCTGCACACAAGCTCAGTTGGCCAAGACCTTCCACACGTAGGGATTTCCATTCCTATTTCAAATGACCATGCATAAGGGAATAGGAGCATACTCTAGAAACATCTCAAACCACTGGTCCATGTAACCCAGGACCCTGTCTCTGACCATGGCTGGCACCTGATACTCTAGAGGAAGGTTCAAGAGAGCCCATATTAGAACAATTCTTAATAATAAACCCACGTGGCAAGCTTATGCATCTTTATCTTAGCTAGTGTAAACATAGCTGGTATCCACAGTATTCTCAACAAGCTCCACACAGGAGTAACTGGATGCAGTTCTATGGTCTGTGTTGTATTGGGGATGACAGAGTAAATGAACTAATAGTTTCTTCTTGCCTTAAAACCTATTAATCTAGATATACACTGACCTAATGCTTTATTGAACCCCATTAAAACTGGTTGCTTCAGTAATCTCTAGTGCAAATGAGTTCCATGGTCTAATTATGCGGGGGAGGGAGCAGGGGAGAATAGCCTTGAATTAGTTTGAAATGTAATGGCTCTTTTAGTACTCCACTTTGGGTTCTCCACTTGTATCATGACAGAGGATGAACTTTCCTCCCTTATACTTACCAGCATTCATTATATTATAGTAGCAACTGAAATCAGGGCCCCATTGTGTGCGGTCCTGTGCATGCACAGAGTAACAGACAGTCCCTGCCCCAAACTGCATACAAAGAATAGGAGAAATGAACTATTATCCACTTTTACCAATGGGGAACAGAATGGGAATGAAATTTTCCCATCCTCACACAGAGAGCCTGGGACAGAAGCAGGGGTTGAACCTAGATCTCCTGAATTCCAGGCTCTTAAGCACCAGATTTTCTCCAACCACTCATTCTTTTACATTCCTTTCCCTGTCTCCTTTTAGTCATTCTTGTGGGGCCCAGAAGCCACCCAGGGCTCAATCATTTTTGCTCAACATTTTCCAAAATCCTCCACCCAGATCACGCCTGGAAAATTGCTACCTGGAAGGTAAGAGCTCTGAGTAAATGAAACCAGGGGAGTTTGAACAGAAATGCTTGGGCAACTTTATGCTCTATGATTGTCACCATTTTTAAATGAGCTGCTGCTCCAATTTTTATTAACAAATGGCTTTCATAATAAACATGATTTCTCTCAGGAACTTTACCAGGGCTTAGCATGTGCCAAGATGAATTGGAGAAATTGTGGCTCTCCCAAGGGAAAGCTTCTATAGATACACACATACACGTATATACGTACATATCTATTCATAAACACTACCAGTTTCTGTGTTTGTCTGGTAGATGAAGCCGGCACCGAGACACGGCTCATTTTGCCAAGCTGTCACTCACTGTTTTGTTCATTATCAGGAAATGAACTCCATTCCCAAGCATCCAGGGGACAGAGAGTAATTGGGTTCTCTGAAGCCTTTTCACTTAATTTACTCAAGTTCTATTTATTTCTTACAGAATTAGGTTTTAGCGGCTGATAGACAGGACATCAGGAAAAAAATGAAGGCAAATGGATAGGATAATAAACTCGGATGGAGAAAAATGATCTCTCTCACTCTCTCTACATATCCATCCTCTTTTCTTTCCTTCCTCTCCCCTCTTTCTTTGCAGAGTCAACCACATCTTTGCTATGAAGAGGGATCCCTGTGTACAAGTACCTGGATTCATGAGAAGTAACGTTATTATCCAGGTTGCATCCCAAGATGAAAATAGTCAAAATTCAGAACTTAGATAGTATGGTGATAGGTACTGGAGAAAACCCTAAGACATCAGACAGGGTACATCAATGAACAGAGACAAGATAGATCAATAGATACATAGATAAAGAAAGAGAATACTTCAAGAGGAAGAGAGGGTGGGTAGGTAGGTAGATAAGTAGATAGATAGATAGGGTGTATGGCAATAGATAGATAGATAGATAGATAGATAGATAGATAGATAGATAGATAGATAGATAGATAGATAGATGACTGAACAAAAGAGAAAGCCCTGGACTTTCTGGGTACTGGATTTGGTCTTTATGTGATTACTGCTGGTTAAACCCTCCCTCTAAATCCCCTTCCAATAAATACCCTATGCCATGCATGCTACCTGATGCTTGGTGGTGAAGCATGACCCCAGAGCAGCAGGGAAAAGACAGAAACAGAGTACCTACTTGTGACCCTACAGCTCTACTTGTTGTATGATATTAAATGCTAAAAGGAAGGGGTCACAGTTCTAATAATACTTTGTACCTCTCTAGCACCTTCCACTCGTTAAATATTGACACATATCCAGGAGCTGTTGGTTGTCACTGTGCTGAGCACCACAGCTGCTTGGAAATTCATGGCAACAGCCAGGATAGACATCAGATCCTCCTATTCCAAAAAAAATGCAAGCACCTACCAGATGTGCTAAAGTAGAATCACCAGCCACCTGGATCACTGCGTTCCCCTTATAGAACTCTGCAAAGCCAGCCAATGAAGTTGGGCTGCCTGACCGATTCCAGTTTCAGCACCATCTCAGCAGAGTCTCTGCCTAGACCGATTGGATCCCACTAGGACCTTGTTCTGGGCATGCAGAGCAGATGTGAACACAGGGTGCGCTCTATTTTCAAAAGCCACATCTGAACCTCGCCTTGCTGTTAATAATTATTTGTACTGCAGTAGTGCATAGAGGGTCTGGTCAGAGACCAGGACGCCACTGTGCTAGAAGGGTGGTTGTGTGTCTGCTTATATATAAACAATACACGGGGAGTGGGGTCGGGAGATACAAAGGACTTCACCCTAGACACCTCTGTAAACCAATAGGTGGGGCTGGTGTGGTGGTGCTTCATATAGGGAATGGGTCACAGAACTCCAACAGATTATTATTAGAGGACAAAAAGACTCAATCCCCCACCAAACTGTCCACCCGCCACCAGCAGAGAGAGGGGAAAATCACAGGTTAGCTAATTAAACCTTGTTATCTCTGCCGTGGCAGGCGAGGACCAGCTTTCCTGAATTGAGCACAAGCCGCTTGCCTCTTCAGTTCTACGCCAGTCAGTTGTACCAGCTGGGAGTTCACGCTCTTGAATCGTCTCCCTGCAGCGATGTTCCCCAGCTGGGCAAGAAACGCACCAGCATGAAAGGGAGTCTCTGGGCAGAGACTGAAGAAGCCGACGTGCTTCTTAAAGGATCTTAGGGAGGGTTTTGCATATTAAATGAGGGAGGGAGGGTGAGTCGGCAGGGCCAGAGAGCACAAGGTGAAACAGGGCATTTAATAAAACACAATCAGAATTAGATGGTAAGAAACAGTGAGAGTGTTCATCATCAGTGAAGAAGGTAGAGACACAGGCCTATTCCCCTGCCACTTACAGGCCCAAGCTATGCAGGCCCTACATGTAGCAGCAGCAGGAACGGGCAGTTCCCATCTAGACCTAGGTAAAGGAATCAGATTCTATGTTTGGTGCTCGGAGGGGAGTTACATGGCTGCTAGCACAACGCTTGGAGAAACAGGACCCCTGGGCTCCCAGGAAGGCGTGTAGGGCCTGGTGGTTAAGTGCAAGGACCTAGGCTATCCAAAATACCCTATATGTATAACTCAGTAACATGAAGCAGCTGCTTTCGGTCTATGAGAGATTCAAATGGCATCTGGGAACTGAGCAATCATCTTTCCTGAAAGCCAAGGTCCATGAAACCCACACGGTACCAACACCGTGGCTCTGTCTGAAGAAAGGCCATGTCCCGGCACGGGGGCGGGGACCGAAGGAAGTGCACACATGGCTTTGACTCGGCCTGTGGCCTCATAAATTATGCAGCTGTCTTCATCCATTATTCAGCATAATTTATTTTGAACATTTAGATCAGCAATTTGCGGGTGTAAATTTAAAAAAAAAAAATCTGAAAACCTACAAGCAAGAAAGGAAGGCAGAGGAGAGGGGAAATGCTCGACTGGACAATCAGTCATTAATCAGATACGGGCTGTGAGATGACAGGAAGAAAAGGTGCGGCTGGGAAGCCATTTCAAAGAATAATAAAAGCTCCAGTTTCCCTGCGTTCCTCATGGGTGGGAGTTTGGGGGAATCAGATAAAGAAATCGACGTCCACGCAGAGCGTCTCAGCACTAGATATGGATTTAGTTCCTCTCACCCACAGATTCTAAAGCACTTGAGATGCTAGAGCTGAGCAAACCACCTCTTGGGTTGAGTTCTTAAATGAATTTGCTACCCTCCCATTCACGCCCCCTTCTGGGCTTACAGTCTACAATGGTAGGAACAATCCCTGCTTGTGCCCGGGAAGCCCATTTCAGAGCCATGTGGGGGACTGCTTGGGAACACCACATTTTACACTGGCAAACGGTAGCATTTTGCACTGGGAAAGCTTGTACGCTTATCCAGTCAGGGGGCAGAAATAATGCCATGTGACTTGTATGGCTAATCCAAATTAGCCAACACAGCTTGCAGAGTGAATTAAGAACGGTTTGCAGTTAACCCTGACTGTTAAAAAGTTTGCAATACGCGTATATCTTCCTCGAGTCATTTCCAATAAGGAATACTTTTAAGGAAACAGCAACCTGGCTATGGACATTCCCCAACCTGAAACAGGATGAATTCAATGAATAAATTGCTCAGCATGAATTATTTGCTCAATTCGAATACCTACAGAGTCACGGAGAACCAGCCACGGTGTTAGAGGAACCCCACGAGCCCACAGAGAGCAGCACAAGAGTGAAAGGACGAAGGGGAGAAAATGTTGTCCAAGAAGAACAGGGCAAATCTTCTACCATTATGAAAAATGTCACAGAGTCTGTCTAGCGCAGGGTGGACATGCCCTTGCTTTGCAAGGTCTCGTCTGAAAGACTCACCCCACAGCACTCAATTATCCGCCTCGGAAAGGGTAAAGGAGCGAGCCAGCTCTGATAGGATTTCAGTCTGTAACTACTAAGCCCCCAACTCAGCATGTGGGAGATGTACAGAGGGCAGCTTTGAAATGAGACAAGCTCAGCGGGGCTCCTGCCAGTTTGGCCTGGAGAAGCTTGCATCCCTCCCTGCCTAGAGACCTGGACAGAGGCACAGGTTTGGTTCCCAGTTGCATGCAGCACTGTGCACTGGGACACTCAACAAAACCATGCTGAGGAGGAGGAAGCTACTGATGCAGATCCCAAAGGCCAGGAGGAGGAGGTGGCGGGCAGGGGAGAGAGGCTCTCAAAGGAGGAGGGAGTAGCTGGAAGGTCATGGGCCTACAATACACACGCACATAATGATAAGTACCCTGACCTTATGCCCAGCTTCCCAAACCATCCTGCATGCCCGACACTCCTATGCGTTCCCAATGTGGAGTCCTAGCTAGCAAATCCCCCTAGAACAAAGCCCCCTTTTTGCTTGGGGTTTGGCCTCACTGACATTAGCGCAAGCCAGGCATTTGTCCCCTGCACTGAGTGACATTGGTCATCCCCACGCTATTTAGACCCATGCTAGCGTCTGCTCATCAGGCAGCAGACGCGATGCTCTGTCGCTGCGGGAAGAGGCCATGGAGCCAGGGGGCAGGCTGAGGGGTGGAATGACCAGCAATGGGGCCTGCATTCTAAACCCGGAAGGGCTCCCCCTCCTCACACAGCCAATACCCAGCGCAGTGTGGCAGTGCGTCTCGTGAGCAGTACAAACGGGCCTCCATTCCCTGTGGGTATCTGCCCAGGGTACAATGCCATGCCCCACACCCAGACGTGACAATGTCACAAACAAGGCAATGGCATTACTGCACAGCGCAAAGAGGTGGCACAACACCCCTCACTTGCCCGAATCTCCTTGCACACAGCCAACGTCAAGTCTGTGAAATGTGAGCTTTTGCTCGCTCTCCTTCCCACTCTGTGGCAAAGTGACACCCCCCTGGAGGGGTTTCTGGTGCATCCTCCAAGGGAGACAGTCTCTGTGTTCGTGGATTCCAAACTTCCACCCTTGAATAACTAGGATAACGCTTGGCAGCTTTGGGGCAGCTCCCCTCTTTGCTTCTCAAAGTGCTGGGCAGGCTTTAATTCCTACTCACAGACCTGCTGCGTGGAAGGGGCCTTGTCTTATTATAGCGTGCGGGGGGGTGGGGAGGTGTTAGAGGAGTATGGGAATCGCAGGTGTATGTGGTGCCGGGGGAATGTTTATAGCGGAAACATAACTGCAATTCTCTGGCAAAATCAATATAAGTTTTGTTTTGTATCCTTCAAACCTGCAGGGGACCGTTGGATCCAGTTATGAAGAGCACGTTTTGTTTGCAGAAGAAAAAAAAGATGTTTCTATTGTCAGCTTATTAAGGCACCCGAGGCTCTCACTAAAAAAACAAAACACACACACACACACTCACACATTCTCTCTCATCCCCCCGCATCAAGGAAGTCACATAAAAGCAGAATATTAGCATGATAACCTTTGTCATGCCTGGTCATTCAGATTGATGGGGCTGACATCTCGCCAAACAGCCCTGAGACGGCTATTAAAGTCCGAGTGGAAAGTCAGGCCAGCTTAGTCTGGGAAAACCACCACCATTATCAAGCTGGAGACAATTTAGTCAATCTACAACACTCAGCTCTAGCTTTCCAGGCCAGTAGCTTTGGAATGGGAGCAAGTGGGAAGGAGAAGGGGGCAATCAGTTTGTGAGATCCTTGTCCAAACAAGAGAACATTGAAATGGGGAGTAGAAGGTCCAACGTTTGATAACTTTGCAGCTGCTGCCTGATCTGGGCTGGAACCAGCAACTTTGGTGAATGAGAGGTATCGTGGGGACATCAGTCCAAGCAACAAGGTTGCCCAGTTCCCAGGTCTTGACTCCCTCAGCTCTGTCTGTCATGGAGGCAGTTTAGTTGGGCTCCACAGAAGCTGAAGAGCAGCAGGAGGAGGGGGGAAATATTAGGTAGTTTGCAGGCACCGTGCAATGCGTGCACCCTGCTGAGAGGTCACCGCGGACAGGATTGGCTGGAGACAATGATGTCCTGGAGTGACTCATTACACCAGCTGCCCGGGAAGAGCTTCTGTGCTCTTGGTTAGCCATTTTTCAAGCTGTCACCACTGATTCCATAACAAGTTAGCAAAGTCCCCTTTTCTCTGGATAATCCCAGAGGTGAAGGTGATTCGCTGGGCATAAGTATTACAGATACAAATGGTCCATCTCCAGGGGACACAACACGCTGAGCCCAGTTACCACTAGCCCGGAAGATGAAAAAAGGTTTACTCGATTTTTCCATTATTATTTTGCGTATCCATATCAGAGACCCATCGAAGTTCTGTTTCCAACCAAACATGCTTTTCTCCTCTATCTCACACCACCTCACTTGCAATGGAGCCTTCTTTTTCCCAGCTTCTGGGAACCTCTACATAAACTAAGCTGACTTTCAAAACTTTAATGGGCCCAGATGGTTCCATAAAATGTAAATACAGTAATAAAAATACAAGTAAAACCCTCCTAGTAATTAACATTTGATTTATGCTGTCCAGAGAGGATTCAACTGAATTACACTTAACCCAGCGAACTTACCATCCTGACTCTGCAGATGTGCCTGTAAACCTTCCTTGTTCCATTCATCTACCTCAAGAGATCTCTTTGGGGGTCTCTCCTGACCCATCATCCCTGTGATCCTCCAGCCCATTTTAAAGGGTAGAGTTGCACTGAAGGTACTAATGACAAAGTGAAATTAATTAACGATGTCTGGTTCCTCCTCAAAAAGGTGAAGGGGCAGTGGAAGAGCTGTAATAGAGTTTTTGTAAATGTCAATTTAGCAAATGATTTTCTTCTCCGGGGTAAACGGTTTTGGCCAACCACAAAAAGAAAAGACAAAAAGATGGGTTCACCACATTTGCAGAGCAGCATGAAACTTGAAAATATTTAAAGCCAGAAGGGAGCTCCATTGTCACCTACTCTGACCCTCTGCATAACCCAGGCCATAGAATTTCACCTGGTAATTCTTGCAGTGGAAAGAATTATCCTTCCCTGCTGTCTCTGTGAACACTATTGAGCCAATAGCTTGGTGCTTTTTCTTTTGGATTCAGACAGACATTTCCTTTGGCTTTGATTCATAGCACTGCACACTCTCACTTGCTCTGAGTTGCCGGACTTACTCCTGGGGGAATTCTGTACCACCTCACATGCACAGAATTTATGTCCCTCACAGATTTCTTTGCTTCCCCACAGAAAAATGACTTTCTGACAGGGACACAAAGGGAAGCCACAAGAGCGGTCATACGACCCTTCCCAGCAGTATGTTTTGGGTGCTCAGTGCAGCCTGAAGAGAGGTAAATCACTGTGGGCCAGAGGTGGAACTGGAGAAGACCTGGCTGGTGGCTCCTACGCTGCTTGTGCTGGCTGGGTTGGAGAGGACAGGATTTCCTCTTCCCCTGCACGGCATCCGGGGCTATGTCAGACCCACCCCCAGATTTCTCCCCCAGCTGTAGGAAGTGCTGCAACTTCTCCCCATTCCTCACCCCATGCTTCCTGCACCCATCAATCTTTAGTTGCAGGGGGAGGGATCACTGTATAGGGAGTTGCTCCTCCACCCACCCAACCCCCTTGCACCCAGATCTCCTCATGTTCAGACCCTCCTTCCAAGCCTCATGCCCCCTGCACCCAGAACCCCCCCGATGAACCCCACTCCCCTGCACCTGGACCACCCCGCCAAGCCACCCGCACCCCAATCCCCACCCTACCAAACCCCAACCAACTGCACATGGATCCCCACCCCACTGAGTCCCCCACACCCAGACCCCCCTGCTGATCCCCAACTACCTTCACCTGGACCCCCAGAACCCCATAACAAGCCCCAGTGCATACAGATCCCTCCATACCCGGATCCCCCACTGAGCTGCCCACATCCAGATTGCCCCACACAGAGCCCTCTCAACCCACACCTGGATCCCCCCACACTAAGCCTCTTCACACTTGGATCCCGCATTGCTGAGCCTGCCTGTGCATCTGGCATGGAGAGGCAGGGCCCTGGGGTGTTTCTGAGGCAGGCCTAGTCCTTGCACTGTGACAGGGTTGGGTGCAGCCTCACCGCTAAGTCCGGGTCCCTGTGGGGAGCTGAACAGTGATCTCCCACAACTGTGCAGCCAGTGGCCTGTGCTCCCCAATGCCATGCTGGAGGCTCCACATTTATTTCACAAATAAAATTTGCAGAATTTTGCAGAATTTTAAAATATTGTACGCAGGATTTTTAACTTTGTGGTGCAGATTTTTTTTATTTTGGGGCGCAGAATGCCTTGGGAGTTACGGAATCCAAAAATGAAGGCAAAATTCAGTCAAAACAACAAAGCTTCACCTAGATTCACATATAAACCTTGAGGAAACCCATGTACATTGCACGATTTTGACACTAAACCACAAATCAACCTCATTTTATTCTACACTGGGCTCAAGTTTGCTTGAAATGGGAATTAGTTTCTGGAGATATGCCCTACCCCAAATTCTTTGAACTTGGGGAGAATCTGGATCCCAATAGTGCGGGCTGCATTTCCCATGCATTTCCCATTAAAAACGGTTTACCGAACCTTTGGTTCAAAGCAAACCCGAAGCCAAATGAACCTGATCATCAGGTTTTGATGTGACCATTGCACATAGCTCTAACAAATGCCTCTAAAACAGTGGTTCCCAAATGTATTTGATCGCGCTTCCCCTTTTTTGTGTCTGTAGTAGTTCATGTTCCCCCTCCTGCCACCCAAGTACCTATACTGATAAAAAACCCCATGCAACTTTCACTAAATATTAAATCAGTAAGGCATTGATTCAAACAGACCAACAATCCACTATAATAAGAGCAAACGCAAAACTACAATTGTGGTCGATGCTTACAATTAAATGTGCACACTGCATGTTAGTAAATGGATTTGTATAATGCTATGCAAGCTTAACAGAAATCTGTCAAAAGATATGGCGCCATTTAGAGTCAAACACACAGTGCCATCAGAGGGCCTGATATGTCTGGAGGAATCAGCTTTGCTAAGAAGATAAGAACATAAGAACGGCCATACTGGCTCAAACCAAAGGGCCGTCTAGCCCAGTATCCTGTCTTCTGACAGTGGCCAATGCCAGGTGCCCCAGAGGGAATGAACAGAACAGGTAATCATCAAGTGATCCATCCCCTGTCGCCCATTCCCAGCTTCTGGCAAACAGAGGCTAGGGACACCATCCCTGTCCATCCTGGCTAATAGCCATTGATGGACCTAGTCTATCTAGTCTGAATTTATCTAGTTCTTTTTTGAAACCTGTTATAGTCTTGGCCTTCAAAACATCCTCTGGCAAGGAGTTCCACAGGTTGACTGTGCATTGTATGAAGTTATTCATTGCTGCAGGTAAAATGCATGCAGTAAGTTATTTTTCCCCTAAAGCTTCTCTCATGCACCCAGAATATGTTCCGTGGCCCCCCACGGGGGGACTCCCTCCAGTTTGAGAACCTCTGCTGCAAAACAATGATCAATTATTCATGTATTCTCCAAATGACTCTAGTGATCAGGGTGGGGTGGGAGAAACTACAACCAGTGTATAAAGTTGCCAAAAATTGTGTGACGTTTCCTGCTGCAAAGATTGTGATAAGATTTGCAATGTCAACACACAGGCTTTTGTTCCTTCTTTGTTTTAGCTGGAGAATCCTATTCAACCATTAAGACAAAGCGGAGCCCTCTGTAGGTCTGTGGCCTAAGATGGATGCCGACAAAGAGCTTTCAGGGAGTGACACCCATCAACTCGACCTCTTTTGAGCTTTTTAATGCTGCCATGTTGTTGACACTGTTGCTTCTGGGTTCTTGAGTCTGAGAGAAATGGCTTTGAACTAATATGCCCTCGTGTGGCAAACAAATGACCCAAACAAGAGGAGCAGTGGTACTGAGCTGAAAGCCAATGTGCAAAGATAACTCCATCGTCTTGGTGGAAGATAATCAGGGCCTGGTCCAAAATCTATTGAAGTCAATGGGAGTCATTGCATTGGCTTCAGTGTAGCAATATGCAATACCTATTAAGCTCACTGCATGCTGCTGATGTGTCTTGACTGGAGTTGGTTGGGAATTTTACAACACAAAGGTTTTTTCCACCAAAAAATGCCAATTTGTCAAAATTGCTCATGGGAATGGGTCGATTTTGACAAATTTCCAGACCCCAAAAAAGCTGGAAAAAACTTTCAAAAGTGTTGACATTTTTAAAATGAAAAGTTTGGGTTTCTCGTCTCAAAACACTTTGAGTTTTGAAATTTAGCTTAATTTACACTGGGGAAAAAGTTTAAAAATAGAGAAAAAAAGAGCAAATCATTTTTTTTTTCAGTTTACAAAAAAAAATACATAAATCTGAGATTGCAGAGCCATTAGCCATTATTTTTGAAAACTCATGGCGATCGGGGGAGGTCCCAGATGACTGGAAAAAGGCTAATGTAGTGCCCATCTTTAAAAAAGGGAAGAAGGAGGATCCGGGGAACTACAGGCCAGTCAGCCTCACCTCAGTCCCTGGAAAAATCATGGAGCAGGTCCTCAAGGAATCAATTATGAAACATTTAGAGGAGAGGAAAGTGATCAGGAACAGTCAGCATGGATTCACGAAGGGGAAGTCGTGCCTGACTAACCTAATTGCCTTCTATGATGAGATAACTGGCTCTGTGGATGAGGGGAAAGCAGTGGATGTGTTATTTCTTGACTTTAGCAAAGCTTTTGATACTGTCTCCCACAGTATTCTTGCCACCAAGTTAAAGAAGTATGGGCTGGATGAATGGACTGTAAGGTGGATAGAAAGCTGGCTAGATCGTCGGGCTCAACGGGTAGTGATCAATGGCTCCATGTCTAGTTGGCAGCCGGTTTCAAGTGGAGTGCCCCAAGGGTCGGTCCTGGGGCCGGTTTTGTTTAATATCTTTATTAATGATCTGGAGGATGGTGTGGACTGCACTTTCAGCAAGTTTGCAGATGACACTAAACTAGGAGGCGTGGTAGATACACTAGAGGGTAGGGATCGGATACAGAGGGACCTAGACAAATTAGAGGACTGGGCAGAAAAAAACCTGATGAGGTTCAACAAGGACAAGTGCAGAGTCCTGCACTTAGGACGGAAGAATCCCATGCACTGCTACAGACTAGGGACCGAATGGCTAGGTAGCAGTTCTGCTGAAAAGGACCTAGGGGTCACAGTGGACGAGAAGCTGGATATGAGTCAACAGTGTGCTCTTGTTGCCAAGAAGGCTAACGGCATTTTGGGCTGTATAAGTAGGGGCATTGCCAGCAGATCGAGGAACGTGATCGTTCCCCTTTATTCGACATTGGTGAGGCCTCATCTGGAATACTGTGTCCAGTTTTGGTCCCCACACTACAAGAAGGATGTGGAAAAATTGGAAAGAGTCCAGCGGAGGGCAACAAAAATGATTAGGGGTCTGGAGCACATGACTTATGAGGAGAGGCTGAGAGAACTGGGATTGTTTAGTCTCCAGAAGAGAAGAATGAGGGGGGATTTGATAGCAGCCTTCAACTACCTGAAGGGGGGTTCCAAAGAGGATGGAGCTCGGCTATTCTCAGTGGTGGCAGATGACAGAACAAGGAGCAATGGTCTCAAGTTGCAGTGGGGGAGGTCCAGGTTGGATATCAGGAAAAACTATTTCACTAGGAGGGTGGTGAAACACTGGAATGCGTTACCTAGGGAGGTGGTGGAGTCTCCTTCCTTGGAGGTTTTTAAGGCCCGGCTTGACAAAGCCCTGGCTGGGATGATTTAGCTGGGAATTGGTCCTGCTTTGAGCAGGGGGTTGGACTAGATGACCTCTTGAGGTCCCTTCCAACTCTGATATTCTATGATTCTATGATTCTATGAAATAATCTGAGATTTGAAATTTTCATCCTGACGCAGGACGAGACATTTTTTTGAAATCTCAAAACTTCTCGCCTGACAGGAAAACGGTTTCCTGCCCAGCCCTAGTCCTGACCAGGCATTCTTAGGATGGGTTCTGCTTCCCCATTTTGGGGAGACTGAGGAGGGTTGATGACAGGAAACTGGGTCCTGCAGAATGCCCCAGAATGAGGCCAAGTCTGCAGGATAAATAATGATGTCACTGAGCCGATTTAAATCTGTTGCTTTAAAATATGCCAGTTCCTGCCTCAGCACTGCCTGGAGCATGCAGCACCCAGGCAGCAAGAGGGGAATCATATTAAAGTGAAAGCTCTGGTTTCTGAAACAGCCTGGGCACTCCAAATGATGTCACATGTCGAGGGCTGACGTTAAAGACTGATATTTCTTAACAACCAGCCCCCTCAGCCTCCTCTCTGAGAAAAAAAATGCCAGGCCTCTCCAGGCAGCACTACAGCCTGTCTACATGGGGACGCTCAAGAAAGTTAATCTAAATTAATTATTAAAATGGATTAATTAAGATGTATTAAGCCCCTGTGTGGACACTCTTCTTCAGAATTGAAGTGGCCTTCATTTGGTTTACTTAATTCGTGTAAATTAAGACCAGCTGAAGTAAGGTCCCTTTATATTCTGAATGAGAGCGTCCAGACAGAGTTTTAATGTGGTTTAACTAATCTCCTCTACATTCACTCCTTTCATTAATTCACATTAATTTTCCCTCAAACTCCTACAAACTTTGATGTCCACAGGAGTAGCAGGAATGGGCCCAAACTTTGGGGGGGGGGTCAGTTCCTGATGCAAAGTGTGCAGCTGGCTCCTAGCCCTATTCCGCTGGGGGACATTCATATCCAGACTCCAGGGTTTGGGCATCTCTGCTTCTTAGGAGACTCCTCAGTGGAAGCAGCGGTCGCAGTCACAATCTTAGGAAAGGGAGTGATAGTCTATCTTATACTGCTGCCCAGCACTGAAATATAAGTCCCCATTTTGACATTTGCAGGGTACCCCACACAACCGTATGCCAGTCATGAAAGGCACTGAAGCAATATCATGGCCATTAAAATTGCCTTGGATGAGCCAGATCACATTCTCCACTCAGGGTAGCAACACAGTTAGAAACTTCCATCTGTTTCAACTGTGAAAAAGTCCCCATTGGGGGTTAGCCAATATGTGATTTGTAACCTCATAAGCCAGTAGTGAGACCTTTTTTCCACCCAGTTATTGCCCAGAGAAATATCCAGTTCAAATACATTGCTTGAGTCTCCTTGAGTCCCCCAAAATATATAATCTGTCACTAAAATCAGTTTCTAACATAGGGTACTAACATAGGGGTGAGCCTCAGAATCACAGGCCTGGAAGCCTTACTTCATTATCCGGTAAACTGGTTAAAAGCCCAAGGTGAACATGAAATGGACACCAGCGTGGCTTTGGTAAAAATAAGCCATGCCTCTCCAATCTATCAGAATTCTTCGAGGAAGTCAACAAAATAGTGAATAAAGGCAAATCGGCGGCATTTGGACTTTCTGCGTGTCTTTGATAAAGTTACTCAGTTTAATAATTATTATTAATATTACAGTAGCACAAAGAGGCTGCCAACTGAGATCAAAGCTCCATTATTCTACACATGGGACAAATGCAGTGAGGCACCATCTCGGACCTGGAGACAAGACAGGCAAAGGAGAAGTAACTTGCCCAGGGCTTCAAAACCAGTAACAGAACCGGGGGAGGGATAACTCAGTGGTTTGAGCATTGGCCTGCTAAACCTAGGGTTGTAAGCTCATTCCTTGAGGGAGCCACTTAGGGATCTGGGGCAAAATCAGTACTTGGTCCTGCTAGTGAAGGCAGGTCCTTTCCAGTTCTAGGAGATAGGGTATCTCCATATATTAAAAACAAAACTCAGCTGTCCTGAGTGCCAGTTCTGAGGCCTAATCTACTAGACCAACGTCCTCTAAGGAAACCAGGTAGTCATGGGGTAACAATCATAGTTTAGAGATGGGCTGAGAGACAAAGAGCAGACAATAATGGCCTTTTTAAAAAAAATAACAAATTGATAGCTGCATGACCCAAAGATCTGTGCTGGGGTTGGTGTTATTAATGATGTGGAAACAATGGTGTCAGTATTGAAGCATCAATATTTGTGGCTGATCCAATACTACTTACATTAGTCAAGACATAAAAAGATGAGGAGGAATTCAAAATAATCTTAGGCAGGTGGCAGGTTGGTACCACAACGGCAGATGAAATTCAGCACTGACAGGTACAAGGTAATGCACATTGAAAGAAACAATTTCAACTAGTCTCACACATTGATGAGTTCAAACTTAATTGCAACCACTCAAGAAAAAACAGCCAGGCGTCATTGTGGACAGCTCAATGAAAACATCTACTGAGTGCACAATGGTGAGCAAGCTGCATTTAGAGAGGGACCGAGAACAATAAACTGAAAATATTATGATGCCATTATATAAATCAATGGTACGCCCTCGCATTGAATCCCCTGTTCTGTGGTGGTCAGAAATGGGCTAGGTACAGAGGAGGGCAAAAAAGAATAATTAGAGACACAAAAAGACTTTCATAGTGAAATTAAAAAGATTAAGATTGAATAATTAAGAGAAGAAACAAATAAGAGATGAAATGATAGAAGTACAACAAATAAAGACTGGAAACCAGAGGTTAGCGCTTTCCTTTTATGTATCCTTCCCATAATACAAGGACAGGGGAATATTCAATGGCATTGAAAGGCCACCAATTAAAAAATAAAAGCTCACCCCCTCATCATTCATAAACCACTTGTGGAATTCTTTGCCACGAGCTATTAGTGTGTCAGAGCTTAGCAGGTTTCAAGAAAGGATTAGACGTGCATATGAATAACATGAACGTCTGCAGTTAAACTACCTGCTGTAGGATAAAAATCTAGCAGCCACAAAGAACTTGATCCAAAGTCTACTGGAAGTAATGGGAGTCTTTCCACTGACTTGAATGTGTTTTAGATCATCCTCTAAGCCCTCATGATCCATCCAGTTTCTTGGGGATAGGACCACGTTTCTCTTTGGTTGTTCTCTATGGAGGCTTTGCACATTCCAGGCTCTGAATCATCTGGCATTAGCCACGGCCAAAGAGTGAACTAGAAGGACCACTGGTCTGATCTGGGATGGCAATCCCTATCTTCTTAGTAACAGGATGATTATGATAATGATCTGGCATTTCTCTATCACCTTCCATCCAAACATATCTCAAAGTGTTTTGTAAATTTAGTATCTGATTGTAAAGTGGGATTTCCAACAGTTCTCAGTGTTGGCCTGAGTCTGCTCCCAGCAAAGCTGACTGTAAAACTCCCAGCTGGCTCCAGTGGGAGCAGAGTAAAATCAGTGTTGAGTAATTTGGAAAATCCCATCCTATATATACACAGCACTGGCACCTTGCCCATCACTCTGGTGCAACCACCTCTGGGTGAAATGCAGCAGCTGGTCAATGGTTCACAGAAACACTATATAACTGTTTAATACAGGGAATGATGAACATATCCCAGGTCCAGTTGAAGTTACCAGGATGAAACTATGGAGACAGAACACAAATTGGACAATGGGGTTCACACCCTGCCCCTGCACAAAGAATCATGAAATCTTTAGGGTAAGTAGTCAATACTTTTATGTCTCATCTGAAAGGCAGCACAGCAAGCCCTTAGCTGCATATGGCATCAATGATTCAGTACTGACTCAGAGCAAAGAATCACTAACACCACTTCCTTCCAGCATCTGTGGTTTCATAGGAGGTCTCCCATCCAAGAAATTGACCAGGTCTGACTCCGCTTAGCTCTTGTGGGAGCTTATGATTTCATACCTTAATGGGTACATGGTTGCATAATATCTGTTGCAGAATCAGATTAGTAGGCTCAGTTTCCTTGCTCCTGCTGAATTACAGAGGGTGCAACCTGAAATGTTAATGCACTTCCACAGAAGGAGACAGCCCATGCTTTAGCACATGGGATGGGGAAAAGGCAGCAACCTTCACTTTATTGATTCCTAAACTGATGACAATCTTCGTTAAGAGGAGGGAAGGAGGAAGGGCACCACAGTGTGTGTTTAGATGGGCCTGTGATTCATAGCCACAATCTGCCACCACTCATAACCAGGGGCGGATGTGAAGGGCAATCTGAATGCATTTGGAAACAGATTTAATAATAAGGGGTTGTCTGCCTCAATGTGTCAAGCTATCTGCAAGTAGCGCAAAAGAATATCATAGAGCATGACATAAGGCAAAGCAATATAAGGTCATTTGCTTGGCTTTCCTCTGTTTTAAGGCATCACAACAGTACTTTTCAAACACAGCTTTTACAGAAACATGATCAGCTGCCTAAGAAACGGCTTGAGATCAAGCGTCTGATAGTCAAAATTAATCCCACGAGGATTAGGCACAATACATTCCCTTCTCTTTCCTCGGCTGACAGGCTGGATATATCTCTGTTCCATTAACTCCACTTCAAACCCTCCTTCCCCGTATACCACCAGCAGGCTTTCTTCACTGTCTCAGTGAGTTCAGCTCTCCCTTTTAGGATCTAGTGATGGACATTTAGGGCCTGTTCCCCCATTACTTACTTAGGCAAAGTTCCCTGAGAGGTTTCTGCAGGCAAAGTTCCTGCAGGATCTCACACTGCTCAGATTTCTGACTTCTAAGAAAGGCCAAGAGCCACAAAGTTTGGATGAGAGATCGAGGCTGCTCAGAATACTCTCTGAGAAATTCAGACCATGCAGAAATTCATGAAGTTTTCAAATTTGGGGATGAATCTACAAAAATGCAGGCGAGAGGGCTGAAGCGTGGGTTTTTAAAATAAATTTTCAATAACATTTCAAAATTATTATATCAACCAGATCTATTTATCAGGGTTCCTTTGGTAAACAAAATTTGCTGGGGGGAAAAAAGGGGCTAGTTCTTGAGTGATCTTGTTTTTACTCAGAAAGCTGGTATTTTGGATCAAAAGCCTACAAATGTTTCCAAATGTTGTGTTTTGCTCTTTCAGTCCCACTCCGATCAATTTTCAGTGCCAAACTGAGAACTCCATTTCCTGGTTAGTGATATTTCCTTTATCCATCACCACTCGGCCTCTGCAGCCTCCTAGCATAGAAGTTGCACACTGTGTTTCATGGGAACCGTTCTAAAGGAGGGTGAACATTATGGGGAAAAATTTCAATTCTGCTCCAGCTGAAGTCATCAGAAGTTTTACCTCTGACTTCAGGGGGAGCGGAATTAGGCCTCTACTGAATGCTTTTGAAAACCTCTCCCTAAAATGCAGCTTGGGGAGAGTGAGGTGAATTCTACATACAGGTTCATGTAGGGCCAACAAAAATTGCCAGCCATGTTCCAACCGCAGAATCTCTCTGGCTGGAAAGGACATAGAAAGATCTTGTAGATTTAGCAGTTAGGTAAAATCATCCTCTGAACAAATCTAATCTGGAAGTCACTGAGGGGGAAGGGAGCACCACAATGTTGATTTCTGCTGCCACTTTTCTTTCAACAGCTGCACTTCATGGTGCTGAACAAGTGTACAGATGCCCCAAATGCAGTCACTAGGTAGGTCTGGATGTACTTGGCAAATCTTGATGTTCCATCATAGAAAACTGCTGCTAGAATACACACAAGTATAGTCAGACCCCAGGGAAGATGTTAAGTTATGGAGGGAAGTTACAGTTACAAAATAAAAATGTTACTTATGAAATGATACCCAAAAAAAGATGAAATGATTTGGAGAACTGGATTTAACATTTCAAAACATGTAAACGTCTGGTAACAACTATCACCGCGGACAGAAAGTAACCCATCCGGTGCTGACTGCTGCAGCTCTGTATGGCTAAGGGAAATGTTTGTATCAACTCACGTGATGCTGAGAGGCAAAGCTGCCTAGAAATTGCAGAAGAGGGGACTGGAAATCGGGACTCAAATCCGATTCCAGGATCCGACCCTAACTAGGTGTGAGCTTGTGCAAGCCCTGCTCTGACCATAGGGTGATCAGATGAGAGGAAGAAAATATCGGGACACATGTGTGTGTGTGTGGGGGGGGGGGTGCCGGTGGAGGGGAGGGGGGGAAACACTGGAGTGCCGCAAAATATCGGGACAAATGCCTAAATATCGGGACGTCTGGTCACCCTATCTGACCATGTCACTATCTTTTTGAGCTTCAGTTTCCCCATCTGTAAAATGGAGAGGAAAACAGCCCCATGAACTTTTGAAAGCTTGAAATGAAAGCCATACTGTACAAGTGCACAACTTGTAATCTAGAAAGTGAACTAAGTAGAGAAAAACCAATGTTTACCTGTAACAATGATTTGCTACATCTCTTAACAGCAAGGAATAGAGGATTTAAGAGATCTGAGTACAGGACCATCTAGTCCAATATTTGTCTGCAAGACTGGCCAAACCCTGATACTTCAGAGGAAACTAGTGCCCTTCCTCACCACTTCATAATGCCACCATACAACACAGTATACAGCAAAAAACCTTCTTCCTGACCTAGCAACTATCCTGCTTACGCCCTGAAGCATGAAATTTGATGACTCTAACCCATATGCAAAGCGTTGGCTAGCTCCGGATGTTAACAGCAATCATAAAATTTAAAGCTGGTTGAAAAACCCACTTTTTCCCTGTGAAAATTTTCAAATGAAAAGTTTTCATTTTCATTTTTTGGTTTTAACTTTCAATTTTTGCATAGGAAAGATTTGAAAGTAAATGAAAGAAAATCTCCATTTCTAATCCAATAGACAGAGTTGGTATCGTTTAGATTTGAATAATAATTCTTATTGTCTTTCGGTTTTTGAAACATGGAACATTTTTGAAAATTGAAGCAAACCAAAACTTTTCATTCAAGGCTCAACAAAACATGTATTTTGTTTCATTTTGAAATCTCCTATGGGGGGAAAAAAATCAAAAACCTTTTCCTGTGAAAATGTTTATTGTCGATGAACCCCCCGACATACACACCATTTTTCAGCGAAGAAATGTTTTTGCTCAAATAAAATTATGGAACACTTGTTTATGAAGCCAGCTGTGGTGCCTGCCTCTCTATAACATCCAGTGGGAGTGAACTGCCACCTGGTAACAATACATTACATAAACCACCATCCTTTAGCAGAGCGCTTGTACCTTCTCATTCAGGCTATGAAATGGCAACAAAATGGAGCCACTTGCTTACATTTAGCTCGCCCTGTGTAGGAAGTTCGGGAGAAAGACAGACCACGCTGCCTTGTTGGATTAGATCCGTAAGTACAACAGCAACAAAAATCAGTGAAAAGGTGGAAAAAATACACAACCTAACCCTCTGCCTTCTCCAAATAGGCCCTGCTGCGTCAAGTGAATAAAATTACCTTCTAATCAAATGCATCATTAAAAGTACAGACATTAGAACCTGGCACTGACGGCTTTATGAGTGAGGCATTTAAAGTTAATTAGGATATAGTGCCTCTGTAGCTAGTGTAGCATCCAGGGTGCACTTTGACTAAAGCTAAACATAGCAGTGTTCCATTGCCAGCATTACCATCCTGGGTCAGTTTGCGGGGCTGTGTGTGGTCCCTCAGCACTGCATCAGCACGTAGGGCTCATACTGCCAAATCCAGCCTGGCTTCTCTGCTGTACTCCCTCTAAGGTAACCAGCTGGCAACTTCAGGGCTAGGGCATCTGCTGGGATTGTATCATGCAGGAGCTGTTCATGCCACAGCTAGGAGAGAGAGACTGGAAAGAACATGGATATGTCAGCTGCCCTGGCTCTCATTTTTGGAGGAGCTGAATGAATCAGAGGGAACAAAGAAGTATTAACAAGCAAGCACCATTAGTTCGGCCCTCTCGACTATCCTTACAGCAACCCGTGGATTCATATCACCCACTGCTTCCACTCACAGCAGGCATTTAAGGCCATTTATACTGTCACAGAACTGAAAGGCTAAATCCATTAGCATTCAAACAACTCTAAACCACACAGCCTGGCTACAGGACAATTCAAACCAGTTAATTATACGGGAAGCCTTGCTGTGGCATGCAAAGCTCTGTGCATGTCCCATTGGCTCCGGGTAACAGAGCCTCAGGTTTCCACTAAAAAAACCACGAGAGTCAGGTTCTCCAACAACTCTAGCCGAGCACAAATCTCACGAACAACCATGAAGATGAGTCACACTCTGAGGGCCACCAATTTCTCCATGTACAGTAATCATGGGATGTCCCCAGGCACATCTGAGTGCTCTGCACAAATATGTTCTCTCCATACCCATCTAAGCTCACCCTCTCTACCCATACTCCGTACACCCGAGATTCAGGGACATTAGATATCTTGATGTAATCTGAACCCTCCCCATGCTGTAGTCATACACACCTGATCTGGACAAGTCCGTGGGTCTATCTACACAGACCTGACCTCAACATCCATACACACCTGATCTCAACACGTACACACCAAAAGCTCTAAAACATCACAGCTGTCCCACTACAATGCCAACAGCCTAGTCAACTTCACAGAGGAGCCCTTTCCCACCACACCCTCAAACAAGCAGGTTAACATAAAATACAAACCCCTCACATTCTTAGCTTACTCGGGAGCCTCAGAGGGATACAGAAAATCCCACTTAATTACAATATGTAAGTGAAATAAGGACATTAGACAGCAAGATTTAAAAATATCAAAAAATGTTTCAAAATGATTATTACTGCTCTTACAAATAAACAGGTGTGTGATCTCAAGAGGGTAGAAGGACAACATTTTAATGACTCCAACTACAAACACACCCTGGTGTCTTGAAACAACACAGGAAAGTCACAGTGGCAGCCAGAGACACATGATGCTGCAGCCAGTCATACCGGGAACAGCCCTTTGGAATAAGTTTGGTGGGCTTGATTTTCAGAGGTGCTAAGCATTGGTTGCTCCCAGTGACTTTAGCTGAAGTTTTGGGTGCCCAGAGCTCCTAGAATCAGACCCAATGCCTTGCTTTAAGGCAGGGCAAGAAGGTTTTACAGGGATTTACACAATAAACTATCTCCCAGCTAGAGTTGTGTGGATAATGGATTTTCCAGTTCATTGGCAATTCCAAAAGGCACAAACAACAAAAACTGTTTTGGGTCAACCCAACGTATTATTTTTCAAAATTTTCAGCAAATCAAATAATAATAAATAATAATTTGGGGATATGTGAAATGTTTGGGGTCAATTTTGAGCATTTTAAAATGTTTGATTTTTTAAAAAATAAAATTCAAGGCAATTTTGAACCAAAACAATTTGAAATGTTGCAGCAGAAAAATGTTGCATCCAAATGAAATGGTTTGGATTTTCAGATTTGTTCTTTTGTTTTTATTCCAAATAATTTGGCTAAACTGACAAATCCAGAAAACATTTCTCTCTCTCTCTCTCTCTCTCTCTCTCTCACACACACACACACACAGAGGTTTTGTATGAAAAATTTCACCTAGCTTTATGCTCAGTTCCCCCAAATCAGTAACTTTCCTGGACAGAGCGGTGGAAATCAGCTGCTATTCCCCTTCACATTCTGTGACTATGGCTTTGACATTCCCCTCTTGAAACATGCCAGCAAGCTGACAATGGATCTATTTCCTGCTTCATTATTTTGTATTTTTACATTATATTATATATACTATATATATAGGGAACATTTTAAAGAAATAATTGCTAGTGATTCAGCTGTATTGTGCACAGGATAGAGTGACTTGAAAACTAGTTCATATTCTACCACAATTTTCTCTTAACTTGGCACGTAGTGACTAATCACACATTGCAACAGAAGACTGACCTGATGTCATGGAAGGCATTGGCTCCCTCTACTAGACTATCAATAGTATCGTATGATATGGAGGAAGAGAGTTACTGAGCTGGCTGGGTAAGTGGATGTGTGTCTGGGCATGCCCACACACCGAGGGATACGGCTCCTCCCAGCAGGGATGGACCCAGGCCTCAGCAAGTTCAGGTGTGTGTGAGTGTTATCCCGACTGCGTGCCATGCAGTAACTATCCGTGTGGACCCTCCTCCCGCACATGAGAAGTTCTCTAGTTCACTTTTGAACTACTCTGCTTTGAAATGGCAGTATGGCCACACACACCAGGGAACTTTTAGTGCACGGTAGCAGGGTCCACACGGATAGTGGTGCGCTGCACACTATCATGTTCTACATTTGCACCCCAGCTTGCCACACACTAACTCTCCACGGAGACAACCCCACGTACACTTTGGGCAGAAAGCGATACTCTTTTTGGTCAGCAGGTGCAGGAGGGGAGGTGCGTCTGCACCTTCTTCTAAACAGATGATGTGCTGCTGTTAAACCAAGCTGGTGGCAGTATTCGAGGGTTAGCAGGGCTGCGCGGAGGAACCATGATGTCACACCACAATATAATGTGGCCGTTCTAACAACAGAAAAGGCCAGATGTGAACGCACGGTGGCCTTTTGCCTCTCTAGCTCTGTAAGGCCCCCATGCCACACACACGAACACAAACCACTAGCGCTAGCATTATCTGCCTTCTCGGGCCCACCTGACTTTGACACACCCCCTGGGCCGTGGCAGAGGTGGAATTTCCTAACTATACTCCCCCTGCTTGGAGAGATGAGCTTTGGCCTTACTCTCCTCGCTTTGGGCAAGGCAGACAAACAGTAATGGGGGTCCCCTGTGACATACCGGTGTATGATCCAGACTAATGAACAGCTGCATCATCCCTTCAAGGTTGGGTGCCCTACAGCAGCTCCTACCTGGGCCGCTCACAAAGCCTATCAGCATATATATGAGAGAGAGAGAGAAAGAGTGTGTGTGTGTGTGTGTAATTGCAGCCTGCCAGCCACACGTGGGTTACACTCTTGCTCTCACCAGCCTAGGTTATACTGCAGGATAACCCTCCACACACTTCCAGCCTTAGATTCCTGCCCCCAGAAATGTATGTCCTGTATTGCCCGGCCCTCTTCTGGACAATCCAAGCTATATTAGGTCCGTTATTTCTTTAAAAGAATAATATACACACAACTTGCCACCCCAAATGGCGTTTCCCAGACACGTCAGTTTAAACACACTGGATTAGATAAAACAATAAAACAAGTTGATTCACGAAAAAGACGTAGATTTTAAGTGAGTACAAGTAATGAGGCTTAAGGGTGAGAAATGGTTACAAGCAAAGGAGAGCTAAAATGCTTACGGGTGCCTAACTCAACAAACTCTGCTAAACTCGAAGTAAAGTTTTCTCACCACATACTTTCAGCAGTCTTACTGACCAAACTTCTTAGGTGAGGACTCCTGCCCGAGTCCAGTGGCTGCTACTTTTGTCGCTTCAGGTGCAGGAAAGCGATGAGCTGAGAGAGAGGGAGCGAGGGGTGCCTTAGGGTGTCTGTCCCTTCTTTTTATACTCCTCTGAGAGGGAGCTGGGAGCATGGCAATAAGCGGTCTGTGTGGACGGGAATTCCATGCTGTTTCTTTGCTAAGATGTTGATTTTTGCCCCAACCCCTTTCCTGCCACAGAATGGCCACTTAGAGGTAATGGTCCATCAGCCTTGTTTACACCTGGGTGAGGCATCGGCTTGCCCTTTGGCCGAGGAACTGGTTTGGCCACTTCCCAGACTTCTCTGGAAAAATTTTAGTCATGATCTCAGTTTATGTTTACAACATCACAGGTAATGCTGCTCCGTGCATTTTGACATGATATTATGGATCACTAAGTGATGAGTTTTTCAATGATACCTCAGAGACAGGGATACATTCTGTCATGCCCCTGCCATCCCAGTCAAGACAGAAGAGAAGCTGTGGAGAAGAGCTGCCTCCCTAAGCCAGGGACCAAAGAACTCTCCCTTTTCTTTTAGCAAATGAAAGGCAGCCGCCGCCGCTGCGTTTTACCCCTGACTCCTCGCTTCTCGATCCACGGACAACACAAGGCCAAAGAGGGGATCTGATCTAGTCTAAAGAGGAAAAGGCACTCGCAGGGATGGAGCAGCTAGAAGGGTACGTGATATGGATAGCTGCCCACAACAGGTCTCCTAACTGAGTGGGGAGGGAACTGATTGGGTCACATTTGTGTCACTTTGCAGAGTAGCTGCACCAGTTCCTGCGTCGGCCAAGCCAGCTCCTGCCAGGTGTGGTGCACTGCGCTGGTGAAAGTGTTTCAGTTGTTGATCAAATGCTGAATTTTTGAGAAGAATTGAAAAGCAAAGTGAATTCCTCCCCTGTCGCCCACATTTTTAAAAATCAGCTCTACCACCGTCTGACATCGAATTTACCTAGATTTTCTGTCAAATCTCAGATTGTTACCTATGTGTTGTGACTAGACCTGGTAGATGCAAAAACATCAAACTTCATCATTTGCATGTTGTCAGTGCATTCCCTTTGACCCCATTGACTTTGCTTTTGGGTATGCACTCTGCAAATATTCCAGTGAATGAATTAGCCATTTGAAATTTTACTGTAATTGTGGAGAATATGCCAAGAAAGCAAATTGCAGCTGTGGAGCCAGGCGTGTTCATGCCAGAAACATGGTTTCTAAAAGTTACATCCATCCCATCAGGGAAAAGAACAATACCATGTGACCTAGCTGTCCAATCAGAACAAGACAGTATGTGACCTATGCTTCCTATCCAAACGGTTTGAATTTGGAATATCGAATACTCACAACCAACTGCTCACAAACAAGCTACAGACCAAGAATAAATTGCAGAAATTACCTGGTGAATATATGCAACAAGATACAACTTTCATTAAACTGATCTGCTCATATCAGGTGATATGTAGCAGCTCATTTATTACAGTCCATTCACTCATTCCTTGTCATGACGTACTCTACTGATCTCCATGGAGAGCTAACATAAAGGCAAACAAAGGTAATTTGAACATATACTGAGTTGACGCTAAACATGCCTGTTCCTTAGACAATTCTGTTCATCGTCACCGTGTCAGACTATCTGACAAGGTGAATCCCAAATTTTAGCTTTTTTTTAGATCTCTTAGGAGTAGAGAAAAGATCCACAAGAGAGACTATCTCCTGGGATCCCTTAATAAAGAATATTCTACAGTAACAGAAAATCTGAATTGACCACAAATGTGTCTTCTCAGAACAGTGGAGTCCTGTGGCTTAGGTGGCTGTTGGATTTCCATGCCTAGTGATGCACCCTCCAGCATCCCCCCGGATAAGTCTGAGAAATGTGACACTTTGCTCCTCTTCTCCTTTTGTAGCCACAGCAAACAGCTCTTTCAGCAGCTCTGTTTTGACCATGGGAATTTGGATCATGAATGACCCAACAGTCCGATCGCCAGACCAGAGGATGCCTTCTCTGCATGAGCGTAGCCCAACACACTGTCATTTTTCACCATGGCTGCAGGATGGGGTAACAGTGACAAAGGCGGATGCGAGAGCTTGGAAACGGGGTCTCCCACTATGTGCCAACACACAAGGTGACACGGTCTCAGAAGTGAACCCCCCACCCTTTAATGCTAATAAAAGCTTCCGGAAAAGCAGTGGGTGACACGTCACAGCTGGCTTCCCTGCCACTTCAGTGGATCGCTGGAGTTCCTCATACTCTGAGCAAGAAAGACAAATGTCCTTCCTTAATATGAATAAAATGTGTCACTCCTGATCTTGTAGGTATTAAATCATTGGCTACACACCTGCTGAATTATGCAGCAGTAGGGAAAGGAGTGTGGAAGGTATTTTCCCCCTCAATACTTCAATTTGCTACATCAAGAAAATAATTCAAACATTAAATAATTGAGATATTCATTCGTAGTCCTGTTGTATGATTAGCATATGGAAGCACTATTTAAATGCTGAGAAACTGATGCACTGGGAAAGAGGAACTCAGCCTAATCAAAGAAATGAATGCCCACATTAGAGGGCTGGCCAGCTCACAGAAAAACACAGTTTAGGTTCTTGCCACCATGTTTGGCCAGCTATAAGTTGTAATGCCATGGCCGTGTGCCTGCTCTGGGGGTGGGGTCCCAAAATACAGGGCAACTCTTGGACAAACAACGTGAACTTAATATATGAGTCTAGAACATCTGAAACAAATGGGTTCGCAGGTGCTAGATTAATAGGAGATGGTTCTTTAACTCGGGCAGATGACCTCCTTAGCCTGTATGTTTCTTCACCAGCCAAGCAGCCTGCGACAGGAGACAGCTGGACAATAGGAGTTCTTTCTTATCATTTGCTTTTCCTCATTAGTGCCAAGAAGGTTTTAGTTCAAAGATCAAACACTGCCTACTTCATGGAACTGCAAGCCTTGGCTTTGAGCCTGGAGCTGTCAACATACCTGGTGCAGGATGCAGAGAGAACTCAGGTAACCAAGTTAGGAATTTAGTGCATTCATGTAAGTAATACAATACATTTGGTGCTTTACGGGGGCCAGTTTCACAGAGTTGAAAACAATTGTGAGCAAAACTGATTGGGAGGAAGAAAGTTTAAAAAATGTGAATAACTGGGGATTTGTCTAAGAAAACTTTACTAGATGCCCCCAAAATTCCATAATTCAGCAATTATGAAAGAAGATTTCTTCAGTTAAACTATCCTACTTAAGACATATGAAAACAGTGATTAAACAAATAAATAAATTAAAACACAGGTGGGAAGTGGACACTGATAGAAATTACTATATATTAGCAGTTATAAAATGAAGACATTGAAAAGGGAAGCTAAAGGCATCAGTAAAAATATAACCAATTACCAATAAAGCTAAGGACAATAAAAAGGAATTTTTCAAATATCAGGAACAAAAGAACATTGTGCCAATATTTTAAAAGGATAACCTGCATAACTGCAGGCCTGTTAGCCTGACATTGTTTCCAGGCTAAATTATGAAAAGGCTGATATGGGAGGCATTCAGTAAAGAAGACAGCTTTATGGAAAATGTGTCTTGTCAGACAAACTTGATAGAATTTTTGAGATTATCAACAGAATTTATAAAGATAAATATTAACAAAATATACTTAGACATCTGTAAGAGTCATGCTTTAGTACTACATGAGAGTCTGATTAAAACATCATATATATTCAAAATCATGCAGTGCATATTAAATGGATTAAAAACTGGTTAACTGAAATATCTCAAAATAAATGTAAATGAGGAAATGTCACCTAAAAGAGGTGTTTCTGGTGGAATCCCACAGCTATCTGTTTTGGGCCAATACTACTGAATATTTTTACCAATGATATAGAATGAATTAAATAATCCTTGTTGGTCAAATTCGCAGATGAATCAGATTGATGACTCTAACGAGGACCGCTCTAGAACAGAGCCATGTGGCTTGTATGGTAAACAGGGCTCACTAGAACAACGTGTGCGTGTGTGTGTTTAAAATACAGCCAAATGCAAGGTCATACATCTAGGAACCAGGAATGTAGGTCCCACTTCTAGGATCATTAATGTTGATTTTCAATACGTCTTGGAATACTGGGGAAGTTCCAGAAGACTAGAAGAAAGCTAATGTTGTGCCAATATTTAAAAAGAGTAAACAGATGACCCGAGTAATTATAAGGCCTGTCAGTCTGACATTGATCCCGGGCAAGATAATGGAGTGGCTGATATGGGACTCGATTTAATAAAGAATTAAAGGATGATAATGTAATTAATGTCAATCAACATGGGTTTATGGAAGATATATCCTGTGATTTTTTTTATAGGATTATAAATTTGGTTAATAGTGTTGATGTAATATGTTAGTGTAATGTACTTGTACTTCTGTAAAGTACTTGACTTGGTGTCACATGACATTTTGATTCAAAAACTAGATAGCTGTAAAATTAACTCGGCATAAATTCCATGGATTAAAAGCTGGCTAACTGATAGGTCCCAACATGTAATTGTCAACAGGAAATCCTCATCAAATGGGTATGTTTCTAGCACGGCCCTGCGGGGATCAGTTCTTAGCCCGACGCTATTTAACATTTTTATTAATGGCCTGGAAGAAAATATAAAATCATAACTGATAAACTTCACTGATGACACAGAAATTGGGGGAGTGGTAACTAATGAAGAGGACAGATCATTGATTCAGAGCAATCTGGATCACCTGGTAAACTGGGTGCAAGCAAACAATGTGTGTTTTAATATGGCCCAATGTAAATATACATCTAGGAATGTAGGTCATACTTACATGATGTGGGATTCTATCCAAGGAAACTGTGACTCTGAAAATGATTTGGGGTCTTGGTGGATAATCAGCTGAACATGGGCTCCCAGGGCAACGCTCTGGCCAAAAGGGCTAATGCAGTCCTGGGATGCATAAAACAGGGGAATCTCGAGTAGGAATAAAGAGGTTATTTTACCTATTTGGCACTGGTGTGACTGCTGCTGGAATCTGGTGTCCAGTCCCAGTGCCCACAGTTCAAGAAGAAGGATGCTGATAAATTAAAGAGGGTTCAGAGAAGAGCCATGAGACTGATTAAAGGATTTGAAAACATGCCTGACAGTGATAGACTTAGCAGCTCCATCTATTTAGCTCAACAAAGAGAAGATGAAGGGGTAACTTGACCACAGTCTATAAGTACTTACATGGGGAACAAATATTTAATAATGGGTTCTTCAGTCTAGCAGAGAAAGGTGTAACATGATCCAATGGCTGGAAACTAGAGCTAGACAAATTCAGACTGGAAATAAGGTGTACATTTTTAACAGTGAGAATAATTAACCAATGGAACGATTCACCAAGGGTTGTGGCGGATTCTCCACCATTGACAACTGGATGTTTTTTCTAAAAGCTCCGGCCTGTGTTATACAGGAGGTCAGACTAGATAATCACACTGATCTCTTCTGGCCTTGGAATCTATGAATCTATGAACCCCCTTTCTGCTTGGGTATCTGTGCCAGGGTGTGACATCACAAGCTGCCCTGGACCACATTGCTGTGAGCCTATGCCTGTCAAACTTAATTTGTAACACTAAGGACTAATGCAGGTAGTTCGAGCTGGCTCTGGATTCAACCCAAACTGCCTAATTCCACATCGGTACACAGAACCGAATTTTCCAAAGGTCGTGCAAGAGGTTAACAGGCGTTTGAGCGCCAACAAAACCCAGCTTCTGCCACATGTGGGGTAACTGTAGGTCAAACATGCCTCTTTGTATACACACACTGACTCTTCATTTGTGTATGCATAGGCAAGTTTGCCTGGTCAAACACAGCGTTTTGAGCATGCATGTACATTTTTGCAGTTGCACTTATAGAAACCTCATGTGCAAACCTGCCCTCTGTGCATGACTCTTCAGTTTACCCCATGCACACCCCATTCCACCAAGCCCTCCACAGATCTCCCCTCAAGTCCTCCAATGGAGGGCATTAATTCACCTCCTGGGGAAAAGGAACATGGTCTTAGCTTGGCAAGCTGGAGGCTCCAGCCACTCAGGGCTGGGCAGCACCTTGACTTTAACCTTGTGTGAATTTATTTTTGCAGCAATAACCGGCTGCCAAATAATTTGATCCGAGAGACAAGAGGCGAGAACCCTTTATCCCTCCAGATGCAATCGAGCGATTTACAGTGTCTGCAAGAAACCTTATTGCAAACATGCTCTTGCTCAGCGTGAAGCGGGGAGAAAGCCAAGCTGAGTGGGCAGAGGACAACATCTCTGCAGTTCTTCTGAGACAGATGCAGTAGTGATGGGAAAGCAATTACAAGCAATTATTGGCAGAGGCTGTCATGTGGAAACAGTCTCATTGTTTAAAATCTGACCCAGCATGACTACCTCTCTTTAAAATGGTTATTGCCTTATACTTTAAATTTAAACAGCATTATTTACAATCTACCACTCCAAGGGAGACTGGATGACTTTGAGCCTTGATAGCAGGATGAAGACCTTTTCACTCGGTCACTAGACTGAGTCCCATCGAGGTTTGTAGCAAACTAAAGGATTGTTCTCATTATATCGTTCTCCTGTAGGCTAGGTACAATGATTTTGGTTGGTCCTCCCCCATTGCTTAGCAGAGTCTCGTTACAAAATGCACAATTATTACAGATGGCAGTTTCAGGGAAACACTAAGAAATGAATGCATCGTGGCTACTTTCACCTCCATAAGTAATTCCAAGGGATAAGGCCCCTAGGCAGGCAATAGCATGGAGGAAGCTTGCATTTCTATCGTTCATGCTGTACTTCCAAGGCTGCAATGTTTTCAGCTGAAACAGTGCATCTCCCATGAACCTAGGAGATGTTATTTAGATCTGGTTAAGTCTTGGATCACAGTTGAATAGGGTAGGAGTTAAGGTCTGATGGTGCTGAAATCTTCCAATTTGCAGGTATTCTTGTGAAATTTCATTGTCACCTACACCCGAAGTGGATAATAGGCCCTTTCTGGGTTTGGATCTGACCTGGAACAAAACCATATTGAGGAATTCAAATCAGAACCATCTGCAAAATTCTGAAAGGTAGGTTCAGAGTTCTGTTTTGTCCCATCTGTACCAGAAGGCCAACAAAACCATGATGCAGAGAGTTCCCTCCTCTGACACCAGTGCTGCCTTAACAACACCCTTCCTAAAGTCCCGTCAATGTCACTCACAAGTGATGCCGCTGGAATGAAAGAAAGAAAGAATTTGGTGCAATAAGAGGCTGTATTGAACTGAAATGGTCGTTGAACAAAAGCAGCCATGTTAATTTCAGCTCTATTAAAAAATAATAATGGATCAAAGTTTGCCAAATAGAAAAGGACAAAATCAGCAGAGAATTACTTTAATTATTACCTTCAAGCTTGCAAAAAAAAGATATTACAACTGAGTGCGCACACGACCGAGAAACTATAAAGGAAGTACTTGACAGTGGCCCTTTAATTAAACTGCACTGAATATCATTAGCAATGGACCTTTGGAATTTAAAGCCAATTACATTCTAAATACAAGTTACTTGCTTGCTGAGCAGCTTATGCATCATCTATCAGCACTGTGTAAAGGAATGAAAAACCTACCCTTTGTCAGGCAAGGGTTTGTCTATCTATGGATTTTATGGAGCTCTTATGATCAGGCACCTAAACAGACAGACTTCTGGGGAAGAGAGAAAAGATGATTTCCCATTGGGATGGAGCCAGAGGCCACGACTGACATACCTGGTGCTTTTTTGGCTCACCAGGGAATAATGGTAAGTCCACTGTGTAAGTTCTGCCTCAGTACGACAGGAGTGTAAAACACTAAAATAGGGGGAATGGCTAAACCTTGCGAAGTATTTGCAACAAGCCTGAGATCCAAGCAAAGCTCACCTGGGTTAGGGGATTTGTTACACATCTAGACCTGATTCATTGAAAGGTTTGTGAAGCGTGAGAGTCCGGCTTGGGTCAATTTCTGGGTTTGCGTGGAAATGATGTAAAGTCTGCGATTTTGTGCTTGTAAAAATAACTAATTGTTGCCTGTCAAACCCAGCGTTTTGGTACTGTATTACTACAGGATAGCATAGCACATTTTTGTGTTGTTTTTAAAGAGATCCTGGTTTCAACACAAATGCCCATAAAACTCAGGCATCTAGGCTGAGTCTTACTTTATGGTTTCGGGGAATTTCAAAACAGAATTCCCAAGCTGAACTTGGATGGGAGATGAATCTACATACAAAGAAAAAGACAAAAGTACACAGAAACCCTCGCTATACCGCTGTAAACTGCTGAGCTTCTAGCAGTTGTAGAGCTGAGGTTATATACCCAATAGGAGATATGATGGCCCAAATGATGGAGACAGGGTGTAAGTGGGACCAGTGTAGTTGTCCTCGCCTCGCTGAATGGATGGAGAGATTAAACCAAATTCTAGTACTTGGGAAGTGAAGAAAAGAGAAATCCCATGCTTCATATCTTTTGAAAGAGCGGGCAAAGGGGGAAGAGAGAGAACTCTATCATCTAGTGTCAAGGGCAGTGATAAAAAGAGGGACCTAGGGTTGGCGTAGCGAAGCCCAAACCTTGAGGCTACAGTTGTCTTGCCAGCTCCCGCAAAAATTCCAGGATAGTTCATGAGTGCCAATGAGAAGCCAACAGAAAGAGCCCTATTGACTTCTGCGGGGTTTGGATCAGACCCTTACCACAGTACAGCACAAAGAACTCACTGCAATTTATTTTCTAGACATATTACTGCAGAACAGACAGTAATACGATAAAGAGCCTATTTATTTTGTAACAGCTCCTGCTGTACTTACAGGGCAAAATTCTGCTCAGTTAGACTAGAGCAAGTCAGGAGAAGCCCTGTTGTTTTTAAAATCTGCCCTGCATGCTTGTTGTCCCTGGTGCAGAGGACTGCGGAACTGTTCAAGCAGTTACATCAATAAATACAGAGCACGAACGGCTCCTATTCATGTACCAGTTTGCAGGCTGTTGGCAGAAGTGTGGGAACTTGTGCTAAATATACTGAAAGGTTTTTGAAGGGTGGGACGGGAGGGGAGGGGATTCTGTAAAATGGAAGCATTGCTGAATGGTTTACCAGAATAATCAAAGATCAAAGGATTGCCAGAAATTGTACCTCAGATCATCTATGACATGGGAGCATGCTGGGGTCATGGCAGCCATGGAGATGGATAAAGAACCCAAACTCTTATGTTAAGAGGTGAGAAGAGGAGTGAGGTGAAGACTTCATGCTCTGATGCCCAAGGCTTCTTTGCCGTTAACAAATAATTAAGCGTGGATAACATTTGTCACTTCTCCTGCTTCCTCCATCTCTAAGTGGAAGTCCTACGGAATTTTTATATATAATCGCAGAGAATTATATTCCTGCCCTACAATTATATAGGATGGTCCAAAATAAACCCCTCTAGATATATTAAACCCTATGTGCATTTCAGAGTCATTTCTACAGAAGGAGACAGCATGGTCAAGATGTTTGAGCGCTGGGCTAGAAAGATTTCTCCTCAATTCTAATTGTTGGCTCTGGCTTTGCCTGAGTCACTTTGCCTACCTGCCTCAGTCTTCCCAGCTGTAAGAAAGGGATAATAATACTTCCAGGTGCCTACCTCCCCAGATTATCTAATATCTAGAAGCACTTTCTGACCTTCAGGTGCTGTAGCATGGGTAGGTATAGAAGCTTATTGGTGTCCTCCCCACTAAATTCAATGGGACTTTCCCATAAGGAATGGGAGGGTCTCAAAGCACATGGCAAATGCTAATTAAGGCCCAAACAACATCCTTTGTGAGGTAGGTCAGAACCATTATCCCCATTTTTGAAGATGGGGAAACCGAGGCACAAGGCAAGGTGCTGGGATTTGCACAGTGAGTCAGTTGCAGAAGTGGTAATGGAACCCAGCTCCTCTGACTCTTTGTCCTTCCTTGAGGCACATGAGCAGCCCCTTTACAACCTCTGCAGGACTGTGGAGCCTTCCACAAGTGCCAGCCGTTTACATTTCCCTATGACAGCCGAAGCCGTGCATCCTCTCATGCAACTTAGCTCAAACTCTTAACTCAAATGAAAAAACTATAATTAATATAAAAATTCCCAAGGACTTTAGGAGCAGAGGCTGGTATCTTCCTCACGATATTTTAATATTAACCTTTTTCATTTGATTTGGGCATTACCTAATTACTGGCCTGCCAAACGCTTTGGGGGAGGGTGGGGGTTGCATGTAATGGAGCTCAGGATTGCTATTCATTTCCTTCACATGGTACATTTTGGCTCTGCTCCATGTTCTAGTCGCTGAAGCTATCGCCCCCAGACTCTGCTGGGAGCTGTGACTTCCTATTCCTGCTTGGCATGTAACCCCGGCTAAGCAAAGGGCAATCTATTGATGGATACTACAGTGGCCCAGGCAGCTGTTCCACGAGGCTGAAATCCACGTAACCTGGATGCGCAGTGCTGCTTCCATTTGTTCACTATAGCATCCAAGCAAGTCCTCCAGCTCTGCTCCATCTTAAAAGGCTGCCTGGAACATTTGCTAAGCATGCATCATTCCTTTAAGGAATTAGCTTCAGTGGAACAGAAGGCTCTGGCAGGCATCTGAAGGCTTTGGACTTTGCAATCTGGATAATCCATCTGAAACTCGGAAGGCAACTCAGAGAAAGGGGAAAGAAAAGTCATGAATAAAATAACAGGAGTACAAATCTGTCTGCAGCCCTTCCAAGCAACCATTTTATCGCTGGTCTTCAGAGCAGACCAGGGAGTTCCTGCGGTAGCTGCTAATGTGTTATCGGGGGCCAGGGGATAGTTAGACTATTTGGGTAATTGTATCCACATATATATGCTGCTTGCAGGCTGGGAGGAGATAGGCCAGAGCAAACCTGCCCAGGGTTTTAATCCTTGCTCTTCTATTTTTTCAGAGCAGAAAGATACACAGCCACGTAACACATGATTGATCAAACCTGCTCGTCCTCGTTTTCCCCACTAGCCTGCACACTCTCCGATATTGCAGCTGTTCCCCTGTGATGTTGCTGGGCTCAGCCATTTTATACACAAGATAAACAGAGCAGCTGTTGTGTCACCCTCTGCACGAGTCCTAACACAAGGAAAGGTATGGGAGCTTGTGTAGTATAGGAGGGCTTTGGCATGCAGGCACAGCAGATGGGAAATGGGTACACATACCCCAGGGCAGAGCTGGGCTCTTCATT